>NW_024704748.1:19022375-20222375 GCF_018977255.1 Callorhinchus milii | reverse complement strand
TATGCCATAGAAAGTCTCATACGTCAAAGCCTTTGGAATTTCTTGGAGCTGAAAGCACCTTTGTGGCAACTGTTTTTTTTAAAAAAAACTATTTTATTGAATTAGTGTTTTATTCTTTTTAGTCACCTCTTGAAAAAATGTTAGGAATTTAAGGAGTTAAATGCTTTCAATTTAATTTTTGCAGTTGTGTTTTGTCACAAAGATGCTGTTTCAGACTGAAACAGCTTGCCTTTCAGTGATTGCAGAGGCAATCAACCAACATAATTCAAATATAAATTTGTTGATGAAAGGCAAGGATGTTCATTTTGTTCACTTTTGAAAAGTTATAGTGAGGAAGTTACGGCTAGTTATGGGAAGATGATCATAATGGGTTTTGAACAGAAAGCCATTGAATATACAGTATAAGGAAATGATAGTAGAGTAGATTCAGTTGATATCTCTGTTGCTTTCTGCTTTGTCTTTGCAAATTGTATCCCATATATCTACGTCTTAATTGTGTGTCCTGCATGCATTATCTTGCATTAGGGTACATTAAACATTGTTGTGTTGTGCATAACCCATTAAATATACAGTATAAGGAGATGATAATACAGTAGATTCAATTGAAATCTGTCTCTTTCTGCATTGTCTTTGGAAAATTGTATCCTATACAAAGAGAAAGAGTTCATAATTCTTTCCATCCAAACTCTTCAACTGCAAATGTAACTACTTACTTTGCAAATCCAGGATGAGTTGATGTACACTGGGATTAGGAGGCGTCCAAGGACCAACTCCCATTATGTTGCCCAAAGCAAGGTTACAACTCAAGAACATTTAATTAAGTTGAAAAAGTTATTCCAATTTGTATAGATCTCTGCTCATGGCAAATATGAACCATGTGTGTTTGAGAAAATGTTAACAGTCATTCCCAGACTTGGTCTTGGAGTTGTGGGGGTGACAAACTGAACTGGTTTCTTTGGAGAAGAGCAGCATGTAATGAGAAAAGGGGATTTGCAAGATAAGGTTTATAATGGCTGACGGGACGATGGTTTGTTTCATTGAATATTAATGTCTATTTAAACTAGATTATAGTACCTCTGTAGGTTTTATACCTTAATAATGTATGGTGTGTCCATAGACATTCACAGTAATTGACTTAAAGTCATTTCCCAGTAAACTTTTTCAGTAAAATTACAATCCGCCTTAGCTTGAACATCATTACAAGTCAAAAATGACCACAGTTGTCTTTGTTGCTTCTGACACAGACTGAGCAAAACAAGTATTTAATAGAAATGTGATAAACATCACCTCATTGACAGGAAAATCAATGATGGCTAATGGAAATTCTTGATTATCTACAGATTTCAAATTTGATCAGTACAATTTCAAACAGATCTCTTGTCTATGTATTTTCAGATAAAACCAACTTTACTTGCTTGTAATGATGCCTTTGTGGCATAAGATGGAGCATTTAATTATTCTTCAGTCCTCTTTCAGTAAGATTAGGATGTATTTTTCACTACAGACTTGGGAGCAACCATATTAATGGTTATTATGATTATTAGCAGTTACCCGACCATTCTACACACACAGGTTCTGACTGTCAACTGATCATTTTGAAGGATCAGCCCTTACAGCTTTCCCATATATATTGTATTTTATCTTGGAGTGACTTAAGGGCAGTAAATCTAATCTTTGGGGCTTCAGATGATGATTATAAGATGTGTGTGCTTTGCTCTAGCTTTGTATGACCTCAGCTGAATGCTTTGATTGGATTAATGCTTTATAAATCATTGCCAGGTATCAATCATTGTATATGTTAGTATAGCACAGTCATTTATATTCTCAGTGATTTAATGCATCCCTTGGAAAAGATTCTGTTTGATTTGATAAATGTTTATTTAAAAAAAGCAGGGAGTAGCAGTGTATGCTTGGATAAAAAGACTGGTTAAAAGCTTCAGTGATGAGGTGGACATTTCATTCAGCTTACTGTATCTGAAATACCAGTCATTTGTAATGCACATTATTTGGGAATTAACTAACCGACTGGTCTCATTTGTATCTGTCTTTAAAGCTTCATGCACCGCTACTGTAATTACTTCAAAGTTAAAATCTTGCTCTTAAATTGAGATCTTTGAAGAAATTAAAATTTAGATCTGTTTGAGTATTAAAAACTAGTTGAATTATGTCTTAATCAACAAAGTTCCTTGCCCTTGGTTATGTTGAATCTTAGGATGGTTATCGATCATAGATGACATGCTGTAGTTAAATCAATTTGATCAATTGCATCATTCCAATTTTTCGTTGCCTGTGACTGACACTCAGTTTTACAAACACAATAAAAGTAGATGTTGACTGTCTGTTTATAATGATTGAAATGTCAGCTTATCATGATTTAAAACATGAATGGATTTGAATTAAAATTTTATGATTTAGGAAATGCAACTGATATTGTTGGAAATGTGTAGTTGCAAGTACAATCTTCTTGCAGACAGTTTTTTTTTAATGAACAGATGCTAGCTTGGCTGTTTTATAATAGATATTAAAACACTGATATTCACCATATGGCCTATGGGTCATTTGCATTACATCTCCCCTTCACCTGTGGCCCTCAACAGACTGCGGTCCCTTGTGTCTCAGGGACTCCTTTCACAGCTTGACTGCAATTCAGTGCTGTTTCTTTCCTGTTCATGTTCTTCAGTGAGAGAAGGCAAGAGCATATTAGGGGAGGAAGGAACTTCCTAGTATTTGTAAAGTAAGTGAAATGATTCTTTGAACCAAATAGGACTGATGATTTTCATCTAAAATCTTTGGGTTCTATTATCTGTTCTCTTTTTTATTGGGAAAATACTTGCCCTCTGCTTAGCAACTGACCATATTGACACGAAATAAAGAGTCCATTATGCCCACATAACCGAGATACTGTTCTGTGGTGTAATATTTTCTATTGTTGGACCAAGACTGAAAATTAACCTCATTTAAGATACTGCTTTAGATATATTGGTGACCTCGACTTTTTTAGGGAATAATCTGCATTACAATAATAAGTAAATAAAAATCTTACTATTAAATTCCAGATCAGTTGTTGTTCTGACTGATAGCCAGTCAAAAAAAAAAATCAAGTCCTGGATGAGTTTTAACTTCTTTCAGTGAAATGTAAGACTGAAGCTGTCTGTTTGGTTCTTGCGAATGCCTTTGTATCCCTGGTTTTGACGCCCATCATCCTCCTGGACTGTTTGCTAAGATGCTGAGCTGTTTGATCCATAAGTCAATGCACAATCATGTGGTTCTGCTTGATCCCCGGGTGCAATTCAAACTCTCCACATCTAGTCCATTGCTAAGACTTCCTTTTTCTAACTTGTGACATTTTCTATTTAAACACTCACCTCACTCCTCTGCTACTGAAATCCTCATTCATGCTTTATCATATCCAATGCTCTCCTCACCAGTCTATTTGCTGAGCCCCAACTTATCCAAAGCTCTCTTCCCATGTTCTCTCCCACACTTGGGACCTCAACACATTCTTAACCTTGTTGAGCTTCATTGGTTACCAGTACCCCAGCAGATTGATACTAACACTTTGTCCTTGCCTTCAAGTCCCTTTGCAGTGTCTCCTTTCCTGTTTATGCTGTCTCTTCATAGATCCCTTCTGGTCTTGATATGTGGGTGTGTTATGAATCATGACCTGTTCAGTGTAGAGAGATCATTGGAGATGTGCGCAAATTTTCAGTTTTGTTTTTGTTTCCCATCTTGAGAAATATTCATGCACCAGGTTTTCAGTATAGAAATCAATACGTCAAGCAGTGGTTACGTTGATCTGTAAATATAATTGTACGAAATTCAATGTAACACAAGATTTATTTTGTAGATACAATCAATTATTTTTTCTAATCTCTCTTTCTTCTCCCAGCCACATCCCAACTAATCTGGCATCCTGTACTATGTTCCTTGTGCTCCACTATCTTAAATCTCCAATTTACTTTGCTCTCAAATCATTCATAACAGGATTGATCAAGCTGTGGGCTAAATGGACCAATGTACTGGTTCACATTGTTAAGGCCTTGATTTTAAAAGGAAATGTAGTTTCATTATTTATCAACATATTTCAGGTGTATTTAAAAACAAATGTAACTGAGGACTTGGTTTCTTTTTGAGATGATGTTACAGTCATTTAAAATCAACAACAACAAATTATGTTTGTATAGCTCCTTCCCATCCTCTTGACTGTTCAGTGTATTCTGTCAAAAACACTTTAATAATGAAGATCTTAAACACTACAGCATGATAGTTTCTGGATAAAGAAATTCCTATTCATATTTGAAGACCGAAATGTTGCTCATATTTGGTATTCATTATAATAATTTTGAATATGCTTGCATTTTATAAATTGAATGTTAGAATTTTGGTTGACAGCCTATTAATCTGCTTATACAGTTATTACATTATATAGGCAGAATAAATAGGACATGGAGCTGATTTGATGGAGCAGTATGTTGCACTAAAATGCTGTACGTGTTCCATTAAATTAAAATGACATTTCCATTAAGTATCTCAAACCTATTACTCTGTAATTAAATGAATTGTGGCTATTGATTTTTAGCTTCCTTTTCCCATTCATATTGATATTGCTTAGGGAGTAGAACTGAATGTCTTTCAATTTGATTAATATTGTGTTCAGTGTCTCCTAGGCATCCTTACTTTCATTGTCTTGTGTTCATTGTTTGTTCATCTTTTAAATTGAGTTTTCTGCTGCTGTTTCAGTTTTGTAATGTCTTCAATTAAAGCATATCATTGGGTTTCTGGTTTCTTTTGGTTTCAATTGTCAAAAGATTACAAGTTAAAATATTTATTGTAAAATATTTAGGCTTTTTTTACCTCCCTTATAGAAAGAAAGTGTGTGTGTGTGCATTCACACCCAGCACATTGTTTGGTTTGAAGGATTATTACTGTACTAGGGGTGGTTTGATGAATGAGGTTTAAATCTAAGAAGGAACAATTGGCTAGCAGCTTTTTATTCCTTTATATACTACAGCATAACAAGTGGAATATATTTGTCCAAGTGAATATTACAATTTCAGCTAGTAGTAATTTATAGCCATGCATATATTTTCTGAATTTCAATAGTTAGATGCCAAATATAAATTATTGGTATGCATCTGGTCTCCGGATTGAATTAAAAATGACAGTTTTTTTCTTTGTAATGATAATAATCCTCGTATTATAGCGCTTTATCACGTCTTCAAGACTTCTCAAAGTGCTTCACAGGTTATACTGTAAAGTGAATTGATTGTATTTTGTGGGCGAAACGCACTGTACAGTTAGATGAAATGACAATCTGTGAACAAATGATTCCAAGAAGTATGGTTTATGTGGCTGTCTTAAACTTAAGGTTCCGAGAGTGTGATAGAAATCATCCTTTCAACATGGTTTCATCTATTTTAATTAATCCCTACAATAATAAAAATAATAATAAATTAATAATAATCCTTGGTATTTGGTATAACTCCTTTTTACATCAAAACATGTCAGAGTACTTTAAAAAATACACAATCATATCACAGAATACTTTGTAAACTAGGTTATAGGTTTTAATGTTTTTTTAAAAGTTAGGTTGCATTTCGACTGAACATTGACTGTGTGATCAGCATAAAATAGCTAAGCATGAAGTTTGTATACACATTGAAAAGAATCACAGTAATTGTGAAATAATAGTTGTTGGTGTGCTGATAAAAATCTAAGATGTGTCATGAGAATGATGGTGTCATTTATAACTAATGAATATGAATATTTTTGAAATCAATAATGAATGTTAAATGTTTTCATTGCTTCCTTGCCACACAGTAGTGCTGAATCTAACAAATGCACAAACGAACATTTGGTTTAGATGGGGGTGGGGGGGGGAGTCATGTTGCAGGATGCACTTTTTCAGTTTCATATTTATGGACAAGAATGCAAAGCTTTTATCATTGTTTTAACCATGAATAGCTTAAATAATTAGAGAAGTTCAATTAGCAGTTGGCTCTTGAGATCTGCATTTAGAGAAAGTAGTGATGGGTGAAATGATGCCATGGGGAAATGCAGAGATAAGAAGGAATGTTTTGGAAGAGCCTGCAGTTCCTAGTTAAATATTTTCTTGTTGAGAACGTGACTGGATTTAAAAAAATCAACCAGCCTCTACTACACCAGTAATTGTCAGAATTAATATCTGAAATATTGAACATAGCCACTGTACTAATCCAGTGTATTAAAATATAATGGATATTGAATGTAAAATTTGGTTTCATTTCCATGTACATTCTGCAGTCAGCCTTGCTTTACAAATTAAAACTGATATGTAGTTAAGCATTGTACTTAGTAAAATTAATATGAACTTAAGGTTGAGAAATAAATAACTCGCCTAGGATAGCAATATTATTTTTGTGGCCCTGATTGCACTTTTTGTTAATCAAATTATTTTAATCAGTAAATAATCTTTTATTGTTTATGTGATTACCAAATAGCTATTGTGAGCAGGAACCTTCTTTTATGTGCCAATTAATGTGCCCCACAAGCTCAGTACAAACTATTGTTTAAACCTGGGACTTTCCAAGTCTGTGTAGTTGTTTCATGTCAGAAACAACGTAAGTGACTTGATTACGGCTGTTGGGAGCTGTTCATTTTTTTTAAAAAAGCGTATTCTGAATGTTTTATTCAGGACTGGGCAACAAGCCTGGTTGTTTTGATAAACTGGAATGTGTGATAATGATTTATTGCTTCTGTCATTTCTGCCATTTTCCTGGCTGTTGTCTTCTGTGCGTCCATTTGTGTGAGTGTTAACAAACTGATATGTTTTCTAGAATAGAATTCTAAAGCATGTTTTTTTTAAAAAAATGCTGAATAGATGGGAGGAGAAACAAAACTCAAAATTAAATCCAATCGCCTGGATTGACCCTTGACTATATAAAACAAACTTAATACAGAGGATTGTAATTTGTTAATTTCCCAGTTGTGCATTAATTCAAATTGTCGGGTCTGAAAATTTAAGAGCCAAATATTTGAAAGTTTAAGTAACTTAAGAATATATGGGGGCTATCTTCCAAAATGTTTTGCTGAAACTTCTCGGACTGCTGAGACTTTAAATTAATGGAGTGAAACTTAAGATCGCCAAAATGCGTTGCATGTTTGCATTTGGTGCTACTGACAAAGAATTGAACAGGTTACAGGTCCCACACCTTTAGCTGGCATGTAACGATGTGGAAAAAAATACATTTTGCAAACTGCAAATTGTTTTACAGTTGCTCTATCTGGGGTTTTGAAGTCACCTCATTTTTACTAATTCTATATATGTTAGTGCTGGACATAATTTAAACAGAAAATGTGTGTGAAGATCAGACAGCACCCAAGGTGAAATGCTTGCCTGAAAGAGTCATACAAAATATAACTCTAATGTAGTTGCTGTGCGTATTTAACTTTGACTGATTGCTTAGGGTATTTGTTTGACCAGCATGGTTTGACAATATTAAAATATGCGTTAGTCTTGTACTCATCAAGGTAGCTGTCATAATAGTTAATATAGAAACAAAGATGCTTTGAAAGCACTAATCACCTTCATTTTCAACTGGTTGGGATAGTGAATGGAAGTGTATTTGAAGTGAAATGATGCATGTTGCAGGATATCGGGAGTTTCATTCAAAATGCATTGTTCAGGGCTACGTTTTCATGAAACAAAGGCATAATTCATGCCTTTAAGAGGCTGGAAGAATTTGTCGATAAATTTTTGGACTGGTTGAGATTAAAATGTGGTGGCGTATCGGCCTTTTTTTTACAAAAAAGTTGTACAAATTAATTCATTGAAACTGAGACTGATTCAATCTAATTTGAACCATTTTTTCTTAATATCTCAATTCTGGCATTATCTATACTTAATCTTCTAATGCATAAATGGAAGTTGTTACTGGATTAATGGAATGTCAGTCTAGCATGAATATCTGGGTATATAAATTAGATAGTTGCATCTTACATGGCTTGGGACAATGGATTCTTCCAGCCCTGCTTTATCTGGATTATATCTTGTTTTATCTCCCTATCATCTAATGATGACATAGTATTGTGGTGTGACAATGTATTGCATGATTATAACCCTTAATTTATTTTGAATTTTATAATTTACACAATTGTTACTTTGAAAGTATTGTTAAATTTGAACATGGAATTTTGGTCATGAAGCAAAATAGATATTCAATTTTAAAACTACAAACTTTTTTGCAAACTTTAGAATCCAGCACATAATGCACATCCCAGCAACAGCTGCTGAATTGAGCAGATTGTACAGAGCAGGAGCAAGCTAGTTAAAATGTGTCCAATAAGTCTATACTGTAATTTTATCATTACATTATCCAGTGGTAAAAGTTATATTCTGCTTATGATTTAGTGTATCTCAAATGTTGGGATGCCCTTAAAAAGGCAATGCATTTGCTGGAAAATGTTTTTTTCATGCACATTTTTGTTTTATCCATGCATTTTCACATTTACATCAAAATAAATTATTTGTATGATCAGTATGTTGTGTTTTTCCTAAATGTATCCCATCAATAGAAAGTCGCATTTCAGTGCTTGTTTTAAGTTTTTAAACCCTTTGAGGACAAGTTGCATCATAACAAATCTTTTGATACGTTAAATGTTGACATTTGTTCAGAACACCATTTCTTAATACCATTTGTTGAAAAGAATCAGCATGCTTTGGTTGAAAAATATTCAGTCCTGAAAGGGTTAAATAAACTTGTTATTTTAAACCAATTATTTTATATGTAATGTGTGTCGCTGCTCTCTGATCTCTGGCAGATGTAATACAGTGCTGCTCTTTTTTCCAGGGAAAGGTAGCCCAGACAGCCTGCATGTCAGCCTGCAAGCACCTATCTACATCCCTGATGCAAATGCTTTTGGATGCAGAGGTGAAGCAGATAAGCATGGGAGCCATTCAGCAGTTCAACCTGGATGTCATTCAGTGTGAATGTAAGCAGAACTTATTTAGCCTAATGGAGTTCAATTACAGATTTTAACCTCATTAAATTGGTCATACAGAGTTCATGCTAATGCCAGATGTGGTAAATCTCAGTTACGAGAGTCAAATGCTTGCAGGCTTAAGTGATCTCAATAGCAGGGGTGAGCACATGTAATGATAGAGCTTTACTACGATGGGGCAGGGTAGTGACCTAGCTAATGGGATTTTTTTCCATAGTTTTACTGAAAGTAAATATGATTGCTGCATTCGCAGACAACAGCTGGTGTTTCCTGTATTTGAAGGATTTGAAATTCTGAGTGAGGATAAAATCATTGACAGATATATTAAAATGAAATACCCAAATTACAAAATCATTTATGAGAATGGATGCTTCAGTATTTCAATTCATAACTAGAATATCTGTATGGTTATTTTGAAAATTCATTAAAAAAAATTATTGTTTCGATGTTTATCAATATTTCATGTTCTCTGACATACTATGTTCCTATAAGGGTAGTAGTAGAGGATGCCAATCTGATTTGCCCTCTTGTCACAAGACAGTGCCACAGTTCATGGGAGAGATGGGTATAATGAGACTAGAGAAAATTGGAGGGAGAGTCATTCTACCCCTCCCAGTCACTCATGCATATCCTCGTTGTAAGGTTAAAATCCCATTGTCAGATGACCGTAAGCAGGTTGTATGCCTCCTTTCTTTATATTGGATGGGAGAGCCATCAAAATCAGAAAGATCTTGGAGTAAAATAACCTCCTTGAGATGACGGTTATACTTGCTGGAAACCATTTGTACAAGGATGTACAAACTCAATTCCTTAAATTGCCAGTCAGAAAATCATCCCTGAAACTAATCAAAGACCTACCATTAGAATTAGATTCTTAAGGTTTGTATTAATACTAGATGGGATTCCTTCTGGGACCACAAGGTGTCGTACCAGGACCCAAGTCAGGATTGTGTCAGTTTGGTTCTTATAAAAAAGTATAACCTTTGCTTCTATCCTTGATCCAGCCATAAAATAAAATTAACTACAATCTTTCTTTGATTATCAGTGCATTGGTAGCCTAATTGATACAAAACCACATAGGCCAGAAGTTAGCTTATGGTGCAGGAACATCAGCAAGAGTTGGAGAGATTATCAAATAAATGTAAACAAAGTGATTCCCTAAGTTTATTATTTTTGAAACATGTAGGTTGTAAGAGGAAGAGAAGGCTGAGGGAAGTAACAATTTACAAAATTTGCGGTCCTGGTACAGAATTAATTGAGAGTTGATAAGAGATAGTGTGGTCAATCGTCATTCAAAAACTACGGAAGAAAGAACGTGTTGAATGTTATATCAGTGCTTAGGTAGGAGAAAGAAAGTAAAGCAATGATCATAGTCTTTTTCATATAACAGAGAAAGACAAAATGAAGGAAATGGAGATGAGTGAAGGATTACCTGTCAGACAGTGAGCTTTTTCCTCTCTTCTGTACAACAGCTTTGAAGTTTTTCAAGATTTGGAGTATATTATTGATTCTTTAATAGATTTAGATTTTATTAAAAGGTGGGAGAATTGAGAATAAAAATATCTTTTTAGCACAATTAGCATTTTGAACTACAGTCTTTGTATAGAAAGTTCAAGCATGGTTTGAGGAGCCTTTGTTACAGTTTCATTAACATTATACAAATGTATGATCTGGATAGAAAAAATATTTACTTAAGAAATGGTATATATTCATTCCCATTATAGAAATAGCTGGTAAAGAGTAAAAACCCTTTTAGTTTATCTTTTCCTAATATTTTATTGTGTTTATTTTTCAGGAAAAAACATTTATTATGCATACAGTATAATTCTCGTGCTAAATCAACAGGAGTAGCTAAAAGTAAAATTCCCTCAAAATCGGACATGCCATTTCTAACCCTTCACCTGCATAAACCTATATTTAAGTTTTAGCAATATGCCCCAAGGATGGCATTAACCTGTACTTAGTTTGCACTGCTACTTTCTTTTGTGCAATCAACAAAACTTCACCTTTGTGCTTTGGTGTTATATAGGGGGGAAAAGGTGTTATTTCGTCATTGATTTATCAGTGTTCGTTTGTAAATGCATTTTAAAAAAAAGTAAAGTTTGAATATAATTTGACGTGAGTCAAAGTGTTGTGCTGTGAAAGTATTTAAGTGACCAATGAGCGGACTGGTCCTCAGAGTTTGAAAATTTTCAGCTGTATGTAATAATCCTTGCATTTGATATAGCGCTTTATCCCGTCTTTGAGATGTCTCAATATGGGACAAATTTGTGTTTAAATTAATTGCTGTAGATTTGTGAAAAGGATTGTACATGGCTAACAGTGTGGATTTTACTGTATGCACAATGCAAATAAGCTTTTTGACTAAAGTAATACCTCCATATGATTTTTTTCAGTGAAAAAGCATAATTGTACTTTGCCTAGATGTTAGCAAAAGCTGCATTGAAGTACTTAGAATAAATGGAAATTTTCCACATTATTTCTTTAAAAAAGTACTGTAACATTTTATACATTTAGGAATGACTTGAAGCAAATGTAGATATTTGAGAATGTACTGTTTTAACATCCGATGTCATTTCTTTCAAATTAATTTGTAATACTTTTATATAAATTTACTTAAATTGAAAAAAAAGTGTTCTACTAGTTGCCTGTATGCTTTATGGTTCCTTCATTGTTTCTGTAAGATGCACATTCCAGACATCACTGTATTGCCTGTGATTTAATGTTTTGAGTGTATCGCTCTTCTCCAACATTATATATGACATTTTCAGGATTAATGGTCATATCAGTGACATTTCCATTAGCACTTTTGTGTGCAAATAACTCACAAATGGCAGGTAGCTTCCTACTGTAATTGATAAATGTGCTAAGAGTTTAATTTACACCAATGGTATCTTTTAAAAGTTCCATTGTTTATATATAAACTAAATTTAATTGTGCTGTTTTGTGAATAGTGTTGCTTTATCAGTGTAGAGATTTCAACAAAATTATTTTATTCCCTCCCTAAAATGCAAATCTGCTCAAGTATGATTTATGTTCATTCTATTCAGAAAGGTGAGACTGGTAAAGATCAACTCAAAAAATCACTTTGGGTCATTGCTTTCCTTTTTTCCTTCTTTATTATCCCTCTATTGCAGTCTGACTGGCTCCAAGGTGACCTGTTTGGCAACAGAATGTCAGAATTATGTCAACCCTCTGTGTTACACTCAGTAGTCTTGTTTGTGAGTCAGGCAGGTCTGCAGTATTCCAAGGCACTGCTGATGACAGACCCGCCAGCCTGGCTTGTCAGCAAGACTTCTGGGGCAGATAGTCCCTGGGGGCTGCAAGCCAAAGCCCTAACAGGTAGCATGGTCCTAGCTATATGAGCAGCGGAAGCACACCAGACAGCATTCACAATAGCAAGCTATGAGGTTGTAGTTGGTTAAACTCCAGTGGACCCCCAAAATCTTATTTGCCATCCCAATATTTTCCAGAAATAGGTAAGCAGGCTGCATCCCTGCAGGGAAATAATGCACATTCCATTCCATCCTAGGTGGCATGTATATGTGTTAGTTTCAACTGTAACAACTGTCTTTGCTATAAATAGTCACACTTCAATATTTGTAATTGTGTAAAATTTACCAGTTCTTTCAATGAAGATCTAAGAAAGAGAATCTAGGCATTGTAAACACCTCTGGATAGTGAATTAAAAATTGAGCATGATTGCTGCAGAGATTTTCTGAAATTCAGATCTTCCTTTTCTCTGAAGTGAAGAAATTAACAAACAAATAAGATGTGTGCTCTGGCTTGGTGCACTTGTCTAATTTTTTCCGCCACCTTTGTGGCATCTATTCCATTGTTTTGTCTAAGCTTGCTTTAGCTCAATAAGTCCAACACAAAAATAACTTGGATTTATATAACGCCCTCCATGCCGAACGGTGTCTCAGAGCGCTTCACAGTAACGGATCCCGGGACCAAGCCAGGGGGAGGGGAGGGAAGGTGACCAAAGGCGCGGTCGAAAAGAAAGGTCTTCAGCAGAGACCTGAAAATGGGAAGAGAGGGAGCGAGACGAAGGGAGTGAGGAAGGCTGTTCCAAAGCCTCGGGGCATAGTGGCTGAAGGCACGGCAGCCAAGGGTGGAGTGAAGGACTCGGGATGAGGAGGAGGCCAGACCCGGAGGAACGAAGGCAACGGGTACTGTTTTGAGGAGAGAGGAGGTCAGAGAGCTAAGGAGGTGCAGAGGAGTGCAGGGACTTAAATACAAGGGTGAGGATCTTGAAATCGATCCTTAATATTAATAATAACACACAATATTAAATATAATTTAATAACACACAATATTAAATGCTTTGGAATATACCAGCCTTTGTGTGCGTTGCCCTTGTTGATCGTTGTTTCAGGGCAGAAATTATATTGCCTAAATCAGTCAAGAGTAGGGTTAGGATAATACATTACTGCTCGTGTGTGGGAGGGGGGTGGGAGTGGTAATTAGCAAATTAGCAGAATACAAGGTAAGTCTCACCGCCCTTATGAGACTACCCAATAATTTCCTGATTGTGATGTGTCAACTCCAATTATCAGAAAAACACCAATCCGCTACTGGAGAGGAAAGGACTGGGGACTTCAGCCAAATTTGTTCCCTCCCAAATACCAACCGTCTTCATCTACATTGATTTATTCTGTTTTGATTGCTGACATAGTTTCATAAATATAGTTCTTAAATAATATTCTTTTGCTTACTTGCATTTTTCAACTTAAGAGGGTGACTGATTTAAGCAATTTAATTTCCAATTATCATTGCAAATGTACCTACTATCAACTCTTTAATTGTCTTGAGTATTGGATGTGTATTTGCCAGATGGGCATTAATTACTCAAATTAAAATGATTTTTATCAATGCCATAGTGTTTTTATGTGAGAATCAAAAACTTTACCAACGAGATGAACTGATTTGCAATTCTAACAGAAAAGCTTGCCATACAATGTCTGATTCTAATACTTCCAAACTGTCCATTTCCTTTTCATTATTTTAAAACCCTCTTGAACACTCATATTTATAAATTCCATTATTAGAAACGTCTTGCATTGCAAGTACAGACATTCCAGTTAAGTACAGATTGTGATGCTTGGAGCATTCCACCTGTTGTCTGCATGTTAAGCTAGTTCCCACCCTACTGTCTGTCTTTAATTGCTGTTTGGCTAGAGGTAGGATTTTTATTGAACAGATGCTGTAACAAAGCAGATGTTTGAAAATATGTTGACAGCCATGGAATCAGTATTTTCTCAAAATACTTTTGTAATCATTCACCCTTAGGGCCAAGAAATTAAAGTGAAAAAATTGTCTAGCCTTGTTTGCAGCACATAACTTTTCACACATGAACACTAACATGTAGTTCAGTGGTTAGAGCACTCACCTCACAAGCGAGAGACCTGGGTTCGATTCCCGGCAGGGCGAAATGTTGGGCATGTTTCCTTACTCCACATGCCTGTGTTTACCTAGCAGTAGGTAGGAACCCGGTTGTTAATAGTCTCTCAAGAAAAAAACCCAATGATAATTTGGTAACTCAATCCATGACTGTTTGTGGGACATTGCTGTGAGCAAGTGGCTGCTGTGTTTCGCCTGCAAATATACAGTCAATACACTTTACAGTATATTCTGTGAAGCACTTTGAGACTTCTAAAAGAGGTGAAAAGTGCTATATCAAATGCAAGGATTATTATTATCCTGTGGTGTAAACTGACTACCATTGGGTAACATTGGTGTATTACAATTGCAATTGAATTGAGGTTAAATGTATACAAACAAACTGAATATATGTGACCTTTCTTTATAATAATTTAACGTTCAGATTTATTTGCCTAAAAATGTTAAATAAAATACTTTAAGCTTCTGACTCACTAATTATTTTTGCTCATCATCTTGCCCTCAGTGTTTGCAAGCTCTGAACCCGTGCCAGGATTTCAAGGGGACACCTTGCAGTTAGCATTCATCGATCTCAGACAAGTAAGGCTTTAAGATTATTTTCTCTTGATGAGTGATGCTGAATGAAGTCAGTGGTAAAAGGCCAGCCCTTGAAACTGCGTGCTAATTGGCTTACGTTATTTTATTTTCAAGAAACTGCTATGTCCTAATCATCTTTGCTGGATTATAATACTCTGCGCCATGACAAAAGTGGGACCTACTATTTGTGTATTGCCCACAAGATTCTTCAGTGAATTCTGATGTGCAGCTCCATTTTCTTCTTCTGATGTTTAATGTGTATTTTGATACTCATTGTATCAAATTATGTCTGTTCGTTTTGAACACCAATCAAGTGCATTCTCAATTAACTGGTATTTGATTATTGATTATTAGTAGCTGTAATTATTAGTAATTATTAGTGATCTACTTATTAGTAACTAGATATATATTTTTAGAGTAGATAATATGTGAATCTAATTTTGATTGGATGGGGACATACAAAGACATTCTTATTCATGTACCATCGTCATTTTGGAAAACCGAGTTTGAAGTGGTTCTTACCTTTTTATCATTTGCAGTTGGAAAAGGGGCTATCACATGTGGCACTGAGCTATACAGACCTGAATAGTTTAGGTTTCATTTCAAGTTTGAGCTGAGTTAGATGTTCTCAGGCAGGGTAGCAATGGGGTAGAATAACTGGCCTCAGTGCACCTGAATTTGGTAGTAGACATTCAGCAAGAGATCCTACTGTTGATCGCTATCCAGTGACAACTCTTGGAAAGTGTACATGTGAAGACAGGTTTGGGCATCAGCATTGATACAGCCCATGGTCAAATAGCCTGTTGACACTTGCTTTCGTGGCTCACAAAAATGAGGAATAGCCTCTGGGTGAGGTACCTGATGGCTGCCAGTGCCTGTGGAACTTTACTCCAGCAACAGTCAACACTTTCTACAGAAGAACATGAAAGAGGAAAAAATGCAAAAAAAAAATTAGCAGTTGAAGAGGGTTGTGTAACTTTGCTGAATTTGAAAAGTAAATAGGTGAGCGTGTTAAGATTTTTTAAATGTTAATTTAAAAATCATTTTGATTGAAGTGTGAAGTATAGAGATGCTAATTGACATTAAGCTTATACATTTTCCAAGAATAAGCCAGTGATGTCCATTTTGATGTTAACTCTGGCAGGGAAGACAGGAGAAAATGCTTCCTGTTTAAAGTGTTCCTTCTAGCTAATCTTTTTAAATGGCTGTTAGTGTTACTTGAATGGGTAAGATTGTTAGGACGGAACAGTATGCTCTTACAACTCAGTTGAAAATTTTAAATCTAGATGTTTTTCTTAATATTTTAATATTTCCTTGATCTTCCTTCAGGAGAGTTCAAATATCTCCATAAAATTTAAATCTAAAAGTTGGAATTTCGCAGCTGAACTTCCCCTGAAAAGACTGACAGATTTAATTTTGTATTACCATTTTTCTTGTAAATAAGTTAGCTTATTCGAGAAAACTAACACTAAGTATTCACCAATTAAACTTAAATAAAACTACTTGATAATTTTATTAAATGTTGACCTGTGTATTTAAGAAACTTATATGCTAACCATAAAGCTTAGTTAAACTGAACTGGCATATCAGTACACCTGGTATTTTATTTGTGATTTATAATTTTCACAGTGGGCATATTTTCAGTTGAAGTACTGTATTCTAGTGAAATGAAAGTGAATACATTACTGTGACTGCTGGGTAACGATCGCTATCTTGAATCAGAATAAAATCTGAGAAAGGAAACAAATACCATGCTAATAGCTTCAGGTTTGATCAGATAACCAAGATCTTACTTTTATTTTCAGTCCTTTCCCCAATTCTCCATCCATCAATATGTGAACATGGGATGCTTTAGATTAAACCTTGCTCTTTTGTTTGTTGTGCAACAGCTTTGGAGCAGTGTTCTCAAAGGGGATCGTGGATTTTTCCATTAATCAGGCAGCTTGAAACATCTTTCAACTTCACTGCCTTGTGAGTGACAAAATGTTGGGAATGCAGAAGGACACAGGCACTTGTGTAAATCAGCACCCACCTGCACTAGAAGTACCATGTGCCAATTTCCCTGTCATGCAATCCTATGATGCATTTATTTTTTAATGTGATAGATGACATTTCTTTTCAAACAGACTGTGCAGGAAACGGTGCCTTTTATCAGGAACTTCTCTGTTGGGTCATCTGGCTGTTTCATGTACTGTTCTCCAGTTCGAATTTGATACTTTTCCATGCCTTCGAGGTTATGAAAGATAAGGAAGTGGATCCAGTGGTCAGGTTTTACCTGCCCACCCTGACTGTGCCCTAGGGTTAGACTCCTGATACTAGCACCGCTTTAAAGAAGAGTTGATGACAGGTAGAGACTGATACCAAGGAAAGCCTGAACCAAATCAAAGCTAAAAGGCAAAAGGCTTGGGATTGGATGAGAGACTGGGGCTAAAAGATAGATCAGCAGGATTGCCCTTTTGAGAAAAGTAGATGACCCGAGCTCGAGAGGTCATGATCCCACTGCCAATCACTTGATCACTAATGGAAGTTAGTTGTCTCTAACAGTTCCCTTTTTCCTTACTTCAAGGCTGTGGATGGGCAGAATTATTTAAGATAGGTTATGGGAACATGTATGCTGTTAATGCTTGAAAAAAAACTAATGAAATAACATAACATCCTAAGAAGCCAAACTATTGAAATCTGCATCTTGAAGAAATATTATTTCAATTCAAATTGTAACTAAAGAATATTTAGATGTTGTGTAAAGATTTAGACTGCATTCAAAATTGTACTGTTGGCATTTTAAACAGAGAAGCATCTTTCATGCAAAATTGCCTACTGTTAAAATTAAAATGTCTGTATGTGTGTATATATATATATCATATACATGAGAAAATTTCTAATTTTGCCAACACACTGAAACTTTTGCAGGTAGCTATAGTATTTGTTTCAGAGAGTGTAGGCAAATCTTTCAAGTGATACTAATCAGTTCCTCCTACAGAGCTTTATTTGTTGTGTAAACATTTTGCAATGTATAATGTCATGGAAACAAAATGCAAAGTGTCAGTCTTAGTAACAGTTTTTAAATCTTCATTCTGATTTTAGTTTTCAAGTGAAAGAATGGGGAAATGAGCAACAAAATTGACTTAAGACACGTTTTAAAAACAATTGGAGTGAGGGGCATTAGAAATGAAGACCTGACTGCATAATGTTTTTAGTGGTGGTGAGAGGGGCTGATCCTAATTTCACTGGAAGATGGTTTTGAACGGTTCCTTGCAACAGACACTCCATTTGAAAGAGGATGTGAAGTATTTGCAGGCAAGAGTAGTAAATGAGCAAGTCTTAGATTAGCTACTTTACCTTCAGTTGCCTTCAGATTCTCACTTGTGTCCATAAAAGAGGTAGAGGGAAATTCAGGATCGATTGTGATCTAGAAGCTCTTGTAAAAATGTTTGACAATGTTTTCCTTTAAATAATTTTGTGTATTATCTGAACTGTTAAAAGATTGCACTTGCACTGAGATAATCAACATCCGCAGTGAGGGAACAAAATGGGAATGGGAGTCAACTTGAGCTGTGCTTATAATCCTCCCAGCAGCTTGTTTATTGACAACATTCCTCATTCAGAGAAACTTGTGGCTCAAGGGAACTAAAACATAAGAGAAACAAAATAACTTTTAAACTGAGGGAAAACTCTATTCAATTAAATCTACCCAGTATGTACTAATTTTGTATCCAGTGAACTTACATTATCGTGTAGTCCTTGCATTTGATCACAATTATTGCAAACCTTCAGTGTGCATGGTGTACCAACTGCATGAAAATGACTAGAGCCTCTTATCTGTTTACCCAGTGCTAGCAAAAAAACCTAAATGAAATAAAAATATTTTTTTGTGTTCCATTTTACTGTATTTATTATGAAAAATAATTGATACATGGAATAAATTTCCTGGTGGTTATTATATCTGAGGGTTCAAATTCTATCAAAGGGCCCAAACCTTGGAGCACATTTTTGGAAATGAACTTACTGGAAACAAAATTCATACGAATAAGTAAATACTGATATCTGAGTAACTTATTTTTTTATTTCTGTAAACTTGCCTCACAGTATTTCACAGGATTGACTGTGTGTCTGTAGTCAAACGTGGCAGTCAATTTGCACGCAGCAATATACTACACAGAACCATGAGGTTAATGTCCAATTTTATCTGGGAGATTAATGGCTAGAATATTGGGAGAAACTCTCTTTTTGAATGGTGCCGTGTGTCTTTGAATGTCCACCTGAACAGGCTGATGGGATCTCAGTTCAGCATCTCCTACGAAGGACAGCACCTCCAACTCCGTGTTCAGCATTGATCTAGGTGGTCAGATCCAACATGGGATTTGAGAAACTTGCCAATAATACAAAAATCTCAAACTATTTCAGTGTAGCTGGAATATTGACAAGGAGATGTATTTGATAATTTCCACAGAGTTGTAGTAGTCCTTGCATTTGAAATAATGTGTAGAATGTGAATCATCTCAAAGTGTTTTTCACAGGCTTTTATTTGACTAACAATTTGTGCACAGCAAAGTACCACAGATAGCCATGAAGTGAGTGAGCAATTTTAAGTTGAGAATTGTTGGTCAGGACACTGCAAGAAACTCTGTTTTTGAATCTTGTCATAGGATATTTAACATGCACCTGAACAGGCAAATGGAACCTGGATTAACATCGCTCCCAAATTATGGTACCTCAACAATCCCTGTATCTCTTATGGTTGTTTTAGGGGGAAGGGGTATTTCAGTTTCAGTTTCTGGCTGTAAATGAAGTATTGTGCTACAACTGGTACTTGAAGAGTGGATCATAGCACTTGAGGACTGAAACAGTAGGCAAGATTTATTTAGGAAGGAAGAAAAGAGTAAGGAACTGGAACAAGAGTCTGTGGAGTGATGCATTTTAAAACTTTACTTAACAATGTCCTTTGGCGTGACTCTTTCAACACTTTCTGCTTTGTTCTGGATTAGCCAAATTGCCTTTCTTAACGGGGTTGGACAGGGAAGAGGTTGGATTTCAAAGACCAGTCAGTAGAAATGGCATGCTTGTTGTTTTTAATACCATCAAGCTACTTGTTTTGTTAATTACTGAGTTTTGTAGCTTGTAACTGCAGAATGCCTGACTAGGTTTTCTGGGGTGGGGGAATAGAATAAGATGGAACATATTTAAATAATTGGTTATAAATTATTTTGCATTGTATTTTAAGGGGTGGGGTGGAAGTAGTCTATAAAATTGGACATGTAGAAAACCATAATTTGTCAGCCTGGCTCAGTTGGTAGCATTCTTGGCTCTGAGTCAGAAGTTTGGGGGTTCAAGCCCCATGTCGTGTTTATGTTGTATATTTTATGCCTACACTGTATTGCAGTGGTGTGTGTGTGTGCAGCATTGTCTTAGGTGCCATTAATTAAACTGAGTTCCCTGTTAAAGATCCAATGGCACTATTCAAAAAAAAGAATACGTTTCTCCCTGTGACATTGACAACAATCCCCAAATAAAATGTCATGCACTCCATGGCTGTGCGCAAATTGGCTGCTCGTTCACCCACAAAGTACACAATCAAATCAGTTTACAGTGAAAAGTTTTTAGATGTCTTGATGTGATGAGGTGTAATTATCAAATCCATGTATTACTGTTATTTAATCATCAATCTGGGGTAAGGGGACTGGGGGAAGAAATTTCTTGTGATTTAAATTCTCCTGTGAATGTTGGGTTGCTTTTCTCACCCACATTTTGATAATATCACTCTGCATATAGTTGACTATGTCTATATTTCTATGTAGATTAAGTATATTGTGTTCTACTTCCACTTTTTACTGTGCTATAAAATTGAAGTGAAAACATCAATCAAAGTATTAAAAACTCAAATTGTGAATACATGTGCTGAAATTGGCCATATCATTCGTGCTGAATCAGAATATTGGGCTGCTGCAGAACTATCTTAAGTTATAACAGTTTTATTGTGGTCTTGTATAATTTTTAAATCAAATTTGTTATGTGAAGTGCAGCAAAGTTTCACCAGTATTTTCATCTGTTTCAAATACAATTCATGTTTATGTACTATACTGATAAATAACAAGATTAGCATTAAAAAGAGGATTTATCTCTCTGAGCTTGGATATGGTCTATCAACATTCTGAACTCTAGATGGTGTTTTTGTTCAGACCTTTAGATTAGGTTGCTCCAATGATGGCGTTAAAGGATTTTAAATCGAGGATGAATGCAATTGAGGGGTGCTGCCCTGTCCCCCAGGTCGACCTATTTAAAAAGGTTATAACAAAGGAAATTTATTAACTACTCAGAATTCTTCTCTTCTACCATAAAAAGAAAGGAACCAAGCAGCTATCTGTGTGCTTCAATGCTAATGTGGTTTATAAAACCATATATGCATAATGTTTTGCATTTTTAGGTTGTTTTCTTTGATCGTTTGCTCATTATCCAGTCAAAACACTAACACTCTTGTCAGCAAAAGGGAACAGATTTGATAGAAATTCACTTACCCAGCTGGGAAGAATTGCATCAAATCCATTCAACTTCTCCCTATAGAGGGTTTATGCTACTTCATGCAAAATCCACAGCCACTAAGGAGCCAAGTTAATTAATACCCTTGTGTGCAGATTATGTTGCCTTTCTCAAGATTGTCCTTTGCAGATGGGTTGATTTACTGGCAAGTTGTTGAGAAACATTCAATGGAAAATTTGCTCAGTAATTTTATGAACAAATTTAGTTAAATGTCACGTTTTATGTCCTTTTGATACTGTGGATTCTGATTGTGAGGAACTTAATGTAAATGTAAGGCCCTATTTAAACATGTTACCATATTGTGAAGGCATTATATGTCACTTTTATATTGTGATTTAAAGAGGCTCAAATTGTGGTGCCAAACTGAAGGAACTGCTGCGTTTTCAATCTCCACCACTTTTACATCACCTCCACAGTTTTGGAGGAGACTTGTAGGACAATGGGTAGTAGAAATTCTGAAAATAAATTTCTTAATGGTTTTGCTCATGTTTGTGAACATTTGACATTGTCATGTTGCTTCCACAATGACATCAAACGTTTGTGCATGTGTAGATCATTATTAGGTCTGATCACTGTTGTGCCAGCCCTTTTCATTATGCAGCAAGATCTCCTCTTTGCAAAGGTAACAAAACAGGTTCTGCATTCAATGCTGAGAAATCGGTTGTCTTTCTTTATGAGTTGCCTGTAGAGACAGCTTACCTCTGAAGGTAAACTCATAATATAAAGGTAATGTTAAAACTGTACTCTTGCACATTTGGCTGCTGTTTACATAGAAGGGTGCTCTCAGGTGCTTATATGGTTTGCTTGTTTTGTCTCTACTGGATCTTCACTATGGGTCCTTTGGCTAATTCAAAATGAATGGATCTAAAACAGAATAGGTTACCTGAATTGAAGTATCAGACACTGAACAAGTTCTGCCAACACCAGAGGCTGTTCTGCTCCCAATTATTGAACAAACATAAACAGCTTTTTATTTACATATTTATGGAAATTACTTCATCCTGTTAGATACACTATGTTCTTTGCATGTGCAGAAACGTTGATGCTTGTTTTCCTGACCTGAAACAACTGAAATAAATTGGGGCAAATACGCTGATGTTCAGGTACAGCAGCTAACCTCTGCTGACATTATTGGGTAAAAAAAGTGTAAATTTTTCCATGTGCTGAAACAAATTATGACGCTGATCTTGTATGCACTTAAACAAAACCACAAAACATTAATTTTCAGTTTAAGAAGCTGGGTTGCACAATAAGCGATGAAGTTTAAGTTCTGCCACTTAAGCATCTCTCATTGTACAGCAGGTGGCATTAGTGTAAACCCAGAATTACATGTGTTATAAGGAGATTTAACAGTTAAAAGAATATTGGTTCAAATTTACCAGCCGATGATTTACTTGGAGATTCAGCTCCTACAATGTTCATTTTTTTTATACTTAAACTCAGGTTAAGTGGCTGTGTCTGAGAATTGTAATGGCATACGTGTCGTTGGGCTTAGTTATGCATATAACGAGACTAAGCTTCCCACAATGTTTTAGCCTGAGGGTCTAGTTTTGGGAAGGTACTTGCCCTGTGGGCGGAGGGGGGGGGGATAAGGGTTCAGCAGGATTAGTGTGAACCCAAATCACTCGCTTCTTCCCCAGGAAAATAACCAATGCTTCAGTTCCAGCTGTCAACTTCGAGGAGTTTCATTTTACTCACCTTGTGTGTGAGAGGTCATTCTTCAGAAACAAAGGCAACATTCCCTTCGTATTTAGCAATGATAATTTTAGTTTGGAAATAAAATTGGACAAGTCTAACTTTTGGTCGTCAAATGTTAATTCTGAGAAGAAGGAAATAATTTTTAAATGCATGATTGTTTGGTTTTACAGGTCTCAACCAGTTTTTTTTGCCTTTGATGCATAGTGCCCATAAGCTGGCTTTCATTGTGCTACCGTCAATGCTTTTGTTTTTACTTTCCTGTAAAAACCTGGGATCTGTTAGACAAGTTCTGAAGAATTTACCAATTAGCAACTGCCCTGCCAGCCACAGCAGGTGGCTTTCATATCCCTCAGAGAGGCTGTTTGCACCTCTGATCAAAGCGAATTCAGGTTTAACAAAAAGTCAAGGATTTTGTTGGATTTTTGGTATGTGACGCAAACCTGTGAAGTATAGGTAATTTTTGTAGTTTGGCTATTGAGCTGCTAATAAATTGCTGTCTTTTCAGGAAGTGTTAGCTTTGTTGTGTGTGTCTTAACAGTCTTAAGAGTTTGTATACATTCATTTCCTTGATAGCCACTCTCAGTAGGGAATGAGAGGGGCTGGGTACTAACGGGGATGAGTAAATATGTCTGAGAACCAGTCAGCACCTGATAAAAGAAGGAGCTTAATTCGCCTTAATTGGAAGGCCAAGTGTGAAAATGATGCTATTTGCATTTTTATATGGAAAATAAGAGTAGCCCTCGGGTGATTCACAGAAACAATTTGAAAATGTTCTACATCAAAACAGGAGGAAATTGCAAATAATTATACCAACCGTCTGATGTTCAAAGTATAAATATTAGTAAAGCATGCATCCAATTTCTTAAATGTGAAATGTTGGTATTACAGTTCTCTAATTAAAATCTGTTTTGAACTTTTAACCTTTGTATTCCCTCAACTTTTAAGCCCTTTCTATTGACATTGCTTGTATTGATGAATAGCATTTGCAATACTTGGCTTAAGCCAGGGTGTAGAAATAATAGCAATGCAGTAATAGCGCAACAGTCTGCCCTCATTAGCCTGTGTAAGAACTTTATGCACGGTGGCAATGGGAGCAATTGGCCAAGCTGTGTGTGACAGGCTGCTTGTTTGGAAATGGGCTAATCTCCTGCTTAGGTTATCCAGAGGTCAGGTAGAGATTTCTTTTTAGGTCTCCTTTAGTGCATTAGCTTCTATGTGTTTTATAACAGCCCTCTTCTTTGTTAATTGTGCCTGCAGGCTGTGGATGGACAGCAGTTATCTGTTGAAATAGACTAAGCAGCAAGTGTTCTGACATGTTTATCAGGCAAATTGTACCTGACAAAAAGTAATTACACTTACAATTGGGTCCAAGAGCAGCTGGATGATTAGGGGTTAATCAACTGTGCCTGGTAGACATCTCCACTGTTTCAATCCAGTAGTTTAGCCTTGACTGTTAGAAATCCAAAATAGTTTGAAATGGGCTAATAATTCAATTGTTATCTTCACACCTTTATATATGGCCACCATGATGACTGTTTTATGGTCTCAGAATTTGTGTTGCCACTTCGATGCGTATTTGCATATTCGTGTTTGTTACAAAATTTAAACTGCTGCAGACTTGAATTGTCAAGTACCTAATGTGTTCATCAGGCAAACATTTATTTTTTCATGGTTGAGATATAAAACTTCCACCTATGGCCCTCAGAGTTGGCCTGAACTAGAAAGCAAATTTGAATTGGTCTGATATATAGTAAATATTTGTAGGCAAACACAGCAGACAATTTATGTATTGTAATGTCATACAAACAGCCATGAAGTCTGACCAATTTTATTTTGGATTTTGTTGGTCAGGACACCAGGGGAAACTCTGTTCTCTTTTTGAATTGAAAAGGCAGATAGAACCTTGGTTAACATTACATCTGAAGAAGGGGACATCTGACAATACAGAACTCTTCCAGCATTGCACGGAGTGTCAGCCGAGACTGAGCACAAAGTCCTGACATGGGGCATGAACCAACAAGTTTCTGACGAGAATAATGTCAATGGAGCCAGGCTGGCACCACAAAGCAATTCTAGCAATAATGGAAATGATGTGGGTCTATTATTCATTTATTATGATGGATAGCTTGATGTATACTTTGGATAGAATAATATCTTCTCGTGGTGGGGAAATGGCAGGCAATTTTGATTCATTTATTTTACAGAAAAAGCTAGTATCTTAGCCATCTATTCAATAACTTTTAACCTGTAAAGATGACCCTTTGAGTGGCCTTGGAGTTTTGGAAATCACTCTCTCACCTCTGGCTCAGAAGGTTCAGTTTATTGGGACTTCAGCTCACAGTTTAATATTCTAGTGCAATACAGGGACAGTGTTGGAGAGTCAAAGGTGCCATATTTTGAATGAAATATTAAACGAAGGTCCTGTTTAAAGTGGATGATCAAAATCCAGTGATACTGTTTAAAAAGAGAAAGGAGTTTCTCCCATTGTCCTGGCAAACAATTCTTGAGATTAATTGATCTTTCACCTTAAGGCTGTTTGTGAGGTGAAGCTGACTCAAATGGCTGCCATGTTTGCCTACAAAACATGTCACCACACTTGACAGTAATTCCCTGTGAAGTGGTTTAAGGCAGGGTCCACTATAAAAATGCAACTGCTTCTCGTTGTTTCATACGTGCTCCAGTTATATTTAAGTGAATGGAAACCAAATTAAATTTGCAAATTTGCATTCCTGAGGTGATCTCGGGCTTAATTGCTTCTGAAGCTGCAAACATGCTTACAGAGTTGGTCAGTTTGAAATGGCAATTGTCAAACTGTAGCATAACTCACCTAGAAATCCCAGAATAAAGTTTGATTTGAGTGGCTAAATGTAATGTCTGCTGGAGTATTAGTTTCAATGGGGCTAGAGCTTAGCAATACTTTCATTCATCTAATAAAATCTAATATAATGACCGTCATGTCAGAATTATAGAAAAAGTGCTTTGTCCTGTAGAAGATACAAACATATACTAGGAAAGAAATCCAGAAAATAGAATTGTGTTGCAAATGCATGTTCCATCTCCTTTTCAATTATTTTGTTGATCGATATGCAAGTCTCACTATCTGAGTAATTATACTCATGTACAGTATTTTAAAATATAGTGTACATTTAATCAACAAGTACAGCTTTCGTGGCTCATACAGTAAGGTTTAAATCTCTCCTTTAAAACAATGTAGAAATGAATGTGAGTCCATTCTTCAATGCATAGATGTTAGATATTGCAAAAAAATCACTTAAGATAAATGATTCACTGAGTATTGCAGTGCAAATGAATTGAATGAAAATGGATTTCTTGTGGGATGCTTGAAAAGTGAGGGTAATTATAGATCTTATTAAATTTTTGGAGACTGCAGTGTGAACGCTAAACTAGGAGATAAACGATAAATTGTGACCTGTCTGAAAAGTTCATGATGTTTCCAAAATGACGCATTTAACCCATTTTGCATGGGAAGAAAGACATTCTTTAGTAGATGCAGTAAACTGAGTTTGTTCTGTTAATAAGACTGTAAGAGTGGGTCTTTGACCATGATCATTCAGGCAAACATAATTCTTTGCAGGCATTTTTCATGAAAGATTTTGACTAACAGTTTTCTGGCTTTGAAAGTCTTCACCATATAAAGCCCCCATTACATTTCTTTCTGAGGGATGATGAACTATTACTTCCCCAGTTTGCAGTTATTCTTAACAAGTCAGAAAACCATCCTGAAGACTGGTTACATCCTAAACAAATCATCAGGAATAAGAGCTACAGACAATAATTTTTCTTCCGTTTTTGGTTTTCTCTTCAGAGTCTTATGGGATTCCTCCATATATTTGGCAATAATCAGATTAATTAGACATTTGAGGTCGATCACATGAGGCCAGTCTGTCAGTTTATTCTCGCATTGTAATTTTTGTTCTGTCCATCTTAACTGGTAGTTTTCATTAATATAGGTTTTGTTTGTTTGTGGCAATACACAGAATACCACCCAAGTGGGAGTGCTGACTATTGGGGTTTGCTCTTTGAACAAGTGCCTCTCTCTATCTGTGTTTCTTAACTACTTACTGGTTCTAGTGAAATAGGACTAATGTACCATTTAGCTAATTCCCCAACAATATGCACCACAGTATTCCATAAGCAGCCAAGACACGTTTAAGTTTGAAAAATGTAACCCTTGGATTGGAGGGGGAAAGAAAGTAAAGTGTTGTGGCTACATTTTTCATTCCGATTCAAGTGTTCAACATTAACATTTGTTAGGCCATTCCAATTCTCAAGAATACTTGGCTCTATAAGATTCTTGTAGTTGTGCAGGAGGACTATAACCAATAGAGTTCTCTGCAAATTATGGCATCAGTGCTCAGGGTAATGTTCCTTGTTGAAAGCCAAATGAGCGAATGGTTTTGCTCCTCCATACAGTAATCTATAAAGTGCTCCACCCAGTGGTCTAATGAAGAAAACAAGTATTGAAAGTATCATTGCCAGCATTTTGAATGTTGTGTTTCCTACTTTTGTGTTGAGGATTTTTACCTGAATTGTTTACAATTTCCACCTTGTAACTTGAACTTTAAACGATCTGTCTGTCTGTCTGTCTAAAATGAATTGTGCATTATTTTGAAAAACGTGAAGTTGTTTGACTTTTTGTTTTTGTCAACTTGTTTTGAGGACTAAATAACAAGTTTTCAAAATCAGCACATTTTACATAACATCTGAAAATAATTTTTAATGGTGAATGGAAATTTAGAAAATGCCCAGCCTCCCCAATGAAATCTAGTCATTTTTACGCAAATTTTATTTGTTATTTAGTCCTCAAAACAAGTTTGGTAGAGGAAGCATGAAACAAATGTTGGTGTCTTCACCACACTGAACACAAAGTTCCTGGAACCTTTGCCAAATTGATAGACAACTATTTCTAACACAATTATTTTTATTGCCCATAATCCATTATGTTAAAATCGCTAGTCATTAAAATACTATTTTGCTGATTTACCCCCCAGACTGTTTTAAGAGATGTGCATTAGTTTATCCAGATCACCTTAATTTAAATTGTCATCAATTCAAGAATAGGAATTTCTCACATATTAGAGTTCACGTCAATTACTACAGTACAGTTTGTTCAGTTGCTGCAGTTATCAGCAACTGAACAGTATTTATATTTATAAATTATTTTACCTTAAGTGACTCAATAAATTGTAAATTTTGGGAATATGATGAAATGTTAATAACAGAATGTTTAAAAGATGATTGTTTTGAATGAGCCACTGATGTTGCAACTGAAATTGTTTTGCAAGCTAGTTTTGGAATTTCAATCTGATTTTTGGCATGGCACTGAACAGAAAGCATCACAATACATTGCAAAAAGTATTTCTTTGACAAGATATGATCAAACAGCTGCTAGTTGTGATTACAGGATTGCCATAGCCCATTAAACATAATGTTAACTATGGAGAGGATAGCATCATTTAATATGTGATGATGGAGATGGGGTAAGAAAGAGAACACAGATGTTAAATTAGGAATTGAAATAGCTTCTTACTTTGGTTCTTGCTCCAATGGTTGATCGCATTTCAGATTAGTTTGGATTCTTGATTTAGTAACTTGGTTACATTTAATTGGCTTATGATGCAGTTGTTTATTGAAAGGAATCTGTGACATCTTGTTCTGAACCCAGTTCAATAAAAAGAAAAGCTGCTTGTGAGTATCATCATACCATAAGAAAGGTTTAGATTTTCTCAATTAAACTTGTAACTCATAATTTAGATCACAAGGCCCCAGAATTACCCAAATTTTCCTCTTTCTAAAGCCTGTCCAATGCATCAGCATTTTCAGAATTAGGCCCGAACTTCACTCATTACTCCAAATGCATCCTCACAGGTCATATAATGTTTAGAATTGCATCTTTTGATTTGTCAAAATGTCCCCTGTCTCCCAGAATTTGTCTCCTTTCACAAGAAGAATGGTTTGGATGAAGGAGATCCTACGGTCCATTTCATCTCATTCTTCCAAAAAAGCCAACTCTACCGCCCTCACATCATCAGGTGTTTTTTTAGTCCAGTCTCCTGGCCTCACCCACTTTTCCTGATCACCTGTTCCAGTTAATTACCCTCTGTATAAAGAAATACTTCCTGCTGTCTGTCCTGAAATTGCACCTTGCAACTCCAAACCAGTGTCCTCTTCTACTGTCAGTGTATCCAAAAGTGTTCTGAATTTAAGTTCTCAGTCCCATTTAAACTCTTATGTATCTCTATGTCTCCACTGAGACAAGCATCTTCAAGATCCCTCTCCCACCACCATTCTCCTTGGCCCCACTCTTCTTGATTCCAACCCCCAACTCTGATGCAAACTCTTCACTATCCAGTACCTTGGGATGTCATCCCAATGTGAAAAGAGCTATATAAATGCAATTTGCTGTTTTGATGAGATGTGTCGATTTGGATGCATTGCTGTCATTGAGTTTCCAGGAGTCATCCATAAAATAAATGCATGACATGACAATTGTGGCAAAGATATCCAGAAGTTAAGACAATTTTCTCTTGCACCCTGACTAACAATTATAAACTGACATTTTATCACTAGACTTATAGCTGATGCAATCCGTCTCCAGGGCAGGAAGTTTTCTTTGAACTTTTGTGGACTTTGATGTCAAATCGTCCTTTGGATGAGACGTTAAACCGAGGTCCCATCTGCCTGTTTAGGTGGTTGTTAAAGATCTCATGACACTATTCAAAACAAGAATTTTTACCACTGTCCTTGCAAACAATCCCCCAAAATAAAATTGTTCATTCACTTCATGGCGTATTTGTGCCAGTGTTGTGTGCAATTGGCTGCTGTGTTCACTCTCAAAACACACAGTCACACCACTGTAATTATTTTAGAGTGCTTTGGAACATCCTGACATAAAAAATGCTATACCAAATGCAAGAATTATTATTATCATCTCAAATTCCTCTGACTAGAATCTGCGTAAGTGGCTTTAAGACGGAATATACTTTAATGCTTGTAGCTTCCCAAAGTTTGAAAGGGTGAGGAACCATTCCTACATCTTTTTTGGATAGCAAAGTTTCTCTAGATTGAGGCATGGTTATTAGGTTTCCCCGTATCTTTATTTATCATAGAGCAGGAGGATTGTTTTCTCCTCTTGATGGAATCTGTATGTGCGCTTCAGCTTTAAAGATTCCTTTGTGCTGCTGACTGGGCTAATCGGGGTTTCTGCTCTTTGTTGCACATGGCTTTTTCCCATTGAGTTGATGTCAAAATCAACATAGAGTTCTGTAAATTTAATCTTGTTTTGAGCAAAATAGTGCAGCCTGCTCTTTTTGTGTCTGTAGCAAGGTAGATTATTTTCTATCTGGTTGTCTCATCTGGATCATTGATGTGATTGATGCTGACGTTTATTGAAAACGGAGAGATTAAACTAATTTTCAGGGACCAATGTTGTCGTTTAGTATCGTCCTCTGTGTCAGGGTAAGTAAGATGAGCAACTTGCTATTAGACTTGCACAGTACCAATTGTTTTCTTTTAAACGCTCAAAGTGCATATTCATGAATCATAAAAATAAATTTTCAGAAAAATATTGATTTTGTTTTTCTATTTACATCGTCTGAACATTTACTGGCCCAGTAAGAATATCAAGAAAGTTAACGTGGATAGCCAGCTAGGCCTCTAGACTTTTAAATTTGTAGCTGAATGAAATTATTTGTGGTCTATTTCGCTGGCAATTGGATGTTTGTGCACATGTGTTCACACACACACGTACACACATGTTCCAACTAGTTCTTTCAAATGGAAACTGAATTTCAAGACCATTTTAATTTGATGAATTTCATATATAACTCTGTTGTAGAAGGAGACAAAATTTTATTTCCAACCACTGATCTGAATTGAATTTCTTTCCATATCATTATTTTCCACTGAACTGTCAGATTCCTATCCAACATACTTGGGCTAAACAGGAAAGCAGTCAGCATTTGAATCTGACTGTTTACACCTGTCTAGTCCAAATCTATTTTTCACTTTCAAAGTAGCGTCGGGTATTAAAGTACATAATTTAACAGTTTCCATCGGATTTTGTTTCAAAATATAAATTTAAATACTGTCTTATTCAAAATCTGCCCTTTTAAAATTAAGTATATTGCATTAAACATAATCCATTCTTCTGCCGTCTTCTTCCTCCAGATAGCATTCAAAAGAAATGACAAAATTTCACTAGATCATTCTTCCTAAAGAGAGAAGATATATAATTACATATTTTTATTTTTCAGCTGCTTGACCTGTTTATGGTATGGGACTGGTCTACATATCTAGCTGATTATGGGCAAGCTACGTCAAAGTATCTGAGAGTGAATCCCAGCACAGCTCTGACACTTCTTGAGAAGTAAGCAGTTCTTCATTGTTTTTTATGTGCACATTTTAGAACCTTAAAACTTAATATGTGACTGTACAAGGTTTCAGCTTCAATATTTTGAAGTGAGTTGCATTCTGGAAGAAAAAAACACTTTTGGTTTAGTCTATTGTGCTTCTTGCTTTCCAGTTTATTTTTTTTTGTATCTATTCTTGTTCAGTTGTTTATTTTCTGCTTTAGATCAAAAACTAATATAATTCAAATATGTATACACATTTTGAAGCTGTAGCTTACAAATTCTTGAACTTGAATATCATAATTAGAAACTCAAATTTTTTTAAAAACTGCTCATTTAAACCAGAATTTCTAATGTTCATTTAACAACAAGAAGTTGCATCTATATAGTGCCTTTGACATTGGGAGGACATCTTCTTATAAAGCATTTCTGTACATTGTTAATACATGTAGATCATCATCTTTTCATACTACTTGTAATTGTCCTTTCTAATTGTTTTGAACGCCTTTGCCTTTTTCTCATCATTATCATTCTTTTTGCTGAATTGTTGCAATACAGAGTCAACAGAGGGTAAGTAGTTTGCATATTCGAGGTACTGGCACTCATTCAGTGTTGTAAATTACATTTTTGTGGTTCTATTGGGAATTGCACTTTCAATTTTGATGGTTGATTTCATGATGTGCCTGTTTGATCCACCAATGGCTGATTGGAGAAAGGCACTGCCTTGTATAGCATTAAGTCCTACAGAGGAAAGGGTCAAAGGTTCAAATGCTCGATTTTGCTGAGTTAGCTTATCTTAGTCAAGGTAGAAGTAGCAGTGATGCTGCATTGGTCGCAAGGGGCCCTGGATTAGGGAAGGAGAAAAAATCAGCTTTATTCCTACTCCTGATTTAAGAAGTGTGGTTGGGACAGGTTTGGGCTCAGCTTTCCTGTCCCCACTGTGGAATGACTTGCTGGCAGTCAGTTCCCTCAGTTGTATATTAAAAATGCTGAGATATGGGGAGAGAGCTGCTGGAACCTGTGGAAATGTTCTTCAGTTTTACTCTTTACCTTTGCACAGCAGCTTGCGTGTAACTAAAAACTCTAGAAACCAATCTGTCACAACTAAGTTGTCACAAACAAGATTTGGATGAAGAAAGCCCTTTGACTCGTTTGGTTTTATCCTCCCAGAAAACCACCCTATCATCTTTCCGTTTCAGAATCTAGCTACTTCTTAAATGAGTCCAGGCTTTAGTCCTCCACCACCCTTACTGTGATGGTAATTCATACCAGCTGCTGATTGCCCTCTGTGTAAATAAATACTTCCTGTATCTGCCCCAAACTTGCTCTGCTCAACCCCAAAACATGTGCTCTCTTGTCCCTAGGTGTTTGAAAGTATTGTTGTGGGTTTACATTCTCTATTCTGTTAAGCACCTTGTATCTGTGTAAGGTCCCTTCTGAAAGGTCTCTTTTCAAAGCTAAAAAGCTCCAGCTTATCCGGTTGTTCCTCAAAGCTCATCCCTTTAATGCTTTAATGTGATTTGCCACTCCAAGTCATACTATTGAATATCCTTATGTCAGATGTTTCCTTCTGTTGTGGTTGATGATGTACTATTTTCTTTATTGTTGTATAAAGTATTGTTCAAATAAGCTTTCATGTAAATTGGGAATGTTCATGTACAATATGTATACAATTAAATATGTTTTAATTTTCTCTTCCCAGAATGAAAGATACCAGCAAAAAGAACAATATATTTTCTCAGTTCAGAAAAAATGACCGTGATAAGCAGAAACTGATTGAGACTGTAGTGAAGCAACTGCGCAGTTTGGTGAATGGTATGTCCCAGCACTCATAGATTTGTTTCCTGATTTTTCTTTCCCTACCCTGGTCGTTCTTCAGCCAGCAATTGTATACAGTACAACAGAATAACAATGAAATCTCAAAGAAGAAGAACTGAATCAAGTGCAGAACAAACAAATTATGAATGTATAGAAGAGTGGGGTAATGAAAATAAGAGGGAAATGTTTTCTATGTAATTTTCAAACCATGACTTATTTGATGTTCTGAGATTTTGTGAATATGTGCAATGCCTTTACCATACACCACTGATGTTCATCAAAGCCAATAATATGTTTGAAAATGAAAATGTAACTGTTCTATATAAGTTCAGAATTGCTGGGCTGTGTCAACAATAATGAGGAAATTAGTTGACCGCTTTAGCAATCACACCTTTCACAAAAATATTAACACAATGTATTGCAACTTTTTTAAAATTAGGGTAGCACTGTATTCTAACGTTGTGCAATGAATGGATTGACTGTGAAATTACTTTGTAAATTAGCCATAGCACATTTTTAAAGCATGATCCTCCAATCTTGCATACAAGTTGGTTGTTTTTTGATTTTTGCCTTACCCACACTTCATATACCTGAAAGAGAAACGTTTCAGGTCATTCGTGTCTTCTATCTGCTTTTATATTTAAGATAACTTTGTGTCTCATCGCACTGTGAAACGATCTGAAACATTGTCTTTCTTCATGTTACAAATATAGTGCATGTAGATTTTTTTTCAAGCTTTTACTCAGGGTTGCTTTTTTGAATTTGTATTTTTTCTCTGCAGAAATGTAAACTTGCTTCAAGCACCAGTCTGAGGCAATCGCAAGTAATAAGGCATTACTTTTGATCTGCTTTAGTCATTTCCCTCCTTTCCTTTTGATATGGTTTTCAATCTGGTTGAAACGGTTATTGATGAATAATGATGGTGGTTTTATTCTGATTGTTTCAGATTGGATCCTTCTCTGCACTCCCAGAAGGAAACGTAGTGTATAGCTGTCTGATTTATCTTTACTTATTGTTTGAAATTTCAAATAGATCTATTTCATTCTGTTGGCTGTCATGTTTGTAAGGAAGAAAATGAAAGAAATGAGGTTCTGTAAATTCATTTCAAAATGCCCTTGCTGTACATTCTTACTATGTAATAAAAGTGATCTTGAGCACCTTTTTAATTATTTTCTGGCTTTGCTTCATTTCACTGGCCACAAACCCAAGATGTCAAATTGTTTGAGACTGACACTATTTTGAGGATGTCTACAAATATTGTTTTGGATCTGTACTGTTCAAATGTTCCACAGGCTTTTAAATCCCACGTTTTGTGTTGCCTAACAATTTGCATCTTGATTTCTGGTGTATTGCATTGCATTGTGAGCTTTGACCCTTCACTTAGGTTTTCCAATATTACAAATATGCCTTTTTTTAAAAAATAGTCAACTATATCGGAAAATCCACGCGGAACAGCAAATCGAGTGTTTATTTTATTTCAGCTGATTCAAAACTACGTGAAGCAGGTAATATAAACCCGCCGACCCGCTCCACATCACTATTCTCCCAGGACTGTAGCGACCGCTCTCGGCAGTAAAACAAATACTGTGTATTTTTTTAAATGATGAATTGCACTACAAAAGAAGCGATGGTTTGCATGTTTTATTATAATTTGATTTAGGGTTAGGTAACTCTAACTGTACTAATTAGCTGCAATTTATTTTGAATAACGTTGCATTCATTCATTCATTCACTCACTCACTCACTTCATTCATAAAGCCACTCAGTCTTTCAGTTTGAATGTCACTCGGCAATGCAATGGATGGGCTGTCAGTTACCTTCTGCAAACGCAAAAGCAGACCCCCAAATTGATATCTGGACCCCATAAATTGTTTATTTTTTAAGCAAAACCAAATGGTTAATACCGTGAAATTGCTTCAAGACCGTCGTCTGTTCACGTGGTTCAGATGATGTTATAAACTACCGTACCTTCGCTGCCACGGTTTAGTCCGCCATCGGAACACATTGATTATACAGTGTAAGCTCTCTTGTAATCACTCTCGGATGTCCATTATTCCCTGTTTAAACTATAACCCTACATGGGCAGAAGAAAACGATGTACATTACAGCTCAGAATTCCTCAGCTGTCCATCCCTGCGTTTTCTTCTTTTTTCAAAAAAAAATTCTTACAATCCCAAACAAAAAGGAAACGACTTGCTTTGCGTTTCAGCTTTTTCACTTCCATTAAGAACACGAGCAGAAGGCGATCGTCGGTGTTTTTATTCTGCGTGGAAATGTTGGTCTGTACTTGTCTTTGGGAAACCAAGAGGGGAGTGTTTTCTCGACAAGCTATTCAAGCTGTTAAGAATTTTTTAAAGTGGTCATTTGGTTCATTATCTCTTTTTTTTTGGTGGTGGGGGGAATGGCTGTAATAGGTTTCCCATTGACTGGCTTATTTAGGTCATACATTGGCCGATCGTTTTTCTTATTCCCTCCCACTCCAGTGTTTCTACAAGTAAATTCCAGATGCTCACCTGGACTGGAGGTGGAGACTGGTGTTACCAAATGCGTGTTTTTTTATTTTTGGCAATCACTCCACGATTGTTTTTTTTTAAAAAAAACTGCTCGTAAAGAGAAATAAGTCAGTCGGGTTTCCATCTTCAACTTCCCTGCGTTTTGTGTTTTCTTATCGTCGTATCTGCTCGTGTGGGTGTTAATGGTTGAGAGAAATTAAATCCAGGGTGAAGTTGCAATCGTTTTTGTTTTCTAGTGAAAGATGCGATTCGTGTTTGTATGAGGTGGAGAATGAAACGCGTCTCAACCACCGGGGACAGCCGCTTCCTAATGTGCTAATTGGCTTTAAGTTTGCTGGAATCGTGGAAGAAGCTGTGCTCCGGAAGCAGGAAGATGGAAAGGGATTCCAGAGTTCCACTAAAGCATTTAATTCACCCCATCACTGTGCCGCTGCTCCTGCTGTAGGGTGGAACAGTTCTCTCAGTCCCCAGTGGGGTAACCGAGAGCTGCAAACAAAATCGGGCTCTTATGGAGAAGCTCACCGATCCATTTGGGGTCTCTCACGTTTTTTGTACTTCTTTTTTTCTTGAAAGAATACACCCTTCAAAAACGCCACTTTTTTTGTTGGGGGTGGGGTGGGGGGGGGAACTTCCCCCAGCCAGTGAAGCTGCTAATGTAAATGTTGTATCTTAACCATTTTTTAGAGATTTCCAATGGGCACTTTCATATGAATGGATAAGGACGTTTACTTTTGCGTTGGACAAGTTGAAATGAATTCACATTGGCTTCTATCGAAGCCCGTGTTTGGGGATGGATGTACAATAGTTTTTAATGTATTTGTCTGTTTAAACCTCTCCGCCGGGCAGACAGCAATATCTGTGCCCTTCTGTACACATACTTCCATCAAAGCAACCAAAACTCTTGGACGAATCCGCAATTGAATAAGATTACCTGAATCCATAGCTGCTTAAACTTTTTTTTTCCAAAAAGTGTATTCTGCATGTACATGTAACTTAATAGTTAGTCATCGTGTCTTTGAAATTCATGTCGGTTTCTCGGGAACTGAAACATACAGGGAAACATAGTGGAGGTGTAACAAAAGTACTTGGTGGGTCTTTATTTAACTATCATGTGTGCTCCAAATTCAGAATTCAGCTCGAATATGTAATGGATGTAAAAAGCTACAAGGGTACGTTTCTTTAATGATAATTACAGGGTAACACGTTCAGATCTTGGCTTATACATATATGTAGAATGTTTATATGCACACATCTAATTGTATTGACTATTTAGATAGATACCTATCTCTATAACACGAATAGCATGGAGTTTGCACCCCACCAGTTCATAGCATGCTTCACTGCCTGATCTACTGGAAGTCCAATCCAAAGTAGATTGACACCCATGTCGAAGAGAACCACAATCCCAAGCTGCATTCAAAGAAGCTGGATGTAAACTAATTAAATTGCTTTTTAATTGCTTTCGTTTCCAAAAGCTGACCAAAAAAAAACGGAGTGATTTATCAGGAGAGCCTGGTGGAGCCTGGCCACTTGAGATTCGGCCCCTGTGAGTCTCTACGCTTTTTGTTAAAGGGACATTTCCTAAAGAAACATCTTAACAAACACCGGACAGGTGCCTTTGGAAGCTCGGGGATGGGATGAACCTGGGAAAACGATGGGATGCACCTGGAGCTATGCTTTAAGTCCAGTAAGAAAATCGGAGTGTCATGAAGGGTGTCCAGGGGAATCGAAAAGGAACATAATTAATTTAGAGAAGTAACTGGACCATTATGTACTGAGCGTGTCAAAGAAAAGCCGGCGACTAACGGATTGTGCATTAAAACAGATTGTGTAGGTGGAGACATGGGTCGGTTCTGCAAATCGTGAACTTTGCAACTTACCATCAAAATTATAAATAAGGTTTTTCACGATTTAATGATCCTCTGGGTTCAAATGGTGTTGTACTTGCAAGGATTTAGATCAAGCATACTTGCCCAGTTGGTGGTCTGGTTTAAAGGGAACCGTCGAAAAAGACACACGCCCATGCAGATAATTAAATCCTATATTTAAAATTCAAGAACTTCTTAAACCCATGTCAATGGCTGCCTCGAAAAAAATGATCAGTAGAAAGAAAACGGTGCAAGGGAGAAAGGCCTGGGTTCGGAGTAATCTGTGATAACAGGGACAAAAAAGGTATTACCATCGAAGAAATGTGCAACAGATTAGACTGATGCAAAACACTGCCTCGAAAGTGATAGTAAATAATGCATAAAGAAAAGTATTGACTCGAACCGGGACTAAATCCAAGTGGGCGAGTCTATTCCAATACAGTTGAGAGTTATCCTCCCGCCCACAAAGTGCTACAACCTCAATCACTAAACGAGTGAGCATCTCTAAATGACAAGTGTCTGTCATGCAGCACCTAAGAAAATGTTGGGACTTGCATCTTAAAACGCAATGCAGAGGGTTACCGAAATATGTTCAATGCGAGTATTGACTCAGCAACTCGCATCTGAAAGCTGTTGTCCAATATTTTAGCAATTACAGGAGCAAGTGGTTTTCAATATATGTATGGTCCTAATTTCATTTGATCATTTCCATTTCAGTATTCATTCTTATTTGAATATTTTCAAGTGTGGAATCCCAAACAGTTGTTTAGATCTGCCCATATGCGAAGCTACTGAATAAAAGCCCCTTTAATACTTTCTGACAATAGTTGCTGGTTTGACCTGTAATTTTCATTTACAAAGAACTTAGAACCGCAAACTTTCGCCGCATCTTAAGGCTCAACAATAATATTTCGGGAGTACAAAGTTCTATGACTGAGGTCAAATAGGTCAAATGCCCCAATGTACAACTTTAAATCGAGTGCCATCATTTTGCAGTATGCTTTTATGATAAAAAAATCAAAACATAGAAAGTCTCTGCATTAGTCTCTTAAAACATGTAGACTGTAGTTTTGTAATGCTTCAATACAAACTTCTATTGTGATGAATGCATATTATAAAGGTTTGATCTTTACAGAACTATAGTGCTGGATTATAGCAATAATTGCCCATCCAATACGGCGTTACATTTGACCATAACTTGGTTGAGCTTCTGAAAAGCACCCACTTGCATTTAGCCTCCGGTACTTTTCTTCAGCTAAACCGTATTAAGTGAAAACACAAAGTAGCTTATTCAACACCCCAACCACATAGGGAAACGCGAAAGGATGTAACTGGAGTAAACACTGAACATTTTTGACTTAGAAACAATGCAAAATGACAGAGTGTAAATCGCTTAAAAGACAAAAATTAATCATGCATAAAGATCCGCCTGTAGGCACTAGTTTCTTTACTCTCCAGGCTGCCAATGACCAATAAAAATGACATTTAAGTGTTAATTCCATCTCACTGCTGAAATACGAGTTTTGTGACTTGTGTTGCTCGCTCGTGGATCGGTGGCCCGGAGTGTGCTGAGTGTTCTCTGGGAGGATGTATGGCAGGAGCTCACTGCAGATATGGGGAGTTTGTGCAGTTCCTGCTATTGGTTACCTGTTCTTTCATGAGCTGACAGAGCGAGTCCGAGCAGCAATCTGTCACACTGCCTGTGCTGCTGCGCTCTCCCCCCCTCTCGCTCGCTCGCTCGCTCGCTCGGATCTCAATCAATGTGATCACTTCCCCGGAGTGCCACTAACCTGACAGGGATTATCACAATCTGATCATTGCACTTTACAACGTATTTAAATGTTGCAAACGACGTCATTTGGGGAGGTGGATGGTTTATTCAGCGAACCTCTATAAAAAGGCCGTCCAGAAAGATCAGTGCAAACCAGGAGCACGTTTTATGGTGGAATTTTGAATGAAACCCGCTCACGATCAGATAAAGGGAGGTTTTGCATCCCGAATGGTGTGAGTTTGTTTGCACGTCTGTCTAAACAGTAAGTACTGATGGTTTCTCTTGTTTGAAAATATATTTGCTTTGAGTGTTTCCCTGACAAGTGTGAAGTAAGCAATGTAAACCCTCACGCTTTGTCACCGGAAAGGTAGCATTCTGGCAATGTGCTGTCTGGGATTCTAAGCAATGTTGGTGAGATATAAAGTTCTTCTCAGCAAATCACGGTAACGCTATCGGGAGTACTGTGAACAAAACCAATCGCACACTTAGTAAGATTTTCCGGGGGGGTGGTAGGAAGACTCAAAGTGCATTCAAATTGATCAACGTAGCAGTTTATTCTCATTTGGCTTACATTTTTGATAAAGCGTTTCAATCAAATCTAATCTGTTTGGAACCCGCATACGTGTTTTTACAAGGAAAGTTATGTGTTAACATTCGTGATCATGAGTTTAATCATGCGGTAAAATACAGGGTTGTGGGTTGTTCTGTTTTAAATCAACTTTGTTTTGGAGCCGAGATTTATTCCATGCGTCAAATGTACATATTATTGTGTGAAGGTGGCACATTACTTCTGATGGATCATCAAGGATAATGAATAAAACAAGCTTTTTTTTTACTTTCTCCCTAAATTACTCAACCATATAGATGATTTCCAAAGATAAATCTGATCATATAAGAATGTAACTCCTGTAGTCTGGTGCTACTAAATGAACATTTCATTTATGCATAAGGATAAACGTTACTTTACCACGCACTTCATGCATTCAGAAAAAAATTGCAACGTTAGCAAAATATAATTTGTCATACTTTAATTCTACTTTAAAATTCCTCGCAGTTAAAATATTCAGGAATTGTTTCTAGGCATGTGATATGATAGCAAGAGATGATACAGAGCTTGAAAATTGAGAGTTATAATCCAGACTCGAGTATTGATCTGTAAATTGAAAGTTGACCAGATTAAATTTAATTCGAAAGTTTTATATAAACACCCAGACACAATGCCATTAATAGTTACTTTTTGCTTAGTTTCTACGCAACGTAATATGTAGACAAGTATTTCTATTGCAACATAATTGTTCCCAAATTTATTGCGCCCAAATATTAATTATCTTTACATGAAATCAAACACCATTTGGAGTTTACCCCTAATTTTCAGACTATCGTTAGAAATAAACAATGATTAACTCAAGCTGACATTTGTGTTTACAAAGTTACGGGGCTCGGTCCTTTTTTGAGCTATTACTTTTTAAAAATTAAATTCATTTACCTTTTTGTCTGTAGGACATTATAAAGAAGTCGGGAGTTTCACGGGCCTGTTTGCCCAACAGAAAACATGAACGGTTCCTGAACAGCTGATCAACGCTCACGATCTGATATCGAAAAGAAAGTATTTCACTTCTATGTGGGGGGGGGGAAAGGGAAAAAAAAAAATCCGAATTGTAAAGTGCACCGTCAAAGAGGTAGGAGCTGCGGAGTTCTCTGCTGTGGACAACTAATCTATTTAGGGGGTCAGATCTGTGACAGTCCGAGTGACTCCGAGCAATGTTCCTGCTGGGGGTTGACTATCTGTCGGTGTTGGCCACCGCTCTCACCTCTCTGCTGTCTGTGCTGCTGCTGCTCGCTGTATCGCGACAGCTATGGACTCTGGGCTGGAATGTGACCAGAGACCGGGGCAACAAACTACCGCTGCCCAAAGGCTCAATGGGTTGGCCACTGCTCGGGGAGACGCTTCACTGGCTGGTACAGGTGAGAAAGCGAGATGTGTGCGCGTTGGGTTTTTCTTTGGAAAAAAAATGCACTGTTGCGAATACCGATATGTATTGCAAAGTGTTATTATTGGCAATCGATTCCCTCTCGCGTTCTGACTGACCGTGTAAGGCAGCTCTGCTTCCCTCGTGGCATTAGTTTTCTGTTATGAAAATGCTGTCAAAGTCGGTTAAAGTAATCTACAATTCCGATCCAGCGTGTGGCCCCTCGACTAAAAGAATGATTAGCTCTTTAGATATATATTTTCCGTAGACAATGCAAGTCAGTGGTCGCCACCAAGAAAGTCAGCTTCATCCGAGGCCACGGGTGGAGTTTTTTCATGACTACTATACACTCTTTTCTTGGCAGTCAGTTCTTTTAAATCATTATTTGTGTTTAAATTTATTTCATTGCTGCGATTTCCTTAAACGATTCCTCATTAACTGGAAGGAGCCCAGTTACAGTCCGTTAAAGCTGTAAAGATGGCTAATACTGAATCTGCCCGAAGGAAAATAATGTTAATATTATCAGATTATTACATTCCAAACCTATGCATAAAGATAAAAATCACTGCGTTGGAAGTTTTCAACAATACGGGGAAGACACCGAGTAGACATACACTTTATAAAGGCCTTAAAATAGTAATGATAAATGTACTTAACCTGAATGGAAGGCTGAACTTTCTGATGATTTCAAAACAATATCATTCCACTCCATCGCGGCGTTTTCAGTCACTTTGGGGAAAGGCGATAGACTTAAAGCAAACACTGAGTTTGATGTTGTAGAGGGACGCGTCCCAATCCCAACTCGGAGGCGCTCCAATGCAACTATTCTTGTCGCGTTGCAAACGCACTTAACGTGGGTTAATGAAGGCCGGTGCCGAACTGTGATCAGATGCCAAGGTTACGAGGTCTGCTTTGCCTTCAGCGGCAGCTTCTCGAGGCTTTTTGTAAATGCTTCGGGGTTTGAAAGGCCTTCGGGTTTGTTCTTAATGTCTCTGAACAAGCGGCCGAGAAACCGAACACAACTTTGTTTTTGATCGCATGTATTTCTGACCGAGTTCGCTGCAGAGGCGGTTGCAGTTAGTTCGGAATCCACTTCACCAACGCCTGGAGAAGACAGAGAGGCTGCACAGGAGTAAATGACTGTCTTTCTGTGTGTGGGTGGGTTTTTTTTTTCAGGGCTCTAATTTCCACGCTTCCAGGAGAGAAAAGTATGGAAATGTCTTTAAGACGCATCTTTTAGGTAAACCGGTGATCCGAGTGACAGGTGCTGAGAATATCCGGAAAATCCTGATGGGGGAACACAGTCTGGTCAGTGCTCAGTGGCCGCAGAGCACAAGGATCATCCTTGGCTTTAACACTCTGGCCAACTCCATCGGAGAGCTCCACCGCCAGAGAAGAAGAGTAAGTGTACAGCATTCGGGGAGGGGAGGAGGGGAGAGAGGATATTATGTCTTTAGAAAAAAAAATTTTTTTTTTAAAAAAATGCAATTCTAATAATGTGACTCACGGCGTAAACCGAAATGTTGTTGCGGGTAAACTGTGTGCGTAACTGATCAGAAACTGCGAGACGGGACGGGAATAGCCGACCTGAGGACAGAAAGCGACTGTTTACTGTCAAATAAAACGTCGGGACTGTTGGATGAGTGCAACCGGTCCTCAGAAATGGTCGGCTTTACAGTGTGACATATATCTATATATATATATAGTTCGTGCATTCGAATATCTCTTCGTCCTTCGGGCGTTGTGCGATATCTTCTTGTGCAGTCCTGGCAGGTACTTTGCCAAGTGATGTGTTTGCCAATTGTACGAACGCGGAGATGGAGAGAAAGAGAGAGAGAGAGAGAGAGAGAGAGGAAAAAAAACCCTTGCAATCTTGATTTTATCCACCCTGACACACACCCAATTGCTGTTGCAGATTCTGGCCAAGGTATTCAGTCACTCTGCTCTGGACAGCTACATTCCTCGGATCCAGCAGGTGGTGCGCAGTCGGATCCGGGGCTGGTGTGGAGAGCGAGGTGCAGTGACTGTCTACCCGGCCACCAAAGCCCTGACCTTCCGCATTGCCATTCGGATCCTCCTCGGGCTGCGGGCCACCGACCAGCAGCTCACTCACCTCGCCGACATCTTCGAGCAGCTGATGGACAACATTTTTTCGCTGCCCCTGGACATTCCCTTCAGCGGTCTGCGCAAGGTAAGGCACCGACCGAGCCAGCCATGCTGTCTGTCTGTGTGTCTGTCTGTGTGTCTGTCTGTCTGTCTGCCTCCATCGCCTCTCAATCCATTCCCCACCAGCACTGCCGCGCAACCTGGTTCGCATCGAGCTTTGATCTCAGACGGATTTCAGGTTTATTACCCGCAGTCTGTGTTCCAGTGAAATCTACACACAATGTTTATTTTTTTTTACATTTCAGTTCTGTTCAAATTTAAATTTAAATTCAGTTTGTTAGTGCTGTGTTTTTTTCAGACTGGATCACCAATATCCCCCCCCCCCCCGCTTTCTCCAGCAGATCAGCCGTTTAAAAACCTATAAATACTAATAGCAATATAATCCTTGCATTTGATATAGAGCTTTTCCTATGAGCCCTGGCACCACAGAGATAGTCCCTTTCACTGTTTGCGATATATCTATTTTCTAAAGAACATCTGTCTGTGGCGAACCAAACAGCACTGATGCCTCGGAGCTTGAAATTGTGGATCCTCCATCACCAGTATTGTAAATGTTGCAAAGGGCTGTGTCATAATTGCACTTTCTTATGTGTGTCCATGTGTTAGAATTCTGAAGTTAAGCTTTTCGCAGGGTTTGTCTGTATATATTTAAGTCCAGCAATTCCCGTATTCCATCTGTGACATTTCAAACTGAATGTTTAGCGCTCGAATGGTGTTCGCTAAGTACCAAAGCCTCAATGAGCCTTAACAGTAGATTTATACTAGAAAATCTAACCTTCCGGAAAATGGCTTAACCGAAAGAGATGTCGAATTTAATTGCCTGTATTAGACGTTATGTGTAATGAAATCTTTAATACGAACTGTACTGGGCGTGAAACCATTTATTCTTGTTATTGCCATTTAAATAGGGTATCAAAGCACGCGATACACTGCACGAATATCTGGAGAAAGCAATTATAGAGAAGCTACAGAAAAATAGTTCAGGCGATTACCCAGATGCATTGGATTTTATGCTGAACAGCGCCAGAGAGCATGGAAAAGAGCTCAGCCTTCAGGAACTAAAGGTAATAGGATCCCAACTCCGAGAAGATCCTCATCTCTTTCATCCCGTATTCTCCTCCCAGTGATTTCCTTTCTGTTTGCACAATGTTTCGTTTGCCATTCCCATTACCTTCCTCTTTGTTTCTGTAAAAAAAACATCCCGAGCCTAACTCACAAACAAATACATTTACTTGTAAGGTAGCACTGCAGGAAGTAAGCGACTCTATTAAGGTTCACCGCTTGAATCTAAATCTTAAGAAACAGTAGTTTTAATGGGGTGGGGGTTAAAACAGATATTTGCAAAAGCTTCTGTTGCAATAATTGTCGCTTTCGGGTTAGAAATAATGTATTTGACTTGTGGATGCTCCGAGTTAAGTTTCACTCTTGTGAAGCTCAGCTCTGGTTTGTGGCAGCTTCGTGCCTCAATCACTGGCTGCGCATGGGAGAGAAGTACTGCGTCCTGATTGTTGTAGGGCATATGATAGAGCACATGTAAGACACGGGTAAGGCACATGAATCATAAATGCAATTTGGTCTTTTTCAAAAATTAACCCTTGACTTTTATTGTTTCACTACCCATTTATAAGATCAGGCCAGAAGACACAAGTTGGTTACTTTGTCTAACTTTTTTTTTGTACGTGAAGAGACGATGGGTGTTAAATGTGTTGATATTGGGTTGATCGAAGCATTTAACATATTGAAAGTTTCACAGGGAAAATTCTCAACTTCACTCTTTTCTGCTCCATTTGCACGAATATTAATATTCCTGTCAATATCATATTCATACCCGCAGACATGCCGGTAGAACTGAAACAATCAATGATTATTATTATTAAATAATGAATACTTCAGAACATTCCATTCCAAAATCATGCTGAAATTTAATGAAATGATTTTAAGATGTATAGATAGTGAGCAGTAATAGGATGGAAATAGTCAATCGGCGTGGAGTTTGGGTAGGGACATCTTTGATGGAAGGGAATATGCGAGGCACGATTCTGTCAGCATGCAGGTTTGAATCTTTCGTTAATGCCACCAAAAGGTGTTGCAATTATACGACATTTTCTATGAGCAATGTGGACTTACTGGAGAGTGTCTCGTCCAAGGCAATGTGCTATATGCTAACAGGCACATTAGGGTTCCACTTCCCAACTCGAACAACCCAATCAACTGATAATACTGATGCTGGGTGTTGCATACTGCTCTCTTGGAGACCTTGAGTCCCTCCTCTGTTGAGCACTGGTACTGCTTGTAGAGGACATTGTGAAATTTGAGCTGATTGTCTACTCATTGACAAGAAGGGATGACTTCTACCACAATGTTTGGGTGCCACTGGTTAGGTATTTTCAAAATGCTCAGATTCTCGCGCTCATTTCACAAGACTGACGGAATAATTGTAGTTCAGAAATTCTCTATTGCTCAGCCAATTGACCTGAGGCAACATAGATATGCAAACACTATTTTATCTATTTGTAGTTAGCTTTTATGTTAAAGGAAAATAATAAAATATTGGCAGAATTCATCTTTTTTCACTAGTTTTGACTCGAGCTGCAGCATGATTCCACTCGCACTAGAAGCTCATTAGCCAAGTAATAATTCTTCATGTTTGAGCCCAGACACTGAAAGGTGTAAGACTGTTGGGTAACTTCACAGTGGATGCTTTTATCTGTACTTATCCAACATCCACCTAAGGCATTTTTCAGCGGAGGCTGGGAGGTGGCGTTGGATAGCAGTTGGGACTGGGAACCCTGATTGAATCGTATATCCAGATCAGCTGAAATGAGGCAACTGAGGTGCCTATGTTTTTTCTGAGCATTTCCTTGTGTTTAGGAATCTGCTGTCGAGTTGATCTTTGCTGCTTTCGCCACCACGGCCAGTGCCAGCACATCACTGATGCTCCAGCTGCTCCAGAATGGTCAGGTCCTAGAGAAAATGAGACAGGAATTGGAACAGCATGGTTTGATCCGGGATTGCGAATGGCATCAATTCCTCACCACCCAGGATAAAATTACTCTCCACAAGGACAGTCAACAGTCCTCCAGTACTCCAGGCAATATCACAACTCACCAAAGAACCATGGTCCTGGGGAAACGGACTCAGGATGAAAACTGCCACCAATCTTCCTTCAACCAGGAGAACCAAAACCGGGACAGGGTTTGCCATCAACACACTGCCTCCTCAAATAGAATGGCGCAGGATAAGGAGTGCCAACAAATATACATCAGCGAAGAGGAAGGAATTGAGGATAAAGGGAACTTGCAATCCCACCACACACTGGATAGTGATGGTCAGCAAGACCCTCTCTCACAGGGGAAGGGGACAGAGAGTGAGAGATGTCAGGTGTCCCAGGACTGTGAGTGCCAACGCTATCTGAGGCTGGAAACCTTGAGTCGTCTGCGCTATCTCGACTGTGTGATCAAGGAGGTGTTGAGGCTGCTTCCCCCGGTTTCTGGGGGCTACAGGACAGCACTGCAAACCTTCGAATTAGATGTAAGTGGCGTTTAGTAAGAAAACACTCACCAGTAGCCTCGATAAGCCGGAAAGATTTGTAAAGTAAAGTCAGTTTGATTTCAACTGTGAGCGGAGAAGCACCTTAACACAATTTAGGTAGTTAACTCATACCTCAAGATAATTCTCCTATCTTTTTTTTAAAAAAAATTGTCAGGTCGATTATCTCCAAAATGTAGCTATGTTGAGTGTGTCTCAGGAGTGCGAGGTATGGTTCAGTTTTCATGCAGGGTTAATTGCCATCAAGCTACATTTTTTTGTTTTCATCGGTATAAAACCGTACTCATCCAAAAAACGTCTCATACACCTAGTGAGCAAAGAGACCCCCTCCCCTCCCACCACCACTCCCACCCCCCCCCCCCCCACACACACACACACATACACTTTCAGCAAAAATGGGAGTACAACTGGATTGAGGGAGGGGAGAGTTCAAAAGAAAGGCTTTAAATGATGGAATCCACACCATTTGATGAGATGAATCTGAAATAATGAGCAAAGATAAACATTTCTAATTCTCCCTAATGCTGGAAATAGCCACATCTGCAAGGTATTTCTCATTGTATGATGTGGTTCCTTCATAGTTTAAAACATTAATATCAGAATATCATATGGCAACATGTGAAAGACAGAGAGCTCTGAATCAACTCAAGCTCTATTGACCCTGATGTCTCCCATCCTGAACTTGGCATGATATTTTGGGAATTATACAGTTTGATTGCTTGCAATTGACACTACGTTTTCTATTACTATTATAAGGAGGTGTGAGCAATGATTACTACCAGCAGCTCAGCGAGTTCACACTCACTGCAATGATTTTTAAAAATGATCTAGAACCGTATGGCACTTGTATGCCATATATCTTCTGATTCCTGTATATTTCCATGTTTGTTTTGAATCGCACCAAAGGGTATCTGGTACAATTTGTATAGGGCATTAGGGTTTTAGAGTACACATTGCATATTCTGCACTGTTCACATAAACTCCAAATCAGATCTAAATTCGTTTTTGGACATATAAACAAATGGTGTCACAAATATAAACACCTATCTTGTACATGTAAACCACATAACCGGTATACATACAAACCCTGCACATCTATAATTCTAAAAGCAGATACAAAAACACATGCAAACATTCTAAAACAAAGGTATCCTAAAAGCTATATCCCAGTGAAACACAAACCATGTTCATATAAACTAATATGTACAAACACGTAGGTCACCAAAATGACACTTTGTAGTTTGTTTGAAAGCTTTTGCTGTTATTCCTGAGGGATGTTTGTTTCAACTATTTTGAAACAAGTGATATTCTCGTGTATCAGATCACCTCAAGCAAACAATTGAATCCAGATACAAAGTATTCAATCTGCCAAAGTTTTATTCAAATGAATGCTCTTGAGCAGAACTGAAATATTGTGTCTGAAGTGATATATTTATAAAATAATATGTATTGAGCTATCTAAACATCTAAAATTCACTGGCCAACTTCCTAACAGCATTAATTATATTTGTGGGATAGGTATTGGCTGCATTGGTTATTGTATGTACAATTTTCAATATTAAATATGATTATATTAATATTGCACATAGAACCTACATTTTATTGCCTATCCAAATGGTGGTTAACTATCTAAAGGGTTCTGAACAGTAATTTCGAAAGAATAGATTTATTGGATGTTATCATATTCAAGAGGAAATTAGATAGCAGTAGCTAAAACAATTTTGGGTATGAGAGATGGAATATGTAGTATCATTTTGGTGGTATTATTTCTAACTGTCCAAATAGACTGAAAATGAGAAAAATCTCATCCTGTGCATTCCTATGTTATAGATAATGTGATCTGTCTTCTTACTAGGGGTGCCAGATTCCCAAAGGTTGGAATATTATATACAGCATCCGTGACACACAAGAAACTGCTGCTGTCTTCCTGAATCCTGACACATTTGATCCTGATCGTTTTGGACCAGAGAGGGATGAGAACAAAAAAGGGCGATTTAATTACATACCCTTTGGAGCAGGCGTTCGGAGCTGCATAGGCAAAGAGCTGGCACAAGTGATCCTGAAAATTCTGGCAATTGAATTAACCAGTGCAGCTAGGTGGGAATTGGCGACTGCCACCTACCCTAAGATGCAGACTGTTCCTGTTGTGCACCCTGTGGATGGGCTGAAAGTTAGATTTCATTGTGTGGATGCAAAGGGAAACAAATTGCCCACAGAGGAATAATATCCTCAAACACTGGCAACAGGTAAAGCAGTGCAAAATGCATTCCATTCTGTGACTCGTCATGAATCTTATGGTGATTTCAAATAAATCATCTTCATCATGGGACATTTTTGCCACTCTTCACTTAAGGAGGATGTTGGTCACCATTTCTTGAGTGGCATCAAGATTGCCCCAAAAAGCTGCTGCCACTCTCAACTGATTACAGAATCATGTAGCCATTTTTAGTATTCAATTTTTAATGCTAGAATGAAATATTATTGAAAGACATTTGAAAATCTTCACATTTAATCCATGCACTTAAACATCAGGATAGTCTATAATTTATTAAAACCATAGATTCTGTTTAAATGCTGTTATTAAAATTAAGTTGCAATGCCCTTTGATATAATGGGTGTCACTCAAGATTGAGTAAAAGCAGATACTTCTGTGGGTGAAGACTTCTGTGAAGCAACTATTAGGACCAGTGCCTAGAAGATCGATTGTGTGAGGGATGTGAAATAGAGGAAAAGTCGGTATGCTGGAGATGGTTTTAGGAACATGAAACTTCTTTTATATTATCTTAATGCCCAGCATTTCATAAACTGTTGCATAGAATTTAGATTTCAGTGTGTATATGTGATAATTTATATCCCTAAAGTAATCATGTTTGCGGGCTGCTACAATATGTTACAATATATCAATCCATATATACCTACAAAAAAGCGTTCAAACCAGTAGCTATGGTCTGAAGTGTTAATTAACAAGACCATGCTGAAACTTGGGAAATACCATCATCATGCGAAAAAGTCAATACAAGAACAAGATGTAGAATTGCCCAGTTTGGCTTTTACCCTCTCGATTTGGCACTTGTTTGGTGTTACCTCATTGCACGTATTCTTGTTTGAAGCTTGTTAGCCAATTGCTGTTCACAGCAACAACAGGCTCAACATAATTCTCACATTGGACATTTGTGGATGGTGGATATACCAGCCTGTCTCTTGCTGTGAAAAAAGAAACGATTTAAAATAAGCTAACTTTCCTGTTCACATATTATATTGTGTTTGTGATGTTGGAATATGTTATAATGTTTGATGTGTGTCTCTGTGTTGTGATATTTTATGAATAATAAATGAACGTTCATAATAAAACCCCAACAAATATTTTAAAAGTACTGCTTGCAATCTATTCTGGAACAAAACGTTGCTGGAAATCGGTTTAGAAGCGTAGGCGGAACACTTTCCAATAACCAATGTTATTCCAAATGAGTAAATGTAATTCAATGTCTGGTTAAAAGTGTATTACACCATCGATGCAATCTGTTATTGTAAAATTCTGTATATACTGCATGAACGCATCACCACTTCGTTAAACTGATGAGCAGCATAAAATTCCATTTTATGAAAAGATTCTTACACTCCTCACGTATTTCTGAGCCAATAAGTTAATCCTGATGGATCCAAAATAGTGTCCAGTTTTTATCTATGTGTGAAATAACTTCTATCATATATCTAAATATTTCCAGTGAAATTTGAAACCAACAGGTAGTTAGGTTTCATCTCCTGAAATCTATAACTCAAGTTGAGGTCTGGTTCCATTGCAATTTATTTTCCCATTATATTGCCGAAGGTGCTTGAGTCGTTTATATTGCTGTAGTCGCCATGAGAGCAATCCCACGATGGAGCCCATCCTAACTATACAGGGAGATTTCCTGGGATGATTATCGGGTATGGCCTGATCTGCCTGATCTCCCAATTCTACAGGGCCCAAACAATTGTAGCCACTGCAGTCCGAGTGATATGAGCTGACACAGGATTAGAGCAGGTGTGCATTCCCTTCCTGCTCTGTACAACTGATCACCTCCCACACACATACGCGCATACATAAGGTGGTGCATTACCTACTGATGTGAGAGTCACTGAGTTTGCTCAGAATAGTGGTTTAATTTTAAATGGATAATAAAATAATACTTAGAAATAACAGATAAGCGTATTCAGAAATATGCATGCATTAGTCCACACTCCCATTTCCTGCATTTAATAATAATTCTTGCATCTGATCTAACTTTCACGTGGGCAGGAAGTCTCAAAATGCTTCACTTTAAAGTGGAGTGACTGTATTTTCCAGACAACCTGGGCATCCAATTTGTGCATCGCAATGAAACAAACAGCCATGAAATGACAGGAAGGATATGACCGGCTCGCAGATTAATAATTGTTAATTCTATAATATAATTACATTATAATTCGGAATTATATTATAAAACACTGCATAATTTCAATAGTAGAATTCCACAGAAACACAAGCTTTATTTCCAATTTTGGTTTTGTCACAATTTTTTTAAAATTTAGTTCCTGGGACCTCGTCTTGAAAGGTACTGTTTTCTCTGATTTTCCTCTTGTTAAATGTTGACGAGTTGATATAAGACATCACATTTCTATATATGAATTGTAATAGTTTGCTCCCTTATTGTATTTTAGAAATATGAAACATAATATATTACTTGAATGCTCATGGTGTGTTTGTGTAGATTTTGACCTCAATTGTTTAAATACTAAACTAATAAAATCATATCATTTAAAACGATTGCAATGAAAAATATGAGATGTACTTTGATATTATCGTACTGATTTTGATGAAATTTGTGAATAAATTTCTCAATGAGAGTATGAAAATGTGGAAAATCACTCTTGCATTCGCTGAGCAGCATCAACACTCCTACCGCAAAAAACAATGTTTTTTTTTCATGTCTTGAATGTTTATTATTCCGCTACCGGTAAATTTAACAGCTTTGACTATAGGCGCTTCCACAAAGTCACTACTCTTGAGAGAAGATCCATTATTCATAAAAGGAAGGCCAATTTATTTTTCCACATACATATACACAAAAATTAGATACCATAAGAAAGGTTAGCACATCACAAAGCAAAAAGTTATTATTATGCACGTCACGTGGGGAAACATTTGCAAGATACAATTGAAAACTAATTGCAATTATAAAATCTGATAAGAAATTGATGCGTGGCCTACATTGGTTTCCGTATGGTTCAAACAATACTGTTTCAAAAACGTTCAGGGCACATTAATCTGTCTTTTGCGTTTACTTCAAAACTTGTGGAAACCAGACAGTAAGCTGTTTACTTTTTAACATATAATTACGCCATCCGGAATCATCAAACAGGTTTTTAAACATATAATTACGCCATCCGGGATCACCAAACAACTGTAATCTAGTTTGAACTGTGGCTAACACACACTTGTGTCAGAATATCAGATAACAGAAGGAAAACAAGATTGACCCTATGGCCTGCACCTATTCTTTGGAGTCAAGGGTAAAATAAATTAAGATTGTTTTTAAAACAGGCACGTATCTTTGTTACACCTTTCATGACCACGAATCCAATTTTGTTTAAACGTTCAATGATGGCTTATTGATGTGGAGGTAAATGTCTCTTTCCTGTTCAGTTCCTGAATTGTGAATCATCTTTGAAATACAATTAATTCATCTGCAATACACCACATATTCGTCTATTAACGTAGCATGGTGTCAGAATATAATATAATAATAATAATAATAATAATCCTTGCATTTGATATAGCGCTTTTCACGTCGGGAGGACGTCCCAAAGCGCTTCACAGAAAATATTGTAAAGTGAATTGACTGTATATTTGTGGGCCAACGCGGCAGCCAATTGCGCAATGTCCCACAAACAGTCGTAGATTGAAAATGACCAATTTATTATTGTTTTGGGTTTTGGAGGGATTATTATTAGGTGTGTGGAGTAAGGAAACTTGCCCAAGGTTTGGCCCTCTGCCTGGAATTGAACTCAGGTCTCTCGCTTGCGAAGCGAGTGCTCTAACCACTGAGCTACAGGATTCATGCCTTAAATTGTGATATATGATGACAGGAACTGTAAAGGATCATTTAGGCGGTAACAGATCCATTTCTCAATCAGCAGGTTAAACAAATACCTTATCACCGTGTTCAGCCTGACCAAATTCATGGGAGTGACTGTCGTGAAGACGTAGCAATGTATTCATTGCAATTACTCCAGCAAGTATTTTAAAAACAGTTTATGGGTCAGATAAATGAATGCCTGTAAATGGAGAGGTGTTGTGTCAGGTGCCTTCTGATTTTAGCCCTTAGATCGGAACTAATGGGGTATTGTAAACCTTGTTTGCCTGATTAGTGCAAGTTGTCCATATTACTAACTGACCCTTCAATGAACTACTAGCACGTGTCCTTGTGACCTTGCCATTATGGTCAATCCTCATGGTCAGTAAGAGGATAGATCTGTAGGTGGTAGATATGTCACCCACGACTGGCGTTAACTAATGATTACTTGGTGAGCATCTGCAACGCTTGACTGCCTCTGAAGAAATGTAAAATATCACAGTTCTGATAAAACGTGCATGAGTAGCTTTTTAAAAAAATTTCAGCAAGCAACATATATACTTGTACATGTGTTAAGGTCTGTTATGCTCGTTATCCGCAGAGACAAAACGGTGCAATTATATATATATACATGTGTGTGTGTGTGTGTGTATGCACTATTTCACGAGTGTTTTATTTGTGGATTCTTAATCGTTTCCTTCCCTGTAAATTTCTTAACACAAGGACTGTGGTAGAAATGCAGATTCTACGAAACAACATCATTTTCGCAATTGTCTGTCTAAACTGTACACTTTTTGATGCAAAAGCGACGGTTGATATATCGTGCGTAAAAGCTGCCTATATTCAGTTTTTCTTCCTGCCGCAGAAGTTGATCAGTTTGCCATGTAGATTGTAAAAAAAACAACTTCACACTATGCTCGTGCCCCTATGGCATTGCCTAAATGCGAAAGCTATGGCTTGATTTCCATATCTTTGTGGATATAAGATAATAAGGAATTTCTGGGCTGGATGGACGCGTCCAACACCACATCGCGCATCTGTTTATTTGATGGACGGTGAACTTGACGAAGTTTCATGCAAAGTTCACAGAAATGTCATGGTCCGTCATTTAGGTCAGATTCGGGTCAGCTCGGGCCAGGAATGGGAACAAGCCTTGGGGGCAAAAAGCCCTGCGATGGGCAACAAACAGGAGTCCCATTCAATGACAATCCTCGGGAACACAGACATCACGCTGCAATCCATACATTACTGTAAACGTGTATAGACTGAAAAGTCACCCACCTCACCTCTAGGCTAACCAGTAATCAGAGAAGAGCAAATACAATGCATTTTTAAAGCTGAACTAATAGGTTCACCTGCAACTGATGGGCTTTGGAAAATCTGTCATCAACAGAATCGAAATGATTAGCATTATTCTCCAATTTTCTCCAGACCTACACGGCTTTGTGATATTCGTGATAAATGCCGCACATGTCTTTTGACATAACAGTGAATTCTGATTTAATTCAATTACAGTAGCTTTGAAGCACCGATAATTGAGAGCGATGTCCTTAAGATTAATGTTGTTATGACTTCACGCCGCTATCCATAATTACGCCATCTGCTGGGGCCAACACACCAACGCCATCATTAAATTATCATCACATTGATTAATAAATAATTATTCTATTCCACTCTGTAAACAGTGCTGCCTGTACACCTTTTTAAAGACAGAACTGACTATCTGTAGAACGCAGGTGTTTGTAAATTTCAATCAGTTTTGCACGAATCACACTTTCTATGGCCTGTTTCCAAAATCAAGTTTGTAAACGTGAAAAATCCACCTTCTCCACTCAACGATTCATAGTGTAGTAACGTGCAAAGCCAATATGTTGTAACACCTTTTGCTCAGTTGCTGCAATAATATTGTGCTTAACAGTGAAACCGCAGATAATTTGAAGTATATTCTGAATGAGAATAACGCATTCAAGTGTTATTCTAATGGCACGGAATGTGAAATGACTTACGACGTTGGAATGCTAAGCTTAGATCAGGTATGGGACGCGGAGTGAATGGATCATTTTGAAAGAGACGTATTGCAGTGTCAGCATGAGAGATATGCAAGTGAACCTTATACTGTGATATACTGTGAACCTACTGTGCGCATTGGACCTTCTTTGACTTTTGTTGGGATTCCCGTAAAAGTCTACCAACAACACAGGTAGAATAGACCAAGACATTTAATCTGATCCAGATCATTTTTTAAAAAAAACGGTTTCACAGCTGCAATTTATATAGGAAGATTAATGTACTCCCATTCCATAGACAACTGCGGAATAAATTGTCACCTTCATTGGCCGTTGTCTGTGTTTTAAAAATCGAAAACCTTTGGGATAAAGATTATTGGTCACTGGAGGTTTCCAGACAAAGGTTTCGAGCTCCTTATAATAAAACTGATCAAATATTAAGTTCTATTGTGAGGGCATTTATTAAATGGAAAGTACTGTACTGTAGAATGAACTATCTACGAGATCAGTTTGCACTGAGAGAGCATATTTGGAATATTTGATGTATACTTTGGCATCCTGTTTTCTCAAAGATTTCATTGACATATTGGAGAACTTCGAATTGTGTTGTCCATAGAAAAACTACAGAGCGAATATTATATTCAGAATTTTAAAATGACGGGAGGCAAATATAATATAGATATAAGGTGTTTGAGAAAATTATCAGGAATAAGCAGGAAAGTAGATCCCATTAGGCGGTTACTGTGAAGAAAAGGAACAACGTAGACGGACTTGATGCGACTGATGACCTATTTCTGTGCTGTAATATGATATGATTTCTCTGAGAATAGTATTGGAGTACTGTATGTATGAATAAAGATGGACTGAAAGGAACACAATGACTGTTGAGCTGCTGGGGTAGGGGAATGCAAACTGTGTAACGAAAGAGGCCAGGCTGAATAGGAAGATGGAGGGGGTGGATGATTATTCATGGATTCATTTACTTAATTAACTTTGTGGTTCAGGGAGTATCTATACAATTCCCCCCCCCCCCCCCCCCCCACCCCAAGAGATAGGGAGGTGGTGTGAAGTCCATGGTAGGGTTTAGGTTTGTATGACTGTGGCAAGAGTGGGCGTTAAGCGAATGATCTTTCTTATATGCATCGTTTCTTATTTTCGTATCATGTCATCTACTCGAGACCGAATCTGGGTAGGAGTCAAGATAACACAGAATGCATTTCAATTGGCACCCATCGACAGATTGCGTGCTGGAACATAGAGAACCAGTACAGTTTGTGTTGTTTGGGGGGGAGAAAAAACAGTAACGCCCTACGTCTTGGATCAATGCAGCTGATATTCAATCGTAGTATCTGTAAACGAGCTATCTACCAATTCGTAATTTTGTGTTTAACCTCGAGTTTAGCATCATTATCAGATTTTAGCCGCATTCCGCAATGATCTTAACGTTGCAGGCAATCGAGACCAGGGCAGCGTTTGAAAATGTTGTAGTTAATGAGCGGAAAACAATGAAAGGTATTTCGTGCGTAATTCTGGGGGACACGTTAACTGTTCTCACAGGTCATCTCAACCGCTTGATGATACACAGAAGGCGGTTAACACCGCCAGCGAATTCCTGGCTCTTGCCAAACACCGTGGTTCCGTTTGGTATATTGTTTTACACGTGCATTTGGGGAAAAAAATGTATTTAAATCCCGATGACAAAGCCATATGAAGTAAATCCAATGAAAGTGTGTAGGGAATACATTCTGCTCCAGCAAATTGAACAAAAAATTCCATGGTGTAAAATCATTCCAGTGTCAAACCGCCTTCGGCACATCATTTTCGGCTGATTGACTGACTGACTCAGGATGGATCTCCATATAGTAATCTAAGGCACTCGATGTTAATAGCCTTTCTGTGTAGTTATCGCTGTACATTTATTATATGTGTGGTTAAAAACATTGCAATAAAACAAACTCTTTTTTTTTACTGGGTTTCAGAAGCAGTTTGCAGAGTGTGAATATTTCACCTGTCAATGCCGAATCGGGGCTGAATTGCGGTGGCACTTTTGGTGAGACTTTTGTTTTCTGCCACGTGAACAGACGGGAGTGGGGTCGCACTGATCGAAACGGAATTCCAGCCGACAATTAGCAAATGAATAGCGCTGTAAGTACGGTTACCTCCCTCTCCATCAGCAAACGCGGGTCGTCATATTAAATTAGTTATTGGCGCGCACTGCCATTTGCAACGTGGAGACTCCGGTGGAATGGGTTTAAACTCTGAATAAAGAGTGAGCTCTGTGCGGTAAAGCACTGTTTCGAGCCTTGAACTTCAGCAGCAGCACCTGTTAGAGGAATTCAGTGGAGCAGAGACAGCTGCTGTGTTGGCCATTTCAAACTCTGTGCACATGTTAAGCGATTTTACATCGACAACTTCCAGCCAAGGTCCCAAAACAGCTTCTCTTTCATTGTATCGCAACACTGGCTGGAGTCCAAGCAATTAAGCGGCGGTAATATTATATCTCATTAATACCCTGTCACAGCGGCTGACATAAAATGTGATTTTCAGCACACAAGGCTTATCCTGGAGGTGCTAGTTTCCCCGTTGAGGAATCGCTTCCTTCATCACGTTAAGGGCCAGGAATCTCTGAACCTAAAACCCATTTTCTGCCATTGAAAATGTGCGGAATTTTATAAAACAAATCGCTGCCGTGAAGCTTCTAATACGCAGCTGATGGCGTTCTCTTAATACATAATTTGTATTCTTTGTAACTTCACGACCTTTGGTCCATCGCACACAAATGGATAGAGAGCCATTCGTGACGTTTTGACAAGAATCCCTGTGATAAATATTCAATGTGGTGACCTGCGCGGGTGTAGAAAGTGGAAGCTATTGTATTATATTGTTAAAAAAAAGTGTTTCCCGAGCAAGGGTTAATGCTGTCGAATAACACATCACACTAACAAAAAAAGAGAGATATATACAGAAATAATTGTTCGATTTCTACTGAGTTGAAAGGGTACAGTAATGATTTATCACCAGTTCACATAAATGGAATGAACTGCAATAAAGACTGAGTACTGTACCCATTAAACACGCGGGGTCTCAGTTTCAGGATAAATTCCTTCAACTATCTTAAATCCGTCCTGGGCTGATTTAGAAAGGAGAACCCTCGGTAAATATAGCCCTGTAATTACATTTTACGGAAATCAAATTAGAATTAAATAAACACGAGAGTTCAGGCGGGGGACAGCAGTCTTTGTACTTTGTTATATACTCTTCACTGCTGTTTCCAGGAAATGGATACTTGGCTTGAGAGCAACAAGTCCAAATCTCCTTTTCCCCGCTTTGCAGACGAGCATCCTCGTACATACTTTTTTTTGCTGGGTTGTAACTGCTGTAAAAGTACCTATAAACTGTGGGTGGCAGTGACAGGCGTGTTTACTTTCTGATATAACCTTGCTTTTCCAGTGTTTCCCTGGCTGACCCACGTTTGAACCTCTGGTTAGCACGGGATCATAATTTTAGGAATTCACATCTGAATGACGTTGTGGTTATTTCTCACAGTACCCAAGGCGCGGTTTAATCTGAAATTGAGGTTAACTCCAGGCCAGGCTGTTATTTTAGATAACTGTCAATCAGCCCCGGTGCCACGTCTCTCTCTCTCTCTCTCTCTCTCTGCACAGTTCTGTTCCATTGCGATTACATAATTATCTTTGCAGTGAGTTCGGTCAGTCTGACTGCAGTCTAAGAGGACGTGGAGACTTCGAGTACAAAATTCCAGTGGTATATTCACTTGGAATCGTCTCAGGCTTTGTAAGAAGACTCCCGCAGACTTCTTTTTTTTAAGAAAAAAGCAAACCCGCATTTATTATCTTTCCACTAATGTCGCAGCTAAATGCTTAACCGTTTCATACATTGCAGCACGAGTCCCCTGGTGTGAGATATAAAAGGGGGAGCAGTTATCAATCAAGTTATCGCAATAATTGTTGAATGATTTGAAAATATGACCGTTCAAACCGGAGTTCTCGCAGTCTTAATGCATTGACACATTTCAATCTTCGTGGGTTCGGTGCGTGGCGATAAATATCGTGTTTGCTATTTTATTATCGCGGTGCAAAATCTTACAAATTCATTCAGTCAACATATGCACCTCGTCAAGGTATTAATATCGTGTTCTTCGCAACCGGGTCCTGGACCAGTGACCCGACAACACACATCAACATCAACACCACTTTGATGTGCAAAAACGTAAATAATGACAAACTTCAGGTAACTCGTGGATGACAGTCCAGTTTGGGTGATATGCACACAGCATAGAGAAGAATTCCTGTCTTAATAGAACAACTAGACTGGTTACCTGGTTGGTGGAGATTAACTGAGCCCATAAAGAGTGGAACTTCTTCCCTTCTAAAAGGTACCCGACTCCTTTCTTATTCAAATGTGTCTTTTTAAGTCAGTGATATTTGAGCTGAAATGCGTAATGAAGAACCTCTGCGGCCGTGTGTCACGACTGTAATTAACCCTCTGAACAAACTGAATCCCCCCAAAAATGTGGTTAGTGTTGGGGGGGGGGGGGGGGTAAAAAAAACATGCAGTTTGACCTCTTGGAAGGATAGCTGCACTCTTGGCGAATAAAAGGTTAAAGATTTTTGCTCTGCGTCATTGAAGTAGGTGGAGTCGGAGGGATGGCACAATCTACACAATTAAAGATGAACTTTGTGTGAACTAATTTAACTGACCAAGGTAAGAGGGGGCTGAGACCTGGGAGCAGTTATAAAGAGGCTTGAACCTGGAGAGTGAACAGTTTGGCAATTCATTGCTCTCACTCACCTCATCCCGAGTGCAGCAAAAGAGCTTCAGAGAGACCGAGTGTGTCTTTAAAAGAAGTGGCGCTTCCACGTCTGTTTAACATGGTTTTATTTACACTGTTCGCTACTTTCCTGTGCACATGTGTGTTGCCGTTGTTACTGTTCCTCGCTGCTGTGAAGCTGTGGGAGGTTTACTGTATAAGCGGAAGGGACCCGAGCTGTAAAAGTCCCCTTCCTCCAGGGTCCATGGGGTTGCCCTTCCTGGGAGAAACGCTTCAGCTGGTCCTGCAGGTAAGATATTCATTTGCTGCACCAGCTTTCAAGTCTAAGAACAGTTGGAAGACTATTATTTTCTCCGAGGGAAACCTAAAATAACAGTCCAGGTAACCCGAGTTGCATTTTATCGAATACGTTAAAAGTTGGGGGTGGAGAGAAGAGAGAACATCAATTGCTTCCAACAGGTAGACACTTGCAGAGCTGTTTCAGGTAGAAAGGCAAGAACACCTGGCAAACTGGAGCAATGCAATGGGGTGTATGTGTAACACTGGAGTACAGCAGAGGGGGGAGGCAGTCTAGAGTGTTAGACGAGCACAATTTGACTCATTTGAATGCCCAGCAAACTGATTGATGTAGTAGTAAGTGTAATAAGATGACTGGCTGAAGGTTGATTCTTTTCCCACACATCTCTCCATAACATTTTTAAAAGGATATTCTTGGAGCGTTGGACAAGTGTGTTTGTGTGTGTGTGTGTGTGTGTGTGGGGGGGGTTAATGAAGAATAAATAGCTCTCATCATTAATGGCAAGTAACTTGAAACTGTGTATCTATTTTGACAGAGATACAAATTCCTGAAGATGAAAGTACAGAAATATGGCTACATCTACAAGACTCATCTTTTCGGGAGCCCCACGGTGCGAATCATGGGGGCTGAGAACGTCAAACAGATTTTATTGGGGGAACATAAACTTGTCTCGGTGCAGTGGCCAGCCTCTGTGAGGACAATCCTGGGGGCTGCCTGTCTGTCCAGCCTCCACGATTCCGAGCACAAACACAGGAAAAGAGTAAGTGCACCGTTCTCAGTAACAAAGCATGTTTTACCAGGACCATGCTCCCACATATGACCCCATTCACTTGGACATACATGTTGGTTTGCAAGGGGTCTTTCAGTCTGTAAGCTTTTTTTCCCCCCCCTTTCTAAATTTAAGTCTGAACTTAGACCCAATAAGCATAATAAAAGGAGATGCTCTCCACAGAACAGCCTGCGTTTGCATTTCATGCAAGGTTTAGCAAAATATTTTTCTTCTTGCTGCAAAATTCACGAATTGTGTTACTTCCCCCCCCCCCCCTCCCCAACCACCACCACCCCCCACTCCCCCTTCCGTGCCTGGATTAGATATCAATATAAAAGCATAAAGATAGTCTTGCCATGTCATAGATGGCTGGATGGTGGTCACATCAGAGTGGATGCATCTTCGCAGCTTTTCAGAACTGAGGTGCGAGTACGTGGGAGTTTCTTTCCTAAACTCTTTTTTTTTGTGTTGTTTCTTTTTTTTTGTGTGTGTGTGTGTGTTTGTTTGTGTGTGTGTGTGTGTGTGTGTGTGTTCGGGGTGGTTGGTGATGGTGATGGGTGGGTGGGGGGGGGTGTGCGGAAAAAAAAAAAATATAGGTCATTTTGAAAGCCTTCTCTCGAGAAGCTCTGCAGAATTACATTCCGGTGATGAGCGAGGAGATCAGGGCTGGGGTCCGGGGATGGCTGGAAGGAGCCCCCAGGGTGCTGGTTTACCCCGAGATGAAGCGGATCATGTTCGGCATCGCCATGAGGATCTTACTGGGCTTCGAGCCAGCACAGACCAACCGGGGAACGCAAGAGCAGCTGATCGAAGCCTTCGAGGAAATGATTCGCAATCTCTTCTCTCTGCCCATCGACGTGCCCTTCAGCGGCCTGTACAGGGTAAGAGACCCCCCCCCCCCCACCCCACCCCCCCACCCCCACCTCCATGGCAGCAAAGACAACACCGGTGGGAGTCGGACCCTGGGGGTTAAGGGGAATGGATGGGGGGGGGTGTGGGGTGGGATTCAGTCTGGAGACGTTTTTTTTTCCTTCCTTTCACGCCGGTGCTCTCATTATCAATACGCTCAGTATTGCCCGATTTGCCCAAAGGTCCCCGAAATCGCACGGATCGAGACCAGAAATGGTATCAAAACGAAGGCGCAACGAATAAACAAAACGCCCCCCCCCACCCCCCCCCCCCCCCCCCCATATATATTGGGTTGAATGCTTCGGGTTTCACTTCGTGCTTCCTCTTCATTCGTTCAGGATTTTGACCACTTGCTTTTGCTCCTCTGTTTGACAGGGGCTGAAGGCTCGGAATGTAATCCACGCAAAAATCGAAGAAAACATCAGGAAAAAGATGGCAAAGCGGGACACCAGCGACCAGTTCAAAGATGTTCTGCAGCTGCTGATTGAGCACTCGCAAAAGGACGATGAACCTCTGCGTTTGCAGGTAAACCCCCCCCCCCCCCCCCACCCACATCCCCCCCACCCACATCCCCCCCCCCAACCCCAACACCCCCATCCGACATATTGCACGCATCTCAGCCCCCCCTTTGCTGGCTTTCGGGAAGTTATTTGTATGTGTATATATATATATATAAGCAATAGCGAATTTAGGTCCTTCTAACCAAGTGTCTGTTGCGAGAGCGCACATCGCGACTCGATTCCATGGCTCCAGTTGGGCTCATGTTATTTTCTCTCTCTCTCTCTCTCTCTCTGTCACACACACACACGTTAGGAGTTGAAGGAATCTGCAACCGAGCTCCTGTTTGGGGGACACGAGACCACAGCGAGCACCGCCACCTCCTTAGTCATGTTTCTGGGTTTGCATCCCGAAGTCGTGCGGAAAGTCCGAAAGGAATTGCAGGAGCAGGTAAATAAATATTAAAAAAATAAAGCATCCGCCTTTTTTCCTCCATCCCTCCCTCCCTCCCTCCCTCCCTCCTTCCCTACCAATTCTCAACCGCATTTCCTCCTGTGGAGCTGAGGGATTGGGAACTGGAGAGGATCCGCGAGCAACAAGTGACAGGAGCTCAGCGCTGCACTGCTCGGCTCGGGTTGGCTCGGCTCGGGTTGGATGGGGGTCTAACGTGGCTTTTGGTGGCTTTGCAGGGATTACTGTCCAGCGACGCTCAAGAGAACAAACACATCACCATTGAAGTCCTGGAACAGCTCAAGTACACTGGAAGCGTCATCAAAGAAACGCTTCGACTGAGTCCCCCCGTCCCGGGAGGATTCCGCGTGGCCCTAAAGACCTTCGTGTTAAATGTAAGCTTTTCTTCCCCCCCCCCCCACCCCCCAAAACATTTTTTTTTTTTTTGACTTGACCATCAATGAATTATGGAAAATTTAAGCACACACCCCCCCCCCACTCCGCCCACCACCTCACAAATATTACACCGGCATGAAATCGATTCCACATGGATTGCGGTTTCGCTGTGACTTAAGGCTTCAAAGGTGAAAATGCGCTTCCAAGTTAACCCGCCTCGAATAGCTCAAAGCGGTACGGACATCATGCATCGTTTAAAGCGGGTCTTTGTCAAGTCTCGCTGATCGAGATAAGCAGTTAGGATAATTAATGCAAGCTGCCCAGAGCTTTCACTTTCAAATAGCAAATACCACTGGCCCGGCAAAACCGGGAAAATTAACTTTCATGATGGATGAGCCACTTGGTTTATCTAACAATAACTTATCAAATTTAGGTCGGCCTTCTCTGAGGAAATAATTGCAAATCTGATTTAGACGATTGAACTAGGTCCAACCTTTCGCCTGGGAAGATTCATTTGAAAGCAATAATAAACTTGGGTCAGAAGGTTGCTTACAGAAGCAGTTGATAATATCTAACAACTTGCAGCTAATTTCATGCCTGCCCTTTCACCCTTAGTCGTCTAAGGGGGCCTAATTAGGGATGACTTACATGGTCTATTTCAGATGTATTAGAGGTACAGTAATGAGGAGTAAAAAACTGAGTTTAATTCCAATATTTTAGTGACAAATTATCTGAACCTTATTTTTAACTGCAACCGAAAAATAGATATTCCTAATAGATAGAAAATGATTCCAAACATTTGATTTTCTTTGCAGGGATATCAAATCCCGAAAGGCTGGAATGTCATCTACAGTATCTGTGACACACATGACATAGCAGAAATTTTCTCCAAAAAGGATGAATTTAACCCTGACCGCTTCATGGAAGGTTGTCTGGAAAAGGATTCTTCCAGATTTGGTTATATCCCGTTCGGCGGAGGCTCTAGGAGCTGCGTGGGCAAAGAATTTGCCAAAGTCCTTCTCAAGATCTTCACAGTGGAGCTGGTGAGGACTTGCGATTGGGAGCTTTTAAATGGACCTCCGACAATGAAGACTAGTCCCACTGTGTATCCGGTGGACAATCTGCCCACAAAATTCACAGAGTTTTATGACACAGTCTGATCTTCCAGCAGACCTGCAGTCTCTCTAAACTTAATGTAGCCTTAAGTGGTATTGTATTGTCCCTTTTCAAACTCTTGTAATGTTCAACATGAGGCATTGTAATGTTTTGGGAGGGTGAGCGAAGACTCCTTCAGCAATCAGGTGGTTTTGGCTTCAATTTCATTAAATAATTGATGCTAAAGCGCATGTCCAAAGAAGGTGGCTCCAACGTTAGGTATTTTATATATATAAAGATGCTGTGATCGGCTTCGGTTTTATAAAAGGTTCCTGATCCTTTCAGATTTGGATTCACCTTACTAGATGCTTTACACTTGCACCTTTTTCAGTATGATGGTTTCATGCCAAGGATGGGAAGCAAGGAGAGGGAGAAGGTGATGAAGAAAACCTGTCAGAATATATTGTTTAATATTGTCACATATTCCTAATTGTTGCACAGATCAGTTTTTTAATGATCTGTAAATAACCAGCTATTTTATACAATTAACCTTTAGGTTTTTTGAATCTCTTGATTTAAAAATAATTTAATACTTGTAGCTTGTAATAGCTCGTAATAGGACAGTTAATTTATGATAAGTCTTGGACTGTAAATTTTTTTGTAAATTCAACAAGTACAGGCTGGGTGCGAAGCATCTTCTGAGCACAAGGTCATGCATTGAGAGGATTCATAATGTATGAGTTCCTTATATCGTGAATGTTTATCAATGATATATATATATATATAATAAATATTTTCACTGGTAGCCTGTGATTCATGTCTTTATTAGAGAAACAAATGTTGTTGACACATTGATTACATATCTAATGTTATGTCAGTATACAGTAAATTAGGCACAGTCAAACAGATATACGCAGCTAGAGCTGAAAAATAAATTGCCATCTTTTGTCTGATTCAATACTGTAATTTGATATGGCCATAGGTAGGTTTGAGAAACATCTATTGAAGACACTATTTTTATGTAATTTTTATTACAATTGATTGTTTTCCCATATCTATAATGTAACGGTTTTCCATATTTATCATGCAACATTTAGCAAACCGATCACCTCAAATAGCCATGCTTCACAATTGTACTATTCTCAATATACAAAGAAACACCTGGCCTTTCAAAACCACCTGCTAAAGGAGCTAACCAAGTTTCACAAATGCTGAGAGAAAAATCAGCAGGGCTCTGGTCATTGAGGTCAACACATTAACATGGAATCACTGATAAAAAGCCCAGTCATGACCCCGTGAACCTTGACTAACCTTGGTAAACATAGAACTCGTCACCATCCTAAACCCAGCTGATTTCCATCCTTAAAGTTAGAAGCCTGAAAACATAAGAAATGAGATCTCTTGGTCCAGCTACACAAAGCAGGGTAGGAGCTGCTGCTGATGGAGAACTGTCCTATCCATTGAAAGGACTCACAATTCGCATGGACAAATAGTTCTATAAAAAAAAACAGAAGATACAAATTTCAATACCATGAAAACGTCCAGCATATTAATAATAATAATAATAATCCTTGCATTTGATATAGCGCTTTTCACGTCGGGAGGACGTCCCAAAGCGCTTCACAGAACACACTGTAAAGTGAATTGACTGTATATTTGTGGGCGAACGCGGCAGCCAATTGCGCACAGCAATGTCCCACAAACAGTCGTAGATTGAAAATGACCAATTTAATTATTGTTTTTGGTTTTTTGGAGGGATTATTATTAGGCGTGTGGAGTAAGGAAACTTGCCCAAGGTTTCGCCCTGCCTGGAATTGAACTCAGGTCTCTCACTTGCAAAGCGAGTGCTCTAACCACTGAGCTACAGGACTCCATATTGTCTCCTTTCTTGAAACACATCGACAGAGTTCAGTCGTATTGGCAACCCAATTCAACGTTAATAATTATCCTTGCATTAAATAGTGCCTTTTTATGTCAAAACATCCTAAAGCAATTCAAAGATTTCAGTGAAGTGTAGCAATATGTTGGCAATGACTATATGTTGCCAATTTGCACACAGCATGCCATGAAGTAAATGACCAATTTTTTAAAAAAAACTGATGGCTTGTTGGCCAGGAGAAACACCTTCTTTTTCAATAGTGTCATTGGTTCTTTAACTACCATCTGAAAAGGTAGAGATTTGGGTTTAATGTCTCATCTGAATGACCAATAATGGAGTTCTCTTCCAACACTGTGCTCAAGTATTAGCCGAGACTTTGAGTTTGGAGACCCCAATGAGGGACTTGAACCCATCGTCTTCTGGCCCACAGGCAAGAGCGTTGCCAAATGAGCCAAGCTAAATCTTCATTTGTGGGGCAAGACAAATGACAGCAGGCTATTCAACAATGGGAAGGTCACAATGAGGTAAAATGTTTATACACAATATTTACATTTACAGGATTATTTATAATTGGGAATTCTGGCCATCGTCTCAGACTCTCCCAACACCAGGAACGCAGAGGTCCTGCCACTTTGCCGGAGAACCCAGAACAAAAATCAAGTGTGGGAACTTCCTGGTCTGTGACCATGCATCCTGTTTTAAAAGGCAAATAAACATTATCCCTTCTCTATTATCCACCAGATCATACGATTAATCATTGACTAGTTCTGCTCATGACCACAATGATCAGATATTTTAAATAAGCAAAGGTGCTGCCCAGGAATTGAGATGTACATAGGAAGGACACTCCCAATTCAATTCTTATAATGAAAGCATAACATGGGTTGGTTATTCAGCATGCAATGGCAATTTTCACCTTAGTGTGACCTCACATTGATATTTGTGAACTCTCCATGCAAGATTATGCAGTGGATATCAACACAAAAAAAACAAGGTCTGAGTGAGTAAATGATGACTGATAATAATCAAATTGTAGCATCATATAATCACCAGACCTCACATAGGCAATGAAAGATTTCTAATAGGGTACAGGTTTTAAAGTACTGTTTAAAAAATAGTAAGTTATACAGCATCATTAAGTTACTTTTCATTCTATGCATAATTCAGTGTAGTTACAAAGATTAGGAGCTCACAGCAGAAACCTACATGGAAAGCATTCAAAAATGTTTCACCATTTCACTGTGCTTATTTGCCTTTTATGAACATTTCACTTCTAAAGTGAAGTAAAATAGTGTGTGTACTTTATGAAAATGGACTATTTTAAGATCATGGCCATTCTCACAGAGCAATTGGGGAACCAGAGGGCAGTTCTCTTAGACCGTGCCTTCAGCTCCCCTCTCGACTCTCTATCCCCTCCTCGCTCCCTCCCTTCCCTCACCCTGACCATTTCCCTCCTGCTCGGGTCCCGACCCAGCTGTCCAGCGCCTTGGGATGTCCTCCCGACGTAAAAGGCACTCTATAAATGAAATCTTGTTGTTGTTTCCAGTTTATTATTTTTTGTCGTGGATGAATATGCACTGACACATCAGTTTTGGGTTTAAATTAAAATCTCATGATTCCACATACAACATAAAATAAGGGGCAGTTCACCAAATGTTTCACTTATCCTTGAAACGAAATTGTAAAGAGGGTCTAAGAAAAGAAAAATCTGGGATCCTACCACTGCCCCTATCCATCTACCATTGCTCTGGAAAATCTGCAGGTGGACATGAGGTGAAAACAGGAACAGCTGTGATGCCCTTTTTTCTTGCCAGATCAAAGAGCATAGTAGTACTCATTGTCTAGCTTCACACTTGAAGAATAGCTAATTACGTAATGTAATTAGGGTCTATCTGCAAGTAGCTTCAGGAGTGAAACACTCAACCCAAGCCATCTCAAGATCAAGTTTCCTAATAATTTGGGGTGAGGGAGAGAAATAAACCTAGGACACAATGCTACTCCGTGTGAAGGGCCAGGTATGAATGCAAGTAGTTGTTGGTGGAACCTAAAGCAGCAATTTCTAAACAACAGCTGTACTAAGGTCAACCAACTATAATAATAATACTTGCATTTGATATAGTGCCTTATCACCTCTTAGACACCACAAAGCTCTTCACAGAATATACTGTAAAGTGAATTGACTGTATATTTTTGTGGGTGAATCTATAGTTGCATAAGTTTCATCCACTGGATGCAGGTGCCATGTGACTGCTAAGGAGCATCATATAATGTTTGTGCTCAGACTGTTGTTGATTTTATTTTGGTCAGCTGGATGTCTGACACATGCAGAAACCCATCACCATGCTTATGCGTATCCAAACCAAGATTTCCAGGCATCCCACCTATACATGGAGATAGATTGTGGGAATGGAATGTGTACTCTCTACCTGGAGAGAGTTATTGACTGAAGATTTGCTCCCAATTAAAAGGATGTTACAAATGGAGAGAATTATATTCAAGAACAGGTTCTAACTGAGTTAATTAATAGGCATCATTGCATTTCTTTATGGCACCACCAGCTTTTCTCCATTCAGGAAGGATGCTGGCTATTAATACCATGGAGGCAGCAGGGGAACATTATAGCACATTCTACATAAGAGGTGATGATTTATCTTTTGCATGTAGTCCACTCTGATGTTTGATTGATGCTCTTCACATTCAATTTTCTATTTTTTGTTCAATGTTTGTGCCTCAAGAAGATTGTGTAGGGGAATGGAATATCTTCTCTTTCAATATCAGTAAAAGCAGCACTAGCTTCATTTAATGTGGTTTAACCCCAATTCAGGTTAGCACTTGTGTGCATTTTTTACATTTTTTATACCAGATTTCACTAGTGTGTGAGATTGCTAATTTAGCATCTCATTTGTGGCAAATTTATATGACCAATTTTTAACTACAGATATAATAATACTTGCATTTGATATAGCGCTTTTCATGTCTTCGAGACATCTCAAAGCGCTTCACAGAATAGATTGTAAAGTGAATTGACTGTATATTTGTGGGTGAAACGCGGCAGCCAATTGCATACAGCAGTGTCCCACAAACAGTCGTGGATTGAAAATGACCAATTTATTATTGTTTTGTTTTTTGGAGGGATTATTATTAGGTGTGTGGAGTAAGGAAATTTGTCCACGGTTTCGCCCTGCCTGGAATTGAACCCAAGTGTCTCACTTGCAAGGCGAGTGCTCTTAACCACTGAGCTACAGGACTCCACACCATCACTATAACCATTTCTATCCTGACATGCTTTTCACACTTTATAGCACCTCATGTCAGAATACAAATACAGTCACCACATTTTGCATAAATCCTGTGCAGTGCTTTGAGACATATTAATGATGTAAAAAGGTGCTGTATCAAATGCAAGAATTATTATCTATTATAATAGCACAAAGCATTTCACAGGTACTTTCTGTCAAGTTAGTAGCTTTTTCTGCTATTCGAATCAGCATGGTCTCACAAATAGCCTTGAAGAAAAACATCCTTAAATAACAACACATTGCACCTTAACTTCATAAATAGTATGAAATAATGTTTGCCAAAGTTCTGTAAGCAAAAGGCAACAATACAAGTGAGAAATTGAAAACCCTGGAACTGAAATAAGTTTTTAAAAAATTCCATTTTCAATGGAATGCTCTCAGGTATTCTCTGGCACCTTCCTCGATGTTCCCCGTCACTGGACCCAGGTTTCCATTCTGCATTCAATGAATAGGAACTCATCTTGTGCACTTTTCCCTCTATTCCAAGCAGTAGCATTTCAGTGCTGTACAGAGCTCTACCTAGTGGTCAGTCTAAGAACGAGAGAAACTTGTCCAATGAAGGCAGATGTGTTTAAATAAGGTTGGAATTCAAACCTAAGAGTTGAGAAATTCCTCCAGTTGCTAGAGTGATAATGATGATCACGTTGTAAATCAACAAAGGCACAAAACTTAGGGCCAAGATCATTTTTTATTGAAGCTGATTACTGTAGGGCTATGTAATTGGACATCATTGTGAAAGCCAACATTAAGAATGACCACTTGGGCAAAATATTAAACTGCTGTCACTTCATAACCATATATGGATATAGTCATTGCCTTTCAGAGAGAGTAGAAAATTTAAATAAATCTAGATCGAATGACATGAAAGCAAATTCCTTGTCCTGGGGCTGGATACTTCTGAGTGCTATGTTTAATTGGGGATGTGGGAGGTGGGGGGCGGGGGGGGAAACTGGAAAATTTCAGGTAAATTTGATGCCAAAAATGAATTGCCTGTGACGGCCTTAAAACACAAATGTACCACAAAGGTTAATTCTGGGTAAATCAAAATCAGACATGAACACATCAATTAGTACGAAAATTACTTGATTCATAGGAATGCTATACTGATAAAACTGATACAAGGGAGGGAAGAAATGCTGCTCACAGCTCAAACAAGTGACCACCTTACACTGTTCACATCCAAGAAAGAATGAATGCCGATGAATGTTATTTGAGATCATGGGACAAACTATTTCTCCTGGGATTACAAAGTCTGAGGTCTTTAGTTTTATAAATACTAGATAGACCATATTTTGGCTGCAGCTAGTATGATTCAGAGTAGAGTCAGCCCAGATAATTATTTTTAAAAAATGGCAATGGTCGAAAAAAGTTTGTAAACTAAAAAACAAATTGAATGAATTAAACAGCCATTTACATCAATACATGTTGGAAACAGCCATTTACATCAATACGTGTTGGAAATGCAAACATCCACCCAGATTTTAAACAAAGCTCTCATTGTAAGTGGAAGCAGAAAAAACACATGCAGCCACATCTTTTAAAAAGGTCAATATATTCCAAACCAGATCAAGGACAGTACTGCAGTTGCGTATTGCTATGTGCTGCTTAAAACAGGAAACTTAAGGGATGTTGAGCTTTTTTAAAAATGTTCACATTAAGCAGCACGGAGCAATATAATCCCATAATCAATGATAGTTTTCTTTAAAGAAAGAATGACAATAAAACAGCATCACTGTTTCATAGTCATTGAAAAATCTAGCCTTACATTAATAATTGTTAAACCACCAAACATCCCAGTCTTCACACTTTAACCACTTTAAATAAAACTCAAGGTCGCAAGAATTAACAAGGGGAGATGGTATACAAATTGCGCTGTAAGGTCACGAGAAGGGGTCTTGCCTTAACACAACATTGAGAGATCCAGGACTGGAACAGCGAACAGCTGGCTCGGGTTGCCATTCCTGTGCTAGCTCCACTAACTGTGATTTACTACTGTACCAATTCGAGTGTTGACACCTTTATGTCCCTCCCTCCTATCCCAGCAGGCCTGGAGGCTGTGATGGATGCTGCTGAACTTTTCCTCTTATCACCTTTAAAAGAACTTTCCCATAATCTTTTGTCTTCCGTCAAAGTGGGAAACAGAAGGGGTTTTATTTAATTTAAATTAACAGCTCTGTTGCTCTAACATTGTAGCAATATACAGAATTTATTACACCAGTGAAATTCTTAAACTCCAATTTCTTTTTTTTCTACCCAATGAACTGAACATAGTCCAGAGTAAATCAATGTAATTGCTGCTCGTCCAACATTATTGTAGCAATACTTTATTCTGAGCACCATTGGTAATTTGGTGTACAGAATTGAAAATGTTAAGATAATGGGGGTGGTGGGGGCCGCTGGGGGAAGAACTCAAGTTACCAACATTAACTCTTCAATTGCTGATACAATGCAAGTTATGTTGAGGATCAATTTTACAGTCAGCCAGATAAAGTATTAGTTAAGCTATAAATAATGAAAGCAATGTACAATTGTTTCTATTATGTAGAGGCAAAATCCAGCAAATCAGTTTTTTTTTCCTTTCAGTTCGTTGAATTCCTCACCCTCACCCCTTTAAGGTAGCTTGGCAATGGTAGTAAAGTACTGGGCTCCCATTGAGGGATTCTAAATTTTAATTGGAGCAAACCCCAGCATTAAAACACAAGGCAGCCTGCAGGAACATATTTCACCATTTTTGTCTACGTAAGATTCAACATCTCAGGGAGACAAACTCCATGAGGCAAAGTAGGTCAATAGAATTGTTAATATAACAATGGGGAAGCCCAGATTATCCCACACTCATTTAAATCCAACGAGGAAAAGTTGGTCTAGGAGAATAAAGATTTCCTTTTAATTCAATTTTGAATTAGAGCTGTTCTTTGTGCAAATCAACACCTGCTTCATTCAGCATTTTCAGAATTCAATAACTTGAATTGGTTTGTATAATTTGTTCTTTATGAATGTTAGATAGGATAAAAAAAATGCTAACACAATTGTCAACTCTGTCAATCAATACCCGAGTATGTAGTCTGGTAACTATCGTTGCAATATCAAAACTATTTACTACTTATCAATTTTCTTTTACATCCTAACCCAAACAATTAAGCTCTCCACAGAATAGTTTAAAATTGGACTGGGGCTTTTGTAAAGAAAATAAAGGATATAAAACGTGTTCACTTTGGTCAATGAGGAAGTGGCATACATATGTGGAACGCTATCTGGCTTGGATACTCTTAAAGCATGGTGTGTGTCATGTTGAACCATTTGATTTCATCCTACCATCCTTGGGTTACAGGCTATTTCTTAAATGAGTCCAGCATCCCTGTTACAGGTATTACTTATCCTTGGAGTAAAAAAAATACTCCTGGTATCTGTCTCGAAATTGTCCTTTGCAATCCTGAACCCATGGCCTTCTTGTGCTACTTGTATCTGAATGTACTGTTCTATCTTTACTTTCTCATTTCCATTTAGAATATTTTATGCCTCTATAAGGTCCCCACTGAGATGCGTTTGTTCAAGACTGAGCAGCCCTGACTTGCCTAATAGTTGCTCATACATAACTCATTCCTCTAACAGAGGGGAGTGACTGCTCCCTCATTGCTCTCTTCTGCACTGCTCTAGGCAGGCCTGTTAGGTTGCTGCAACCAAACATGTATGCAACTCCAAGTTCAGCCTGATCAGAGATCTTTACAGCTTGAGCATAGCTTCTGGGGCATTCTAAACTCACCCTGGGTGATTTGGCAACATCAGCCAGGATCCCGTCTTGTTTATTGCTGCCTTTCAATGAAGTTACCTACAGCCTATTATAAAACATTTAAGTTGGAACAAACCTGCTGTGAATAAATCTATTTTGGATTTAATTTTTTGTTGGCCATGAATTAAAAGCCCAAACTTCAGCTTAATCTAGGATATTCTAGATATTAAATAAACCTTGCCAAAATAATACTGTAGTACCAACTCTCAATGTAATGGATGACAATATTCACCATTAAGGTCCAGTTAAAAGGTAAGCAAAATCTATCATTAACTTACCTATCAAATATTACAAACATTTATGAACTCAATATAAAAAGCACATACACAAAAAAACTACTACTCAGTTGCTTTTCAGTTTCTCTACTTACCGGCAATGAATAGAAGAAGATTGCAAGGAACAGAACTACAAATATGAGTATGATGAGACCAATAAAGACCCATTTGAATCGACGCCAGATTATGTACTTCATTGTTTTGCAAGGACTCGTGAACCACAGGAATGACGTTGCTGGACGGCTACATATAAAAAGGTAAATGATTAATTTCATTTAACTGCAATCTGGTTTACAATAGTTAGAATGACTGAAACAAGGAACCAAATCATTTCTTCCCTCTTCTTCCACCATCCTCCATGAAGTGAATGACCAAATTTTATTTGAGGGATTGCTCGTTAGGGCACCAAGAGAAACTCCCTTCTCTTTTCAAATTATGTCATGGAATCTTTAACTTCCACTTGAAAAGGCAGATAGGACCCTGATTTTAACATCTCATCTGAAGCATTACAATGCAATAATCCCCAGTACTGTACTGGAGTATCAGTCTAGATGAACTCAAAGTCCCTACGCGGGGCTTGAACACATCCAAATTTGGATTGCCCTCAATTTTCCTTTCTCATTTTGCAGTTACCTCTCAATTTTCTCCACTGTACATTACAGCTGAGAAGGCAACATATGAACTGCTTGCTCCCATATTTTTTCCCATGTTCCTCTTAGGCATCCTGGTGATATGAATGATTACTGCTCTCACACACCAGACAGCAGAATGACTGATACCGGAAACTCAGTGTGCGTTCTTCAACTAAGCATGCCTCATTAATGTAGCCCAGCATGCCAGATCTCTAATACCCATTACATTTGAATGAATCAGAATAGAAATCAAATGAACTCCTTAGTTTGACTACAGAAAGTAGGTGAAATTCTTGGACGACAGAACGGCTTGGTTCTTCCCAAGTTATCAGTCTACCCACTGGAAGCCAGCTAGCTGGAGGGAATGAATGTCCTGCTCATATGCACATTGGATGTCAGACAACTGATACTGGCCACAGACTTTTGATGTTAAATACAACTCAGCCAAGTCGGTGCCAGAGTAACAGGCCACCTCAGGCATTTGTTCCATGGCAGCACACATTTAAATGCGTGCTAAAAGCACTAAAATAACTGAAGCAGCTCCAATAATCTGTTCCCAACATTTCCATAGACAAAGCTGAACTACAGCTCGAGGCAACTTGTGATGTTGAATTCTACCTTGTTCTTGGAAATCTAATAGGATTGCTGGGAAACATGGATATCCTGAGCAGGATGAAAATATGGGAAAATGAAAATATTGGAAGGAGAGAACTTGTCCAAATCTGTAACTGGTGGAAGATGACCAATATATTCTAATGAATATAGGGGGAAAGTTATTTTATACACAGGATATTCCAGCAGACTGGACAAATGTAGACAACAGTAAATTCATGCCAATTAACAAGTAAATGTTTGAAATGGTGAATTGCTAACAATCTAATTTTTTTTGCTTAAATTACAAAGAATTACAAAGTTAACTGCTGTTCTTATTTCTGATAGTTCAAAGAACATAACTTTCAACTAGCCACCATCTCTGAGCACAAATCAATAGAACACTTAAATGTAAATACTGATTTCATGAAATAAGAGAAGGTAAAAAGCCCTTTTCTTTTCACTTGAAAGACTGGATTTAAAGCGTTTAAGTGGCTAGTATTTCAAGGCTTAAAATATAGAAGCCCATTGTGTTCATAAATTATCCAATTTTTGTAGAAAGTGTTAATTTTAAAAAAGACAACTCACTTTGGAAGCTCTAATTTTGGGTTCATGTTGGGTTCATCTCTTCCTTTGCCAGCAGGTCTCTCCTCAACCTCTTGTTCAGAGACAATCTCCAGTGACATTTCAATTTTACCCTGGAAAACAGAAAAGGAAAAAAAATCCCTGCTCAATAAGTTGTCTAACCAGAGTGGGATTCAGAGATAAGTGATACTGTTAACTTTAAATTACCAGACTTCTAGTATTACCTCAGCCTTTTAAAAGCAGAACACTATTCAATCCCTTTAGAGGCTCAGCCTGATCTCTTAAAGTTTACTGAAGCAGGTATACAATCCTGAATTGGGAGGAGGCCTATTTAAGTGACACTGTCAATTAGTTAACCAAACAGTTGTTCTAAAAGGTTTGCCTGTTATTCAAGCCTTATACTTAATTAGAGGAATGCATGTGTTTTTACTAAATAAAAGGGGAAAAGATTAAGCCCTTTAACAAGATGCCAAATATTATTACTGAACTGATTAAATTAAGGCATTTCATGGCAATGCTGAACATACACTCAGCTCTTGACCGTTTAAGCCATCAATCAAGTAGCCTTTTAGATTTCTTATGATTTCATGCAGATGACAATCTTGCCAGTTTTCTCTGTAGGGATAACATGCATCTCAGCTCTTTGAAACATTGCAGAATAAATATAAGTGCACTGAAGTCTGGTTCAGAGTAAACAACACACACTGTTCAGTGCATTACACCAGGGAATCAAATTGAAGTAACAGTAGTGAAAAATTCAGAACACATGGCAAAATGTAAAAGATACAGATAAATGGACGTTCTTGTTGACATTCCAGACAGATGTTGAGCTGTTTAAGCTTCTTTACAAAACAGATGTGCATACAGAAGTTGCATCAATATGTAACTTCTTTTCTTCTAAATGTACATATACACAACAAAGTATTACACATTTTTTTAAATCTGAAGATTACCTTTGAATCCTATTTGTAGACTTTCCCAAAATACTACTTTCTGAAGAAACTGGTAATTTAGTAATGGGCTTTAGTTTTGATAATATACTTACATCATCAAATCCAAGGACTCGGTGTCCATATTTCAGTCTTGAAAAATCAAGCAATTTCAAACCATAATCATTTAAACTTCAACAATCTTGGATTTATTCAATGGGATTCCATGATTTTTGGAAAGCATCAAAGTATACACCATGGCACAAAACAGCTTATAAAACCTGCCAGTATTTCATTTCTAAACCATAATAAAATTTAATTTGCAGGTTTGAAATGAGTAATGTTAATCCCAAGGATTACGTTTTAGCAGCCTTTCTCAATACATATGTAACTTGCCAGTTAAAGAGCAGTTAAAGCAAGCAGTCATTTCCAGGGAACACAATGAGAAAAATCAGGCATTCCACAGTTGATAAAATCATAAGAAAAAAAATCTTTACACCACCCCTTCCCATCTCTTGAATGCAATTCACTTCCCAAGTTGACCCAAGTTGAACCTGTTGACAGTAATTTAATTACTAGGCTCACACATGGCGAATAACCAAAATATGAGTGGGTGCCAGTGAGTATAAATCTGTACTACCGCAAAATTTCCTCTGCTTTCCCTTGCGCCCCCCCACACCACCAAATAATCAAAGTAGTTCACATTTGCCTCATATTGAGGCAAACTAGGAATAAAAAAATTCAGTCAAGTTAGATGCTTTTACTGAAAATAAAAATCACAATGTTTAAGCTTCTTACAGCCAGAATGCGCTTGCCATCTTTTTCTTGAGTGCATGGCCACCATCCTCTCATAGACTTTTGGGAGAAAAGAGAGGCAGTTTTTCCTGCTTTAGGGTCACCTCCCTTCTCTGGCAGCATGCTCAAGTTGCATCCTTTAGCTGTTTTTGCTGGAGATATGGTGGAATTCAGATCTAGCTCAATAGCACCTGCGAATTTGAGACGAAGTCACAAATGTAACAAAAAACATGTTAGGGAATCTGTTAGCTGATGCACTTCAATTTTACCCACTGAGCCACAGACTTCTAAACTCACCAACTCTTTTTTGATACATCCCATTATTCATAAAACACTTATATTTAAATATTTAGTGTTTGAAATGTTTTGGTCTTAAGGCATCTAAAATAGCCTTGTGCTTTCCTTTAGATGTTGATGATTCGTGAGAGTCCAGGAAATAAACACATCATGTTAATAATCAACAGATTATTCTCCCTCTGGATAAATGTCTTCATTCCCTTACGGCCTTTCTGCAATCTTAAACCATTTGATACAGTCAATTATGTGGTAAACCGTGAAATTCATGGCAGCGAGAGACCAAACTGCTACTCAGAAAAATAGTTAACACAGGAGCAGGAAAAAACCCTGACGAATTAGAGGACTGTCCAATGACAACATGCATTTTATAACCATAGTAATAACTAGAAGCTTAACAGTGCAGGGTGGAATTAAATTAACACAGACTTAATACAACTCAGTTGCTGACTGTGATAGAGCCAAACAATTTCTTTAGGACCTGTCAACAAGCTAACGTTATCTGCTGCAAGTTAAAAATTAATTCTGAAGAGTAATCTCTCATCGTGTCACCTCAAGATTGCAACTGACTGATATTACCGTCCATTTCTTGTGCCAGTCAGGAACCAGGGACTGAGAAATATCCAGAAAAAGAGGTGGAGCAGCCAGATAGAAAACATTCCCCTCTGCAAAAGAGATTTTTACTGATCCTTCTAGTCTTCTCCCTTATTCTTCTAAAGGCACAGATACAGGTTACTGTACAGCAAGCCTTGTTCAAGTAGTCATTCTTCATATGTGATCTTAGATAGTGTGCTCCAAGATAGTATCCTGGATAAAGTACATTATATAAATGCAAGGTTTTGTTGTTTTAGAAGGGCATATCGTTTGTGTGTGTGCCCGTACATCAGTTGGGCCCATTTCAGTTCCCAGATATCCATTGTAAAATCCCCTATAACTGATATGAGCTAACAGCACAGGGATCAAGCCTGTCACCGGGTTCTGCAAACATCTTTTCAATCGTCATTGAGAGCGGCTATGCAAAAATAAGTGTGCACTTCTGTGTTCAGAATTGCAGCGGTTTGACTAAAATTTCTGTGTCTCTGCAGATACATACTGGGTATTGTTTCACAAGCCACCAGTACCAGCCACTCCAACCAGATAACCATTCGGGTGACAAGCACGTGACAAGTTTTTTTTTAATGGGGGGAAAGGGTGGGAGGGGCAGGGGAGGTTGGGGTGAAAAGAAAGAGAAAAAATATTTCAAGCAAGAAAGATGTCTCATCTTACAATGCACTGTGCCCTTTCCAGCAGGAGCAGAGATGGGAAAACAAATTGGGTGGCACCAAATAATTTTTGCACCAGTTATTTCTTGTAAATTCCTATGGCAAAAAATACCACCAATATAAAACCACATATTTGCTGGATTTATATGCAAAAAAACCTAAAGTACTCAACTACTTTCAAACATGGTTTGCAACTCATTAGCCAATTGTATCCTGGGTCTCGTCTGTATGCACCCAGGGATGGCAGTCTCAGTAGCTGAAAGGACACCATTCACTACAGCTAAGGAAGATCCATGAAATCAACTGGCCTGCTACCCAAAAAAAGAGAAAAGGGCAGAGAACAAAGTCATCTGATATTTAGGTTTTGCTCTAGGTCTCCAATAATCAGTAGACAGGTTGTTCATGTAAAGCCTGAATCAGATTAAAATTTCCATCAAGTTTCTTTCCATTGTCCTGCCCCTCTCCCTGTCCTCCACTTCCCCTATCAAATCATATACAAATCATCCCGAACCCAGGATTTTTAAAAACAAAAAAGTTGTCTTACATAATCTCTATGCGAACATTAGTCTTTGTGTGGCAAGAGAAATAGCCTAACTTGCTAGAACAGACGGGTATGTAATTAGTACCGTTAGCTCAGGACACACAGCTTCCTGAAAGAAGCTTTGTGCTGTGTTGGAAACAATAGGACTTGCTTGTCAAACTCAATTCAACTCCCAAAATAGGGCAAGAGACAAAAAGAATACTCACATGCCTATAAATGAGAATTAAGGAATTAAACAAAGGTAGGTTACAACATGTACTTCTGGATCAACACTATTAGAGGAAAGATCACATAGAATGTAATCATAGGAATTTAAATGAATGGATTACATTCATAGGTTAAATGCTATAATTATGGGGCTACTCACTTCTTGGTTTACATAATAATAGAGTTAAATAGAGTTAAATACTTATTGTTTTGTCAGGAAAAGGGCCAAAGAAGGTGTGAAAATTAGATGAATTTGCATGTTGAATTTTCAGTAAATTAGGACTAGCTCATGGCTGAACATGTTTCACAGAAAAAGATACATGTGAATTGTGAATAGGAGTAATATTTCTCCAGTGGTGCTTCATAAGATTCATTTTCTTGTGGTACTGAGGTAGCAGTATCATAAGCATTTTAATATTTAAGAAAGTAATTACAGTGTAAGAAATATTTAAAGGGAGCAATTTAAGGTTTTGTAGTCATTTGGAGTAAACAGTGATGAAGTATTCAATGTTATAAAGTGATAGCTTTACCTGACATTAAAAGCTCATTTGGCAGAATGGAGTTCAGTCAAATAACTCATACATTTATACAAAAAAGGATAGCAAGGTTTGCACCTTTAGATACTCACATGCATTCCTTACCTTCAGGAGATTGTACTTGATTAACGTATTTATTGCCACATTATTAAAATTAGGCAATTTATGGCATTACTTCAGGTTATCAATTGCAGGTTAAGCAGAGCAAGATAAATAGTGACAGGAATTGCATACCCAAGTAATCATCCATAGAAAATTTATCATTGTCCCATATTTGAAGGATTAGTTTTGGTGGTATCCTAAACTCAGTATTGTCAAGGCTCCAAAAGTGTTCCTGGAACAAAACAAAATAAGTGAATTATTCTTTTCCCCTTTTTTTCGTTTTTTAAAAAATGCAAAGAGATCAGTGGGGATTTAAACATTGTACATAGAATACTGGAGATTATTCAGAGATGCAGGCAGCAAAACACATTAACATAACGATTGGTGCCCTTTTGTTAATGTTCATTCATAATGAGGTAGTCCTTAACTTTAATGAAATCAGATGTAGGCAGATTCTTGTAAATAAGGAGGAAAATTGTTTGGCAATAGAGGGTACACCCTCAACACCTGGTTTAAAAACACACAACCAGCTGTACACAGTCAAATTAGAGGGAGCTAAGAAGAAAGCCAGCAGGAGTACAAAGTACGAAAGCTAAAGGGTCACTCTAATATGATGTATTTTCAGGTCCAAAGAAAGGTAGGGGTCAGTTAGAAGTGACCTTTGCTAGCTCCAACCATGGAATACATTTCTACGTGTTGTAGTATTCCCACAGAAGACTGCATAAATAACTGCTCAGCAAGGGTTACACTCACATGGCTGTTAGTATGAATAGAGAGAGTGTATGCTTATAAACAAGAGGAAATGGGCTAGGGTGGAGGACAATAGATCTCCCTATGGGAACCTTTTTCAAAAGCCGAACTAGTTACAAACCAATGCAACTGCCCTGTGGGGATAGGAGCACTCAGCAATTACTGTACTTGAACCTGCACATTCCATAGAAAGTGCATTACCCTATGGGATTGACTTTGTCCTCTTGTGAGCAGAGTATACAAAAAGTTAAAACTGAACTTCAGACAGACTTTCAACCCTCCCAACTACATGCTGATTTCCTCACATACATTTCATGTTCTACATGGTAATGTTGATGTGAACCATTTATTAAGATAATCTGTAGGATTTAAGAGCTGTCTGAAGAATTTCACACATCGTTATGACCCTTCAATACCCACGGATGAATGCTCTCTCATTCAGGAACCCACCTTCTTGGACACAACACAAAGCTGTTCAGCTGGGAGGAACTCAAATGGGAAAACAAATCTCCAGTTAAAATTCCCTTCTCCTCCCATTGACCTGTAATGCACATCTGTCTTCTGCTTCTGGTCTTCAAGCCCAGCCATCCAGCTGCAAAGAATTCAGAGATATCTTGAAATAAAATACAAGATGCTATAACATTAAAAAATATATAAACGAGAGAAAGAAATACTATTCTAAATGTTTCCCTGAAATTGCTACCATGCTGTTTGTTTTGTGAATAGTTTAAAAAAAAGAAATTTAACTTCATGGACAGTGACTTGAACACATCTATATTGCGATTCCATTTTTCAGTAAAGCATTTTGTAAACGACAGCCAACAGAAATGGTACATTAAACTGCAGGGATCCCAGAACAGCAGGAATTTTGATTCAGAGCAGGAAACTCCCTCAGTACAGGGCATAAAACAAAATTAAAATCTGCTGCCTCTTGACCTACAAGGCTTGGGCCTGAATCCAGCCAAATGAGTCTTCTAATCCCTGTTGACTTTATGAGTCCTATATGAAATGAGTTTGACTGGGCATGGGCCAGGAGCACAGAGCTGCCAACAATTTTTGCACAAATGAACTCTAAACTGGCATGGTTACTCAAAGAGGCCATAGATAGTTTGTGTGAAAAAAAATGAGGGAAGGAGAGAAGAAAGGAAATCACTGGAGCAGAAGGGGACTAGATTCAGGCATATTACAGAAGTAGAAAAGAAGGCCATGCCTGACCTAGGAGTGCATGGTGCCAATATTGGATTGTTCTCCTCTCCACCATTGGTAATCCCTTAGTTTTTATAAACATTTCTAAGAAAACTGTTCCCTTCTTTGAAAATCTCCCTCTATGTTCGTTAAGCATCTCTGGGACATCCTCCCCTGGTGAGAGCCACTATACCAAATGTAAGGATTATGTTTATTAGCTGCTTCTATGAAATTGAGACTCACAAATCTGCTCAATGCTGCTTGGATTTGGTGGTGGGGGTGGGGCGGGGAGAGAAGAGAAGGGGAAGAAAGATGGAAAATAGCCAGGGTTGCTGGTCCAAAATTGACCCCTTCAGAAAGTGCATGCATTTGGATGGCCTCCACAAACAAGTTATCTCAGCTCATAAGAGAATGATCATTCAGACGAGGGACCAAAGAGCAACGAGCACCTCTGCGAGTATGTCAGCATAAACAGGACCTTCAGAAGAATCTCCCCTGCCATCCAGGAAACATTTTCTTGGTTTTAATCTACTGCTCTATAGCATAAGTGAATGGAATAACAGTACTGATGAAACACTGACAGAACCAGTATTATAGTGATTTTTGCTAGCACAAAGTAACGTCTGCTTTACATTACAGCATTGCCAACTACGCAAACTTAAACACAAACAGATTGCCATAAATGTAAAGAGTGTGACACTCTTGCCTCTAGAGAAGCCAAGGTCCACTTTCAAAGGCAGCAGCTTAGCAGGTGGAAAAAAAAAAGCTTCTCATCCTGCCTCTCTCTTCCTGGCCACAGGTGGGCTGAGCTCTCAGCCAGCAGGAAATACCTGTTAGCTAGGAAAGGAACATAGTCAGACTGTACGTGTGAATTTGTGCATGTTCTGTTTGACTATTGTTCTTGTGCTGTGAAATCAGTTACCCATTATATCCTTTGGGAAGGAATGACAATCTCCCATTGTCCTTAAAATACATAAAAATTGTATCCAGCCTTAGTCAGTTGTATTCAAACATTCAGATGTGGCTATACTTTCCATCATTAGATGGACTGCAGTCGAATCTTACGGCTCATACCTCCCAACAGCGATTGATCAGGAGCTTGGTTTGGGAGATACGTAGCTTTCAGTTCTTACCCTGGGTACACGAGTTGCAAGTCTTTTCAGTAACGTTATTATTTTGACTGTTACATAGCACACATCAGCCTTGACTCAATGTCCCCCTTTCTGTTCAACAAGTCAAATGGCCATCCAGGGCAGCGGAATCTGTTCTGTATGATGGAGGCTGTGAGGATTATACTATATGAGTGAACTTTAGAAATATGCAATAGATAGCCTTTTGTAATTCAATGAGTTTCTCAATTTCCCATGTAATACCTGCTTTGACAATTGATAAAGTGGAGGCTTGCAGTGATTCAGTATGTGGAGAATCAGCACATGGTCAGAGGACAAGGAATATCAATAAAAAAAAATGAATTGTGGAAATCTGATATGAAACCAAAAAATGCTGGAAACACAGGTCAATTAGTTACTGAAACAAATAAAATGGGCTTAGGTTTCAGGTGTGACCCTTCGCCAGAGTGGATCAACCTGCTGTCCATTTCGAGCATCTTCTGTGGATAAGGATTGAGATCAAGAACTTAAAGACTTGAGATTCAAAGTGAATGCCTCCCAGCTGCTTTCACATATCTCAGAGTTGGCTCAGAGCTGAATTAGACACTTGGATACAGTTTGTGCGATCGCCTTTTCAGCTTTAGTTGGTGGTGCATTACTCTGGGACAGAAGAAATGTGCTTTTTTATTTCCCCAATAGAAGGTTGAGCTGTCTAAGAAATTACTGTCCAATATAGTGACTTTGCAAGCAAACAAGCCAGCTATTTTATGTACTGTATACCACCTATAGTATTAATATGAATGGCAACTATCATGTTTTGGCCAGGACACTAGGAATAATTCCCTTCTCTTTTCATATAGTATGAAGGATCTTTAATGCCTATTGGAATAGGCATTTGGGACCTTGGTTAACTCCAAATCCATAACCTTCTGACTCAGTTGGTAGCAGATGCCTGAAACTATAAGCACTAGCAGTTTCTATTTTAATTTGAGATTTTCTGGTTAAAAACTTGGCACCTAACTTGTATGTTACACAGGAATGCAGTAACTAGAACCAATTTCACACTCCTGAATTCATAAAAATGCAGTAAGTTGCAATTGAAATATTGATAAACTCAGCTGCTCCTTACCCCCATTAAAAACAGGAAATACTGGCGGAATCTGCAAAAAGAGTCAATGTTATTTGGCATTAAATATTTAAGCAGCTGTTTTACCTTCTACACACAGGACTTCTGGGAAATGAAACCCATTCTTCAAATTGACCTTTTGTACCGTTATGCAATACGGGGCAATATAAAAAAAAGCAGTATTGTGCAAGGATTTTTTTTAGAAATATTGCAGTTAAACAATGAAGGGCATCAGTTTTTAATTTAAAAAAATTTAAGTTATAGTTCATTACGTTGTAAGTTCATTTAACTTCAACCCAATCTGTCAAAGCAGTAATCTTGTTAGGAGATGGGTGGTAAAATTACATTGAAGATATCAGGCATTTGAATCAGTCAGGGCAGTGCAATATAAATTCTCAGTTTGGGCAGAATAAGAGATTCACTTCACCTGGCAGATTAAAAACATGTCACATTTTATTTTATTATTTCAATGTGGAGGGCTAAACTTTGCATGCATATTGATTAAATTCATGTGTTACCCATGCATATTAAGGGACACTGACTCTTAAATGGTCAAGCATTCTACACTTAACAATGGTCAAAGACTCCTGTCTGCATGATTTCAGAAGCCTGTCACTAATACCTTCCCAAGTTATTACATCTGGCAATAAACAACTCTCCCTGTGTTGAGGAATAAACTCTAGCCTTGCTAACAAATGATTACAAAAAACTAACACAAGCTGCTGTCCAAAATCCATTGTGAACACATTCAACATGCTCCATCGTGAACACACTCAAAACTTGAAAGCCCACAAGTAATACAGAATTTGTGATCAGTAAATTAGAAACTGATTTCAAAAGTTAAATCTTAAACACGGCCAGTCACAGAACGGTTGTTATATATTCTGAAATGCATGGTTATTCAACGGACCTGCACAAATTCCATTCTTCCTTAACTAATCAGTGCTAGAGAGACACTGGCCTGAGATTATTCTTCCACGTTAATAATAATATGTTCATTCATTCCTGGACTACAGTCCAGAAGACCAGAAACACCATGACTTGGGTTGCAATCTCACTGACCTTGAGAGTTGTGACTACCGATTGGAAGCAAAAGGAGCACCTCAGCAGCACTTTCCTCTTAGTGGCAAAGAGTTACTTCCTATCAATGTGATGGTGTGCAAACCCCATCACCCAAATATGCATGGCTGAACATCTCTGGTTATATACAACAAACAATACTTGTGATGCTTTTGTGGGCTCTGTGGTAACTGGGGAAATACCGGACAGTTTGGGGTAAATCTTGAAGGAACAGCACCATCCGAGGAGGGGGAAACTCAATCATGACTCAACAGAAGACTCACTGACAGAATTTGAATCACTGAGGACCATCAGTCAGGGTAAAAAGGAAACCCAATTTCCAGTCAAGCATTGTTTCAACCATCGACCACCAACAACAAACTGCATTTATATTGAACCTTTGACATACTTTGCTCTCAACACATACAGAACCTCACCAAAATAAATTGATTTCCTGGGATCAAAATGTCCAAATGTATATAGTATGTCAGTTTGTAGATGTACGTTATCATTTGAGAAAAAATTAAAACAATGCTACCCCTACAATCAATTCAGTAATGTGTAAGACAGCAGCAAAAATAATTTTTTCTCATTGTAAAAATATTACTCATTTCTTGACAGTTTAATTGAATGTTAAAAGGAAGTGTTAATAATAATAATAATTCTTGCATTTGATATAGCTCTTTTCACGTCGGGAGGACGTCCCAAAGCGCTTCACAGAACACACTGTAAAGTGAATTGACTGTATATTTGTGGGCGAACGCGGCAGCCAATTGCGCACAGCACTTTAATCACTGGGGACCATCAGTCAGGGTAAAAAGAACACTTAAAGTGTTCACTTTAAAGGTTGATTTAAATTAGATTTAAATTTATTCACAGGTTAGACAAGCTTCCAACAAAATATTACTAGCTGCTATTTGTTTAATCTTAAACCATTTATATTATTTTCAGCCTTAGTCTGTTGCTCTATGGGCATTGGCCCTTCACCTAGGTTTCTCATTAAAACAGTTATCTGTGAGCAATATCATCGTCTATTGCAAATTTACAAGGTCACTATAACTAAAATATTGTCTGCATGTCCTTGTTAAATCAATAACACATTAATGTTGTATAGCAATTAAAAAACAGTAATGTGACATTTAAAAATTGTTTTTAAACTGGTGGTGGATTTGACATTTAACTCGCTTTCTAGATAGCACATCAAATGCTTCAAACTGGTGGAGAGGAACTATGCTGCTGACATTATGTCCAAGTGCCGTTCCTGTGGTGTAATAAACAGCTGTGTGTGTTAAGGCCATCATCCATAACAAGACCAGAGGTACCATTAGCACTCCTAAGTGTTATATAAATCAAATAGGTGCATAAAATACCGTCTGGGGCATTCTCTATGGCATGCAAACCACATGAAGATCCCATCTGCTTGGTTGACACTACCTGAGCTGAAGGCTTTGGCTACCATGTAAGAAGAAGATTAAACCTACATCCATCAAGCTGAAAGATAATTATTGCCTTTGTCAGACACCACCTGTTTCTGCAGCATTCTTGAACTCGGGAGGACATGCTGAAACTTCCCTCTGAAGTTCACGTTTGACAGCTGCTCCAGGCAGTTTTGTTCATACCCATACGACAACCTCCTCCCACATGCCTACATCTTATACGTTTAATGCGCATACTGTATAGGATGGCTGCTTGCCTGCTTTTCAAATGTTATAGCATTCATACAAGTGTTATTCAAGGTTATTGCCCAGGCACTAAACCCATCTTAATAATGAGCTTGTAAAAGTCAAGAGACATATTTTGAATTTTTTCCCCACCAGATAAAGTCATCTAAAGCCTAGGCTAAGCACAAGAAATTCAATTGTTGAATTTCTCAAAAAATGCATCTTTGATTTCAGTTAAGTTTTTTTTGGAAAAAATACAAATGTTCATTTTTCCCCTTTTGGCACCCAATATCAGCAACACACACCAAGGTCAGATATAGTTCAGGCCAGATGAAAGCTCTCTAAACTACAACAATGTGCCATAACCTTAACTTCAATAGAGTGCCTCTTCCTGTACAGTACCAGCAATTTTTTCCATTTCTCACACTAGCCATTGTTATGGCCTCAGATAATTTGAGAAAGATTGCTTGAATTCTGTGCTGCCTATGAAATGTGTTGCTTTTGCTGAGGTTTCATGAGAAACAGAGAAGAGGATTTCATTCAGTCAGTCTTTGTTAACTCGGGTTCAAAAGTGAGGACCGTTGAATTCAGTGAAGACGTTGGACATCACAGCCAAACCTGACCTGATTTCTCACCCTCACACTCACAACCACATACAAATTTCAGGCTGCAGTTAGTTATCAGGAATGAGATTGTATTTTTTCTTCCCTAGTCGATGGAATATTCAGCCAATTGAGACAACCCTCTTCTGCCACCCTCAATAAAAACACTATCCCTGTAATGGTGGTTGGCGGAAGAAAATAATTTAAATCTTCACCCATCCTGGTCTATACAGCTCAGTTTCACAGAGGGAAGTAGCTTTACCAAACAAGCAATCAGAGGAGCTAAAGGCTAAGTTTTTTTTAAAAAAACAGCAGAAACAACAGCTCCATTACCAGATAACTTCTAATGAAATTCAGAAAACCTCTAATGCATCTTGTGATGAGTTTAATGAAAGCAGCGTACACTAGAGTGAAAGCTGCTGAACCTAATCTAAACCAATAGATAAATACTCAATTCTAAAACTACAGCAATTAAATCAAGCAGAATATACCTGCACAATGGCTACATTATTGCGTTATCTGAACTTCTAGAATTACATGTGGTTTTTTTGAATTCCTTATTCAACATTTTGTTGATTGTGGCCCTAACTGTAAACAGATATGCTTTTGTGAACTGAAGTGTTGAATAACTTGTTTCATAGGATGTACTCAGCTATACAGGAATTTTTAAATTAAGCAAATTACTTTAAGTTAGAATTTTTTTTACTTTTGCTAAAGATATTCTTAATTTTAAACGGTTTCCCAATGGTCACTAATTGGATTAATGCCCAGTTTGTATAAGGACCAAGTAATTATATTAAATAAGTATCTTTGATCACTTGTACTAAGTTACTTAAGTAGTAAAGGTACCCTATTTGTGCCAACCACAGACTGGCTCCAATTGCATGAACACACACTGTCTGTTATCTGCCGTTTTAAAAGCAGAGGAAACTAATGAGGTGATACTGAGATGATACCACCTTATCTTTGTCCTAGGTAGACAGCAAGCCTGTTACTGAGAGTCTTGTAACAGTGACCTGGAATACTCTCTCCCTCCAGAATATGCTTAGCCTCAGCTTCTCTTCAGCACAAGGTTGACCTTGCATTCTCCACAGCCAGGTGCTTCACTGTGGCTTTAACGGGCTGCATCCTTATTACGATTTCCAGACCATTAGACCCAGTAAATCTTTATAGCCAACAAATGCATCATGGAGAGCAAAAAAAAACAGCCAGATGGATTGAAGACAAAAAAAAATACAATACAATCACTCTTTCAGCAACTTGGAACCTGCTTTTCCTTGGCTTAATGGTTAATTGTCATGTATTGAGTAAAACAAATAGTGGAGGGAAAGAAAGCCAGGTTTAGTCTTAAGCTGGATCTCAGAGAGACAATAGTGTTGTGGGCTGTGGCCATGGAGAAGAAAAAGAGCCAGCATTCTTGCACCCAATCACTGACTAGTAATTCCTGCCAGAAAGTGCTTTGACGCCAAGAAAGTCTAAGAGTTGCTGTGCTCCCTTGGTCGAGTATCTCATCAACATTCATAGGCTATGCTCATAAATGAAGGGCAACTTGGACATGATCCTGGATGATGGCAGTCTTATAGAATCATAACTTTAGATCAGGAGATAATGTAGTTTGGGGGAGAAAGGAAATCGAGGAAGAGAAACCTTCAATAATTTGCGCAGGAATCCATGCAACATGCACTACACCTCCTCATGTTGAGAAAGTTTCAGCAGAGATGCAAACCAAAACAAATTGCAGAATGTATGACTATGGAGCAATGCAGACAATTCAAGGTCAGAGCAGGCCAATTTCAGTTAAAGAGTGAGAGTAACAGACCCTTATGCCTTAGCTACAGCTGAGTGCAGCTTATAAAATAACTGTAGTCTTGAGTAATTCCACAAAAGTAAGTGAAAGCCCCCCAAAAATGGAGAAATGGGTGAAGGTCGTTGGCTGTCTGAATACAATAGAACTGCAATGATTTAATAAAATACATTGCCAAGAAAAATATTCAGCATTCAGTGGTTTAAATTGCTAAAGGTTACAGTACCTTATTTATGGGTCTACAGTATTAAGTACAATTTTTTTTACATTTATAAAATGAACCCATTCTACGTAACCATTCTATTGTTGAGCAGATCAATAACTCAGTATTTACAAATGGTTATATTGAGTTAAAAAGTGCAGTAAACACATCATGGTTTGTTCCAGTGAACTCCCTGCCCTGCAGCATGTGAAATCGGATAGGAAGCCTCGACTATCTCAATGTTGCTATGACTTGTCCTGGGGAAGCCTCCAATAAGGGGGTCAAACAGAGTTCAGTGAACTGACAAATCAACAATATCAGCTTTTCCAAGGTGCTCCTTTCACTTATCTCCAATCCCTGCTAGTTATTAAACTGATGGCTTATACTAAGTAAATAAAAAAAACTTTTCCCCTGCCAAATGACCCAGACAAGGGCCCATGCGCAAGATTCTGTCGACAAACCTCTCTGCTAAGTTGATTTAGTCTGTTGTCCTGCGACAAATGCTGCTAGCAGTTCAAAAGTTCAGATGAACCATGAACTTTACCATTTCACAGAAGACTGTTCCACAAATACAACCAAAAGGAAAAAGTGGTTAACGTCCCCAAAGCACAAATCCAAGCATGGCTGTGTTGAAGTAACTTTGTCCCTCCTTCCTTGCCCCTCATATGGGGTGGGGAAGTGGGGGGGGGAGAAAAGAGAAGAGAAATGGAAAGGGAAAGATAGTCGTGAACTAATATGGTAAAGAGATTTACTTTTAAGACCTTATAAGGAGTCAATACAGGTTTTTAGTGCTTCTGGCCAAATACTTAGTGATGATGAGCCATTACTTTGGAAAGTAAATCTACTAGAGTTATTCAGGAAAAAAAAGAAAATTCTAAGAGGATTTGTATTCCTGGTCATGTCTTTTGGTCTCTGTGGTGGCATTCCGCCTGGTACGGAACTTAGTGGAAAAATCAAAACAAATGGGTCATGACTTTCAGTATTTGTTTAAAGCTGATGTACATGTCATCTTGTGATGTGGCCTTGGACCCAGCCATGCAAAACAGTACAAAGCATAATTAAGCTGGGAATGAAAACAAACATATGTCCCCTACTCCTTTAACTTTATGTGCTAACAAGGAAATTACTCATCCAGATTTTTACAGGAACATATAAAAACACACATAGCACACGTTCTGACATCTCACAATTGTTGAGACAGGCAATGTCAGTGAGCGAGTTGGGGGTGGGGATCGGGGAAGAAAGGAGGAAGAAGAGTCCAAATCCTATACGTAGAGCATTGAGAACAATTTGTCAATTATTAGACAAAATTTACAATCCTGGTGGCCCTCAAAACTAATGTTTGCTTAGCAAAACACTAACGAGACTGCAGGGAATAGCAGAGTTGCACACTACCAAGGCTTTTCAATCAGATCACAGGTTTTGAGTGCAGACAAGAGTAGAGCACACTACTGTAAACTAAACAATGAATTAAAAAAAAGATTATGAACTGTTTGGTTGAAGACAGAAATACCAGAGGACTCCAATCTTTCCCGGTCCGTAACCCCACTCAATATCTTTAGTGCTTTTTTCCAAAGCAGCAAACGAAGATCTGCACTTTGGGTTAAAGCACTAGAAAAGATCTGAATTCCTATAGACATGCTCAAGTGGGATCTTATGTGGAGGAGATTATTTGAAGAATGAGAGAATCCTGCTCAAGTAGGCTATCTACATTTGTTCATCAGGTGGTACACAATCAGGAATTCTTGGACTCAGTGCTTATTCCAGACGGAAGTGCACCCAGACAATTTTGAAGTATGCTCCTTCAAGAGGAGAAGTTCAAAAGAGTAGATTGTGCTCATAGAGTAAACTCCTTTTTAGATGCTAAGTTTACAACTATAACTTAAATATGCTATTCAAGACCCTCTCTGTGAAGGTGACTGCAACAGCTCTTCCACTACTAATATAAAAAAAGCCTTCATTTGGCAATACAAAATCTAGCAAACATTTCTTCCCAACAAACTATATTTGAACAAACATTAAGTTTAAAGACAGCCCCCCCATCGTGCTATTTAAGGTAAAGTGCTATTTAAGGTAAAATATGAGCTTCAATTCTATATTTACTTGCCGCAAAGTTTATAATTCACCAGTCGATACAAGTGGTGCAATTGTGAGAAAATATGCGATTTCCTATCAAATGTGTGATATTCTATTGAAGTACTGTATTACTAACAGATGGGAAATCCAGTAATACTGTAGCAGCTGCCTGCAGTCAGAACTAAGCTACGATTTCCCAGAAATTAGAAGTACTTGAGCATGAACTGAATATATGAAGTAGAAGGATTCAAATGATCACTTTGGAATTTAACTTAAGATAAATTGTATTACATTGTGTCACAGATCCACTTAGCTTTTTCAGCTTCAGTCAAAGATCGAATAGGCTATCACTTAAAAGTAAGATCCATTGGATCGTCTCCAGTCCCACTCCATCTGTATTTCTACAGTATAATTTCTCCTCAGCTTTCCTCTCTGGATCCCTTCAAAGTTGTTGTTCAACTTCTTTCTCCCATGAGGCCTGAAATTCCATATAGTCTTAGCCTGTCTTGCCACAGATTTTTTTTAAAAAGAAAAGTTCATCCTCCTTTTACTTTAACCAAGAAAGTTCTTAACTATTGTTTTTCTTCTTTACAAAAGTTCTATATTATTTCAGGAGGACAGGAAGTTTTAAAACTTTCATCAACTTAATGAATACAAGTTAAAAAGGGTATCGACGTAGCAAATTGTGTGCGTTAGACTGTCGCAGTGGACTTTGAAACAGAGCCTAAGGTGAAACTCCAATGCATTCCTGATGGTGTGTTGCATTGTCAGAGATGTCGTCCTTCAGATGAGACGTTAAACTGTGGTCCTGTCTGCCTGTTCAGGTGGATGTTAAAGATCACGGTGCTATTCGAAAAGAAAAGTGAGTTTCTCCCTGTATCCTGTCCAAGAATTCCTCAAATAGAATTGGTCACTCATTCCATGGCTGCTTGTATGCAACTGGGTAACTAATTTCGCCCACAAAATACAATCAATGCACTTTACAGTAAATCCTGTGAAGCACTTTGAGGTGCCTCGACAATGTGATAGGGTGCTATATCAAAATGCAAAGAGTATTCTTAAGTTTCTGACCCAGGTCAGTGTCATGATGGTAGGCGGCAAGCAAACACAAGGCGTTACCCATGGAGTAAAATAAATGGCATGTTATGAAAAGCTTTGATGTGAGATACAACCTGGAAGAGGTTGGGAACGGGTTGTCCACTTCACCTTCTTATTGGTCTGGCAGATTAATTTAAGAGGCAATATTAGAAAAAGGAATTTTCAATCAAAACTCAGAGACAAGCATACATCCACTGTATTTTTGTCGTATCATTTTAAAAAGGAAAAAAATAAATGTATACAAAATGAAAATTTGATTACTTTCTCTAGAACTCCCACCTGCGCCACTGCTGAACTTCTGACTGCATGAAAATAGTCAACAAGGTCATGAGCCTTTCAGGGACCAAAGTCTTTCATCAGACCATCCGTAAAACTAATAGTCAGAATACCAGCATCTCCCCTGGGGTCTCATGTGGCCTGTGTATGAACTCCACTCTACTCAATGCTGGTGTGACAGAGAGCAGAGCCCTACCAGATGGCAAATAGAACTGGTAATTCTAACATTAGGTATATCAGGCCAGATATACATAAGACTGTGATATTTCTTTACTACTTGCTAGCATTATTTATTAAAATATTGTCCAAGATCAGATAATGTTAAAATGACCTCACTTACCCTTTAATATAGACGTCACTCATCTCTTCTCCAGTGATGCTCTTTTCGTCCAGGATTACATCACTAGTATTCCAAATTATGCAGCGTAGCACATTCCTGCATAGATCACATTATCAACATGATCAGCAAGGTTGTAGTAGTTGAAGCAGACGATATCCAGCCCAGCAAGCTCAGTTAATGATCTGATAATTGGACTAGTCAACATTTTCTCTTCCTAAACTGATGAACACTTGCAATATTGAACAAAGGTTCGACCTTTTAAATACGCATTGTATCCAATATATACTAACAGTTAAAAAAAGAAAACTAGAGCAACTTCAGAAGTAAATTTTAAGAATATCACCCAACCTTTCTTAAATTTTTCCCCACCTCTTCTTAAGAGACCAATTCATTCTGGGGTGCAATTACATAGGCCGTATCTGGAGTAACACCATTTTGCATGTGTGAGCCAAGACAAAGCCATCACAGGTAAAGCAGAATATGTCTCTTACACTGAATAGCAATTTGGATTATGAATATTTTCTCCCTCCCTAGCCCAGGGGGCCTGGAGCAATTAAAAAAGAACATCCTTCTGTGTTTTTTCCAGCTGAGATCTGATAAAAGCACAGATCAGTGCTGAAAATCTGGGACCTGCTGGATTTGCACAACTGAGTTTTATTCCAGGCAGTGGACTTACCAACCAAGCTGTAAGGAAAAGTAAAGCTTTTCTTTAAATACTCATTGAATACCGTCCACAAATTATAATGAACAGGGAACCCCAAAGACATTTCATTAAAAAAGTCCCAATGATTAAAGGCAGTAAACACCATAATGGAAGCAACATGAATATTCAGGGGAGAGAGAGCAAGACAAGAGCAAAGTGTAGGGACTGAAATTATGCTTACAATGTGCCCGCATAAGCACACACGCAATTGCTATGTGTAGCATCAATTTCATTCACCTCCAAATTGTAACTACGCTTCACAGAAAATCTAGCGCTTTGAGACGCCCTCCAGATGTGAAAGGCTCCACGTCAAACACAAGGATTATAATAATTTCAACTTCTATTCACATACATAAATTAGAATATTTGCTAAATCTTACACAGCATTAATAGGCAAACAAGATTAAAAACACTCATCCTTTGCCCATTCTATTTAAATATAAATAGCATTTTATACCATCCCCTTCACATCAGTCAGCCTTCTCAAAACATGACATGATTTACTGTATAGTGCACTATACTGTACATTATACACTGCATGGCGTAGACAGAATTTTGAAGGCAAAAACATTACATGAGCTAACCAGCCGCAAATATTCATTAAAAATTGCTTCGACGTTGCTTGTCTCAATTACACTTACTTTTTGGGTTTTCTTGGAGTGATGTCAAAAGGTGGCCCAGGTGGACCCAGACTCTTTGGAAATATATCAACCCACATCTGGAGCTTTCCCTAATACAACACAACTTCAGAGAGTCAGTATAAAGGAGTAAAAGAAATGGATATTTTACATATAGTCATAAATTAATGCCTAGAACATGCATAAAGTAACACTATCTCCTGATTCCTATCTCCTAAGCTATTCATTTCACCTAGCAGTTCCTCAGGACACAAGATGGTTTGCTTTGGTACCAATATATTAATAAAAATAGGGATGAATATGGAAATAGAATTAAGAATTTATAGCTCCAGTGAAGAGTTAGCACAGCATGTACACAATATGGTATGGCATGATAAATGGGGTCTTCTTGGAGTTGAACTGGTGTCAAGGTGACATGCTTGGCAATGGAATGTCAGAATCGAGCCTGCCCTCTGTGGCGGTCTCGATAGTCTGGTTCCTGAGCCAGGCGGGTCCACAATATTTCAGGGCATTAAGCATGGCGATGGGTTCCGCATGTGTCAGACACCCGGCTAACCAAAAAACACAAAACAAAGACACAAAAGGCCAAATGACCTCTGAAACATATTCCTCTCTTGTATCTTATCCAGTGGACCTTAATGGAGAAGGGGTCGAAAGTACAAATTGGTTCACAAGAGGTTCCGATGAAGATCTTTTGGCCCATTTGATCTCATCCTTCCAGAATCCCCCACTACCATTCTTCTATTACAGCTTTAGGTTGTGTTTTAAATGATTCCTGGTCTTGGGCTCAACTATCTTGCCTAGTAATTCATTGCAGTTGTTAATTACCATTTGGGTTAAAAAATGCTTGCCGCCATCTATCCTAAAGTTACCTATTGCCATCCTGAATGTGAGCCCCCTTGGCATATCTGAAACATTATTCTGGATTTATTTGCTCAATCCCATTTAAAATGTTACACACTTGCAGAGTAACCACTTCAGAATCTATACCGTCATTGAACAATATCCAAGATATTATAGTTTATATTTTGTTGCAAGCCTTTTTGTGCTGGTCATTTTTCAATAAAAATAAATTCACTTACCTGGGGAAGATTGGGTTGGAAGCTGCTGAATAATGTTCTCATCTCTGTATGTTCAGGTACCAATCCTTGGAGTCTCAAAACATGAAGAGCAAGGCGCTCACCCTGAGGTCCAAGATGGTCATTAAGAGGCTGGTTATTTTCTGTAGTAGTTTTTTTTTTTAAAAATGAACAAAACAAATTAGATGATTAAAAATTGCTTGTTTATTCTGATAACTGTACATATGGTCAATATTTAGTAATACAATTTAATAGTGTGTTCTTATAAGGTAATGACTAGACCGCCATAGACTTAAGAGCTTCTGTAGAATACTCCATAAATAATGAGAAGCAAACAGATGTCACAAAGTGAAGGCAAATTTCAATCAGCTCTTTTTATCTATTGCTCATTTTAAAAAGAAATAGATCATTGTGCGATTCTTTTGAAAAAAGATGAATGATATTTTCTTTACACCAGAGATCACAGACTCCTTATAAAAATACAATCATATACAAGTTATCCAATTATATCTCTTCCCATTTTGAGATACGAAGACAAAATGTCCTTAGAAACAAAAAATTGGCAAAAAGGTGGACATAGAAGTAAAAAAATGTTTTGTCATGGGTATTCTGTAGTTCTAACATTTAGCATTTCCTAAGGGCATCTTGTTTTCACATTGTGTCCAAATTTCTACAAACACTAAAAACTGCAAGAGTTCATGCCCTTAATCGTTCTCCATGAACTTATTCTGACACTAATTTCCAAGAAAGCATCATTTCAACACGATTGCACTACTTGGCTTTATGCCACAATTCCCAAAACACAACTCTGTGCAAATGAGGTTCCCAAATAAACAAGATCTAGTTGCATACACTCCAGGAAACCACATATTTTGACACTAGATTACATAACGTTCCCTAGATTTATTACATTAAAAACAGCTGGATTACACAAACAAATCCAGAAAGTTGCAAAACTCAATACAAGACCATGAAACTTACACATTAGCACTCTTCTACATTAATATTCTAGATACTCTGCACAGACGAGAGACTCTGCACAGTTCTCAAGATCTTGCATTCCCTTTTATTCCTCAGTACAGTAACCATAAAATAGCATAATGCAATTTACCACTATTAAATGCAAAATGAATCTTGTGCTCTGTGGTTTACAATTTTCAGCAAGGGTCTGTGCATCTCTGTTCATACCCCAAATACCAGGAATTATTTACACAGCATATTCAACAGTTGGACCAGGATACCAGGAAGGTGATTGAGGTTGGGACACTAGTCTAAAAAAAGGTTGTTGTTGTGTGAAGACAGTAAGATCATTGTTCTGAAAAAGGTGAGTTCAAATCAATCAAAGAACTTTCTTCAACTAAACCTTCTGTGATCTTGGACTCCATAAATCCAATGAACGTTGGCAGTATATTTGGCTGCAATGGGCATCGGAGGAAGACCAAATTTTGCTCAGCAGATGTCCACTTTCCATCAAGGTCACTGGTAGCTTAGGAGATAGAACCATGGTGGACATTACCCTCCCAAGTCCAGGAGTCCTGAGTTTATTTGTATCACTCCCTGCTGCTGCTCTCAACAAATCAGTTAAGTTAAGATTAAATCTGCGACCTTTGTGGTATGCAAGACTCCAGTGGCATTTTAGCTGCTTAATGTACAATAATTTGAAGTGTGCGGGAGAGCTTAGTCCCAACACAAAACACACTTTCCTCAGCATTATTTCGTCAAATGCCAGTATTTTCCACTTCTACTAATGCTCTTCTATGGAAGGAAATGGTTAACTTTCCTGTACTTGAACACAGTTACTAAGGCAAGTAGCGCATTTATTTATATGGAACATCTGCAGCTTTCAGGCAGCTGCCAAAGCACGAGTTAAAATAAACTGGTGAAAGGAAGCTGCCCAGTTCATGGAGAGGGCAGAAACGATATAGTGCAGCGAGTCCCTGACACTTTTGCACACACAGGCAGAAAGAATCACCCCCAGCTGCCCCGCTACAAATCTCCCCCTGAATCAGCGAGAAGAAATGCTCTTCACAACATTTCACTCTCATTTTAGCACCCATTATCTCTACTTTTCATACTCTTTGGGTTCATTCCCATGTCAAACCCACCAGTCTAGCTTGTGCATTAGACCGCTCTCTCATTACTGCAGGAAAGCACAGTTTCGCTCTATTGAAATACTGATCTTCAAAGATTTAACTAATGCTTGGATTGTAAAGCATTTTAAAACACTTTGGAATTTTTTTCCAATTTTAAGGGTCAACGAAAGAATATACGAATGCAAATAACTTGGAAGCTACCACAATAGCATACGATGGAAAGGTAAAGAACCAACAGTCTAAAGTTACTGACAGGTTGCAAAACCACCCAGAATAAATTCCAAAAATAGTTTAAACTCATATCAAAGTTATGGCGGGTTCATAATCATTGTGAATGCAAACATGTTAGATATTCATATTGTTGAAATGTAGTATTTGAATACAATACTATACCAATAAACTATATAATTGGGTGAGGCAAGTAAAAGGCCATAGAGTTTCCTCTTGACCCCTTCTAACTCCTCCTATTGAGACTTTCACCAGCTGGAATGTTGCTATGATGTGCTGGTGATCCCAATATAAAGTTACTGTACAGTAATGGATAAATGCAGAATAGCCACGAGTGATGCACAGACAACACTTCTAAACCAATGCTACTATACACAAGTTTATTAAATCTATCAGAGGTAAAAATATTAAAATTATCCATGAAGAAAGTTTTTTTTAATATAGAACAGCATTAACAATGTGTACCTTGAATTAAAACTTCAGGTACATTCTTTTTGGTATATTTTATGCTCAAAGTTAAGGATGTCAGACCACATGTCACCAGCGCTATGCATTCCATGATCAGGGGTAGCAAAAGCTTTCATTACACAACCCCTCAACCACTAATTAAATCAGTCACTGCACCAGCATGACACTTTTCTACTTTGCAGCCATCCTCCTGATTGAGAAAAATGTGGCACATGGTCACCAGTAACTGTTAAGACTTCTCAAAACACACTCCACATAAAACTCTTTACACTCTGTACACTCTACAGCCAGATAAGACTTATCCCACATCTGGTTTGGATTGGAATCTAGATCCTAAAAGGTAAAAAGCCAATGACTCATTTTGTCTCACTTCATATGTGGTCCCAATTGTTATCTTTTGAGCTCCTCTTGAGGGTGCAGCATCAAAACATAGCTTGATTTCCCCCTACTGATCCAGCATGGGGTCTCCAAACAGCAATCAGGAAGAACCCTAATAGACATAAGCTTTCTTATCTCAACAGTGTTGAGGCAGTTTGCAACACCCCTGCTGCCCTGCTAATGCACGACTACATTTTGAATTTGAATCCATTTGTTTGCGTATTGGTTTCGGCAGAAGCACAATATCAGCAAAACAATGATACATTCATTCAAATTCTCTGTAGTCCCACCCATTGAGTACCATGGGAGAGAGCCCGTAAAGTTCAAGGCAAGTAATTTACAACTTTTACATGCAAATCCTACAGTTTGGCAGCAATAACTATGCATGTAGAGATATGAATATTTTTTTCTGGTGAGCAGACTTTCCATGACGTCTGAGGAAAATTTTGGTGACCAGAAAAAGAGCATGAAATAGCTGATGCTTTGGCCCCCAATATTTAGGCAAGTTTGGGCACCTTTTGAGGTAATGGCCATTGCATTACATTTACATTACAGCATTGGTGCCAAGTTGAGGCTTGGATCAGAAGCGCTGATGTAATGCAAATGGTCCACACAACACTGAACTCTTTATCTTTCGTAATTACAGATCGGGAGAGGGAAATCAGTCACTCTAGTTTTACATTTAAGTCCTACAAAGTCAGGTTCAGTAAAAGAATCCCAAGTTACAAATACTGGCAATTTTGGATTCTCAATTCATAGAACTGAATCATCTGTAACAAAATTGTTTTTACACAACAAAGTCTTGAAATGGTCGAAAATAAAAAGCAAACCAATCCTTTCTGCGCTCTCATTATTGCCCTCTTCTTTCCTCCCCCAATTTCTCTGCAGAGAGCACAATCAGGAATCCCATGATCGAGCCTCCATCAAGTTTAAGTTGCTGCTGGAAGGAGCATAAGAGTACCAGGATAACTCCCCCTTTCATTTCCTTTCCCACTGAGAAACGTCTACTACTTATTGAGACTGGGAGTTTACTCTGTTACAAATTTACCAATTCATGACTGTTGGTACAAGATCCAGGATTGCCAAGTACCCTCACCCCACCATTATTCCTAAATCAATGATATTGCTATGGCAACAGAACGGTTTAGACCAGATGAATATCAACCCCTCCTGCTGGACAGCAAGCAATTTGAACTGAAGCCCTATGTGAACAAAAAAAGTCACAGGCTTGGTTGGCACAGCTTTCTACTTCTTCCCAACACATCTTCAAAGAGCTGGCTTGGTCGGGAGCAAAAAGCAAGTCTTTGGAGGAGGAAGACTCAACAGAGCTCATCTGATGTTGTTAACATACGGACAAAGCTATCACTGATCTGCCCTGAACTTCACCTTTAAACTGCCAATGTATTCTCATCAAATCATGTATTTCAAATGATTTTGCATATGTAGCACTTGAAAATAAAATCTTCTAAGAGAACATTGGGTTTAGCATGAAAAGTGTACACAGTATTGGGTTACGTCCAGCCTAAGGCACTTAGCACTTGGGGCACACAGAGCTTTTTGCATGGGCTTTATTGAAGTCTTGCAGTATTTACAGTCAGCAATCGCTTCCCCCTCCAAGTTTCCACTTTTTACTAAAAATGTTGTTAACTTCAAAGAACTTGGAAGAAGTTAGGCTGATTTGAACCTGGACAGAAGTTGTCAAGGTTAACTATTTCACAACTCCTGGGAACAAGAGGTATTTATGCAGCCACCATCAATGCACCACATTCCCAGTGGCTGTAAAAGGCTTGGGATTTTACCTGTGTTACTAAGCTGCTTCTAGTATGAAGTGCAGAATTTTATTTTTTTGCAGGCTTATCTGTTCAGGCTGGTATTAAATTGCACACGTTTCTGAGACTTCATGTCAGAATGAGGATCTGAAATGAAGTGTCACTCAACACCAAAGTCAGATGTGGTTCGTTCCAATTCGAGATCTAAATCTTTGTTTCAGTGGAAGGTGATCTGGCCCTTTCTTTCCCCCTCCCGTGAGGGCAGAAGGTTAAAAGGGGTATAAACAAAAGGACCCACTCTGATCTTTGTCAGTTCAGAATGTAAAAACACCGACTTATGCTTTGAACTTGTGAACTGACATTTTGAAGTGCAAAGCAGCTTCTTGCTTATTATGGACCTAAAGTGGCTTTGCTTCTTGGATAAAGAGATGGAGCAGGAGGAAATATCCAGAATCCCGAAGGATTATAGTACTTGAAGAGTTGCTGTGGATGAGAGAGTTTCAGTCACAAAAGTTCTTCTGTTGGATTCAGACAATGCCTTAGAATCCTGCAATAATACGTGTAAATCAACAGGAGAGCCCTTTAAATGCAATGTCGGCATCAAGGCATGTAAAGGACATCACAAAGCAATACAAGCAGATTTTACAAGCTTTGTAAAGCAAAGAACATTGCTAGCTTATAACTGAGTTAGACATTTAGTTTGAGAAAACCCTCATTCCCAGTAACATTTTTCAAACTGAAGCCGGGTAAAAATGAACTGTACATCAGTCTAGAAATTTGCAGGGGCATAAAAGTTACGTTGATATAGCGCCTTTCATTTCATGATGAGGGCAGTGATGGAGGTAGGCAAAGTTGTCTAGATGAGGAAAAGCAAAGTACACGATCCCAGATGTAGGGTTTGAAGGATAGTTGGAGGAGCGGGTGAAGACACTCTGGGATGAAGTGAGCATCCATTGTTTTCAGGTGAGAAGGTGCTGATATGGAGCCAAGATGCTAAATGTTGACGAGATTAGACTTTTCCCTTTTGAAAATTATAACTCAAGAGACAAATCTCTCTTGAAGCACATTTTTCCCCCCCACTGAGAATGATCCAATACTGGCAATGAGGAAGGTTTTAACTCCATTAAAAGATTGAGGCTTCCTTCCCCTAATGGACTAGTTCACTTGGCACAGTGGCAACCCACATAAACCAGAAGGTTTCAGGTTCAACTCTCTGTTCTGAGTTAGATGAATCTCGCCAGAGCATTAGTTGGCTTCAGTTGCTGTGAGTTAAGCAGGAAAAAAAAAGCCGGGATTTCTGCTCCTGATCACTATCAGTGAACCTTGCTAGAAAAGTGCACATGTGGATGTCAGTTAACAGGATCATGCACAGCTGTGATGCCCTGCAAGGGTGGATTAGCCTGCTGACATCCAGACTAGGCTCACACATGAAGTACCACTTGGGTGAGGTTTATAAGCGTCACAGACCTGCACCACAAAATTTAACGTTGATGAGCTGCTGTATTAAAAGTAAAACGGATGCTGTGAGGGTTGAGAATTTGCAGATTTTGAGCTCCCTCAATTCACCTAAAATGATTCTGGGGTTTTACAATGAATGCACCAAGATAAGTTTACAGTGCAAATGGAAATTTCTGCACAGACGCCAGGAGGAAGTAGTTTCTTTTTAAAAAAAACTCGGAGGGTAATTAATGACTTGAACAGGTTACCAGGAAGCATGGTTGAGGCCAGCACTCATTTCAAAAACAGTTTGATGCTGTGATGGGAAGACAGCAGAGCAGGTATTCCGGAAGGATGAGATGAAATGGACCAAATGGCATTCTTCATCCAAACCTCTTGTGATCTTGTAAATACAAATCTAGTTTTGATCACATGACCAGCTTGAAAGTAATACGGATTTATTTCACAAGACAGTAACTACTGCTGACATAGTCAACCACTAATTTCAATAAGTTGCACAAGTACAGAATAGGATACTGAAATCTGTTGCTTGTTCCATTTTCTGAAAAATGGACTTTTAAATTGTATTTCAGTAAAGATATATGGAGGGTCATTTGCTCTATCAAACACATGTTCTGTACCAAAAAGGTTTAAGCCCGTATCATTTTGGGTTTCGTTGCACTCAGATTTAACTGTATTGCAAAACTCACCATATCAGTTTTAAGTCAGCTGGATGAGTCAGTTGTCAAAATGTTTCAAGCACATATCAAAATAATGCAATGAATAGAAGTTTCCTTGTTCATGAAATTATTATTGTATTACCCTGAACTGCCAGTGAACCCTTCTTGCTTATAAAAGAGGCAGCTGTTCGTGCGGCTAAAAGCCATGGTTCACTACAAATTGACCCTGAATTAAGGAGTAAAAACTTCCTCCTTGCTACTATAACTATTCAAACAGTCTGGAGATAAACAATAATTGAAGTTGGAGCAAACTGCACTAGAGAAGCCTACTATACTGCTTTGGCAGAATTATAGTAGTGCTTGGAGCATCAAGAGCAACACAATGTCAAATGACCCTAAAATTTCCCCTTACCCAAATGTAATAGGTCTGGCCTGCCAACTTTAGTACAAACAAAGGCTGATTGTAATGACGCCTAAGCATATGAATATAGAAACATTAACCAACATAAATTTTGCACTTTCAAAGCTTCGTGTCGGAGCTCTGATGTAGTGTACCTATTTAAATTCTCTGCAAGTCTCCCATTAAATCATTCGCTAAGGAATTACTGTGGCTCATTTAAAACTGCAGTTCTTTCCCTTTAATTACGAACGCTCTCAGAATCACTAAATCTGACTAACAAAAATGAGGTTTTCGATCACTGCTGGGTCTCTCCACGTTGCATGGCTTGCAAAAATCTCAAGGCTTTATCAGAAGCCTGACACCTTTTTGAATCAGTGCTACCTCTTCTGCCTCAGTGGTTGGTCTATAGGAGTCAAGCTTCTGTTCCTAAAGCACATACTGCCTTATGCCAGATTAGTCTATGTACACATAATTAAATTCAAGAGTTTCCAAACAGCTCTCAGTGTAATCTTTAACACTCCCATCTTTGAAGCAACAAACCCAGGTTGACAGACAGTAATAGACTGGGGTGGGGGAAGGTAGTTAGAATCTGAAGCCCCTCAGGTGCTAAAAGCACAGGCACGTTTATATGATTTATAGCAGGGCTTCACTGTCAATTTCAGCATTTTTTAAAAAAGGAGTCGGTCAATAAAAGTTTCATTTACAAGGATCTTTCCATGTGAGAATATTTCTAAAAAAATTCAGTGCCTGCAGCAAACCAGGAACTAAATGAATATACCAAAGAGATGCTTTCAGCCAACGTTGACACTGACAACCTTTAGACAGCAAATAGAAGCAGAACTGTGGCTGCTACCGGTATCAGGCTGAACAGGTGAAGCTCACATCAGCCCGATGCAGATTTCCAAGTAGTTTTGAGATCAATGACTAGTACAAACCCTCTTCAGTCATTAGTGGACATATCATCATAGTTAATAGCTTTGACCTGTTCGGTCATTTTTAAAGGGAAACCAATTGCCGTAGAAACTGTCCAATAATAAACAGATGCAGTTTTTGCTACACTCAAAGCAACCAGAAAAATAGAACAGGTTAGGCTGAGGACCACATTATAACAGATATTAGAGCTATCGTAGATGCAGTGTAGATTCACAGGGATGATACTAAAGGTAAGAGGAGCAGCTAGAGAAGTTACATCTTTCTGTTGGATAACAGAAGTTTGATGGATGATATGACAGAGGTATTTAACATAAAAGGATAAAGGACAATCTGCGCTGGTGGATGATTTAGATCACAATATTGAATCATTAGCATGGGTGACAATTGGAGTAGAATTGATTGGTGCATTATAAGGTAATGAGATGAGCACAGGCAGAAGAAAGGTATTAGAAGTTATGGAGAAAGCCATATAGGGATTACGTTAGATAGCTTTATTGGAGGAGCAACACAGGCACGGACAAAATGGCTCCTACTGTGTCAGAGATTTCTACGGTTCTGAAGTAGTGCTACAAATCTAAAAAACCTTACCTCGAGTTTTGACAAGTTAACAAAAAGAATATTAGCAATGCTAAAATAACTGAAGTTGAAAATATTAAGCTAGTAGGTTAGGAGAACTTGAAAATATAACCACCATAAAAAGCTTGGGTTGGTTGCAATTCCTTTCATGATCAAATAGTCCATCACAGTCTAGTTCATACATGAAGAGAAGCGACAAGTGCAGGTTACTGAAGTCAGCTAGCACCCCCCAAACTATATCCCAGCAAAAAGGCAGTGCCTTCAAAAGAAGTAGAAAGATTTTAAAAAGAGGTATGAAAATGAATTAATTAATGCCGCAAGCAAAAGCTTGATAAAGTTACAGCAAGATCAAGATCCTTTCAAAGTGAATGGCCTCAACATAAAGAAAATGAAGACCCCACTGATAGCAATCAATCAACATGTGCCGTATGATGAAGTGTAAAGGAGCAGACCAGGCACACATATGTAGTGAGCATACATGTGCAGCAATTCACATGGAGATCGCATTAACCCTATTTATTACGGATCCCAAGGTATCAAAGATTCCAGTTGTGTTACATTAAATGTCACAGTAAATGCAACACCAAATACTAAGCAATCTGCAGTTTGATCTAAATAATCTTATTGGCCAACAATGAGCTACAAATTTAGCAGCTTTTAGGTTTAGCAGCTAATTTCTTTAGCTTTTGAGATAGCAACATTAGCCATACCACTAAGACACTGAAAACAGATTGATATCCTGTTTCATCTTACTAGCTGCATCACATTACCTGCGTTTTAGCTGAGTACTCAAATGCTACAATTTCTGAGAGGTTCCCATTTACTTGACAAATTAATCCCAAGATTGCTTCAAATATAGTGAGCAAAAATAGGTCATTTATTGACTTTCTGGTTCAGAACAATTTCCACATTACAGCTGAATAGTGTAATCATCGAGGCTTATAGTGTGCTTGAATAGTATGCAAGATTGCAAATAAATTGGAATAAACCAATTAGAATTTTATGCTATGGGTGAATTCTCCTGCTATCTTTTTCCCATCCGAATACAAAACGGGATTATTCATGCCAAGAAGGATGCTACTTTTACAAATGAAAAAGCCATGCACATTTGTGAACCCTCTCTCGCTTCCAGTCAGATACACAAATGTATTTCTTAGCTCTCTGAATATATTTTGCTAACTTTCTTAAATTGCTCTTGAAGACTCCAGATACTGGGTGTCCTCTTGTACTTCTTTCAGAGGGAGGTCTGGACAAAGCACCAGCAGGTTATTCTGTTTTAGAAGGCATTACAATCATATCCTATAGTCCCTTGTATGCAATTTTGCACATTCCGGTAATGGGGATGGGGGGGTCACTAGATATCGATTAAAGCAAGAATCTTGGTCAATTTTCCCTCTCCATAAATGAGGAATACTAAGAGGAATCAACATACCCAAAATGTTGCCCTGGTTGAGATCAGCTAACAAAGTGCAGTCTGGCAATCATACTATGCCCTCTGGTATATACGAGTCTGTGCTAAACTGGGGGCAGTGGCTGCCCAACAGGCCATCAAAGGAACATCTGAATGTCCTCAACCGACAGCATCAATGAGGAAATAAAACCACCATGCAGCACTTTACAATTGTGCTCACTGTAAATCTAACTTCCTTAGGACTGGGACACATTAACCCAGTCAATCTGATAAGCAGCAACTGTAATTATAAAATATCTGTTTGAACATCTGTTATTGTCTATATTGGGTACAATATGGAAAGAAAAATATCTCCTGAAGGCAAATTGAGTTTTGTTCAGGTTAAAAGTATAAATTTAGACCTTCATTGCTCCCTCCCCCGGCAAAGTTGCTTGAACGTGCCTTATTGAATACGTACATCATTTTAGTTCAATCATTACCATACTCTACACAATAGAAACAGTAGTAGCTAATTATGTAGAGAAATTGATACAGCAAAATTTCCCAATTTGATGCCATGACTGCCAAAGACCTTTAGCAGTTTTAATGCATTTTTCTTAAGTTGAACATTAAATTCTAAATGCTCATTTAGTTCCTTAAAGAACTGATGAAATGACTCCACTGATGGTTTAATCAATAGCCACCAGCAAGTAAGAAATTGAGTCATGGAGATCCAGCGGATTGTGAAGAAGATCTTCGGTCTGTATTGAATTAACTGATCTCAGCTGAATAAGCAGTGGGGAGCTGCAAATTGACCCTGGCTTAGCGGGGGCAAGAAAAAAAAGATAATAGAATCAAACTGCCGTGGTTCTCTCTCTCTCTCATCACTGGCTGTATGCCCCGCTGGAAACATGTGCATGTCTGCAGGTATCTGATGGGGACAATCTTGATCCAAAGCCTTTTGAATACTTCCATCTCCAGAACAACGCATTAATCATGGCAACTCAGACGAGGTACCATAGGGCATCACACATAGTTGCTGCAGCATGAGCCTGCCTTTGGTGGGGGTGTGTGGAGGGGGGGAAATAGAGGAGGAGAAGCAAGAGGTTGAGAAGGGAAGCAAAATTGCAGATGAAAATGAATAAAATAATCCTTCCCAGGAGGAGGATATAGGGAATTCCCTTGAAAGGATTATAGCCTATTTCTAGGAAATTTGTCAACCACGTGATTTCAAAGCCAGCCAAGCATATCATTGGGAAATTGAGTATAATATACCGTACATTTTAGCAAGGCACTTTTCTCTTCAGCAAAATTTGAGTCATGCCTTGAAAGAGGTGGAGGGAGGAAGAGGGACTTCACAATAGAGTTGAAGAGAGTGGGGGCAGAATGCCTGTGATGGTTAGGGCAGGGGATATGGAAACAGTGTGATTGGAAGAAGTTGCAGAGTGGGGCGAGTCCGTGAAGGGATTTAAATGTGAGGAGGAAGATCTTGAACTTAGTCTGCTGGGGCAATTAGCACAATGCTATTAAGCTGAAATTAAAATAGGTGGACTATACCGTTAACTCAATAGATTGACAATCCATTGGTTCACTGCACCAATACATATATACAAATAAATTCCAGATGTGACTTAAATTTGAACCTAGAAAATACTTACAACATAGAATCTTTTTCATACTATACATTGCATTTTATAAATGCCCTTCAAGGCTAAAATTGAAAACCTGTACACACAGGCAAGATTCATTTAAAGTCTTCTCTTCTACTACAGGTCAGAACTGCTGGACTCTGTTCAGCTTCCTGCGATTATTTCACTTTTCATCTGATCTATTGCATTAATTACATCTACACCTGCAGTAAAAACACAACTAGTACGGTCATGGCTAAAGCAGCCCAATTTCACTGCACCTGTCAATCTACTGCACAGGCTGGACAGCCATTCAGCACAACCACTAACATCACTGCCAAGCAAACAATTTGTGCTACATTACATTGATACCCTTCCAATGGTCTAATTACAACCAGAAGCAACTCTGACAGAGTGCGAAGGCAGCAAGATAACATCAGGTCACCCAGCGAGCAAGAGTTCACTTAGAGCAGCAGCCGGTAAATTATAGTTCACTGACATGTTTTTATTTTCTGCAGTCTCAAATCCTATTCCAATCTGTACTGGTGCCTGCCTACTTAAACCATAAAAGGTAATGGCACTGAATATCACTGGTACTGGTGGTAGCACTTGCCAGATATGAGCGATCCCTTTCTTTCTCTCTTTCCTCCCCCGACACAAACAAGTCCTTATTTTGAATGGAGATAGCATTTCATTGGTGACTTAAGTGCTTAAGTGATCAGCTTGTCTGAGGTGGGGGGGAGGGGGAGGGGCAAAAATAGGAATTTGCCAGAAGATTCCCAGAAACCGAGCCAGGCTTCCTATTCAGCTTAACTGGGCTACTTGATAAACAAAGACATCGTAATTAGGTTTCACCCATTTTATCTACAGGTCACGACCTTGTGCCTTTGGAACTGGGAATTTTTGGGTAGTTATGCTACGATTACCATGTGTGGACATCTATAGCCTTTACAGTTGTATCCTTAAAAAGAATGAACTGCACCTTTCAGTCGATAGATCAAGGATTAATTGTGGCACTCAATAGAATGCTTATTCCTTGAGCATTTAAGGCAACACTCCATCTCGTCCAAATTTTGGGAGAATTGAGCAGGCTGAAAAATAGCTGCAATAATACTCGCTCTGTCAGTACCATATTAATGCAGCATTTTATTACCGTGTGGGGACAAATTTCACTATAGTGATTTTTTTTATATTTATCGAACAAATGTAATAGCAGTTACATCACTGAAAACCAGACTCTGTGCCTTGTATCCCGTGCAAATTGTGCCCTGGTGTTACATTGCGACTGACAAGTGCATTCACTATTTGTCAGAACGTAATTAAAAACATTAGCATTTCCCCTTTTGAACAGTTTCACATTTTCTCTTCACTCCTGTCCCTCACTCCCTTTTCTGATGGTTCACAAAAGTTGTATTGCTCACTTTAGGATATGTTTAAGCTGTGGATCCTGATAGACTCATTGGAGGACCTGGCTGGAAAGAGTTCCTGAATTTGATGGTGTAAGGAGTTGAATTGACATTAGCAGAACAATTATAAAGGCTATCAGAACGCTACAACATATAGCCAGAAAGCATAGTTCAAGATTCTGAAAGTTATTCTGCAGTCATTTTTCGAACAGAGACTGATCAGACCACACTTGAAATACTAGACATGGATGGGAAATAACTGCCAGGAACTTTGAGAGGATACTTTAGCATAGATTTGCAATGATATTGATCCAATGGATTGAATAATAAAGCATCAATTCTTAAAACTATCAAATCAGGTCCATTCATGGAATTGTAATTGTGCAATTCTGAAACAGCTTTGAAAATAAATACAGCATTACTGTGGATTTGTAAGATACAGGGCAAATGACAAAACAGTAACTGTTACTAATTGTAAGTTTTCTCTACTTAAAACAAGACAAAGTATTTATTTTAACTTCACATTTAAAAGGACCTAAACTTACAGCTCATGGTATAAGCCAAATGTTTCCTTTTCTGGCAGATTAATGATTTCTTTGGAAGCTTTATGCAATTTGAACCTCAATTTCAATGCAATAAACCCAGGTCTCCAGGTTTCCTGAATTCGGCCCGGGCTCCAAACCAAATTATTATTTTTTCAAAATTTCCAGACCCACGTGAGGATTTCTGCCCTACCTCACCATGCTTGCGAGCCTGCAGTGGCCAGGGATAGACTCACTCAGTTTGAAACTTGTGAAAAGATAGCTTATTCGCTATCTTTTGCTCACAGGGTTCAAACAATTCCAATGTCGGTACAGTAAAGAAAACCGGTAAATGCCGTTACTAGCATTGTAATTACACCTAGCTGTAAATGCCCCCCACCCACCTTGCCAGCCAGGGTTTTAGTGTATTCTAAAGTACTCACCAAATTCACTTAATGTGTACTCCTGACCATTGTATTGAAGCTTCTTTCCGTTATCAGACACAACCGGTGGAGAAACACCCCTCATTTTGGCTAAATTCTGTAACAGCTGGGAAGGTTTCAGTTGATCCCGCCATGTATTTACCCCAGACCTGTGTAAAATATAAGAAAGGTAATCAATACATTAAGCATACTCATGAAAAAAATTGGTCAAGTCTTTAATAAAAAGGATTAAGTTATAGAAAAGTTTAAAAAAAAGACTGGATGATACATTGGCTGACACTGTCTGAGCTGGATTTGGGTCCCAGATGCAAAATGAGTTTCCCAGTCTTTCGATGAAAGAGGATCTTTGCTGAAATGAGTTCATAATTCGCAAGCCAGTTCCCAGTGCTCAAAGTGTCCAAAGCCAAAAGCTGTCCAGAATTATAAATTTGCTGACAGTTGGCACTCATTTTCACTCATTACCTATAAGGACGCTGGCATGGAAAATTGAAATGTCACAGTGATACAGTACATTGTGCTCTGGAAGTAAGGTCCAAATGTTTGTTACATTAATAGGAGCATTATTCTCCATCTACTCATATATAATCTGGCAGTGTTTGATGCAGCAACAAATGAAAGTATTTTATTCTCATCTTGACAGCTTCAATGCTTGCTAAGCAAACAGAGTAGACATCTACAAAATAACATTTACATACAAGGAGGTAAATGTGCATAGATCTTTGCAACTGGCAATTAAACATGAGTTCTTCATTTGTCCGAATGTTCACAATGAAGAATAATTTTATAGCATCATGAAGACAATTCAACATTTTTCAAAAGCACTCAGTTTCACTCACTGGTTGGGTTTCATTAGTAAAGGCTCTGTTCTGAGGGACAATTCGTCAGGGCCCAGTCCTACATTGCCTGATGCTTATACCATTCATGAACAATTGAGAAGGCTGCTTTTATCAAAAATACAGAAGTAGTGCAAAGGAGATTTAGAGCAATAAATGAATAGAAGCTGGACAAATTCAAATTGGCATATAAAATGTCAGGTGGTGTTTAGCTACAATAAATTTCATCTCACTCATTAGCAGAGGAAACAAGCAGATGTGCACACAAAAACAAACCACAATTCACCTGGTGAAACAGGATTTCCATCTTATCTCAATATTTTTGGTGTTAAGATGAACGTGAAATTCCTTATATGGGCAACGGATTAGGCTGAATGTTCATTTTTTCCAATACCTCGTCATAGAGAATCAGAAAAAATCTGTCGACTGGAATTACATTTTCTTGGAAAGAGGTATTGATGGTGAAATTCTCAAATACATAAGCCTTAACAAGATCATTTCAGTAGATCTTGTGTTTTAATAAACAGGTCATGTTTTAGTCAAATCCAGATTTCAGCCCGTTTTTAAAAAAAACTTTGAAGCAGATAGAATTGGTTGTTAAATCTCAACTTACATGCAGTATGATTGAGGTAATCCGCAATAAGATGCAAAGCGGGATAAGAGCCTGTTTTCCAAGTCAATAACTGTTTCACCCACTTTTTCATCGCGAGTCATCAAGTCAAAGTCATAAAGTGCAATTTTGAGATCCTTCTCTGTAGGCAAGATGCAAGTAAGTTCAAACATCCTAAGGAAAGAGAGCAATGAGGAAGGAGAGGTTACTTCACTTTATTGTAAAAACCTTTAACACAAATACTTTACCAAAGCTTACAAGAAGATTAAAAGTAAGTTTACAGGGCTTACATTAAAACAAACATGGCTATATATGAAGGCATGAGTGTAGTTTGTTGCACAAAATTCATACATCTTGAAATAGGCTCAGAGAAGGATTGAGAACATTGTGGTATTCCAGAGTTTTTATAGTTATCAACAGTCTTACACAGAGGTTCTATACACACAAATAAAATGTCAGCACTTATAGCATTATCTTTCAATCCAGTTGCTGGCTTTGGCAGTGGATTTGTTTTTAAGAGATGGAGGTGAAGTCTAAAAAATAAGCAATCATAACAACAAAATGTGCCAAGTAACTGGTTCATAGTCTCTTTAAAATAGGTTTAGAAAGTCATTCATTTTTTCTCCAGCAGATTCAAGATCAGTCAGCCCAGTAGATTTCTCATATAGTCAAATGATATGCTGCATTGTTGTCTAGTTTGGGAGAGGTGTGGTGGGGGCAGAATGGAAGAGAAAGAAAAGCATCACAGCAAAGCCTAATCCTGTGCTCACCTATTGTTCACAAAGTCAGATATGGCTATAAAATGTTTCCTGCAATAGCATGGGTTATCTTATGTGTTCTCACATGGAACATTCCTACAACAACAACAACAACAAGATTCCATTTATAAAGCGCCTTTCACGTCAGGAGGACGTCCCAAGGCGCTGCACAGTTGGGTCATGACCCGAGCAGGGGGGATATGGTCAGGGTGAGGGAAGGGAGGGAGCGAGGAGGGGGAAATGGTCAGGGTGAGGGGAAGGAAGGGAGGGAGCGAGGAGGGGGAAGAGAGTCGAGAGGGGAGCTGAAGGCTCGGTCAAAGAGAAAGGTTTTGAGACCGGCCTTGAAGGAGGAAAGGGAGGAAGCAAGGCGAAGGCACTGGGGGATGGAGTTCCAGAGCCTCGGGGCTGAGAGGCTGAAGGCCCGACCACCGATGGTAGGGCGGTTGGGGCGGGGGACGTGGAGCAGACCGGAGCCAGAGGAACGGAGGGTACGGACAGGTAGGTAGGGGGATAGTAGGTTGGAGAGGTAGGAGGGAGCAAGGCCGTGAATGGCCTTCCTAGTCCAAATAATGTCAGCAGTGCGTCCTGTACAACAGTGTGCATGCAGAAAGTGACATTAGTGGCACCACCTGTGCATACAGAAGTGACCAGAGGCAACTGTTTTTATAGCACGGCGAGTTACAATGTGGGGTCAAATTTTATGGAACTAAACTACTGCATTATAATAGGGTCTAACTGTAAATTTGCAGCAGTACTCTACATAGGTATTAGCAGAGGGAAAAACAGGTTGAATTCTCCCCCTGCCTAACCCCATACCAGGATAAATAAATTAACTATACCAACTATTGCATGCTCCACCTTTGGGAATAATTAATAAGCAGAATAAAAAAAAGCAAATACTTTAAACTCGCAGTTCTGTATTAATTGCAGCACACTGCATTTTCACACTAACTCTGAGGCATACTGCAGTTTTAGAAGACGTTTTAAAAATATATACAATCCTGGAAGCACTACCATAGAAAGTGCCTTACCTTAGATTCAAGTTACCAAAACTGAAATAAAACCAACATAAACTGAGTTAAGTCTTTATCATTGACTGTAATGAAAGAAAATAAATCATCACCTGCCAAACAGAGGGGTCAGTGTATTAGGGATGTAGTTATCACGGTCCTCAATTACTTTTTTGCCCAAGCTGATCTTCACATATGGGTCACACTAAGGAAGAAAATGAAAGTTTAAAAAGTATATATATATATTATAGTTCAAAACAATCCCATTTGTAAAAGGCCCCCGCACCATTACCAGCTAATATGGTCAGAGTTGCTCTCAGTACCTTTGCACTTTAGGTTTCTGCTGGCAAAATTGTGCCAGGCACACCTACTAACAGAAAGGGGAACATAGTAGGCATTTAACCAATTCTCTTAAACACTATACAGAGATGGAATGTTGCCCACATGTGAACTTTGCACCTAAGTGGTAGAAGATGTTAAAACAGCTGCTCAAAGCGGTCATAAAATCAGGAAGAAGCAATAGGACTTCAGGCAATTGGTAGTCATGCTTTTTGAGCAACCAATTCAGTCACTGCTGGTTTACAATGAACCAAGGCTCCCATACATGGTTTCACGCCCAAACGGGAGATGTGGGAGTTTTTGGAAGTTCTAGAGAAAGAAAAACTAAAAATCAGTGGTACGTTTCTCACCTTGCCATTGTTATCTTTTGGTTGCAAATCAATAGCTCGAATGATGTAAATGCGCACAATGCATTCCTGAGGTACGCTGTCCGGCAACTCACAGAACTGCCGTGGAGGCTGCTCCACACTCGGGTCATCACTTAAAGGATAGATTTTGAAGGAACCCTGGAAGGCAAGGGCAATTGAAAGTTAACCAAAGCACTTTGAATAGATTACATACACAGGCATATCAGAAGACTAATAATTTTTGCTGAATCATAAATTAGACCAGATCACATTTTGTGCAATTTAAACATTTATTGTTATGATTGTGAAGCGCTTTGAGACATCTGTAAAGATTTATATCAGAAGCAAGGATTATTATTATATTTATGTAGGAACATCACAAGCCAGAAAAGAAGTTTCCTCACTGCCAGTGGACAACCAAGACCCAAAAAAAGCGAAAGAGCAAGGAGGAGAAAGAAAAAGCATGTGTTGTCCATAAATGGTCAAAGTGTGAATAGCAAACATTTAAATAAGACACAGGATGAAGATTTGGAGGTTCCAATGAACTCCAAGCTCTTCAGAAGCACTGTCCAGCTCCTGATATACAATGTATGGTCATGAATGCAGTAAAGGAGTCTAAGGATTGTTTTATTTTAGAAAATGAGAGCACTCAAATGTGCAAAACTGCTTTTGAAACTAATCATTTCTGATCAACTGTGAGGTGTAAATTTCTGAACTAACAGAAAATTCACTTCCTCATGGCCTCAAGTAAAGGGGATACATTTTAGTTCCAAAATTTACCCAATAAATGTATTTAGTTATCAACATTTGAATACAGATATACCCATTCCAAACCGTGAGATGACATGATGCATATTTTAGACTATTGAATAGGTTATTGAATTTCCTATCAACAATATGACTGGATATTTGATGTAAAAGCTTTAAATTGCATACCTAGGCATTTATTGCTAATAGGACAGAAAGCAAAGATGTTTGAGAGAAAGACAAGCTTCCAGTAACCAGAGGAGGAAGATAAAGATTTGTTTTTTTAATTAAAAAGCCATTAAATTGTGAGGAGCATCTTCAGCAGGAGGGATTACATTTTGCCACACCTTTGTATCATTAATTATTTTCACTTACCTCCTGACAGACATATTACTGGTTAGGACATCTTATTGATCTGACTACAGGACAAATTCTAAAGTTCAATGAAAATCTCATTTCCTTTATACATCACACATTTCTCCCTCCAATTACTTATCCAAATGTCTTTTAGAAGCTAATATACTAGTTTTTCTGGACTTCACTAATCCAACATCCATCCATGTAATTAACCATCACTCGTTGAACAAGGCTGTTAGCTTCTCTACCTCTGGTGTGGCCTGTTGGTGGGGTGTGGGTTTATGAGCACTGGTTGCCTCCATTATGTCACCTAAACGATCGCTGTTAATGTGTGAATACCAGCTGTGAATGTTGGCAGGACACTCAACCATTGATTGTTGAGGCCTGATCTCTTCCTGGAGTCCTGTAGCTCAGTGGTTAGAGCACTCGCTTTGCAAGCGAGAGACCTGAGTTCAATTCCAGGCAGGGCGAAACCTTGGGCAAGTTTCCTTACTCCACACGCCTAATAATAATAATCCCTCCAAAACCAAAAACAATAATAAATTGGTCGTTTTCAATCCACGACTGTTTGTGGGACACTGCTGTGTGCAATTGGCTGCTGCGTTCGCCCACAAATATACAGTCAATTCACTTTACAGTGTGTTCTGTGAAGCGCTTTGGGACGTCCTCCTGATGTGAAAAGCGCTATATCAAATGCAAGGATTATTATTATTATTCCCCACCCAGCTGCTACACACTTTGTACAACCGGTAGAGGTGCTGGAGAAAGAGCAGGAATGCCGACTGATTTTTCCCCTTCTCTGTCCCCAGGAAGGCTGGGGCCAACCTAACCCTCTCGTGTAGTTCTGGCTGAAATTAGTAAAGTACTGGTCCATAACCCTTGTGCTAATGTTGATGGCTCAAAGGAACAGGATTGGGGGAAGATCAGAAAATGCATTGCAATGCCACAACCCCTCCAGCAATCTGATAGAGAAGGATGGAATTTGTGTTGCTTGCATGGGGTTTGGCATGTTCAGTATCATGTTAAGATGACCTTTCTGCATTCTGTTGGATATACAGGTCAAAAAATGACAGTTTCCATATCTTGCTCATTCCTCGGTTGTAAAGCAATACCCTGGGTCGCACCCCTAGGGCTCCATTAGGCTTTTGGTATTCTCTTATGACAGAATAATATGACACATAGGCTGAAAATGCATCTCATACATCTTCAGGCTACAAAGGCAGTTGTAAAGGGACAATTTGCACTGAAATTTTAGTATTTGCATCCTGAAAAAGATAAGGAGATAACAGCACAGGCTGTGCTCACCAAGGTGAACGATTATTGGCATGCTGCAGGCTGACCACTACAGAGCAGCTAGCTTGCTTCTGGCATCATCTGCTGATGTAGGAGACCTAAATTTATTTGTGACTTAGGCTCCGTAAGTTCAAATGCATTAAATTAGTGAGAGGGCAAAAATATGCAGTCAGTAAGATAGACCCATCATTAGGCTGGAATTAGCATAAGCATAAGGCACTATTAGTATTCAGGAAGGTGCATTTCGCCTGGTCAGTGGCCTTGGGCGAAAGCTTGCTGTACAGCTAATATTGCAATTGTTCTCTGGTTTTGCTATAAGATGTATGAGAGGAGCTTTCCTAGTTCATCACTCAATGGGTTCGTCCACCCATTACTGGACCACAGAACTTTTCCCCTTTTGGTGACTCCAGGTTGTCTATGGCCTGGCTAAAAATAACACGACAACAACTGATACCTGCTGTGGGCATATCTCAGTCTCCTTAAAATGTATTACCTTTGATTTGATTCTTTGTCGAAGCAATGATACAGTCCAAAGTCAACCTAAATGCTTTCTTGAAGCGTTGAGGCAGCAATGTCAGGTATGGAAGATCAAGTTCTTCAGGGCGAACTGGAGCAAAACATCTGCACTCTGAAACTGCTCTGGGCTAACAGTAATTTGTGACTGATAGCAGACAAGGAAATAATCTATTAAGTAGGATTTGTGTGGGTTTGAGTAGAGGCTTAATTCCTTCTCCATAAGTTGGAGAGACCACCACTGGGCCCAAGATACAGCTGCGTTTGCAGATTATTTTGTCTGTCTGAACTCCTAAGGGTTAGCCTAGAACATGTAGCGTTGGACTTTCGTCACTTAAAAAAATGGTAACCTAGAAGTTGGTAGTCAAGTGCATCCTTGGAATAGGGGAGTGACAGCAATTTCATCAATTACCTGAACAGTACAAAAGAACTAAGGAGTAAGAGGTCGTGCCCAACTAACCGGATAGAGCAAAAAGGTCAAACAGAGGATATATGTTTGACTAAGCTTTATGACAAAGAACAGTCAATCACCTTAAATTCACCCACGACTGATGGGTCTTCATCATCCTCCTGCTTTCCTCTGAACAGTTGAAAAGTGTTGCAGAAATCGGTCAATCCTTTAAATTCAGGAACATTCTCCAGTTCTTTATCATACACCTATTGGAGAGATGTTAAAATGTGATCAAGACAAAGAAACATATGCAACAGCTAGATAAGGTATTTCAGCTAGTCACCGACTAGCCAACTTCACTTTTTGTCTAGAAGGCAAAAGTCATCTTATCTAGATGCAGTTTGGCATGAGGCTGTTTATTGGTAACAGTGAGGGCCAGGTGTAATCTGAAAATATCCAGGCAATGTCAGTTTTAAAAAATCATTTCTCTTAATTGCGTTGGCAGTTACATGTCTACAGGCAATATGAAAAGTTTAACTTTCTAGTTTTCAAGTGAAGACAAATACGGAATCCAATTTGAATGGAAAAGTAGCAACAGAAGAACCTGGGTGATAGCATCCTGATATTCTCCAGTTCTATCAAGTAGATATTTAACCAATTATTTCTTGAAATCATGAATAAATAAAAGTAGTTTTTTGTTGGGAGTCTTGTATATATAATATATATATAAATAATATATATATAATATATACAGTTCCCTGTGAGGTTTTCTTTATTAAATAATAGATATCCTCTAGTGCCCCAGGTCAAATATTTCATCAAACTAATTCAGCATTTTAACAGGAGAGTCAGCAACTTCAGGAAAAAACCGAAAAGAAACGTACTACAAAAATATACTCAATCGAATGAATCAAGAATTTTAAGCAAGTTGCCATCAGTTTTTCAATGCAGACAATAGAATTAACCATTGGTTGACCCAATTATTCAAAGATGATCCAGGTTCACTCAAAATTGCATGAATCAAATCAAACTCCATAAATCATATCACATGCAAATCTGAACTAAAAATAGTTGGACTCGTAACCAAAATTAGTTTTCTCAGAATGAACTGGAATAGTTTTACATAAGCAGCAAGTGAATCCTGAAGTTGAACTTTCCAGGTTGATTCAGTTTTCATTTAAACTGCAAGTGGTCCATCTACAGAGCACTAGAAGAACTGCACCATCTGGTTTCCACAAAAAGATGGCAAAAGAGGTTCAACTTTGGCAAAGTTTAATTCAAAAGGAGTTTTAAAAGAGGTTGCTCGACAATTGAGCGGCTTCGATAATGCATATGCTAAAAACTTCATTAAAATGTCTCAATAATTACTGTCCAGAACAGAAAGTTATATGTAAATTGAATCTTGACCGTAGTGAAAATAAATTCAATTTTCTCTCTTTCCATTGCATTTGGGTTGCAACCCTTTAATTCTCTGAACTACCTGCCACAAATAATGTGTTTGCATGCAGGATAACATTTTGAATCAATATAAGAGTGTTACAATAAAGGCAACACACAAAAAATGAGATTGTTGCTATTGCACCAGGCACCTGAGAAGGTTTTGCACAGTTTTGATTCACGTATTGAAATAGATAGGCATAAAAGTAAAATGCATCAAATAAAAAAAAGGAATAGAATCTGGAGTACAAGAGTTTAAAAAAACAAACAGTAAAATGCTAACACTACCTTCAGAGTATCATAGCCTTTCTGAAGATAACCGCCACATCGGTCCAGTTCCCCTATGGAGGCGTAAAACTTGCTCCACCAGTCAATTGATTCATCCTGCTAAATAGAACATTCACAACCTCTTTAAGTATAATGTAGTCATGTACAGTATTCACCTATGGGACAGACAACTCAAACTTAGGGAAGCTTATAGACATGAATCAAATCAAACTCCATAAATCGTATGGATTTATGAGACTCAGTGAAGTGAGGTTGCAATAATCACAATTTAATCCTAGGAATTGCAGTGAGACTACAATAAATAGTTCCTTGAAAATCTGACCGAGGACTGGGTTGAAGGCTTAAAAGGTGGAAGTATCAACTTATCCATTAGGACTATATTTGCCATCTGCTACATCTACAACATTAATCTGCAAAGCTAACCTTAAACAGCACTCCTCTAAGTATTTATGATATTCAGGGTTATTAGATTTAAAGATAGATATATTGAAGGACTCAACTGGGCATTTGACCTGGTTGACTAGATTGATTACTGTGTTGCAAATCTAAAGTTAATCTTGCAAAGTTAATAATTCAAATCTTAAATATTCATAATTTCACAATAAGCAATGCCAGTTAGGTGAACATTGAACAAGAGCATGACTGAGCCTGTTATTTAGCGATATTGAACACCACTTGATGTGACAAATTGTGAACCCTAGTGTCCTTCAATGAAAAGTATTTTGTCCTCCTTGCATAGTTCTCGCTAGCACCCATGTGCTCCTGCCTCAAAGTCATCAAGTTCCCTGGTTGCTCACTCAGTCTGAACCAGACACTGCCTCTTTGACATTCTGCTTGATCCCAAGTGAAATTTCAAACCCCATCTCTAGTTTGTTGGCTAGACCTCCGTCCACTTCCAAAACATTACTGGTTTCCAGCCTTACCCAACCAACTACTGCTACAACTCAGTCATGCTTCATTTACTTCAAGGTTAGATTTTCAATACTCTTCATCAGTCTCCTTAATGCCATTCTCCAGAAGCCTCTACTGATCCAGAACTCGGCAGCCTGAAATCTCATCCCTGAGATGTTTCTAGGTCTATATGATACTACTATGGATGCCTCAGTTAAGATTTTGCTCACCCCAATCCCAAAATATCAGCTTTACACCTATAAAATACCAACTCCAGACTGTGACTCAATGGAGTCATCCTTGATAGAGTCCTGTAGCTCAGTGATTAAAGCACTCGCTTTGCAAGCGAGAGACCTGAGTTCAATTCCAGGCAGGGCGAAACCTTGGGTAAGTTTCCTTACTCCACACACCTAATAATAATCCCTCCAAAACCCAAAACAATAATAAATTGGTCATTTTCAATCCCTGACTGTTTGTGGGACATTGCTGTGCACAATTGGCTGCCGCGTTCGCCCACAAATATACAGTCAATTCACTTTACAGTGTGTTCTGTGAAGCGCTTTGGGACGTCCTCCCGACGTGAAAAGCGCTATATCAAATGCAAGGATTATTATTATTATTGATAGTGATAGATGTTGTCTCCAGTTGCATTTTGGATTGAAATAAAACCCATAATTCTAATTAAGTTACTTACCTTTGCAGCCTGTTGACATCGTGATATTGTTTCAAAGTGGGGTCAATAAAAGGAAAAGAAAAGTTGAGAAAACGTCAGTGACTAGAACAGTAAAATGCCCCTGGAAAAATTGGAAGAATGCACCATTTCCAGGCAAGATTAAAATGGACATTTTAGTTTTCAGCAGGAAGAGATTTTTCAGTGCTGTGATTTCTCCCTACCCCACCCACCATACCCACTGAGAAGAGTGTTCAAACAAGTTTTATTTATTACATACCTCTTCAGGATGCTGGCTGGGCTGAAAGCATTATTTACCCTCATGCGGGCAACACGTAAGATTCAAAAAATTGTAATGGGTTTGCTTCAGAAATTTTGTTTCCACTACATGTACGTTTTTTTAAAATTGATTTTTATGAAGGTATGTAATGAATAATTAATGTTAGTACCAGAATTATTTAATTCCAAAGGAAATCCTCTTTATTTTAAAACAAATGCAGCTTTATATAATGATCATGCAATGTGTACTTTAAAGCTGCTGACAGGGAATGAAACCAAAATTATCATCCAATTTATGACAAATTATGACTATGAAAATTCAAGTTTCAAATTTCCTCTGTGTCTTTAGAAACACTCGCTTCCTATCAGCCTACACAGTCTTGACTGAAAGACTTTTTTTTTAAATCCATACAGCATTATTAACAGCATGCAAAGGCTCAATGGTTCACCCTGCATAGAAACAGTTTCATACTACATACCTGTGAAGACCGATAGGCAGCCATTCTTGCAGATTCATTCATATCAACGACCCAGTCTTTGATTTATTTAGTAAGAAAAGATAAGGAATTTGTTAACAATGCTGTATAGTTTAAAGATGATCCTTGTTGGACCTTATTTTCCAAAAAAATTAAAATGTAATCTGTGTAGACCAGGAGAGGAGATAATGTCTAATTGGAATTTGAGATTGTGTTATTAGATGAGGTTTGGGTTTAGGTGAGGTTAAAGAGTAACAGACTATGACTGCTTTGCTTGCATATAAATATTGAATCTTAAAAAAGTCTTACCATTGCAATCTGTATGCTAAATCTTGCCAACAGCTAGCTTTCCTTGAAGTTCCCTTAGCAGCCAAACACTCTTAAGCATGTTAATTTGCAACTTACATGATGAATTAAAAAGGATTACTTTAATAGCCTTCATGTATATAGTGCCTTTCACATTGGGAGAACGTCTCGAAGCACTTCACAAAGGTGACTAGGGGCCCGAGTTTGGGTGTGGGTGGGGAAAAGAGAGAAGACGTGACCAAAAGTGCAGTTGAAAAGATGGCTCTTAAAGGTGGAGAGGGAGGGGGCAAGGTGGAGATGGACTCCAAGATGAAGTTCCAGAGAGGGGACAGATTGGCTGAAAACCTGCCTACTATTGATGGTGGACCATCAATAGTAGGATTGCAGAGATAGGTTGGGGCAAGGCTAGAGCAGATGGTGTAAATTGATGGTGTAAAGGGGGGAAATTGAAAGTGAGGACGAGGATCCTGAATTTGAATTTGATCTGCTGGGGGATATAATGTTAGAAATGTCTCAGGTTAGCTGCCTGAAAAATTGCACCAAAGGGTTTTAGAGTGTAGGCAAAGATCAGTTTTCATTTTTAAAAGATGAAATCCTGTTTGCCATTGCCCCCTCCACCCACCCCTAGAAGCCTTAAAGAGATTAAATCAGTACAAAATAAGGGACAGGAGAAAGCAATAAGTGTCCATAACAAAACAAAGTGCTGGGATTGTATTTAGGGTTCAAGTTCAAAGCCAGAAAGAGTCACCTGGAATTACAGTGCAAGGCATTTAGAGTCAGTCTTGCCGAGCATTCAATTACACCCACTGAAATGCACCCACCAAAAAAAAGTTATTCTACCATTGGTCTGCATGGATCTTCCCCAGCTATTTGCAAAAACTTCCAAAGAAACAAAACTAGTCCCAATTGCAGTTTAAGTCAATCCAACTGTTGTACAAAAAAAATGCAATTTAAGAAGTGGTTTCTACCTAGGTCAGTTAGAGAACTGAAATTGGAAAACAGATGCAGCTGGGCACTAAATGAAGCTATTCAGGGATATTAATATCCAGGAAAGAGTGCTAGCTGTTGGCAGGGAGCATGTTTGCAGAAATACTGGAAGCAGCAGATATAGTAGTTACTCCTACAATTTCACACAAAGTGATGGAAAAAATTTGAGTTTTCAGACTTTTAACCAGTGTTATCTTTTCTATATATTCACTTCACATACATACATGCAGAGTCGATGGAGTAGCCATTTTGATGACTGCTTTGGTCATACTGTCTACAAACTGAAAGTTAGAAGGTATTGCATGAGTTCCATCACTGGTAGCTTTGAAGAGTCACATTCCTCATCCAAGCCATTCAAATTCTAGCTAGACTGAAAACTTTAAAATGTAGATTACATTGTGATGATCTTTGCTTTCACATAACAGGTTTAGTAAGCTGCCTGTATTGGCAGGATATACACTGGATGGTCATTAAATACATTATGCAATCAAAGTATACTGAAACAAAGCAAACGAAGCTCAGGCTAGAACCTACATTAATCTGGATCCATACAATAACAAATTGCATTATATAGTGCCTTTCATATCAGGAGGATGTTTCAAGGTGCTGGACAGTCAAGGGTTTGCACCCGAGCTGTGGGCTGGAATCAAGAGGGTTGAAGGGCAAGGGGGTGGTGGGAAGATAAGAGGAAGGTCTTGAAAAGGGCCTTGAAGGAGGCGAGTGGGAATGGCGAAGGGGCTCCGGAGGAGTTCCAGAGGGTGTTTGCAAAACGGCTAAAAGCCCAACCTCTGATAGTGGGATGTGGAGCAGGCCAGTACCTGCTGAGCGGAGGGAGTGGACAGGGTTTTAGGAGATCACAGCGGTACAGTGGAGCAAGACCATGGAGGGCTTTAAAGCTGAGGACAAGGATTTTAAACTCAGAAGGGGAGTCAGTGAAGCCGGGCGAGGATGGGGTGATCGGATCATCTGTTTAACCAAATCACATCCTGCCACTTCCCATTATTTTTAATACATAGTCATTACACCATCTGCTCTATTCAAATAAAGCAGTTTTTAATCCTCAGCAAATCAGCTCAGAAAATATTGAGGTTCTCTCTTTTACAGTTTTAGAAAATGGACAGTATTTTAAAACCAACACTACCATGGGGAGAAAACTTGTGGTAAGTGATTTGACATTTGTCACATACCAAATGCAAATTCTTCCCAATCCTATATCTCTTTAGGTTCTGTGATTATAATGGAATACGTTACCTGAGTTTCCAGGAGAGGTTTTTGGTCATCCATATCAATCACACATTCGTGGGCAGTTGAAAGTAAAGAAGCTGCAAGAAATTAAGCAACTGTTATGAAGGCTTTACCTCCAGTACCCTGAACTTGTAGGACCAAATTCATTATGTGCAATGAACATGAGAGGACGCTGGCCTGACCAATAACTATGAAGAGTGATGAAACTATTTAACAAATGAGTTTGCTTAAGAGCAGATTTTAGTCTATCTTTGATAACCTGGCCTTGGTAGCACTTTCGTCAGAGTCAAAAGATTGTGGGTTAAAGTCCCTGGTTAAGATTTTGAACTTACTGGCGAGGCTGACATTGCCTGGGGGGCTGGGGGAGTGCTGCATTGTTGGTGATGCCATTCTTTGGATGGGATATTAAAAGGAGGGCCCCTTCTGCCCATTCAGGTAGGCACTAAAGATCCCATGGCACTTTTCCAAAAGAGCATGGAGTTTCTTCCAGTGTCCTTGCCAACAATCCCCTAGATACATTTGGTTATTTACTTCATGGCCGTTTGTGGGACATTACTGCATACAAATTGGCTACACATTCACCTAAAAATAGTCACTACACTTTACAGTATAAGCCTACAAAGTGCTCAAAGATGTTTTAATGACATAAGGTGCATTATCAAATGTAATGATTTTAAATAATTTTGAATCATGAGCCTTAAGCCTTTGAGGAATAGTGTACAATACCTTTTGATTGGGTTCCAACAGTTTCTTTTTGAGCAAATGGATCACTCCGATATTTTTGCAGCGAATAAATTGTGCACTGCCCCACCACTGGTTTACGTCCAAACGGTCTGTGGTCAATGACCTTTATGATAATTGGAGGTGCGTACATTTCTTCTTTTGGCAGAAGCTAGAAACATACAGAAATCATGGGGTTAAGTGCTATCAGGTTACTTTATCTGGTTCTCCACTCGGAGACTTAGTTCATTTACTCCTCGAGTGAATTTCATTTTTTGCAACCCATTTCCACTCTCTGCAGAGAGCAGACCAATGATGACAACAACACATTACATTTGCTTTCTCAAAGTGTGTATGAACAAATTGTATCAGTGCAGTGCTCAAATATTTCAGAAACTTTTTAAACATGTGAAATTCCATTAATTTTAAATTGCTGAGAGTGACAACCACAAAATAATTGAGAATACAAATATGAGATTATCACTGTACAATTCTAAAAATTCCTAACTAAAAATAGCCCAAACAAGCCTATCTAGTGATCGATACTGGGATATGTCCATTTCTTACGGCTCAATTCTACACTGTTATACTTATTCATCGGGTATTTAAAAATAAAATGGGAACAAATTAACAGATTGCTGTATCCTTTCAAAGCCATATTCTTGTAATCAACACATACCACTTTCATGAAGAGAACGGAGCAAGGGAAGTTTGGATTTTTCTTAAGGTTCTTGATCACAGCAGATTCGACACATTCACCACCACACTCCACAATGAGACTTGGGGAAGAAACTGAGGCCAGCTGGTAACTCTTCATGTTTCGTAAACCCCATGTCAGAATCTGGGAGAAAGGAGCACATTCTTTAAATATAAATAATCTGCACTACAGCTAGAGAGAGAGAGAGAGAAATACGATTTTCAATAATACTACATTAGGAAATCAAAATAAACTGCTCAGAGAAGTTAGCATAGACCTGGAAAAGATAATACAAATTACTCATTCTGTTCACCTCAGTGATCAAATGTCATCACCAAGCAAAGGTGCCAGGAAAAAAATCAGCCTTACCTCCACTCCAGTGAGCTGCACAACAGGTCTGATGCCATGTGGCACCATGTATAAACTAGCACCTCTAACAGGTGGAAGAATTGGCAAATTAGACCCATCAGGCTGTTGGAAACAAAAATATGTTTTTAAAAAACACACAAAAGCTGCCATTATTATAAACATTGCTGTTGTAACTCATTTTATCTTTTAAATGAAATCACAATTTCTAGCTCACTAACACGTGTCCATCATGTTTGACTACTGGGGAAAAACAATGGCACAAATTTATTTCACTAAACAAAAGGCTTTAAAATATTACCTTATCTTTCAACATTAGTTCAGCAGAAACCAGGAGTTCCCCAATATTCTTGCCTCCAGTCTTGATTGGGTACCAGAGAAGTTTGGGTGTTTCATCAACATTTGGGTTCAGCTTCACCATTGGAGGACAGACACATCTGCCCAAGAACTCATCTTTTCCCTGTCCAAAATAAAAACAAGTTCCAAGTTAATAAATCCAAAGGGTACAAGTATGCAAATTAAAGCTTAATTAAACCACATAAAACTTACAACTTGATCTTCGTCGAATATTTCAATAATCACATTTGGTGGATTTCTAACTAAATCTTGAGGGTCTCCATATATATCAATATCATTGAAAATAAGGGACTGGTCCCAAGTTGGGTTCAAGGTGGATTTGAGAACCTCAGTTGACTTGCTTTGGTGAAGAAATGAAACATGAGCATATGGATCTGCAAAAGAAAAATACCTAATCAAGTGGCAGCAAGTTTTAATGTGTGTAAAAAAAAAAGGCAGCATGAAAAAACTCACAAGGTGTGGAAAGGGTGAGGGAAAACCAATCCATTATTTTATTCCTTATTGCCAGAACAAATAGTGTAACTCACATAATCATCATCATATAGGGAATCTGGTCTAAAAGCTAAATGGATTAATTTAATTTCTCACAATCAAATGTACATTTGTTCCTGTAGGCTGGATTAAAGACAATTTTGTTAGTCGATTGGTGGATTGCTTTCTAGGGATAATATTTCCTTTAAAATAAAAGTGTAATAATTTGGTCACTCAAGCCACGATCGTTTGTGGCACATTGCTGTGCGCAATTGGCTGCTGTGCTTCACCCGCAAAATGTACACTTTACAGTATAATCTGTGAAGCGTTTTGAGATGTCTCAATTATGTGATAAGGCACTATATCAAATGCAAAGATTATTATTAGGCACTCAAATAATTTTACTGGTTTATAGGACTATCACTCTCAAACATCAGGCTCTCCCTCCACTTTTTAAAAACAATTTTCCAGGTTTGTTTGTACCTTATCTAGGATCATATTCAAAATCAGTGTTATGACATAATATTGAATTGTGAAATATTTAAGGAGGTGTCCAGTGAAATGCAATCAATTCCATTAGATACTTTCAGAAACATTTTAAATCTAGAACGCCAAAGAGGACTGGAATGGTGGCAATGTAATGCTAGACATAAGAATGGTCATAAGGATGCCCAGGAACTATTCACCAATAAGTCCCAACATCTGTAGTGGCTAAAATATTAAACGAAAATAATAAAGAATGCATCAAGTGACAGAATTTCAGTTTTACAAGGTTATGAAAGATTTGTTATATCCCAGCCCCCAGTCCTCCCCTCCTGCTTCATGTGAATGAGCTCACAATTCGTGGGATTACAGGTGGAATGGTCTTCATGGCCTGAACTTACTTCAGTCTATTATCAGGTAATTATTCCAACAGTTTCAGGAAGACAAAAAAAGCTTCTGCCCCAAGATGCGCAATTTTACTTTCTGTTTTCCATTAGTCAGTCCTTATTCCAGCAATAGCGTTTTTACTTTGAATAGGTTCATAGCAAAGATTCTCACCCTCTATTAGCACACGGATACTAATATTTATACTGGGAATTTGTATTTTTTTAATATAAAGTTCAAGACATCATTGTCTGAATTTCCCATCTTACAAGACTTTTGTTCTCATTTTAGGAATGCACGAGATTAACAATAATCAAGATATATGCTAGAATTTTCCAGGTACAGGAAGTCAGAATTTACTAGTATTTATTTCAGAGAAATTTAAATAAATATACACATATTGATTAGTATAAAGAGTGCAATCTTTTTGTAACACTTTATGAATACAATCATTTTAATGAACACTTTGGATAATCTTTAATAGCAACATAAAACTACCAATGTAATATTTCACTGCAAATGATTAATTCTCCAAATAATTTTTTTTTAAAAATATGGTCACTCAATCCATGAGAGTTTGTGGAACACTGCAACTGGCTGCCATTTCACCCACAGTCACTACACCGTCACTACACTTTACAGTATATTCTGTGAAGCGCTTTGAGACGTCTCAATGATGAGGCGCTATATCGAATGCAAGGATTATTATTATTCTTCAATAATTTGTTTAGGAACAGGAACAAAATTTTAAAATATTCTGCCAGCAACTACAATACTTCTTTCTAGTCACTTGAAAACAATAATGCTCCATGATCCATCTCAGAACTACTTAGCCCACACTAATGACCCTATAATATTGGTCATTGGATTTTATATTGCATTGTTATCAAGATTGGAAAATCTCCAGTAGCTTCAAATTCACACGTATTTTGCCATTGCAGCTGGTAAGCGCACATGCAGTAACTGATTAAGACTACATTTGCCCTGATTTAATGCGTCTTCACCTGTCACTGCACACGCACTTACCATCGAAGGTTGGAATCTCACTGACTTGTAGGAAATTATAATAAGACGTCTCAAAGCGCTTCACAGAATCTACTGTAAAGTGAATTGACTGTATATTTCCTTGACGAAACGCAGCAATCAATTGTGCACAGCAAACAGTTGTGGATTGAGTGACCAAAATATTATTTATTTATTTTTTGAAGGAATTATTACCCCCAGAAAAGCGATCCGCAGGTCGACTAACAACTGGGTTCCTACTTACTGCTAGGTAAACAGAGGTGTGTAAGGAAACTTGCCCAACGTTTCGCCCTGCCCAGGAATGAAATCTAAGTCCTCTCATTTGCGAGGCGAGAGCTCTAACCACAAGGCTACAGGACTTCTGCACATTCGTCAACAGATAAAGATGTTTCCTGTGATTCAATGCAACCAGCCAGCAAGTGTGCCATGTTTCGACAGGCAAGCATGTAATTTCCCATAATTCGAGGTCCGCAGTAAGTGCAGAAGTAATAGAGGGTAGAGGGGGTGGCGTTATGAGTTAAGAGGTGAATAATATGAGTAATGCAAATATATCTATGTGGTTTTGATAGGAAACTGAATGGGATTCCAGTAAATGTATGACTTAGGCATTTATATGATTTATAAAGATAAGACTTGAGGTTTACTATACAATTGTTCATAGTCAATTCTGACTAATTCTCCCTGCACTCTTTTCTCAAACACTTTGCATAGCTCACATCAGGAAACGTACAACCAACTATTCGCTGTTAACCGCCAATATTTACTATCACATACTTAAGGCACTGAGTTCACAAAAGAGAAACACACACATAAATAACTTTGCCCATCTACTTCAATACAGACTAGCTGCAGCCCAATAAATACTTAAACTTCATATGAAGCAATCAAGAAGAAACTAAGCTAGGTGGTATTTATGGGTAGCTGTACATCCACTAAATTGTGGAAACCTTTGAGGTCGGTAGCTTTGACAGACCTTAAGTTGCCTTTATCCGTTTAGAAGGAACTCCTGAAGAACATTGCTATTTCCTTTACAATGTCAAGCCCAGTTCCAAAAGCTACTATTTAGGTCACCTTCAGGTCAGCTTTCAATAGCTGTCTGGAGACGCAAATTCAGAGCACTTAAACTCTTTCAAATTCTTTTGAAGGAATAAACTCATTTAAAAAATCACTTCCATAAAAATTAGGATCTAATTTGCAGCATTTAAAGTAGCCAGTTAGAATTCCACTGAACCCCTGGGAACTTTTGTGGTAGACCACATCAGAGCAGAGAGATGTATTTCCCAACACACACTTTCCCCCCTCCCAACACACACTTTCTCCCCCATCCTCCCTAAAGAAATTAATGTGCAAGGCTGCATAGCAAGAGTTCACAGTTTCGGTGATTTTGAGGATGCTTCCACATGCAAGCAGCATCCAGCAGGCATTTCTAGAAAGCAATCAGAAGTGGGAACACGGAAACATGGACTTAAAAAATGTTCCTTTCGATCTTAAGGTGTGGAGGTCAATTATAGAGCCTCTAAGGGAACTGCTGAAATCAGATAACTCACCATAGACCAGTACTCAAACTTTTAATTGAACTGACCCATGAAAAATAGAGTTCAAATGATGATTTGAGATTTTTATTATCCGACCATGATCATAAATTAGAAATTGATCACAGGTTGAAGATCAATAAACATACCTGAAAAGCTGTCTTTGTCCATAGCTACTACGCCTCTTGCTTGATAAATGTAGCAGCGTAGGTGATAGATTGAGGGTCCTGAAACAATATGCTAATGTCACAAAAGAGGAACTGATGTCTATCTCAGGTAATGACAATGTAATCAATCATGGAAGTTACCAATAATCAAAATGGCTTGTATCCGATTACTGGAACTATGGATTCAACATCTTGCACAATATGTCATGGAGCACATCTTTTTTCTGGACAACACATTACTCTATATAACTGCCCAATTCAAAATTTAAGATCAAAATCAAACCATCAGGATAGACAAGTTCCACTTAATGCCTACCAGGACCACAAAATAAGTAGGACATTCAGCCAGTCAAATCTGTTAACCATTTTATTAGAGCATGGTACATCGTTTAATCCCCACGACCCTTACTTCTCAAATATTCATCTATAGCCATTTTAAATATTAAATGCAATACAAAGTACATAAAGATAATCCAGTCCTGTTCACTATTGTTCCCACTCCTTAACAAGCTAGCTAACTGTAGCTGATACAAAGAGGCTCCAAACACAAAATCAAGTTATATTCTAAAATGAAAACAATGGTGTACTTACGGTCAAATATGCAGGAAATCATGGGGGTATTTGCTCCAAACATACTTTCCGTACTTGGTGATTTATCACCATCCCCACCATCTGAAATCTAAAAAAACCCCACTATTTTTCATATTTTAGGACATTCCATTTCCTAGTTGAACTGTAGCAAATGGTAGAATAACGTTTTGCAATTTAACAAAAAACAAGTGCAATGCAAAAGGAAACTTAAAGTTAAAGATTCCGCAGTTATTCTGCTGATCCCCAAACATGGAACACCATTGAACCAGTTGATTTTCGAAAAAGCAACAAGTGCAATCCTGGTGCTAAACATTCATTTCACAGAATGTCCAAACAAGCAAAATGCAAAATAATTGTAAGTAGAAAATTGGGCTGTGTTGGCTTCAGTCAGACCTGACTATTGAAGCCACCTCCTGGAGCTTAATTAATAAGCCTTACTCTGAAACAAACCAGTTTTTCTATCTCAAACTATATTTACACAACACTGTCAATTCTGATTCAAAGTGAAGTGTAGCTACGCTCAGAAGATATCACTCTCTTGGTTTTAGGGGAAAATCTTACTGATTCACTTACAAGAGCACCTTCCAGTTTGAAAATTGCTGCAGCCCCAAGATGTCCAGATGGTGCCATTTGTCGTCTCCATCTCCTACGCCTGAAAGTGTCTGACCTTCGTTGCTTCAAATGGAAGTTCCAGCCAATCAGGGATGCATATTCCCATCCTTCACTATCTGACTCAGATTTACTCTGAAAATGTTAAACAGAATTCAAGAATTATTTAGTGGCCGGCAAAATTTGCAATACTCAGACCTGATTAGACTTATTCTTTTGATTAGTTTCCTGCTTGCCATCACCTTCTCTCCCCATGTCACATATTAGTAGCTGCATTTGCAATGATTTTACAGAACATGCCAAACCCAAACCAATAAAACTGATGCCACAGACATGCAAAAAGTTGGATGAGGAACTTTATAGCTGGATGAGGATAATTTTTTGAGATCCTAAATTCAATTGATGAATGTGCTACTAGACAAATGTATATTTAATACAAATAATCAGAACACATTTACCTTGGCCAGTGCAGTTTGCTGTGACTCTCGCTTACGTCTTCTCACCCAACGCCTACGTTTCTGGGTGTGGTACATTTTCTCTGTTGAAACCCAGGATTTCGGACAGTCATCGGGGGGTATTTTTATCCCATACTCCCAACCTAAAATCAAATAGTCAATTAGCTCTGGTATATAAACAGCCAATATAATTGAAATGATGGATTAATCAGGTACAACAAATGAATGATTGTTCACAAAAGAGTTTAGCAGATAGCTGGGGACAGAATTAAAAATGACACTTGTGTCCAAAAGTTTGACCTGTCTGTTGTGACCTCAAGCTCTGGTAACATTTTACTTCTGTTTCCACACCCATTCTCATTTATAGGGATAGTAACCATCTCTGCTTTTTTTCTACGATCGTGGATAAGGAGCAAATTAGATTGACAGACAGAATAATGATAGGGTGTTATCCAAACACTGTCAAGGGAATTGTACAAATAGTCTTTTCGTGTTCAAGGTGTTCTTTAGGCATGATTGCATGGAGTCAATTGCAGTGGAAAGGATTGGAATATTGAAAAAAAAATTCACTGCGGAACAAAGACTTCATGCCTACCGACTCACATCTTTAATTAAAAACTTAATTAATCCTAAAACAAAAAATAAATTCACCTTGCTCATCAACAGCTCGATTGACATCATATTCCCATCTTGATATCCATTTCCAGCCTGGAGGACACTCAATCTCCTCTTTTGCCACAGATTTTTCCCCATTCTGTTAGAGGGTAAAAGGTAATGTTTAAGGAATACTAGTTTTAGTGAAACTTGATGGCACCAATAAGCTTAAAGTAGCTTAATTATCTTAGAGCCTGGAAGATATAGGACTAGACACCTGCCTTGCGCATACTGACTAAACCTGCAACACCGGCCAGCTTGCAGAAAACAAGACATGCCCAACCTAGCTCAGCGCTTAACTTGACTCTCAGTTGTTTACCCAATACAAGAAATAGTTCAGGTGAGGGCCAATCAGAGTTCCACATCCATGAAGAATACAAAATATTTCTGCCTGAATACACCGCAGACCGCTGGGCAAATACCAAAGTGCAGCATCAGCAAGTCTTGTAACAATGGAGATCTAGCTCATGCCCCTAGATTAAGCTGTATGGAGTGATATAGCATCAACTACATTTTAACAGCAGGAACATAAAATGTGTGCTTAGTGTGAACTTATAAAGTTACACTATATGCCCTGCATGATCAGCAGAGCATGAACAACACCCTGTACCCACAGAAAATATACAGACGGCCAACTTTTAATCCAACAGTCCTCTAGTTAAAAGGTGCAGGTATTCCATCTAAGGATTAGAACAAAAAAAACTTTTGCTGTTAAAGTTACGAGAATGCATTTATTCTACACTGTTCTAACACGTTTTAATATTGCTTGAAGGGATTTTCCAGTCCAATACTAGTCTGGATGGTGATTGCATACAAAGGAACCCACACCAGAATTCATCAGTTTTCCCTTGAATGAGATGATCTTACTGTAAGCACTGAGTAAGTATACACACCACATCTGCATAAGGCTCCTCAGGCAACTTCCACTCAGTTCCAGGATAACGCGATTCATTCTCATAAACTTCGTCAATAAATTCAGTGTGACCAGCATCAGCTTCTGTAAGCATACTGGCAACACAAAGATGACCCTGGTGAGGTTTATAACCACTTTTTGAGAATGCAAGCATTTGACAAACATTTTTCGCTCACATTAGGCCAAAAACAGCTTTCTTCACCTTAGAATATGCTTGTGCTGCTCTCTCCACTGAGTCAATGCTACTGATGGGAGCATTGTGGAGTACAACAGTCATTGAGTGATTCCTCTTCTTAGACACAGGCTATGCTATCTTGAATGTATGCTATCTCGATGGGAGAAGGAGGTAGGGAGAGAGGACAAAAATGACAAACTCCTAGAGCCACAGGAAGATTTCCAGCCTGGCTACAGACAGCTTGCTTTAATGCTTCGGATTTCAAAAAGCTTGCAAGTTGCTACCAGAAACCAAAGGAGTACTATAAAGAGAGAAGCCATGGAAGGTCTGAGATGGGAGTGGCTGGTTCTCAGCTCAAAGAAACTCAGCCCCTGGCTACTTGCAAATGGAATTTTCCAGTCTTGTTCAAGATCATCTGGCTGGGAATCCAACCATAGTTACACGCATTTCAACATGTCGAGACCTCACAGTTAATACCCATGAACTAGATTCAATGTTCCATGAATTCTTCACAATTTTAACGTTGAACCCTTTGGGGATTCTGAAATGTTTAACCCTTTGGAAAAACTTTTAGCAAAGGTGTAAACTATTTTTAAAAATGTTGGGGTCGGGGGAGGTTCTAACAGGGTAATAACAAAAAAAATGTGAACTTCAAAAATATCAGGTTTTGGAAAGAAAATTAAAAAAACTCAATTAAAATGAATGGCTCATAGATGGTTTTTGGCCTTGAATGGCTTAACAGAAAAAACATGAAGCTATTAAGAGTACCTCAACATTAGCTCAAAGGAGGCAGCATTGCACTGTGCAGTGCTGCCACCAGTTGGCAATCACTAAAATTGCAGCCAATTCATTAACAACAGATAAAACAAAATTGTAAATGAATTCCATAATAATAATAATATAATAATAATCCTTGCATTTGATATAGCGCGTTTCATGTCAGGAGGACATCCCAAAGCGCTTCACAGAATACACTGTAAAGTGAATTGACTGTACATCTGTGGGCGAACGCGGCAGCCAATTGCGCACAGCAATGTCCCACACACAGTCGTAGATTGAAAATGACCAATTTATTATTGTTTTTGGTTTTGGAGGGACTATTATTAGGCTCTGTGTAGAGTAAGGAAACTTGCCCAAGGTTTCGCCCTGACCTGCCTGGAATTGAACTCAGGTCTCTCACTTGCAAAGCGAGTGCTCTAACCACTGAGCTACAGGACTCCACATAACCACTTTTGATGGAAAAATAGAAGCAGGATAAAAGCATGCATATAGTCAGAACCATATAATATTACAGCACAGAAGGAGGCCATTTGGCCCATCGTGCCAGTGTTAATAGATATCACACAGAAAAGGTGGCTTACAGCATCAGTCTACATTTTTTTCCACATGGATTAATTACTTTTTCCTCAATTGAGATAAAATTCTGAAAAATATTTAAGCAAAAGAGATTGATGTTTTCAAAAAAAAAAATAATTGACTGACCTTGTCTGTGGATCCACTATCCAGTCTCCTTCCCATTCCCAGCCTTTTGGAGGCAGGAAGCTCTCCTTCTTGAGTTTGATCTTGCCAGTTACATCAGAAAACTTGTGACGACCAACCAACCCTGTGGTGCCCCACTTTCCAACTTGAGCTTGGTTTTCATACTGTTTACAACAAGGAGTGAACAAAAATAAAAAATAAAAGGCAGTCAAAGGAACTACACCTAGCAATGCAAACTATTTCACTTAAAAGTATAATTTTAAAAATACTGCAAAGGAATCAATTATGTGTTGGTAATGAACAGATTTGATTTTCATGCCCTAATCATGGAGAACCTAGATACAAAGACTTAGAGTTTATGCCATAATAGTACAGTAGTCTTTATTAAATTTTTTACAATGCAAAACACATTTTGCAAAGGTTCAAATCTTAAAAACAAATATTTTATTTACCAGTTCAGCAAAGACACTGAAGCGCCCTTCGGCAAAGCTGTTAAATTTGCTTTCGAGTGCTGCGAGTCCAAGCCAAATACGGACATGCAACTGTGTCGGAATTTTGGCACCTTTGCTCTTGTCCTTGACATACTGGAAGGCAAAGAGAACAGTGTTAAACTGTCAATAGTACATTAGAGAGAAAAATCTGATGAATGAGTATGTGGTGCTGCATTCTGCTCCTCAAGCTTTTCATCTGAAAAGAAACAATGATTCTATGGCAGAGCGAATAATGGATGTTGTTGGAGCACAAGTACCAGAGACTACTTCAGCACATCACTGCCATTTGGAAAGGAAGAATTAAAAAGCTAGAACAAAATGTACTGAACGAACAGCCTGAACAAATACATTGTCCTCTTGAAGATGCTTGCCGATCACAAATAAGGTCTTTTAGTAACTGTATCGATTTTGCAATAATCAACATTTTAATATCAGGAATTAGCATGGTAAATATTCATTATTGCCTTTTCTTATCGTCAAACTGCCTTGTGGTAGATCAATTGCTGAAATTGACTGAGTTTGTAAAAATGCTATTCTGCATAAAAAAAGAGAATGATACTGACAGAGCAGGAGGGTCTTGGCTGGCCACTAGCAAATGAAACTCAATATAAATATATACGTTGAAATAAAAGAGGTACATGTGCTACATGGATTGGAATTACATTACAGATTTAGTTAAACATGCAAAATAAACCCCACAATAAACTCGGGTACAATAAAGCAGGAAAAGAGGACACATGATCAGGATTATGAAGGACATCTTATGACAAACACCAAGAACCAGGTCTTCACATAGCAGGGTTATCAATAACTGGAACAGGTAACCAGGTAAAGCCTGGACACTGATTCTAAGAAGCAGCTCGATACTACAATGGGAAGACAGCAAGCTGGGTACTCCAGAAAGATGATAAAATAGCCCAAAAGCTCCTCTTCACCCATACTCATGATCTTGTAAAAAGCATTACAAGTGCTTTCAGATAAAACAAAATGATGTGCCAGGAGGAAGTTCCCCGTCCTTCTTTTTGAACAGTACTATATGGAATGGGTCCTTGTTAAGACTGAAAGTTTTCACTTCACCTTCAAGAAGATGGTCTGTGTCTTGCCACAATATTTGCCACATGCCTTGTCACTGGCAGAGGAGTAGAGAACCTCATGGGCCGGAATTCGAGCGTATGCCACTCGCTTCTCGTCACAGATCATCCAGATGATGACATCTGGCATGCTGTTTTGTGGCTGTTAGAAGAGAACAAGAATGATCAATATTCTTCTGAAATCTAATCACACACAAAACTAATGTACACATGTATACATAAAGAATTGAGCATAAATCATTTGGGAGGGTGTTTACATTCTCAGTCTCATTGCAGGAGGGAACGCTTCCCTAACCTAACTGATTGCTCAAAACAAGTGTTGTCCGTCCACTAAAGGGTATGTTAAACCATACCCCCTTCCACTGGGGTATGTTAAACAGGCACCCTTCTATGTTTCTTTCAAGTCTGGGAACCTGGAAAGGGAGTTTTTTTTGTGCAACCCTCCATAAAATGATCGCAATTGAGCTCAATCCTGTTCTCACTAACACCCACTCTCCAGCAGGAGTCTCCACTCCCTAATCAAAAGGTGCAGACTAATCTAACAATAGTGCATTAAATTACTAAAATCAGTTAACTCACATTTAAAACTGTCCCCTTCCTGTGCTGTGACCCAATGCTTCACTGAATGCTGCCTTTGTTCACTACGCTATTTGAGGGGAGCTTCAAAGTTGTTATTTATTCCAAGAGTGTTTTAATGCCACCAACCTCCTCAGCCACTGATCTAAGTCTCTCCAGCCAGTCCTCAATATCAACAAGTGTTTCTTTGGGATTTTCTGCGTTCATCTTCAAAAAGTTTGCTGATTGAATAATGCTTTCCATAGCCTTCTTACGAAGGTTCAGGATTTGAAAGTCAAGCAATGTCACATTGGGCTTTCCTTGCAGGTCCGGTAGAAAACAGCTGAAATCAGAGGAATTGAGTATTGATTTTGCAGCACCAAAAAGCCATCGTTTTGATGAAACAACTGAAATGAATTTCATTTGAAGTAGTGAAGATGGAATAAGCAGTAGTATAATAAAACCCATGACATTTTAATCAATGACTTAAACGAAGGTCCCCATGACTCAAGGTGGAGTACATCACTAAGGCTGATTAGAAAACCGTAAAGTCGCAACTTTTGCCGCAAAGCTAGACAGTCAGTTTTTACCTGCAGTCCTCTATGACTTGCTCAACAAGTTTCAACCAAATCTCAGCCACCAGTAGATCATTACATTTGGCTTGAATGGCTGTCTTCAGCATAGTTAAGCTATTTTCCTTGAATAAAAAAGAAAATGAGAATTATTTTATTCAATCACTCTAGTACAATCTTTCAGTTCCAGTGTGTCAGTTTTTGACAACCAACTTTTAATCTGAGTGGCCTGCGTTGATCAAATAGAAAATGGAAAGGCGCTGGGTGAATGAATATTGGTGGCTAGGGAGGACATACACTATTTCCCTGTTGAAAGACACTTCAACACACTTATTTTTAAGTAAATCCATTGCCACCAGAGATTAAGTTAGGAAAACAGAAATGAAACCAAACAAATCGTACAGAATAAAAATATAGCACCATTTTAATACCATCCAGAAATTGCAAAACATAAAGGTAGATTCTTTTTATAGCATAGCATTTAACTTGTATATAATGTCTAAAACATTTGGAATACCTTCTAACCCATTAAGAAGAATATGAAATATGTTACTTACCAATCTGTCAATTATGTTTCGGAGAATATTCACAAAATCCAGCCTGTGACTAATGTCTTCCCAGAAAGAGGTCAGCGTGATTACAGGCTTTGAATCAGCCCATGGTAGAAAATAATAGTAGTTGCCTGGCACAAAAACAAGCAGTTGAAGCCACTTAAGAAACATTTAGTGATGGTAAAGGTACAGATCTTGCCTTTAACCTCTCATATGAAGGTCAGCACCTCTGACAATGCATAGGAATGTTAGCCTCTAATTATGATCTCAAGAATCCCATCATGGAGTTTCAACCCATAACCTTCTGACAAAGGCGAGTGCTGCCATCTGTGCAATGATGACAAATGGAGCAAATCTAGATCCAGATGAATTTTTGTGACAGTAGTTTTTATAACTGGCTCATTTGTCTCATGGGTGAGAATTTAAGGTTTTTTTGGTTACATCATTGGTTACTGAAAACAAACGACAAAATACATATACTTGTACGTCAAAGTTATATATAAAACCTAGAGTTTTACATTGCTGCTCATCAGATACTGGCCGATAAAAATTTCATACTAGAAAGTAGGAGACAATTGAATATAAACATACTCCTTTGGGAGCTATAAACATGTGACAAGTTGCTCTTGCACATTACAAGGGAAATGGTTCACCATGGATTCCAAGTGCAGAGACTTACCATCAAACACTGCTCGACTGTACTGAGTTGTAGAAGCTAAAGGCCGGCAAGTCTTATCAAATTTGTTGCCGTAATTGCCAATGCTGACTTCAAACTGGATGGCATCACCGACTTCTTGTTGCATTGTGGCAGAGTAAAAGACAGCACAGAGATTGTACTTGCGGCGCCGTTGATATTTCTGAAGATTAACAGGACAACTTGGTCACTCAAATGGAGAGAAATTTCCAGTCAACCCCAAGTACAATTTAAAACTGACATGAAAAGGGAATTTTTATTCTGCTGCCATAAATACACTCACTACACTTTACAGTAAATATTATGAAGCACTCTGAGATGCCCTCCTGATGTGAAAGGCACTTTGAGATATCTTCAAAGTATGAGGCACATATAAATGCAAGTTGTTGTTGTCCTCCTGATGTGAAAGGCACTACCAAGTGCAAGAATTATCATTGAGTGCTAAATTTACTGATTACAAATTGACCATTTCCAATTCAAGTGCATTCTTTTTGGCTTGCTTCACTAAATTGTAATAATTTATAAAACCATCGCACAAGATCTTGATCATCTTCCTTACTGTTATGTTTATTGGTTACACAGGCTTAGTTTAAAAGCAGCACCAGAACATCAAGAAATGTAGTTTAATAGAGACCATAACCCTAATTACTGTGTACCCAATTACAACATAATAGTTGATTCAGATTATAATCTAAAACCAAAAATGTAACGTGCCTTCCTCAGCTTGCTTCTGAGCTATACAGCACTGGAACAAAGCCAGTTCATCTGACTAATTTTGTATGATGACAACCATTTAATACTTTTCAATGTACAGTTTTTATTGGTTCAGAAAACCTACGATGGGTATTGGTTACTGCATTGGTAATCTGTCATCTGTTCACTCCCATTCAAGAGGAAAGAGCAACAGCATCATGGATCTGGGAGTAAAAATGCACATTGCTGTAAACATTAGATTACGTAATTTTATTAGAAAGAGTCTTTGTACTTGTATACCAAGTCTCAATCCCCAAATTGATCAACTATCCTATCCTCGCGGGGAGTGGGTAGAAATGAAGGACTAAGGTTTCCTAATCTCAGGGTCTCCTTGGGCCTAAACTGGCTTCAAAGTAACACACTTAGCAACAGAATGTCAGCATCGTGTAATCTTGCACCAAGCTTTGGTCTCTCAACAACCTGCACCTACACTCTTGTGAATTAGGTGAGCAATGGGAAATCCCTCCAGAGAGAGAATGGAAATGTCCACGTGGAATTCAGCCATAGTTTGTGGAATATATATGAATACAAACTAAGCCTAGTTTCAATATTCTTAAGGATGGTGATGGATTGCATATGTCAGACACTCAACCGACAAAAAACAACTCAGCTTCACATGGAATGGTTAGAGTTTGCTGAATCTTTCACAAGCGCTGTGCCAAACCGACAACTGACCTGAGCAACCAAAACATCGTCACTAGGTATTTCTTCTAACTTATTCTCTGGAGCTTCATCAAGTTTGGTGATTAATTCAATCAATAATCTTCCACGATATGACATTCCCTCACCCTGACAGAAAAAAATAGGAATTTGTTAAATACAAGGTTAAACATTAACAAATCTTACTGCAAATCTTTGTCATGTCGGAGTAGTCAAAATTAAGTTGTGCATAAGAAAATGTATTCTGCAATGTGAAATATGTGAAATACAGGAATGGATAGTTTGTTCCCAGCTCCTAGTGGATACGGGTTTTTGAAATATTTTGTAAATCACAGATTGTGTGATGTACAAAATAAGAGTCATACTGCAGGAAATTGGAGCAGAAGGAAGTACTCTGTATACAAATAGGCTTGATCTGACCTTGCAAAGCTAGTACAAGGAGTACTTAAAACTAGGAAGGCATTCCTTTATCCAGCATTGTTATATTTTGCCTTGAGCAAAATGCATGTTTTTTTTAAATTAATGTAAAAGAAATGAAAGAACAATGGGGAGCAGCTTTCAAATCCCCCTGGAAATTAGTTACCTTTCCATAGTTCAAGTCTTCGTAAGGATCAGCAAAACCTGTGAATTCCCTGGGACTTCCATAAACATTTACATAACAAGGTCCAAAAGCTGGAAGAAATCCTACTTCTTCATCTCCTGTTTTTGCTTGTGAAGATGCAAAAAAAAAATTGTTCAGTATCATATAGGGCTGGGTTTAATTTTTTAAACAATGCATTTGCTAAAAAGTGGTGACTCGGGTTAGTTTACACAGAAACATGCTGAGAATGCATTACTATGCACTTGCAATTATAGCAGTTGGTTACTTCATCACATGGAGTGAGACAAAACTAAGTTTTCAGTTTATAAAATCTGAAATATAAAAGGTACTATGAATCAAGTATTCTCTGTGTGGCTAGAAATCCTTTCTGAGTCTAGCATTGGTACATTTTATTTTACTCTATTCTCTGCTGGGAAGAAACATGAGAGTACCACATTGATGGGGGAGAAAAAACCAAGGAAAGGGAAAGGTCAGAATTCTTTGTCACTCGACTGAAAATGTGAATATTGGTCTGAAAAGGCAGATAGTAAGTTAGAAGCCTTGTGGGAGAGTTTATGCTTTTTGGCACAGTTTAGTTTGGAAATAAGCCAGAGGTTTTACTGCTAATTGTATCCATTATTTCCACAGTTCGACTTCAGTATTCTTGCCCTTACTATCAGTCAAGACCATCAGGGAGAGAGATTGTACAGTAACGTTAGGTTTGGGTGGTGGAGAGGAGGTAATGGACCATGGAATAACTGGAGAAACCTAAACAGGACATTTTACTCCATCACCCAGTAGCACTCCCAATCAGTGTCATGTCTGATGTAAAACTAGAGGATTCAATGACTTCCAGATTATCTGGCAGCTGAAGATGTTGGAAGGTCACAAGACCCAAGAGGAAAAATGTGACAGCCCCATTGAATTAATCTCAAACCCCTGAAGTCACCGTAACCCCAGGTATATCAGAAAGAAAATGGCTATGCCTGAAGTAAAAATGTGTTTTTAAGCAGCAAGACATAAGGTTAGGACTCTCTTAATACTCATAAATCAAGTTAAACAAGAGAAGCATCAAGAGTTAGACACCTTTTACATAAATCATATACATTAAAAAAGATTTACAAGTCATTCCACATTGCCAGCATTCTAATTTCTCTATCCAGAGAGGTTTTGCCATAATAGATTTAGTTCCGATTGCTGAGTAAGATAACCTTTGTTTTGTTTAATGTTGAAAATCAAAAGCGAAATTCAGTGCAAGATTTTAAGATGAGATAAAATTAAAATTCATAGAAAGTCCTCTTGAAATGTTTAGTTATGTGGAGTAAAAAAACTAAAAAAAAAGTTCACAGTAGTTATGGTAGATAAGAGAAATTGTAAGTATAGGTATGCAGCTGGGAAAATGTGAAAGGTAATTTTGAATACCACTGCTTCCCAGAATCCAGCCAGCAAATATGGAGACACTTCATCTCCCAACTGAATGAAATGGTTACGATTTGGTTAGCCAGACCATTACCCAGATAGCAATAATATCTACTTTTAAGTTACAAGTTGACTATTGGTTTAAATAAAGACTTGGTCAGTTAACTATTTGGACATCATTTTCATCAAGCAATTATCTAGGAGTAACTCAAGACTTGAAATTATTGTGTCAACCTGAATGAAAATGAGCACAGCTGATTCTGGAAACACCCTGTGGCTCACATCCTTAGTCACAGACTCCAGCATTGTGGAGTACCAGATATTAATCATGCATTATACATTTGTGCACTGAATCCCATCAAGAAAAGTGCATCGTGGGGAATGGAAAGGATCAAGTGAAGTTATCATAGAGTAGGAAGGTTACACACAAGGATATAGAGCAACACATAAGGACACAAGGGGAGGATAATGAGGTGGAGGCATTCTAAAAAAAAGAACAAGCCATAATGGCAATTGGTTAAGAAAACAGAATGGCAACATCAGGGAAAGAAAAGCTATTACAACTGAGGATAGAGTCACCCACTAATTTCAAAGCTTTCCACCCATGAGAAAAATGTAGTCAAACACAAGATATGGCTGGAATTGTAGGCTCTCAGACATGCAAAGATATAGAACCCAAAGAAAGAGAAAATTAAACGTTTCACGGTATTTATTTAAACTATAGAATTGTTTTTAAGAAATGCAGTGCAACATTTAGTTTTCTGTTTCAATACATTTTGAAAACAATTGATAATAATTGGCAGTATCTAACTCTTAATATTTTGCTCCATGAAAAAACTATTAGTACACTGAAAGAGCACTTGTAAGCAATCTGTACAGCTTTCAGCTGAAGCATGCAAGCCTATAGTGCACTTTGGCTATAGTTCCAATGCATTTGAGACAATTGCATGTAGTTTCAGTCAGGAAAAGCTTGCCATGGAAATTGTTGCTGGGAGGGGTGCGATAATGGTTCATTGGTTAATTGGAATGCATGGTGTAATAGTGAACCACATAGATCAGGAAGTTAATTGCTCAAACGTAGTCATTTACAATCATTTACAATCAAAATAATATTCCTCGGTAAAGAGGAAAGGTCTACACAGACAGCAATCCCAATTCTGATCTCAAACATTTGTTGAAAGCATGCAAAAGAGAATTGGGTGAGAGGCAAGGTCAGTCAGGATGGCTGTCATCTCATAATTGAACGCTCAGTTCTTAGGTTTGCAGGTGAAGGCTGTTTGGATATGTTATTGGGAAGCTCAATAGCAAAACTGGGATAAAACATTTTATCCATTTTCAGAGTTAAAATTTGCCATTTAGTGCATGTAGGCCTACATGGGAAAAAAATGCAGTTAGCATTTCAGAATAATTAAGCTTCAAGAAAAGCCAAACAGCTAATTCATCTATTGCCAAAACTGTCTGAAACATTCAACAGATTCAAAATCAAACTCCCCCATTTGTCTCATGAAATGATTCAAGTTTATGGAAATTGACGCTTTCATCCCACACCAGTTTCCAGTTTGGGCAATAGAAATAGAAAAATTATAGACCAACAAATAAAACCTTCATTTGCAGAAGACCCACTTCCCTCAGTGTCTGGATTGTAGAAAAAAAATCAGCATTAGAACAAGAAATCACAAAGCAAACAATATCATTAACATGTATTGTACATCAGTCCTATAGATATTTCATATAAAGTACTTCAGAATATAGCTTATGAGTGAAATGGACAATTTATGGTGAAGTACAGGGGAACACCAAGTTCAACTCCCACTTTGTTGAGATTTTGCGTTGGACAACAGGAGTTCTGACATCTGCCCAAAAGATATAAACAAACAGATACAGCTAGATCCCATTATAATACACTTGAATGGATCATGGGTCAATTTATTGTGGAGGTTACCAAGACCTCCGGTGTGGTTTACCAGTGCGGTACACTGACAGCTTCAGCTGGCTAGCTTTCGGCGCATAGTGCATAGGCACAGTAGGCCTCCCAGCATCTAACAGTATCGCAGAAATCCCTGGAAATACTCAAGCAATTGCCAGCTTTCTGCATGATGCGCCCATGCACGCAGGAAGTGATATTAGCAGCAACCTGACAGACAGACCAGCCTTTTTGCATCCATTTTATAACGAGACCAGTTGTAACTGGACCCAAATCATTGCGTTATCCAGGTCAGACAGTTATAAAGGCTTTTATTACTAGTCACCTAGTAGAGGAGCAGCAGAAGTCCAGAATCACCCTGTTGGTCAAAGATGGTATGAATGCTCCAGTAAAGAAAGATTACCTACATTTGTATGTATCCTGCAAGCTAGGTGGTGCTAGAGTAAGGTTGGCAATGTGACCCAGTTCATATTCACATTTTCCATGCCTTTTCCTTTCTCTAACCTTTAAACATCAACAAGAAGATACTGCAATCTCAAAGTTAACAGGTTAAATTAGCTATTGATAACCCAGCAGTTTGTTTGAAAGTAAAATGTGTATTTAATTAAGATAGTTCAGCGTTTAAAGGTCAGCTATAATGTTTCATGAACTATTTTCCTCAAATGAGAAATTCTTCTGCACAATTTTTCTCTCATTAAAATGTTCCCCTTCTGTAAAAATATATAAATTAAAGCAAGTTTAAAAAAATGTTTCAAATAACACAAAAGAAAGCTCCCCTTGCTTGCTAATCATTTCCTCTTCCCTTTCTGTGAGGCTTTTTCACTTCCTTCCTCTATGATAAAACTTCTTGGCCACTTTTCAGTGCCTCAATAAGTACCCATTGTTCATGGATAATGAAATGTCAACTGGCTAATTGAAGCGGATGGGGGAGAGGAAAGGAACAGAAAGCTCCAGCCTGCCCACGACCAATTTCAACATGGACACATTTCCAGCATAGGCTATTGGATAGGCAGCAGGTGCTCTGAGACGCTACCCTGCGTGGAGGGCGCTATATAAATGCAAGTTATTGTTGGTTTTCCCTTTTTCAGACAATCTTCATGAATGCACCTCCCTATCTCTGCAACCTAGTTAAACTTCACCAACCTGTCCACCCCCTCCACTCTGCAGGCACTGGCCTGTTCCACGTCCTTCACTAAAGGCGGTTGGCTCTTCAGCCTTTCTGTCTCCACCCTCCAGAACTCCATCCCGGAGCCCCTCTACCTCACCTCTTCCCTTGCTCCTTCAAGACCCATCTCAAGACCTTCCTTTTCGACCTTGCCTTCAGTCATCTTCCCTTCTCCACCCCCTTTGCCCTCCAGCCCCTCTATGATCCGAACCCGCATCTCAGGTGCAAACCCTCATTGTCCAGCGCCTTGGGACTTCCTCCCGATGTGAAAGGTCAATATAAATGCAATTTGTTATTATTTGTTGTTGTTAAAACTGACTTGGAATCAATGACTGGGATAAATGAACATCGTATACCATTACATAAGAAAGAAAAACAACAAACCAGTGTCTCAACAATATTTAGCATACTATACAGCGATATGGTTCTAAAATAGCCACACACCTTTTTGACATATTAATCGGTTTGTAAATGTGAGAGATGGAAGCCATCTAATCCACACCCAGGCAACTGGATTATGGAAAATGCAACAATTGGTCCATGTTACACTTCTGTTCTTTTCCAATGCAAATTGCAGAAAAGTGACACATGGACACCATTTGTTGCACAATCTGGCTGTTGTTCAGATACTTCACATTAGAGTGCCTGATCTTAAATCTAGAACAGAAATATAGTTTCTCTCATCTACTATCCAGAATATGAAATTATAGCACTAGAATCTATAAACAGCCCCATTGAAGAGCACCAACCTTCAACCTCACCACCAGATGAGGCGATCTTAGAGAGGAACATAAATGCTGTCCCAATAGCATCGTTTCTGGTCATCCGATCCCTGCAAGATACACATTCAACATAACAAAAGAGATGACACAGTTCATAGCCAACCTAGATTTATAACTTCATTTTCTAAAGAACCCATGTAACTGCTCTCGCTAAACATCACTTTCAAGTCATCCTGCACCTCATATGTGGCGCTGATCAGTACATGGTTTCATTTGCACAACATTACAAATTTAGAGATAATTAATTCAAGATTCATGCAATTGATAGCTTAGCTGTATTGTCCAGCCATTTCACAAGGAGTCACAGAATACAAATTCATGCACATTCTGGATAGGGCTATTTTCTTGTATTGAGTACACATTTTTAAAAAAAATAATAATCATCCTTGCATTTGATATAGCACTTTTACACAGAGTATACTGTAAAGTGAGTTGACTGTATATTTGTGGGCAAAACGCGGCAGCCAATTGCGCACAGCAGTGTCTCACAAACAGTCGTGGATTGAAGTGACCAATTTTTATTGCTTTTTTTTCTCGAGGGATTATTACCAGGCGTGTGGAGTAAGGAAACTTGCCCAAGGTTTCGCCGTACTGGGAATTGAACCCAGGTCTCTCACTTGCAAGTCGAGTGCTCTAACCACTGAGCTACAGGACTCCCGAAGGAGGGAGTTTTCACCAAAGACTAATTTTGTATTATGCAGTTACATTGTATCAATTTATTCTAATTTCCACTGATAAAACAGTATGGATTCATGGGGAAAACATAACAGAATTTTCATTTGGTTATTAAAATATAATCTTTGTAGTCGATTTTAAAGTAAAATTCCTGGGAAGGCATTTTGATGATGTGATCAGATATTATATCAAATTCAAGACTATTAAGAGAAATGGTCATTAAGGGAAGAAAAATTGGATTAAAAATACAAAGATGCTTTGGACTCACCAATCAAATATAGTCAGGCGAATTCTTTCACACATAGAAGGAAACTGTAGAAGAAAAGTCATTAGACAGCTACTGTTCGTTTAAAATATCTTTAGTTTATTTATAAAATCTCAAGGTCACTGAAGATTTGTGAAATTCAGGTTTTGACTTCATGGGAAACAAGGAAGCCTTTACAAAGAAGGGATCATCAATGTCATTTTAAGAACAACTTCATTTAATCATACCTAACCAGGAAACAAAAGCTCTAGAATTTTCTCTGAAGTGAAAACCATAAACTTTCATTTGATCTATGCCCTTGACATGGTCACAGTGCCATTTGAAACCAGATCCTTTTGTTGCAAATCCAAAGCTGATACCATGTCTGCTCTTCCCTCTGGGATCTTAGGAATTAAATGCTGTGTCTATTCAAAGTCAAAGATTACATTAACTGTGTATAGGGCTATTTCTTACATATTGTTTATTGACTCCCATTTCTTCCCTTGTAAAACGATGGCCAATTTAAAATAACTTTCCCTCTCCAAAATCTACGGCAGTTTATCGCCTTTATAATTGTTGAAGGTAAACAAGGAATAAAAATTCCAGTTTAATAAGTGGTTTTACCTTGATTTGAAGATTGACAGCTTGGTTCCACTCAGGGTTTGCATTTTTTTCTATTATCTTTGTGCAGATCTACAACACAGGACAACCATCGTTACAGTACCTGGACACCTGAGTGAAATCAATTGAAATTCCATCACATGTCACATGAAAGCTTAGATTGCTCTCACCTTTTTTCCAGCAAAGCCAACCTCTACATATGGATCCACTAGATTCTTCTTGTCAGACTCCGCTCCAAATATGGATTTAATAGTTTGCGCAAAGGCATCATCCACTTGAAGAAAAACACAAGAACTTTGGTCATTGTGCGTGCCACAAATAACTTGTGCACAATAAGTAGTGATTAACAAAACTCAAAGCTTTTGAATATTTAACAATTATGCAGTAATGTCTTCTTAACACCATATAATGTACACTTGCTTATAATTGGAAAATCCTTCATAGTCTTTTCCACTTCTGTTTCTTCATCTAATTTCACTCTCTACCCCATTTTACACATAAACTGCTGCCCCTATACATCTTCCACATGGCCATTTTTCACAAGTCAACCTGAGATGTTATCTATGGGAGAGACCATTAGAGCGGAGATGAATCCTGTCCTACCCAAATATTTCCAATCTGGGTCACAGCAGTGGGAAGCCCATCATCAGTCAACAGTGATTTATGCAGAATTGTGAAACACACACAGATCTAGTGCGCTAGAAATATTTTTTTTGTTATGTTTTCTGAACACCCCACATAAAAAGGTAAATGAATCAATGGAGCAGGTCTTCCCTACTTCACACACAAAAACACATCCCAAGTTGCATTTGATCCACTCATGCTAAAGCATTCATTATGTGGCTTACTCTGCGGAATATCTTCTGCTCTGTAGATTTTCAAAATGAATGTCAACCATCGAAGTGTGAGGCCAGCTGGTAGCAGCAGGTTGCTTTCCACATCGTCATTCTCTTCATCAAGTTCCTTTTTCTCAGCCTATTCACCACATACACAGAACACTACTCCATTACCAAATTTACAAGAGGCCATACAGCATAGAACAGCTAATATCAAGCCTAAACATCCAAAAGAGGCACTTATTTTTGGCACATTATCATTCTCCAAGTCAGTTGTGCCAATTTTACCGCTTCAAATAGTAATTCAGCCAATTACCCTTGTCAACAACAACAACAACTTGGATTTATATAGCGCCCTCCACGCAGGACGGCGTCTCAGTGCGCTTTACAGTAACAAATCCTGGGACCGAGCCGGGGGGGGGGGGGGGAGGTGACCAAAGGCGCGGTTGAAAAGAAAGGTCTTCGGCAGTGACCTGAAAATGGGAAGGGAGGGGGCGAGGCGAAGGGAGTGAGGAAGGCAGTTCTAGAGCCTCGGGGCATAGTGGCTGAAGGCACGGCCGCCGAGGGTGGAGCGGATGACTCGGGGGATGAGGAGGAGGCCAGACCCGGAGGAACGAAGGCAATGGGTACTGTTTTGAGGAGAGAGGTCAGAGAGGTAGGGGGATACAGAGGAGTGCAGAGACTTGAATACAAGGGTGAGGATCTTGAAATCGATCCTCTCTGGGATAGGCAACCAGTGCAGTCTGGCAAGGACTGGGGCGATCGGGGAACGGAGTTTCGTGCGGGTGAGAATGCGGGCAGCAGCGTTTTGAATGATTTGGATTTTATAGATAGTAGTGGATGGGAGACTGTTGAGGAGGGCGTTAAGAGTAGTCCAGCCGAGAAGTGACAAAGGCAAAGGGTTTCAGCGGCTTTTGGGGAGAGGTATTGGCGCAGACAGGTGATGCGTCGGAGGTTGTAGAAGGCGGTGCTGGTGAGGGACCGGATGTGGGGGAGGAAGGATAATTGGGGGTCGAACCTGACGCTTAGGTTGCGTACGGGTTCAGAGAGTTTTAGGGGAGGTCGGGTAGGTGGAGGTGAGAGCCGTGAGATTTGAGATGAGAGCCAAAGAGTATGGCTTCCGTCTTGTCAACGTTCAGCTAAAGGAAGTTTGCGCTCATCCAGCCGCTGAGATCTGACAGGCAGGCTGTCAGCTTGTAGTGACTACATTATGAAATAAAAAACAAGTACAGTGCATTTTACAACACTTTTCCACCATCCTAGAGAGCTGAATGAACAATGAATGGACTTGATTGGTTCAGTTTAAAATTAATATTCCATGTACAAGATCACTGTGGAATCTATCCAAGATACAAAAACTGAATTTTGCTTTTGTTCAATCTTATAAATCTCATGCACTTGCATCATTGTAGATTCCTACCAAGTCTTTTGCATTATAGCACATTCTGATCATGAGTTTTATACGTATTTACTACCATTATCGAAAAAACAAAGACATCATAAGCAATTGGTGCCGAGTCTTTTACTCGGCCACAAACAACATAAGGAAAAAAATATTACCGGGGCCTCATCTCCGGTTGCCAGAACAAATAAACTGACTTTCAGGTAGCCCTTGGATCCACTACTTATTTCTTCTGGATCATGAAGCAGCAGCCACTTTCTCATAACAGCATGTCCTATAAAGATATAAAATAAAGATGAGGTGCACATCCAGAATCAATTCAGTATTCTTACCGATGTGTGAAGGGCTTTTCGATATATTAATGCTCGGATGTGCGAGTAATTTCACTATTCTCCAAATACTCAATACACATTTCAAAATCATCTTACCACTGCAACAAGAACACAAGGGTGAAATAGAAATAGAAAGGTAAAACCAGTTATATCTCTTAGACCAAATCTTCAACGTAATACAATGCAAAATCTGCATTATTTCAAGACATTGATTTTAGAGGGGGAAAAAAGGGACTCTCAAAGTTCTAGCTGTTCCAAACATATCTTTTAAACCTTAAAATAAAACAAAGTTAAATTGAGTTGCAGTAGAGTTTGAGCCATGATCATCCAGTACATGGTTCTTGCAGGTAGGTACACGCATTGAATAGTTGACATTGCTCAGTGCCAGATACCAGAGTGTATTTAAAGCAAGCCATTGCATGTCTGCACGCAGTATTATGGCCAAACATTTTCTAAAAGCTGTGCAGAGAAAATGAGCAGGTCAAAATGTCAGTGTTCAAAGGGCAGTACCCACCAGGCTCATCATACACATAGCCAATGTCCAGCTGAAAGAAATAAAAATGTAGAATTTAGAATTGGTTGCTTCTAAAACATTTGGTTTCATCACATTTTTTTTTGACCAACTCCGTTCACAAATAGCCAATATTTGTGTATCTGAAAGCCACAGGGTTAACGGCAGTGATGTAATGGTCAGAGCTGCAGTTTACGGACAGTTCCGCTGGTTTGATTCTATGGTGAACTTGCTTGTCTCAGCCATGGCTTCATAGGAAGACTAAATTGGCCTTGTCTTTGCCGAGGTTGAGGATAAAACCAGCCAGATTTTCTGCTCCTGGCCCTTCTTCAGCACCCTCTACTGGTAGTTGTGCATGTCACACCAGATGGAAGGTTGAGATTAACAACAACTTGCATTTATACAGCACCCTTCATGCGGGGTAGTGTCCCGGAGCGCTTAGCTGGTGGGGTGGCGGGAGATAATGAAAGACAACACACCTTGAATTCTCCTATTTGGGAATCTGAACGTAGTGAATAAGAATTGTACACCTGCGGGTTGAAAAATGTGAATATTGGTCAGAGGTTATATACAGTTATAGTTTGCTGAATTTAATGTAGTATTGAGTATAACTTACCCTGATTTGGATTGTATCGTCAAAGAGCTCTGCTGGTGACTGAGTTACATTGTAGAAGAAAATCTGAAATCAGTTTATAGAGGCGAGTAAGATTTTGGTACTACAACACGGGCAAGAGACCAATGACACCAATAGAACATTAATAATAATAATCCTTGCATTTGATATAGTGCCTTATCATGTCTTCTAGATATCTCAAAGCGCTTCACAGAATATACAGTAAAGTGAATTGACTGTATAGTTTGTCAGTGTTAATAACGTAGGTGGAGGTGAGAGCAATTGGTGCAGATGTACTTTCATGCAGTCTTTAATTGAGATTTTCTCTAGCCTTTCTATAGTTAAGTGGAGTTTGATATTACTCTTGATATTACTGTATTATTAAATATCCAGCCGGTATTCTTAAATACCACAGGCTCATTTGTGTGTGTGGTTGGGAGAGGGAGGAAACCAAGGTTCCAGTTTAAAGTTATGAAATAATTTTTCCAAAAAAAAGCACTCATAGCGGTATCCCACAAATGATCGTGGATTGAGCGACCAAATTATTGTTATTTGCTCAAGATTGCTGGCAGTCGACAGATATTAGGTCATTTTACTATAGGCTGTTGAAATTGCTCTGTACCTCGTCAAAGTGAGGATTGTTTCCTCTTCGGATCCTTGTTCGGTGAGTCTGGTTGCACACAGACACTTTCACAACGGGCTTTATATTATTACCAGGCAATTGTCGAGCTGCAATCACTCTGACCCGGATCTGCAAGAGAGGGCAAATTACGCAATGAAGACAACCTGACAAGCTGAATAGCTGGCTTTAAAAAAATTGGAACAACAATTGATTTCTGACTTAATGAAACAGTTCTTTGCTTTATAAAATGGAATCGTATTACTGAGGTGGTATAAAATATAACCACTTATCGGATGATTTATATTCATCACTTAAATGCATTTTAAAATAGATATTTCTATAAATAGAAGCTAAGTAGTGAATTAGATCACAAGTAAGTTCACCAGTAAAACAAAATCAATTGCATAGTAAGAAATTTCAGATTTTTCTCAATGAATGGAAAGTATATAAAACAGTCTTCATCCTAAGAGATCTCTGCTTCAGCATTCTTTCTTCACTCTACATCTGAAGGTATTTTTCTTCCCTTGTAGGGGCCCCCAAGTCTCCCTTCTGCCTAGGTGTTGATAGCTCTTCCAAAGATTGGGAAGGGAAAGGATTAAAGTGGAAGTTGATTGTGCCCAACATCCCACACCCACAGCACCAGTGGCAGTAATCAGGAATGTGAACACTAGCTGACTGTTCAGCTCAAGCCTGTTACAGCACTTCTGCTACTTGGCTCAGATCAGCAAACACAGTGCATTCCAGAGATCAAATCTGGCACTTTCCTAATCCACATCGCTATTAGTCCAATATGTACCTGGAAGTCTTGAGGTTTGTTTGAAAGAATCTTGCTCTTCTTTCTCTTCTTAAATCGTCTGGTGGGTGGTACACCTGGCTGAGCTGGCACGCCTGGAATGTTACCAGCCACTGCCCCATCATCTGCATCTTCATCTTCATCCACATCCTCATCCCCATCTCCCTCTGGAATTACCATGTAGTTTCAATTAAAACAATGAATCAATCTAGAAGAATACAGATATCTGCAACCAATTTGCTCTATGTTTGACCCTTGAGAGATTTTGTTCCATGTATTTCTGGGCCTTCATAAAATAATAATAATAATCCTTGCACTTGATATAGCACTTATCACATCTTTGAGACATCATAAAGCACAAATGAGCTGTTACCACTACTGGATTTCTGTCTTTGGCCTCTTGTTTTCTGTCCAGTAAGAAAACAGGACACCATTAAGAGACATATGAGGGAAAATAATAGTGTTAGAATAGGAGACAGCCCAATAAGTGAGAATGTAAGGAAGACAATAATGCTTTATCACTATGTGGAGTCTTGTAGCTCAGTGGTTAGAGCACTCGCTTTGCAAGCGAGAGACCGGAGTTCAATTCCAGGCAGGGTGAAACCTTGGGCAAGTTTCCTTACTCCACACGCCTAATAATAATCCCTCCAAAACCAAAAACAATAATAAATTGGTCATTTTCAATCTACGACTGTTTGTGGGACATTGCTGTGCGCCCACAAATATACAGTCAATTCACTTTACAGTGTGTTCTGTGAAGCGCTTTGGGACGTCCTCCCGACGTGAAAAGCGCTATATCAAATGCAAGGATTATTATATTATTATTATTATTATCCCACACCCAAATTCTGCAGCTTCTATATAAAAAGAATTGAAGCACAGGAATTTAAGGAAGTTGGCATTTACGAAGAGATATATCACTCTAATTATAGGACCAGACAGACTACTTTGGTGCACATGACTTTAAAAATTGATCAAATCACCAGTTCTGTATTTGTAGAATAGGAGACAGCTCAATAAGTGAGAATGCAAGGAAGATAATAATGCTTTATCACTATCCCACACCCACATTCTGCAGCTTCTATATAAAAAGAATTGGAGAACAGGAATTCAAGGAAGTTGGCATTTAGGAAGAGATATATCATTCTAATTATGGAACCAGATATTTTGGTGCAGATGACTATAACAATTGAACAAATCACCAGTTCTGTGCGTGTGTATTTGGTGTCATAATGACTAGAGAATTTAGGCCTTGTCTCTGGTGTCAACAAGTAACTTTCAGTCTATTGGTCGTGATCAGAGGCCTTGTCAGCATTAAATCTGCAATATCATTGAGCGAGTGTGAATGGTTTGGGCAGAAAATCATAGAACAGAAAGTTTTGCACTTCGGACTCTTTGAATGTAGGGGCTGAGGCATTTTATTGGGAGATTTACCCACACCCATCATTTCACTCAATTAGTGTTTCGTCAAAGCCATTGTCCACGGAAGATAAACATTGACTCAGTTTCCTTGTGACATTACTTTTATTTATACTTGAATTAAGAACTGAATTATTTATACTTGAATTAAGAACTGAACTTTTATTTATACTTGAATTAAGAACTGAATGTGGAATCATAGCATCAGATACATATTGACAAATAAGTTAAATATTGACCAAAAATCTAGAAGCCATTTTTTGCTGCTCCTCCCTTCAGTTTTTCATTTTAAAGTCTTCACTGCTGCCACATCAACGGTCATAGAGTGGGCAAATGTTCTGCACCACTCTCAATACACAGGGAGCTGTGCTCCAAAATTGAAGTTTATTGATAAAGATCATATCAAAATTGATTTTGATCTTTAAATTTAGCATCTCTTTTGGATCCTCAATTTCTCCCAATGAACAAAACATGGCATACGATTTCACAAATCTGAAGAGCAAATAGCCACATGTTATCTTTATATCCCACTTGTCTCATGTTTGTTGGGTGCATTAGAGAAATCTAATAGAATTAAGTCACTCAGTTGCTTTAATACCATTTGTTGAGTTACTGTTTTTGGGGAGAAGTCAGTTATAATAATAATAATAATTCTTGCATTTGATATAGCGCTTTTCACGTCGGGAGGACGTCCCAAAGCGCTTCAGTTGCAGGCAAACTTGAGTGCACAAAGCTGACACACCGAATAGGGAAGGCATCACATTTCACCTGCTGAATTTTGTCAGCTGCTAACCTTTGAAATGCAGAAAGACAGAGCACGACACAACACATTTAAAACCATGTGTATGGTTTACCATATAAACCATAAAGGTTGACCATTACTAATTTAAGGGATGCTAATTGGCAAGTTAGACTTTCAAGATATGGGCCAAATAACTGAATGAAAAAGATTTACTACCCCTCAAAGGGCTTGGAGCTGTTCAGGTTTAATTTGATTGAGAGATTGCACAGCGTGGAACCTGACCATTTGGCACAACTAATTCATGTTATTGTTTCCTGCAGGGAGTTTATGAAGATCGACTGAGTAAAGGATGAGCAATGGAAGAGGAATGATGGCAGAGAACAGAGTCCTGGAAAGTTCTAATAATGAAACAAGTACCAGAGTAAACTAACAGTAACACTAATTGAGCATGTTAAGGAGAATGTATTTAGCATAGCACCTTAACACATCAAAACATCTCAAAGTGCTTACTGTTGAGTAGTGATTTTTTGGTGGATAAGCATTGCAGCCATGAAGCATTGACCGAATGTTCTGACTGTTCCTTCCTAAATGTGGCACCCTGCCCACAATGAGCGTTAATGAAGGCATCCAAGTACAGATTAAATAAAACATACCTGCTTCACCGGGAGCATTGGAACCTGTAGCCTCAGGAGGTCCTGATCCAGCCGGTGGCTCATACGAGGCTGTCAAGCTTATAGTCATCTTGGGGGAAAATCGTAGGCCAAAAACATGAGATTAACCACTTACCCCAACCAGCCAATTATGTTCATAGAAAATACCTCATAGAAAAGTGTGTGTTTGGGTTAGGGAGAGTAAAACACAAAACTTGCATTTTACAGCACCTCAGCACATTGAAATGTCTTCATGAAAACTAATAAATCTATCTGAAATTCTTTTCTGCATTTTTTTTCTCGTTTCTCGTTATTAGAGTTAGACAATAATTGAGCTTCAAAACTGCATTCATGAACCACACTTTTACCCTGAAGCTATTTTTATGCAAACACAAAAGGATAAAAATCATATAATCCTGCACTCAGCCAGAATAGTATACTAGGTTAAACTCAACCTTAGTTAAACATTGTGCAAGGATATGGTATTAAGTTCCACCTTAATGATTCACTATTTCATTCTCGTGATTCATCAGGGGACTTGGATTTGCACTGCTGTGGGCTGACGAAATTACAAAATTGGCACAGAGAGGTTTCATGAATTAATAATGATAATCTTTGCATTTTATACAGTGCCTAATCACATCCTCAAGTGCTTGAGAGTTTTACTGTAAAATGTAGTGACTGTAGGCAAACATAACAGCAAATATTGCACACAGTAATATCTCAAATGCCTCTAAATTACAAGCAACAGATTTTAAATTCTAAGTGCTGTTGCAGTGTGCAGCCACCACCGGCATCTGCAGTTGGAAGCAGATCTATAATTAAACAATGGTTGACAGTGGTCCTCATTTGATATTTGTTATCCCACATCCTTTTACTCTCTTTTTGGACTTGCATAAGCAGCAGTGATTAAAACAGGTCCCAGAAAACTGCGAGCAGCCATACTGACTTCATTGATCATTTGTATCTTGATCGTGAAAATGCATTCATGAACTACACTATATATGGAGTATACTCATGCTTAAGACCTGAGTTCAATTCCAGGCAGGGCGAAACCTTGAGCAAGTTTCCTTACTCCACACGCCTAATAATAATCCCTCCAAAAAAATAAATAATAAATTGGTCATTTTCAATCCACGACTGACTGTAGGATATTGCTGTGCGCAATTGGCTGCCGTGTTCGCCCACAAATATACAGTCAATTCACTTTACAGTATATTCTGTGAAGCACTTTGGGACGTCTAGAAGATGTGAAAAGCGCTATATCAAATGCAAGGATTATTATTATTATTAAGTCATGAATAATGGATCTCATTACTTCTTATAGATGTGGGCACCGACCAACAAATTTTAATACCAATATGAATTTAGAAGCCACAATGCCGAGATCCAATTGCGGTACTAATTCTTTATGAAACTTCCTAGTGTAGATGAAGTGACTCAAAAGACTCAATAGTCTAGTATAAACTGTTCTAAAGGATCAGAAAGACCACCACCCATTATTCCTACAAAAAAGAGGACATATGCAATTTATAATTCTTACCCCAGTTGGCTGTTTCTTTTCACTGAGCAACGGCACATTCTTGAATGGCGTTGTTCGAGCTTGGCCACTTGCAAGCTCCCGCAAGGAAATGTTTGCAGAGCCAAGAAATCTAAAACAAAATCAAAAAAGAAAATAATGAGCAATTAAGACACTGTTTTTGAACAGACAGGAAGATGGTTCCAAATCCACAAGAAACCCACCTAAACAATTAATCAAAGGGCAGGGAGGATAAGCTAAAAAAAAAGCCATACAAAAAGGATAAAATTGACGCATTTCTCATTGAACATAGGAGGGGTAGTGCTTCGCTATTTTGCTTCAACCATACAATTTTCCTGTCCTCTCGTGATATTGTTTCTGACTGAAAAATCCACAGTTGTGAAATTTGTAATTCTTCTTTTCCACTGCTGAATGGCCAGAAAATTGTGAAATGAAAGCTTTCCTGTAATTATCAAAAGAAGCCAAGAATTCACAGCAGCAAAAGCAACTCCAGGTATTTTCAGTTCAGTGCGTCACCTTAAATACTTATCCAGCCGTGGTTTTCTTATTTATTTTATCACAATAATTTATCATGTATATCAAGGGGATGGCGGGAGAGGTGCCAGGTGTTCTATATCAGCTGTTCACTATCAGATGTTGGATAGTATACACATGATGCTCGGGTTTAACCAATCTACATTGCAGAGGTCTGTGTAAGTAAGATATAGCAGCAAAGACCCCTTCTGTAAGCCTCTTGGCTCCTTTTGAGTGGTTGCTATCATTTGCTTGCAAGATAACAAAAAAAAGTTCTGTTAGCATGGGTATGCAATATCAAGGAAAATCACACACTGCCTGTTGAATGCACTTGCTGATTAGTGAAGACCCGCCTTGTAAGATGCAGTGGCTGCTTCTGGAGCAATTTTATTGCAGCCCAACAGGATATGAATCAACTATTCAGAACAAATGGAATCTGCACTTATTGAAATTGCTTTAAAAGTACCTCTTTGCTAAAACACACCTCAAACTAACAAAAGCAAGATCAATTTTAGTTGCAACATGGATCAGTATAACTATAGCTAATGTGTAGCTTCTTCTGTGGATCTGAATTCCACTCCTGCTGATAAGTATTCTGAAGTGCTCACGTCATCCGAGATGCCACACTATTCACTCTAAAGAAACCAACCAATTTTCATTGCAGGATATTTTGATACAATACAAATTACATTTATATGGAGTCTTTCATGTCAAGAAGAAACTCAAAGTGCTTTCTTTAGCTGGTTGTGCAACTGAACTAGATGAGAGGGAGAAAATAAAAAAAACGAATGCACGGTCGAAAAGTGAAGTCTTTGATCTCATGTTAGACATAATTGCTTGTAGTGACAATCCACCTTGGATAACAGCTGTAACTGCATAATGGATGGCTTTAAAAGTTGGAATGATTTTATTGGAGCCAATAACAATCCAGTGGTTGGAGAAGGCAAGTGAGGGCAAGCAATTTGGCTGGTACAATAACAGCCATTCAGCACGTCAAACAGTAAAATCTACAATCACCTCCGTACAATGTCAAGTTGCTTTTCCAGAGCCATGGATAAAATCAGTCTCTTTTGGTGGGGGTGCTGTTTACAATAGATCAAGCATTGAGGTTGCAAACAACTTTGGATCCACCATTGGTAAACTTTTAATACAAATATGCCATTAAACCACTTGTTTGAATTGCTGGGGAATGTTAACAGCAGCCAAGAAGCAATCATGTGACGTGGAAAATTCTTGGGGCCCCAAAGGAAAAATACTATAGATATTGAAGGAGAGTTCAATATTGCAACTGACCAACTGAGGATTGTATGTTTTTTCCAGCTTGTGAACCAAAAAATTATTCAATTTTTATTGAAGCAGATGGAGGAAATGAGCTGGTATTTGGCTGCTGCAACTGGAATTGTTCTGTTAGGAACTGCAAAGAGTTTCCATGCAGCACACTAAGAGTGTTTGGTCAAGTACTGTATACATACGTAGGCTTCAACAGATTATAGAGAAGTTTTTTTTGGATAGTATAGTTTCACAATCTTAGTTAATACAGTAGCTTGCAGCTCCAACAAATGCATAAAATGTACAGAATTGTAATACCAACTTACTGAGGTTAAAACTAGTCAGTTTTTGCTAGAGAGAAAAAAAAGCAATGGAAGGGCAAATTTAGCTTCAAGACAACCGGAACTAACTATTATACTAGTTGTTTATACTACTTCAATGTTTTGTCAACTTCAAAACTAGCACACAGAAATACGTTTTAGTCTCTAGCTCCAAAGAAAACCAAAGAAAGCTTTCAGGCATTTGGCCCCTCAAATTCCTCCCCTCCCCAAGTCGTTAATTAATTCTTACAGTAAAAATCCTTCACTGGAGAGAAAAACAAACATCCTACATACATTCCAAGCAACCACTCACTGATTCCATGATTTCTGAAGTGGAAAAAACTCTTTGGGACTCTTACAGTCAAGGAACAATGATTTTGCCAATATTAGAATTTAACATGTTAGCATCTGCATTACAAGACTTTGATATCCTCCTGATATGAAAGGTGTTATATAAATATAAATTCTATTGTATTCAATACAGGATTTGCACAGAACATTTCATTACCATGAAACAACCTTCAAGATGCCCTTGGCAATGTACAACAGATAAATCATTAAATATTGTTGTTTGAAGCGCTTTGAGATCTCCTCCTGATATGAAAGGCATTATATAAATGTAAATTTTATTGTATTCAATGCAGGATTTGCACAGAACACATCATCACCATCAATAGAATAGAAAAAGCAACAATTTCATCAGAGCTCTTATTTGCTGACAAATTTGTAGATTTTACAGTCTTGGATCATACTTCATAATTTAAAACACAAGCATGTATTGTTCATTATTGCACTGTTGCAAAACTCCTATAATGTTGACAATATCTTGGGAAATAGGGAGAAAGTCTGTATCCTTAGTTCTGCTATTAATTCGACAATGTCTGAGCCTATTCACTTTGTGGTTAAACACAACAGCCTGACTAGGATACCATGAATCAGTCACCACCCATGGTAAGCTCCACCTATCCTGCTTGGAACAAATGCGTCATTTTCCTGCTTAGTTTAATTGACTCAACTTTTGAAAGACAGATCTCTCTACAGTGAAATTTTAGTGTGCTTTCTTTACAACCAACAGAGATGAAATCGTCTCCTACAGATTCTTTGTTTAAGTCACTAAAAGGGATGGAAATTGTTTTCGTATAACTAGCTGCAATGTTTAAAAAGGTTAAAGTAAAATAACCTCCCTAGGTTTATATAATGTAATAATCCTTGCATTTGATATAGCGTGTTATCACGTCTTCTAGACGTCTCAAAGAGCTTCACAGAATATACTGTAAATTGTATGTTTTGTGGGCGAAACAACATTTGCATGTTTGATAAAAAGACTCCCAACTAATGCACACTGATCCTTAAAAGATGAATTTGATAGATAAGTGCTGGCAAATATGTGCACGCAAGTTTTAACATGCACAAGTGACTTTGTATTCAAATCCAGAATCACCCAGTCAGTCTCTGTTTACACTGCTGCTGCCACCAGAAATGAAATCCTCACCCCAACACCCACTCTGCTCAGACAGGTTGAAGTAGACAACTATGAGTGCATCTACACCAATGGATAGCTGCACTGATTTTACTGATGTTTAGTACCAAGGCTGGAGAGAGGACTGGAGGAGGTGGGGATTGAGAACGACAGGCAAGGCAACAGGGAAATACTTAGAGGGAACAAGTAATGGGGGCAGATTCATGTGATTTGTGAAGAGGAGTGTGAATGGTATTCCAACCCCACCCATAGAGGACCTTTTTTCCTTTTAGAAATGAAATATCCAGTATATTCCACTAGTGATAGAACTAGATATTTTAGTAGGTTTCTATCTTCCTCACAAATTTAATTCACTGGATGATCCATTGTTCCCATTGTGTAGAGTGCCCAAAGTACACTATTGCCAATTTTCTCTTTTGCTTAAAGCACTAACTCTTGCTGGGATACAGTTTTGGTTGGGGCGGCAGCATTATGGTGTCTCAACCATTTGGCCATTATTCATTGGATTGTGTTAAATCAATTAAATCAATTGAAGATGATTTGGCTGATTTCATTAGTCATCAGTCAACCTACAGTAAAAGTGTCGGAAGGTGTTAACCAATATTACCATATCATTCTGACAACAAAGGACAGCGGAGTACTATCTAGTTAGGATCCAACACCTACGTATATGCACAAACTAGCATATCAGCAGTTACGGGTTATTAGTCTGACTGCTATTTTGAAGCTTCCCCTCCCTACCTTAGGGTACTGAAAACAGACAGATTAGTTGATTCAACACAATCCAGGAGGCATCTGGAAATTTTAAAGATATTCTTACACGGGGAATGGATCAGCACACTAGTTTCATTTCAGACAGATCACCTTAGATTAATGGGATTCAAAAGAGATATTGGTTGACTTATGTGGGAAATCTCACACCAGAGCAGTATGGCGGGGTGGGGGGGCGGAGGTGAGAAAGAGTTCTTCTCAGGAATGTTTATAATTAGCACTGGTTTTTACAATACCACACTTAGTGTTTGATAGACGCCTGAAAAATGAACATGTTCTTTTTAATCCTCCCATTATTAACTAGTACCCGATGAGCACAAACAATTTTAAACATGGGATTAGTTAAGAATTTAGTTATAACTGCTATGCAAGTTCTGAGTAACATTTTAAGAACAGGTTTAGGAGCTATTTTTATAATTACAGTTTGAAATGTCTGCCATTCAGAAGCATCACTTGCAGGTTTCCCTTGAAATACTGCGGGATGCTACCCCACGTGAAGGGCCCTATATGAATACAAATTGTTGTTGTAGGACCAAATGGGAGACAATTCTGTATTTTTGTTTCTCTTCATCACCTTTTAGCAAATACTAACAGGCATTTTAGTTTTTTGAAGAAATGGTTCTGGGTGCTTGAGCCCCAAACTTGGCTAATATCCAGGATCTAGTGTGCAGTGTCAGATTTTTGAAACAAAAATATACAATGAGGCTGCAGTACATAGTGGGTGCCTCCAAGTGCAGAATTATGGTTCCAAATAGCCTAAGTGAAGACATGGAGAGAATTAAATCCTGATTGTTGATCCTTATCGGTAGCTCGGGGTCACGAACGTTTGCCTGGACACTGTCCTGAAGGTCTGCACTGAGAACGGTCGAAGGGCGTTCTGGTCAGTCTCATCCATCTTCAAAAACAGCAAGGTCCCAATGCAGATCACTCTTGGAGCATATAAGACCTGTATGCAAACTTTAGGGATCTGAGCTCCTGGGGATGCAGTGGAGAGGGTTCCTCCGACCCATTTGCAAAGTCCAGAATCAAGCATTGAGGTGGATTTGTGGCAAACACGGGACTCGGCAACAGGGAGGGAGGGCTCTGGCCTACACTGATCTGTTATTAAGCACCGTGGAGGTGCAGTCAGTTTCACAGTGGGCATGTCTATTTGCCAAGACCCCTCGCATGTGGACCTGCATTAAGCAGCTGGTACTGAGTAAGCCTGGTACACTGCATTGGACTTTGAGAACATCAAGGTGGCTGGCATGTCACAAGCTGTCCTGCAACTGTCCTCCTACCATGCTTAAGGTAGATGTTCTCCAGATAGCTGACGAGGAAACTGGTGATTTGGGGAAACAGCTGCTGGAAGGTGTTTCCTGGCGTCGAAGTCTGTGAACACACGTTCGTATGTCCAGCACCTGGAATCCACTTTGACTGGGTTGCAGAGAGATTAGCAGTTGCTGCTTAAACTCCACACCTTCAATTGGTGGAATCATTGCTCAATGGGAAAGGATGTGCGCCTGAGCTGTGGACAGGAAGGTGGTGGCAGTCTTGATAGTCCGGTTCCTGAACCAGGCAGGTATTCCAGGGCACTGGTGATGACAGCACAGCCAGCTTGAATCATTGGCAGGACCTGGAAGGGCAGACCAGTGACTGGACGCAGGTAATCCTGCCACTCAGTCCCTGTTAACCCTGCAAGCCAAAGCCCTAACGGGTATGATGGTCCGAGCTGGACAAGTAGCAGAAAAGCTTGCCAGACAGTGTTATAAATGGCAAGCTGCGCCATTTTAGTTGGTTAAACTCCAGCAGTATCACAACTCACACTCTGGGATCCCTAAGCCTTGGCTCTTGGCAACCCATGCCAAATACTTTCCGGAATGAAGTAAACAGGATACGTCCCTCCAGGGAGAGAGTCCACATTCCATTCCAACAATCTATCTCTGGGATTTCCATGTTTAGTGGGGATGCATGGAATATCAGAAGTCTTCTCATTAGAACTGTAACAGGAATGACATTTTGCCATTTGTTTTCAGCGCTGAACAAAGCCATGTGTCATGTTGCAGAAAAACTAGTTTTGCATTTATGCCATAAAGAAAAAGTACTCCAAGAGTTAAATACTGAAGTGAGTTTGTGGAACACTCAGACCTGCCCAGCAACCATTTGTGCCACGCCACAGCAACCAACAGCTTTGTCCTTTGCCTGTATGATGATTAGTTTGCACAAAACTAGCCCTTAGGGCGTTTGTAATTAAGAAACTGATTTACAGACAGATTTAAAATCACTGTACTTAAAAGCTTATGGTTACTTTATCAAGACATCATGTCAATGCTCAATAAAATAGAACATCAAATTCAATTTCATTTTCCTGCATCCAGCAGTGTTTTCGAAGCGATTCATTTCAAGTTTGTATTCTTTACCAAAGTAGTTGACAAACTGGTTCAATCAAAAATCCAGAGCCTTGTCAGATCAGCAAATACAGTAATTATAAAAGCAAAGGTTAAAACTCAGAACTGTGGTGACGTTTCAAAAATAAAATCCAATCAAGCAGACTTTTCAGTCAGTTGAAAATGTGAAGGGCTCTTACATTTGCAAAAATGAAAATACTAGCTTTTGGTAAACAAATTCTGTCCTAACATTTCTCACTCTGAAGAGATGCCTCTGCACAACTATTCAGGCCTCAGTTTTGATTACTTCAAGTCAAGGAATAAGCTCTTCCCCATGTGGAAATGCTTAAAAGTTCAATTGGAATTTTTGGCTGTGTCCATTACAGAGAGTTCTTTGGCACTGATCCAGACTCTGCTTTAAACACAGCTACAAAAAGTTCAAGAAACATGTTTTTACTTAATCTTTGAAAACTTTAGCCAAATGGTTGGCAACTCATGGATTAAAGTTAATTTAACATAAAGCTTGAGAGTTCTCTGAAAGCATGGTCTCATCTTCCTGCATTCCCTACATCAAATCGTGTTCTGTCCTGAATGGGGTTACTAAGTTACCAGCAGGTCGGGAACTGTGGAGACATGTACAGCATTAACAGCATTTTTTTCTACAAAATGTTGGATAAGGCATTATCTTTAATCTTGGACACTGACACTGTCCGGAGTGGTGCATGAAATAAATGGAAATCAAGTTAATGTAGCTATCCTTTGACACATACTGTAGCATTTAATATTATATACAATTCATTTTTTATTTCCAGATGATCATACCATTCAGTGTGTTTGTTTAAATTCTGTCCGCCTCATAATTCACGAGACTGTAAAAGGACTGCTGGAATGCCATTGCTACAGCAAAGAAAACATGCAGACTTTCTTCTGGTTTATATTCTGATCCCAATTTAAATCCAAATGAATTGGTTTCTCATCTCATGGCTATTCATCAGATATTGCTTGAATAGATTAGCTGCCACATTTGCCAATACTTTTACCGACAATCTTCATTTCTAACAATTGGCTGCTGTGGTTCCCCCACAAAATATTCTGTGAAGCACTTTGATACGTCTCAAAGATGTGTTAAAGCACTATATCAAATGCAAGTATTATTATTTTTTTAAAAATCCCTTCAGCGAAACCTACAATTATTTTGGCCTTGCAATTATAGTGGTAAATGGGAAATCCCATTAGTGGCCATGATATCAAAGAAAATATGGACTTACGTTTTGTATAAAGTATTTGAGTTTTTTTTAAAGAAAGTGGAAGGTGCTGTACAAATTAGCCAATTATAGGAGAAATGTCCAAAAAGTCATTTATGCGTTCTGTCCATGAAAAATTCCAGACTAATGTCTGGAATTGCCTAAGATAGCTTATCCCAGCCTTTAAACACAGCCCTATAGCTCCTGCCATAAGTGGTCAAATTGAGTTAGTAGCAGAACTAAATAAATTACAAACCTCCACTTTCTGTGAAATGGAGGTCCACAAGCACCAATAACAAGTATACCTGACTGAAACAAAGCGTGTGTGTGTTTTTTTTCCCCACAGTCGATAACTGAACAGAAGAGATATTTTCAAAGTTCTACAGAATATTCATTTCTTAAAACATAGGAGGTGGGGTTAATAGATTACCTTTACTAAAGATAAAAATGACTGTTTTTAGATTTCCTCGAGGCCTCCTGTATTCCAGAGAAATTAGCAGCTAAAAGGTTGTGGAAACAAATGAGAGAAGGGGAGGATGCCACTTGCAACAGGTCTTAATATGGTAATGGTTACAGCTTGAAGATAGAATGAGCAAAATATCCTTGCAAAGACTGATGAGGCTCATTTTAAACACATCATAATGGAGGTGGAACAATGGACTCTCTTACATTCATATCGCTACTTTTGAAAGTTCAGCTTCTCCTAGAATGAAAAATAAGCTTCCCCAAGATAACAAAGCTTGTGACGAATACACATATTGCAGTTTGTACAAAGAGCATGCAAGAGGCTGTTAAGTCGAGCCAAGATTTCGCAATTTCTAATAAAGCCAAATGACAAAATGAACCCTCAAAAAATGAATAGGTTCTTCGGTTTCCAGAATGTAGATAGATCAACAAGGAATTCTTCCCCCCCACCCAACCCCAAGCTGTGCTGATGTGAAAGTCTACATGAAGTGATTGTGTGCGTAAACTCTGAACATACACAAATGTAAAAAGGAATTCAATGTTGAAACCAGCGGCCTCAAATGACTGAAGAAAGATTTAATTTTATTGCCAAGATATTTAGTCAGAGAGGGTGGTACTCGACTGAAACTGATTCACATTTCTCACCCGGCCCCTTCCATCTGCAATCAGTCAAGCGACCGTTTGTTTTTCAGTGAGCGAGGCTGCCCTTCCCACCCCACATATAATTCCTTTATATACATGTGTGAGTTGCCCCAACGGTAACTCAGTGTCAGGCAACTCATGCCCCCCAAATTGTGTGACTTTACCACAAAATGACAGACAAGCCTGATTTCCTTTCTTTATGACTTTGTGATTAACAATCCACCGGATCAACTTGCAATGCTGTAATGCTTGATCTGAGGCAAAATTCAAGAGACTGTGGTAGTCTGTATCAACTTCGCCACAACTATTGCTATGATTGGAAAGGTATTCTGGCGAGTTCCCTTTCGAGATGAGGTCATTAGAAGAATTTACAAGTTGATAAACGTTGCTCACTGATAAATGATTGGAATGCCTGTTCCTCATTTCTACCCACTAACCACAAATATTTGCAGCACCGTTCAAAAAAGGAGAAGAATAAAGGCAGGCACTCTTTGTATGGACATAAAAAGGAACTTCTTTAAATCAGAAATCCCCACAGAAAGTCTGAATTGATAAAATTCACAAATCATTACAGAGGGAGAACATAGGTTACATATAAAAGCTCTTTCAAAAGAAAATGTGATCACTGCACTTTGACTTTGGCACTTGCTCCCTCTACATTGCTCTTATCTATTAGTCTTTAAATCTGCCTAAAAAATCTACCTCTGACTGCAGTTACAATGATATCATATCCCGTTTCCCTCAACACCATCTCTGAGAAGCATTCCGAGACATTATCATACATTAAAAAATCTGACAACAACTTGCATTTATTTTGCACTCTTCAAACAAGGTAGTGTCTTAGGAGTGCTTAATTAATCTTTAAGGTTGTGATATAAATGCAAGTCTATTGCATTCTAGAATGAGCCTACAAAGTACTTTAGGAGTATTCGATCACTCATTTTCAGCAGTTAAATATAGAAACATACAAGTTACCACACCAATAACCAATGTTCACTACACTTTGTACTTCGTCACAAAAACATCCTTTCAATGAGAAAAACTAAACACTAAATATTTAGAAATATTTTTTGTACCAGTTTCTATTCAGTCTTCCTAGCCCACATACATTTAATAAATTATATTTACACCTTTTCTAGTGGAGTTAAGATGCAAGGCATTACAAATCGGAAGCAGAATGGATATTTAAAAATATCCAGTGGGTATCTTACAAGATATTCAGAGGAAATTAATATATTAAAAGGGGGCTAAAAACTGGCAAAACTTAAGTTGACCAGTTTGAAAAGAACTTCAACATGGATGGAAATTGCATGGAAATCACACCTCTAAACCTTCCCAGAATCCAGGCAGAAAGATATCAACCGATAACAATGATCTAAACATGTCAATGCATTTAAAAAAATGCCTTTGGTCAAGAATATGAAGTAAAGAATCGCAAGCTTCCCACATCTATTGTAGACAATTCTGAATAGATTAAGTGGGTCATGAAATGAGGGGACAAATAGGATTTTCCTTTGTTATGCAAGAGACTAAATCCACACCATGGGAAGAAAAATAGTTGTTTTGTACTGGGCTTTGGACTAAATTATATCCACAAATAATTTTGGGGCATGTCTTTCAAATTTCATTTAGTGTTCTAGTGTCAACCAATTACAGCAACACCTTAATGAAGTATCTAGCCCACAAATATATACATCAAAATACGCACTTGTTCTGTCCAATCGTCTCATAGTCCTTGACCACAGCTTGGATCGATGAGGAGCTATCTAATGGGACTCCCTTCAAATCAAACTCAATTTTCTGCAGAAAGAGTAATAGGAACAGTCAGTAAACATCAATGTAAACGGTTAAGCATCACTAACAAATTTTGGTCCTTACATTGGCAATATTAAAAAAGAAAAGTCAATGAATCAAATGGAGCTTTGATGTTAATTAGCCTAACATTTGTTCAGATAACACTGAGCAAAAATATGAAACAATGAATCTTGTTTTAGAAGGATAATAGTTTTGATTGCTAAAATAAACATCACTGAAACTTTGGTTAACAAGGACCAGTGGAGGAACAATTTCAATAGCACACTCCAAGCAAAGATATAGCAATTTAGATCTATAATTTGAACTCATGACTAGTTTTCATTTTTTAATCATTTCCTATTAGAATAAAACAAATTTGTAGTTACAAGAATTTTAACTCAAATAGAAGTAGCATTTGATATTGTTTAAAATAAGTTAAATGTTTTCAAATAAATAACCTGTAATTGATTATACCCATATATTCAATCATTACTTGAACTCCAACAATTAAAGTCCAACAAATATAAATTGTTAGTGTAGATATTGCTGTAATGAATCAGATCTAAATGTTTTTTTCTTACCTCATCCCACACTGGGTTCAGATTATTATTAACTGACTGAGTTTTCTTCTTTTCACCTGAAAAAGTTAAAATAACAGTATTAGTTGAAATCTAGTACATATAGGACCGACTTAATGAAACAGTGAAAAGAAAAATCGGGATTAATCTTAATCTTACACAAGATTAAAAGAAATCCCCAACTCCATTCATTCTTCCTGTAGTAAACAACAACAATTTACATTTATATAGCTGCGTTGGTTGTGAGGAACAGACAGAGGTGGGCAATGTGGCCGAGGTTGAAAAAAGCAGTCCTGGGCAGGGATGGGGAAGAAAGGAAAGCTGGGGATCGAACCTAACGCCTAAATTGAGCACGAGTTTGGAGAGTCTGAGGAAGGAGGTTGAGGAGTTCAAACCCGCAGGAGAGAAGATGTTGATGGGAGCCAAAGAGTATCTGCTTCCATCTTGCCGACATTCAATTGCAGAAATTTGTGCTCATCCAGGCCTTGATGTCTATCAGACAAGCTGACAGGGAATCAGTCGACTGGGAGTCACATAAGGAGAAGTAGATTTGTGTGCCATCCGCATACAAGTGGAAGTTGATCCCGTGTCTGCGGATGACATCGCTGAGAGGAAGCGTGTAGATGAGGAATGGAAGGGGGCTTTGGGATACCCTGCAGGTGACCAGGTGAGGGCGAAAGTAAAAAAACATTTGCCGAGATGAAGTGCTGGGTTTAGGACTTGAACTATGCAAGTGTGGTCCCACTAAGGTGGATGAGGGAGGAGAGGCAGTTGAGGAGGATGGCGTAGTTGACTTTGTTGAACGCAGCAGAGAGGTCCAGGAGGATGAGGAGGCAGAGGGAGCTCTGGTCACAGAGAGAGAGGACGCAATTTGTTATTTTGATGAGCTTTGAATGGGATGGGAGCCTGAGAAGCAGGATTGATTTATTGTGTCTGCCAGCAGTGGGCAGGGGAGGGAAAGTTGAGTGACCAACAGCTGGGTGGGAAGGGGGTCAAGGTAGTAGGTAGTGGATTTCACCTGGGTGGTGGAGGATGAGACGGAGAAAGAAGAGATGGGGGAAAAAGGAGTGTAGGTTGGGGCCTGTGGTAATAACAGATTGTTCTTTGCGTTAACAGCTCGGACATAGATGAGCAACCCATAAGACTAGCAATTAGTTTTTAGCCATACTTTACAGTACTACAGCTAACTAGATAGGATGTATTAAATCATCTAGTTTATATACAATATACAATTCACGTGGCTACAGTTTCATTCATTCTCAGCTGTGCCACTTAGTAGGATCCTGCATTCGCTACCCCAAAACAATCTACTTTTGGAACAGATTTGGTGCAATAATCTCCCAGTTATTGTAAGGAAACTCCTTGTAGCGGACCCCCAACATAACTTTTTGATAAGCAATTTGTGAATGTGTATCAATATTGATCTTTTGCCCACAAAATATGCAGTCAATTCACTTTACAGTATATTCTGTGAAGCGCTTTGAGACATCTCGAAGACATGATAAGGCACTATATCAAATGCAAGGATTATTATTATTAATCCAAATTTTATGCTAACATTGAGGCAAACATCTTCCTGAATATTCTGCATCTATCACGTCTATCGAATGTATAATATGATCTTTAAGTTCTGAATGCAGATGTAAAGCTGTAGTATGAAAACAATCTTGAAGTTATGCACATTCAATTTAGGTTATAGGTATATGCTTCAAATACTCTGAGGATATTAAAGTTGGCGAGTGCATCCACAGGCTGATGGAACTTAATAAATTATATTGAATGGATGGGAATGTGTATTTGGACCTCTTCGTCAGACATTTACCATTATCACCCCCCACCCCCACACACACACTCTCCTGCAAGCATTCTTATATACGTTTTTCTTTCTTTTCAATCTACGACTGTTTGTGGGACATTGCTGTGCGCAATTGGCTGCCGCGTTCGCCCACAAATATACAGTCAATTCACTTTACAGTGTGTTCTGTGAAGCGCTTTGGGACGTCCTCCCAACGTGAAAGGCGCTATATCAAATGCGAGGATTATTATTATTATTATAAGACACATGAAGAAAAAAAGTCAGCTGGTTGTTATTTTGAACGTAATGCAAAAACTATAGTACTGACACTCTAGTAAAGGTCTCTGGATAACAATTAACAGCTGGAACCCTGATTAATTTTCTTGTTCCTAGTGGCCAATTGTAGCATGTACACTGCCGCACCAGAAGCAAAAAGCAAACACAGAGCAGAATTTGAACTTCCAACCTTCTACTGGTACATCCCAGAGCTGTACTAGGCATTGAGGGGGTTTATGGACTTTCTACAAATACAGTAATTTATCACAGAAGAGATGAGGAACGTACAATAACCAATTGTATTACTGGAGACAAAGATTGCAAAGATACCCAAATTAATTTGCGTAAGGCTTTAATTGGTTGGAGATAAAAAAACGGCATCAAAAAAGGAAACAGTGGAAAAGCAAACTAGTCAAGATATTACATTTCCCCATCGAAATATAGGCCTAAGAAATTATCAGATAAGGCTGCCCACATATATCTCTCAAGCAGATCAAAAACAAACACATAGTGGACCAACTCCCATTTAGGGCAGGTAAGACACATACAATTCATACACATACTGTATTCAAAAGGTGCTGAGACAGATATAAAGCAGTACTTTAGTCAATTCAAAACACCCCCACCCCCACTCTGATATAACTGGGGAGTATGTGGGGAGGAGAAAGAGAGGGAAAAACAACTTGTAGTTTACAATTATGGTCTTTGATACTATAGAAAATATCTTTATTTGGTGATTCATGTTTGTGAATAAATAGATGTAAACAAAAAAATGTCATTCTGCTTTACATGCAACTCTGGTTATTAGCACCTCGGGACATTCCAAGCAAGATTAAAGTATTGAGTTTGCATTTGCACCAGCTGAAACAGATGCGATTTTCATACAAGGGCATTTTAACTTTGCACCATAGTTTCCATCATGACCAGTACCCAGAACAAGAGGAAGTTTATGACTACTGTTATGAACTAATGCAGCCACTGCTACTCTTCTATCTGGATGAAAAAGGGAGTAAATTAAATTAACCCCATGAAGGCCGAATGACTTTGTGAACTTTCATGAAACAACAAAAGCTTCTGGTTAAACCCCCCAAAACATGGAGTCCTGTAGCTCAGTGGTTAGAGCACTCGCTTTGCAAGTGAGAGACCTGAGTTCAATTCCAGGCAGGTCAGGGCGAAACCTTGGGCAAGTTTCCTTACTCCACACACCTAATAATAATCCCTCCAAAACCAATAATAAATTGGTCATTTTCAATCTACGACTGTTTGTGGGACATTGCTGTGCGCAATTGGCTGCCGCGTTCGCCCACAAATATACAGTCAATTCACTTTACAGTGTGTTCTGTGAAGCGCTTTGGGACGTCCTCCCAACGTGAAAGGCGCTATATCAAATGCGAGGATTATTATTATTATTATAAGACACATGAAGAAAGAAAAAAAGTCAGCTGCTTGTTATTCTGAACGTAATGCAAAAACTATAGTACTCCACCAACAGTTGTGTGTATGGGGGGCAGCTGCTCATTCTCGGTGTATAAACGGGAACAGTCTTTTCTAATCAACACTAATCAAATGGCTACACCTTTAGACAATAAAACAGCACAAAGCAACATGCACTTCACATTGACATCAGGAAGGGAACAGAATGGGAAAATGCCAGGGATGAAGCCAGGGATGGCTTTGGTTAAAAACTTTTCTTGCGCTTCGGGAAACGCCCAGAAAGCTGAAACATGACACAGAAAGAGTCCGAAAAAAAAAGGGGACAGGATTTCGCTGTGTGCAGTTTCAACTTCACCCACAAAACACACACACACACAAACAAACACACACGAACAAATGTGCCAAATCACAAAAAATACATCGTTACCCAACGAAGCGAAACGAGACTCCCTGTGCGTTGCACTGACCCGAGTTTGCAATCCCTTTTCCAAAACTCCGCACCGTACGCATTTTGGAACTGCTCACAGGTCTTTGTGCAGTGACATATTCCAAGGTTTCATCACCACCCACTTCACTTACCTTTAAAAATGATCGTCGCTATTGGGTCTGGTGTTCCAAATGTTGAATCGGGGAGATTACTGGCCGACTCCACTATGATCCGAAGCATCTTGATCGCAGTGGGCAAGTCCCAGATCACTCCCCGACTTCACTGAAGCAGGAACTGGCTGTGTGGCCACTGCTGCACAGATGTCATCGCCGAGGCGGATCGTGGGCGGATTGGTTCCTGCACCTGAAAACCAATACCTGCCTCAGTCCCAAACAGCCAAATGTTTATCTGCAGTACGGATCGGATCGGAGGAGTTCCAGATGCCGATGATAAAGAGGCGAGGCTTCAGCGTCTTAATTTGAACGTTTATTCATTTCGACCCTTTGGTGGAGTGATGGTATCGTTTTGCGCATCACACGTCCCAACCGATCCCTGAGGCGTGAGACACGGGTTTGGTGAATGCAATTGGGACCCGTTCCATTTTGCTGTCAAATTAAAAAGCAACAGGTCGAGGGATCAGGACGGTCAACTTTGCAAGGATTCAAGGGCATCAGGTTCTGAGATTGACTACATCGAGAGAGCACACAATACTGTGACCATTCCCAATTAACATCTCTGTTTGCCCCTCCACCAGTTACACTCCTCCCATTGCACTGAATTGGGGAAGCAAATACTCATAAGGCAAACAGGGAACGATAAAATCGGGACTACTGTTGAATATTTATGCGTTATTTATTACATCAGATTATTCATTATATTATATAAATGATATTGATATTATAATTTATAAATTATAATAAATTATAATATACATTATAATAATCCTTGCATTTGGTTTAGAGCTCTGTCACGTCATTTGAGACGTTTCAGAGCACTTCAAAAGATATACTTAGAGTTGATTGACTGGGTATTTGGTGGGTGAAATAATGCAGCCAGTTTGTGCACAGCAATGTCCCCAAAACAGCCATGGAATGAGTGACCAATTTTATTTGGGGGATTTGTTGGCCAGAGAGAAACGCCCTTTTCTTTTCAAATAGAGCTGTGGGATTTTTAACGTTCACCTGAACAGGCGGACAGGACCTTGGTTTAATGTCTCATCCAAAGGATGGCCCCTCTGTCAATGCAAAACACTCCCAACACTGCATTGGAGTGTCATCTTAAACTATTTGATTACAAGTCTCCACATGGGGCTTGAACCCACAACCCATAATAGGTTCACATAATGTTTATAATTAAGTGAAAAACAAAGTTTGCAATTATGTTGCAATAACCTTTGCTTCATGCCTTGTTTCAATGCTCCTGGAATCAGATAGGTAGGGTGCATCCGGGAAGAGAGTACACTTTCCATTTGAGTCATGGGAAATTTACATGAATAGGTGGCATACATATTGGAACTCTATTTGGTTGATATATTCTTATTCAAATGCCCTCCTCACCGGTCTCCCCTCCACAACCATTCATAAAATCCAGGTCATCCTGAATTCTTACCCACACCAAAATCCACTCCCCGATTACCCCAGTCCTTGCCAGACTGCACTGGCTGCCTGTCCCAGAGAGGATCGATTTCTTGTCTTCAAATCCCTCCACTCCTCTGCACCCCCCTACCTCTCTGATCTCCTCTCTCCTCACAACAGTGCCCGTTGCCTTCACTCCACATCAAGGGGTCTGGCCTCCTCCTTGTCCCCCAAATCTTCCGCTCCACCATCGGCGTCCGTGCCTTCATCTACTACGCCCCGAGGCTCTGGAACTCCCTTCCTCACTCCCTTTGCCTCGCCCCCTCTCTTCCTATTTTAAGGTCTCGGCTAAAGACCTTTTTTTTCGACGGCACCTTTGGTCACCTTCTTCCCCCTTCCCCTGACTCAGCCCCGGGATCTGTTATTGCGAAGCGCTCTGAGACGGCAACCGGAGTGGAGGGCGCTATATAAATCCAAGTTGTTGTTCTTAAATGTGGTGATGAGTTTCCACATTTCAGGCACTCGGCTAATCAAAACAAAATGTTTTAGATATTTCAAAGAACAACTTAGCAGTCATTTGGAGTTGTCACTTGTCATTTAACACAAATGTAAAATTTGTTCATAGCTTGTTATAAATAATGTGTATTATTGTGGCAGTGATTATAATTTTATCAGTTGATATTATGATAAATTGACTGATTTTCAATTGCTGTCAGTGATCAAATTAAAGTAGCTTCTTTAATTTAAACTCCCTTCTCTTTTCAAATAGTGCCATGGGATCTTTAACATACAACTGAACAGGAACTTGGGGACTTGGCTCATCCAAAAGACAGCATCTCTCCAACAATGCAGTGCTCCCCCAGTACTGTATTGGAATTTTAGCCTGGAATGAGCTCAAAGTCCCCATATGGGCATGAACCCATAATGTTGATCCCACCCCCAAATATATTTTCCCCTCCACTCCCTTCCTCTCAGCATTCCACTCTCTCCGTGACTCCCTGGTCCACTCCACCATCACATTAACACCTGCCCTCCCTCTACTGGCACCTTCCCATGCCAGCGCAGGAGATGCAACACCTGCCCGTTCACTTCCTCCCATACCACTGTCCGGGGCCTCAGTATACTTTGTTGCGACAATGCACAACGCAGCAGTACTAAAAATGTGTCAGCCTGGCTCAGTCAGTAGACTGAATCAGAAGGTTGTGGGCTTAAGCAACGCTACAAGACTTTGAACTCGTACAGTCAAGGGACTCTCAATTTACCGTGTTGAACAACAGGGTAACCTGGTGGTTATACGGTGGTGTGCAGAATGCCACTCCCCAAGTATTATGTGTCTTCATGGCTCAAGGGAGTGCTTTACAAATATTGATTGGTTCAGATGAAAAAGATCATTTGATCTCTTCCCACTGCCCTCCCACCATATCATGTAATTGTTATAATTATATAATTATATCAAATTCAAGCATTGACTTATATATTATTATATCATAAAGCTGCTTTTTTAAAACAGGTCCAACGTTCTCCTCTTCGTACTTCCTATTTGTAGTTCCTCGCATGTAACTGTACTGCACTTTATTTGCTCACGTCATCAGCTCGTATTGAATTTTTTTGCAAAGACCTTTGTCGTCTCCTCTGGAGTCCGCAAGTCCCCCAACTTTAGCGCCACCTGCAAATCCAACTGCCTTAGGGAGCGGGTCTGCAAAAACGTTACATGACGCAGGAGAGGTCTCGGCACATCATCATCATCATCATAATAATAATAATAATAATCCTTGCATTTGATACAGCGCTTTTCACGTCTGGAGGACGTCCCAAAGCGCTTCACAGAACACACTGTAAAGTGAATTGATAATAATCCGTGCATTTGGCACAGCGCCTTTTCACGTCTTCGAGACGTCTCGGAGCGCTTCACGGAACAGACCGTAAAGTCAATCTGACGGGACGTTGTGTGGGCGAAACCGCGAGAGCCTCGAGACCACCGACTGGAGACCACTCCTCCCATTGACCCATTGAGACCCAGGTTTCCCGAACATCTCCTCTCGGCTCCGCAGCGCGGTGGGGGGGGGGGGGGGGGGGGGGGAGGGGGGGGGGGGGAGGTGATGGTTAGGACTGGAGAGTCCTCTGAGAACACATGAGGGACCACCTTCAGGGCTGTGCCGGAAGTCAAGCGTTGCTTTTACTCTGCCCGCCCGCACGCCTCGCCCCGCCCGCCCGTCCGTACAAACAATATAACAATCCCGGTGGGGGAAGGGGATATAAAGAAAAATTCTCAGTTTGAAACGCCCGCCCGCCCGGCCGCACCGCGGCGGCGACGGCGAGTCCAGCGCACGCGCACTCCGATCCCAACAGCCATTGGCCCGCTGGTGCACTTCCCGGCATGCCGTGCGCCTCGGGCGGGCAGTTTGAAATCGTGCGGTGTAAACGCTGGCGGGCGGCTCAGGGCGTGATTTGAACGCGGTTCCGGTGCGCTGACTGACTCCCGGCGGAATCCGGGTGACTCATCTGAGGTTTGACGCTGGTCTCAGGGCCGGAGGAGGAGGAGGAGGAGAGTGGAGGAGAAAGGACGAGGGCAAAAGTTGGGGCGTGAGATGACTTCCAGGAATGAAAAGGCCGCGGTGGCGGCGGCGGCGGTGGCGGCGACGGGCCGGTTGGGGCAATGGAAAGGCGGTACTTCCTGCGAGACGGACCTGGATAAGCTGCGGAAGGAGAACGCGTCGCTCAAGAAGCGCCTGGCGGAGCCGAGCAAAGCAAAAAGTAAAGTGACTGACGGGGAGAGGAGCAGATTGCTGGAGGTGGGTCCCTCCCCCCCCCCCCGCCCCCACCGTCACCGTGTGTGTGTGTGTGTGTGTGTGTGTGAGAGAGAGAGAGAGGGGGAGGGGGAGGGGGGACAAGGTTAAGAGTGAAGCACTTGCAATAATAATCGTTTCATTTGATACACAATGCAAAATTACTTTTCACATCGGGAGGACGTCCCCAGGCGCTGGACAATCAGGGATTGGGACCCATAGGGGTGGAGGGTGGGGGTTGGGATCGGGGAGGGTAGAAGGGTGGCCGAAGGCGCCGTCGAAGAGGAGGGTCATGAGACGTGCCTTGCAGGAGGAGGCAAGGGAGGGAGCAAGGCGAAGGGAATGTGGGATGGAGTTCCAGAGGGTGGGGGCAGGAAGGCTGAAGGTCTGACCGCCGCTGTTGAGTCGGGACGGGCGGGGGACATGGAACAAGCTGGACGGAGTCTGCTGAGCAGAGGGAGCGGAGAGGTTGATAAGGGCTTAGCAGGTCAGAGAGGTAGGAGGGGGCAAGGCCATGGAGGGCCTTGAAGGTGAAGACGAGTATTTTTAATTCGATCCTCTGAGGGATGGGGAGCCAGGGGAGCCAGGTGCGGGAGATGACACGAGCTGCAGAGTTCTGGATGATAGAACTGCCTTTTGTCTTTGAGATGTCTCAAAGTGCTTCACAGAGTATACTATAAAGTGGATAATATATATGTATATTTCTCGTATTTGTATAGTGCCTTTCACATCAGGAGGACGTCCTAAGGCGCTGGACAGTCAGGGGTCCGCACCCGAGCTGATGGTTGGGATCTGGAGAGGGGAAGGGTACGGGTAGAAGGGTGACCGAAGGCACGGTCGAAGAGGAGGGTCCTGAAGGAAGCAATGGAAGGGGCGAGACGGAGGGACTGTGAGATGGAGTTCCAGAGGATAGGGGCAGAAAGGCTGAAGGCCCGCCTGCCAATGGTGGCAAGCGGGAGACGTGAAGCAGGCTGTATATTGTGAGAGTCTCCAGTGGGGATTCTCTGTTTTCATCACTTTTTGGCAATCTTTTTGGCCTGTTTGTTTTCCACCTGTGAGACCCTCCTGCAACAGGTGGTTACGTCCATTACTTTTCTTTAAAAAGGGAAAAGGAGAAGGCTTCATGGCGATCCTATGGGTGTCTTTCCTATATTTCAGTGAGGTTGTTGCACAGAATTACATAGAAACATGCCATTTGGTCCAACTATTCTGTTCCTCTATTTATACTACACACAAGTCTCCACTCCACAATCCCCTTGTCCATATCCCATTTACAACAACAACAAATTTATTTAGTGCCTTTCACACCGGGAAGACATCCCAAGGTGCTGGACAGTGAGTGTTTATCATCCGAGTTGGGGGTTGGAGTCCAGAAGGGTGTAGGACAAGTGGGGATGGGAGGATGACCGAAGGCACAGTCAAATAGGAAGGCCTTGAGACAGGCATTGAAGGAGGTGAGGCAGAGGGGCTTTGAGGTGGAATTCCAGAGGATGGGAGCAGAAAACCTGAAGGCCCGACTGCCGAGATGGAGCAAGCAGGGCAAAGGACATGGAGCAGGCCAGTGCCTGCTGTGCGGAGGGAGCAGACAGGTTGGAAATGTTTTAATGGGTCGTAGAGATAGGGAGGAGCATGATCATGTAGGGCTTTAGAGGTAAATTTCCCTCTTTCTCATGTCAATACCATGTTGTAATAGGGCAGTTTTGAGTTTACATCAGATGTTGCATTTATTTTTTCCCTTAGAAATATAATTCTGATCAAAATTATCAACATCAAACAGCATTTAGGAAATACCCACATTTGGTTAATGTATTGCAAATGATGTATGTAAACGTATAACTAAATTGTGATTCTTTTGAAATTAAGAAACACTCCCTTTTTTATGATGCGTGGGCTGAAACGGGAATATTATTCCTTCTAAAATGTTTTAATTCTAGCCAATATTGTATATTGTTAATGCTGACATTTTCAAAGTATCGTGTATACAAATTGATGCTTTACTCTTTCTGTTCATGCAGAAAATTCTTTCACTTGAAACGACAAAGCAAAAACAGATATATGCGCTTGAACAGAAAGATAAGGAGATCCAGGCATTGAAAGATCAACTGTCAAAATCTAAATGTTTTGCTGAAGTCCAATCCCTGCGCTGCCAACTTGCAGAAAAAAATAAAGAAGATGAAAAGAGAGAATGTCTCTTTAAGTCTCTGACTGAAGATACTGAAAACTTGAAAAATAAACTGACTGTTATCACTTTAAAATGCCAAGAGCTTGAAAACCACACTCCAACTTTCCAGACACAGGTAGATTTTTTAAAAAATCTTCTTTTATGTAATTGAATATTTTCCAGAACATGCACTATATAATTATAATTGTCATTATCCTGTTGTCGGGGTGGGGTTATTTTATCTTAATTGGGGTTGATACCAACTGAGGTGTGGTAACTTGATTTTCAAATGGGCCCTTAAGTTTCCTTCTTTGTCATATTTCCACATTTCAGTTTCGCTGTTCGTAAAGTTCTGTGGTGTAAGAGTAACTGTTTTAATTCCTTCTAGAATGAAAAAGCATCAACTCAAAAAACTACAGCTATCCAGGATCAACTGAAAGATGTAAGTACTTTTAAATAGATATTGATTGGAAGGCAAAGATCATTCAAAATTAAGAAAAAGATCTTTTAATATCCTCTCGACGTGAAAAGCACTACACAAATGTCATTTTGTTGTTGTTAAAATGAATAGACTTTTAAAGTTGGATTTTAATGAGAAATACCTATAGCAAATGCTTGTATAATAAATACCTAACAATTACAATTTTAAGAAGGATTGAATGACTTATATTGGCAAAAGGGCCCCTAAAAATTATCACGAAGGCTTTGATGGAGAAATAAGATCAAGTTTTAGTATTTATAGGCTGCATCTAGACTGTGATAGAGTGAAAGATTGAGATTATCAATATTGGTGGATTCAATAATTACATTTTAACTTTTGAAGAATTGATTCTTATTGTTAAGGTTGCAATTGCGTTGGCATAATGCAGGACAATATAGTTTGTAGACTATTATTAATATTGGTCAAATAGTGTAGAGTAGATACCCTGCCTAAGAGGTGCTATATAAATATAAGTTGTTATTGTTGATAATATAATGGTGCTCCAGTGAAACTTTCTAACAAACTTCCATTCTGAATGTAGAGGCAAAATAAAGGAAAAGAGGCTTGTTACTTGTGGTTGAGTCGACACCAACTTTTTCCACTAGATGTCACAAACCATCAAGACATTGGACTGTTTTACAATAAACTTATATGCAACATCTGTGTGTAGATTGTTGTATCTATTTACACCTCAAATGCTTTTAATGAGCATAAAAATAAATAAACAAATAAAAAAAACAATAATAATAATTTGATCACTCAATCCACGACTGTTTGTGGGACACTGCTGTGCGCAATTGGCTGCTGCATTTTGCCCACAAATATACAGTCAATTCACTTTACAGTATATTCTGTCAAGCGCTTTGAAACGTCTAGAAGACTTGAAAAGCACTATATCAAATGCAAGGATTATTATTTTTATAATGTTATTGTTATGAAGAATACTAACCAGCTCTCTAGCACTAAATACTCCCTTAGTAAGATGACTTAAGTGTCCGTTTACAATGATATTTATTGACAAAATAACATAACTCTTAAAACACTTCTTCCCCGATGACAAAATATTTGTTTTTGGTCTTCTCTAGATTAAGCTTCCCTATCACAGGACGCATTGATTAAAAATGAAACTCTACTGCTGGGCTGACTTTCAACTCAACCTTTCCTACTGCTTCGTTAGAGATGCATTTCTTCCTGGCTCCACTTGGTGCCTCCCTTTAGCTGCCTGCCTGAAATGTAGAACTTCCCATGATGGGAATATCATTGGAAGAACCATTCACCACTATGAATTTGTATACTTAAATATTGATGTACGATACCACCAGTTAATCACATAATAATGCTTCAACTGTTCGGTTTGCTGGGGCCCAAGAGTTACTCTTATACATGAGCTTTTGTAACATAATGAAAGTTGCCTAATGACATTTAATTCATGCCATTTATAAATGATTTCTTGCCATTGAAGGCTTTGGAGAAAAACCAACAGTGGCTGGTTTATGACCAACAACGTGAAGCCTACGTCAGAGGATTGCTCGCTCGCGTCTTTGAGCTTGAGCAGCAAGTTGGTTTAGCACGCCAGCAGCATCGTGAAGACTTCAGATCAGAAGGTATTGAATTGCATTAGATGTTTCTATTTGTTGCTTGTGATTGTGCTTAGGTCCACTTCCACCCTCACTCTCCCCATGGCTCGCTGTCAGAATCCGCCACTGTGAAGTGCTCCGGGACGCTACCCCTGGTGAAGGGTGCTATATAAATGCATGTTGTTGTTGTTGATGTGTTTGTGGGTATTCTGCAAGGTACGTATCTGCTTTATGTAAACCTAAATTGCATGTTTGATAATTCAGATCAACTATTGGAAGATAAACAGAAATATGAAAAACTGCTCCTCGCTGCAAAAAAAGATACAGAAGCACAGTGTGCGATTGGAGAGCAGTTGCGTTCAGAGCTTTCTGAATTGAAAAAGCAGTATGCGGAAAAGAAGTTGATAATCAAGGACCTCAACGTAAAACTGAAAGTAAATCAGGAAGCTGGCAAGTGGAAGGTTGATGAGGAAAAGAAACGTGCAGCGGAAACAGTTCAGAAACTTAAATCTGAGCTGGAAAGCTTAAAAAGGCAATACGAAGAGGAGAAAAGGAAATCTTCAGATTTTTTTCATCAGGTAAAACTCGATGCATTATTTTAATTTTAATTCTTACTTAGGCTAGTTGTTTTTGTTTCTGATAAGGCCACTTTAAAAGTGTGAGCAGCAATTATGGAGTGGGCTGTGCTGTCACACTTGCTCAATCTCATTCGCTGGTGTGCCTTGAGACGTCCTCCCAATGTGAAAGGCGCTTTACAAATGTAATTTTGTTGTTGTTGTTGATAGGGCCTCTGAGTGCCGTCCTGGTCAACATTTCCCCAGATAAAATTGGTCATTCACTTCATGGTTGTTTGTGGGGCATTGCTGTGTGCAAATTGGTTTTCACCTACAAATACAATTGCCATGCTTTACTGCAAATTCTGTGAAAAGACTTTTGATGACGAGAGAAAGCACTTTTATCAAAGGCAAGGATAACTATTAGTGTAGCATAGGTGTTCCCTATATTAATTGCTTGCTCACTTTATTTTGAATCTATTATCAGATACAGATTTGCACTTCAGATGTTGAATTTGAAAAAAAAATTGTAAAAATCTACATCATCAGCTACAGGTAGTCTTGAAGGAACTCCACAATGCACGAGAACAGATCACGAGCCTTGAGACAGTGATGAATATCTACCTCTAACATTTACTTAGAGATGATGATCCATTGTAGATTGGGATTAATCTCAATTTCCCATTTAGATTTCAAATTTGAAATCTCTTTTGTATTTCTGACTGCAACTCTGCATTTTTAATTTTTGGGCTTTACTGCAAAAACATTTTATTGGGCATTTCTTGTTGAACATTATAGACAACTGTTCAGATTTCTAAAGTTATTTAAAGAGAATTGGGAATAAAGAGTTGCTTTAAAGTTCCTGTAGTTTTTCTTGGAGCAAGTCCTATTTCATACAAGGAAATCAGCAATTGGAATAAATGATCACATTGTTTTTATCTCTTTCAGAAACTGTACGAAATGTGCCTTTCAGACTCAGCTTTGTACAAAAACGGTGAAGATGATGGCAGATTAGGCTTACGAACATCCAGCAACCTTCTCGATAACAGTTTCTTAGAATGTCCTAAATGCAAAGCCCAGTATCCCACCAGCCAACACCGGGACTTGCTGGACCATATTGATTTTTGTACTAACTAACCACTTATATTCACGTCCTCCCGACATGAAAAGTGTTATAAAAATGTAATTTTGTATTGTATTATTTTCATTTTTCCATTTTTGTGAAATGTGTTTGTTTGAACAAAGCTAGAACAGTGGTGTTAGAAAGTGTATTTGGGGGCATGAAATAAATTATTATTCGTGTTACAATGCAATTGAGAATGATGAGCAATTCTGATTACGCTAAGTACTCTGACTTAGAAGTTTGACCGGAATGGTCATTTGGGATGCCCTATCTTTAGTTCATTGCCTTTTTTTGGAGGAATTGAACTTTACATGATTTTACTTCCAGGTCCAGGTGTCCATCTATCTGGGAATTCACAATCCTGAAAAATGTATCTTTTACATTATTGCTGAAATATTCAGTATTTCCTCTTCCTCCCCAAATAGGATGGCAATACATTCTAGGTTGGGGATCACTCCATCTGTTTTTTTTCCAAAGCTGCAAACGCAAACATATTTTATGACCTATAAAAATAGTGTGATAAGTTTTTAAAACTGTTCAGACAGACTAGCAAAATTAGATGGGGTAAAATATATTTTGAGTAAGGATTTTGACCTATTGGAGCCAGAGTCAATTTTTTTTCATTGAATGAATAGCACTCGGTGTTAATATATTCATCACAATAATAGGGTTTTAAAATATCTGCTTTTATTTTTTTTCTGTATTTTTGCTATTTGATTTGCACATGGACCTATGTGCAAGGGTAATTTGAAAGTGTTCCCATAAAATTGCCATTCAATAGTTTTCTATGGATCGGCAATTTCCTGCTGAACTATTTTTCTATTTATGGTTATCAACTTTTGACAGATTATACCTATTTGTGATTATGTGGCTGTTTACTTTCTGTAATACAGATAGTGTTTCAGTTCTCAACGAATCAGTTAACAAAGAACTATTGTACATTTTTTAAACATTTCTAAGCTATCCATTCACAATGGATAGGTGCTTTATGATGATCAGCTAATGCACAAAAAAGAAATTATTTCAGTAGATAGTGTATTTTGTTTTAATTTCAGCTGAAATGCAGATTTAAAGTGTCACCTTTAACTTTTGAGATTCAATTAATATTAGCCAAGAGTAAAGAACAGTGTTTAGTAGAAGTTAAATAATGTAAGTTTCTTACAGATTGTACTGACATAAGATAATGCAGCAACCTGTTAAGACAGACATTTCATAACTGAATGTATACTACTGTAGAAAAAGTATCAGAGAATTTCAAAATTCAAGAAGCGCAATTTATTTAAAGAATTTATTTTTATATTTGAGTTTAAGGCGTTTTATGCTCTTATTTCTGAGATGCAGTCATACACCTTTTGTGGAAATTGCACTCACTGATTCTTGTATGAAGGTAATTGCAGGTTACACTTCCCATATGAATCATTCACTTCCCTGTCTTTGTATGCGATCGTACACCAGTTCAATACAATAGACATGTCAAAATTTGAATCCATTCTACTTTTTATTTACACTGGACCTTACCTCTGAAAAAGGGAATGTGTAGAGTGGTTTCTAATTTGTCCTACATTCATGGATCGTGCTGCAGGATGACTAAATACTGAACCAGAATGTTTTAATACAGGTTCAAATATTGTGAGAGCGTCTTCCAGCCAAGTGCCGTTTGTAGCCCACTTGCTTCCAAACCTTTGCTGCTCTGGTGTGAGACACTCATTCTAATATCTTTGCCCTTCACTCTGCACCCCATAAGGGTCTCTGCTTGACATCCACTACAGCACAGCCGAAGTGAACAACTATGATAGTTACCGAAGTGACTATCACTTCATGATCTTCCAATTATACTGTGCTAGCAGTATTTATTTCTCCTATACTTTATTACCCCGCCCCCCCGACACCCCAAACTTTCTCTGACTCCGAAAACCAATTTGTGCAGCTATTTTAAATGCAGTCTTAATAAATGTAAAGGCTTCACTCCAGTTAGGTTACATGCCATTTAACATACTGATAAATCTGATATTTTTGCAAAACGTAAATTATTTGGTTGAAAAGGATACTGAAATCTAATTCCTGCTTTTCAGTTATTGGGATACTTTTTTTTAACATGTGCTTGACTTGATGTATAGAGTATTTTGCTAGTGCGATTTCAATTGTTATAGAACAAAGCAATGTGCCAGTCAATTTATATGCAACTTTTTAAAAATAAATGCTATCATCAATTTAAAAAAAAAACTTGCTTGGTGGAGTTTTTTAACCCTTTGGTTAAAAGATTGGTTAGCTATTTTGTAAGACTTCATTCAAAGCAGGCTTTACTTTGAGGGTAAACAGTTTGGGTTTGTTTAACCATCTGCTTATCTTCAGACTTGAAGTCGCATTACTAAATGGAATGATTGGTGAAAGAATCCAGCCTGTCTGATACAAGTTAATCCTAGCTAAACACTCAACGGGAGAAGATTTTGGGCAAGCTAAATACACATGCTCACAAAAAGGGAATATCTGAAAAGGCAAATTGCCAAATGCATAAGAGATTTATTTGATAAAATTGGTTATTTGGCAAGTTTGTCCTCCGGATAAATGCTGGGAAAATAAGGCTACAGAAGTTAGAAAGTGCTCTTTCAATTTTGAATATGTTGGAAGTATTAGATTGCAGATAGCAGACCCATTCAAGATATGTATTTGGCAATTATTGGTTGAATCAAAAATTCTTGGAACTGCCTCATGTAAAGATACTTGTTTTGCATGAATTCAATGCAGTTCACTTTAATGTTTGTTGTTGTCTCTTGTGTTCCGTTTATAAATTGAATAGCCTGTATTAAGTACAGCTCACTCGTGAGGAAACAATCAATTTTGACAAGTAGTTACATTTTTCAAGGATGCAGATCTGTGACAAAATGTTGCTCAGAACTGCACTTGACAGAGAACATTTGTTCTATTGCTAATTTAGTATGAAAAAATTTACACTGTGTGCTATTTCTTCAAAGAATTGTTCTCATACCACAAACTTCTTTTTGAGCTATAGTATTCATGTAGGGACAGTACCATATAACTGCCAGGTTACATTGTATCATAAGTGGTAAACAGTGTGGTCTGAGTGATAACCTTGACAGATCCTGCTGATAACATTCCTCTTGAAAATATCTAATAACCGTTCACAAGCTTTCCCTCATAATCCCAGTGTGAAAGGCGCTATACAATTGTAATCTTGTTGTTGTAATGCATAATCAATTGTTGAGAGTGATCACTGCTTCCTTTGCAAGAGTTGGGTTTTAGTCGGATCAGTTCAACTCTGTAACTTAGCAGTTGTAAAAGCAACAACTTTCTGCAATATAGGTATTTGTAAATACTGCATTCTTAAAAACCCTGAACAAATTAATGATCTGACATTGTATCGTGAGAGCCAGAATCATAACATGTAAAGAACTTTTTTTCAAGCTCTTATTATAATGATGATATTTTTAAAATGTTTCATTTTCGAATTCTGATTTAAAAGCATCAAAACCAACACAAAATGGGAAGAGATTAAGTTCTGCGCTCAGAATATTAACAACACATAGCTACTTTTTTTTTACACAAAAATGAGTATGGTATTCTTAAGAACCTCTGAGTGAAAACCATTTCTTCACTCAGAGGGCAGTGAATTTATGGAATTCTCTAGCCCAGGTGCTCAATCATTGAACATATTCAAAACTGAGATCAATAGATTTTTACAAACTAAAGAGATTAAGTGATATGGAGATAGAGCAGGTAAATGGAATTAGGTTAGATCAGCCATGATCTTATTAAATGGCGGGGCAGGCTCGAGGGACCAAATGGCCTACTCCTGCTCCTATTTCTTATGGATATTAATAATACTAAAATTAGGCAATACGATGTGTATGCATAAATATGTAAGATATATTGCAACTATATCTTACATATTGGGCTGCAGGCTGAAAAATTAATAAATTATCACATTTACAGTCGGTCTAGAGCCAAGATGTCATGTACCAATTATACATTTTCGACTCTGAATGGGTCTCTCGCCACACTCGCTCAACCCAGATAGAACAGCAAGGAAGCTTCAGGTTGCCCCCAAAAATAAATTCATCTCTGCGCTACAAAGAAGAGGATGCTGGAATCTGAGTGCTTTCTGGTGCTGAAAATTTAATTGATTCAACATGTAGACTGGAAAGGTTAGCATATGTGGACTAAATTGACCAAATGTATTTAGTAGAAGGGTGTCTGAGGGAAGGGGGCAACCTCAGTGCAGTTAAATGCAGGAACCAAACATGGCATTGGAAGGAATGGTGCAAAGCAGGACCAGTCAGAACAATTGATGGGAAGAGTGCTCCGTATTTACTTATTTAGTAAAACAATTTATGTTATCTAAATTATTTATTCAAACGTCAATGCCGTACACAGTTGTAAAACCCAAATCATTGCATTTTTTTTCAATTCACTCAGAAATGGATTTGAAGATTAAAGTTAAACCTCTATTGTTCATTTCATTCATTTAGTAAGTTAATTAAGTCCAGTCAGTATTTTCTCCTCTGCTTTCCTGAAAATGTTGGAACCATGAAACAGTACCCAAGCCTGAACCCAAATGTACATTTCCAGGTGTAATAGTTACACTCACTCACTTTGTTAATGGTCCTCATTCTCAGTGTTCTGAGACTACCCTGCATGAGGGGCGTTATATAAATGCAAGTTGTTGTTAAAAACCAGTGAGTATCAGCAGACTTTCCTTTGGGGATTAATGGATAGTACTGTAATCAGTAATGTGAATCCTGAGGGAGTGGGTGGGTGGGGGAGGGGAGATGTGGGACTAAGTGTAGTGCCCCCAACCTCCAGCTAAATTGAATCTCAAAATATCTGATTACCACTTGCCTTCATAAAGATATTACAGAAAAAGTAAAATGCAGCTTTACTGCCAGGAGAAATTGCAACCCTTTATACATAACCTAATCAAAGAAAATATTGGGAACACCTTCAGAAAATGCAAAAGTGCAAAGCCTCTTATGTGCAGATCTACATCTGGCAGCTATCAACAATGATTGATTTTCTTATTTAATCTTGACAAAATACAGATGTTTTTCAGATGGTTGGGATTGTTTAATGCTTGCTCACATAAGCATTTTCTTGTTTAATCCCTTTCGCTTGCACAATCCATGTTCAAAAAAAAACTGGCAGAATGACAGTACAATTGTCAGTCTGTTGGCTGCATTGGGACACAGATGTTTATAGGACAGAAAACTGGGTCAGTAATGTCCATTGAAGTATTGTACTTTGTGGTAAAATACTTGCTAAAACAATATTATATATGTTTGGGTTCTAGAAGCAAAGTCATTCTATGTCAAAATGTTTACTTTATCCAGCTCAGTATACCATATAGCTTGTTTGTAAAGTTTACAAGTGCCTATTCTTCATGTGTGAACCTAGACAATGAAGGTCAGTCGGCATAAAGGTATCCAGTAAGCCTTTAAACATATATAAGTTGGTTTAATAAATAAATCACTAGATTAGTTGGGTGAAGAAGGCCCTTTGATCATATCCACTCTATTATCCTCCCATCAGAGTATTAAGCTACTTTTAAATTGTCTAGTATCCTGGTCCAACTACCCTTACTGGCAACCTGAGCACTACATGTCCCATTGTTTCTTTTCACGAAACAACAGCAACAACAACAAAATTACATTTACCTAGTACCTTTCATGTTGGGAGGACTTTCCAAGGCGCCGGAAAATTTAATTGCATTATATTCAGGCACTGGAAGAAAAACACCTTCCAAATCTCTTCAATTGCAAAACTATGGCCAGGTAATATTAGTCTTTAGAGTTGTCATTTGATAATTGTGCATTTGGGGACGTGGGCTGGGAAGATGGGATCAGTGAAAGATCCACATTTGGTTAAAAAAATGGCTAAACCAGATGAGGAACAGGTGTCAAGCCTCAGTAGGACAAATAGTTGGACTTTGTCCAAGCAACTCAAATGGAGTACAATTCACAGAAACATTTTCATTGAACGTGTGTAGAACATGTGAAACTCCCCTCCCCCCACTCCCAAACACAAGACTTCTTTCTGTATTTGACTTGAAAGTAACCAGACGACTCACTGCAAAACAATTGGGTGATCTCTCTGCTTTATTACACATTTGCAAGTCTTGCAGAAATATTTTGAATGCTGTGAAAATTGAATGTTGGTGGAGCACTACATGTACATGTGAGTGTCCACAGACAGAACTCTGCGTTGTTTAAGTAAAGTATGATGTCAGCAGCATAGCTTAATATTGCTGGCTCTCTTATACAGATTCGAAGTTGACATCTTGTAACATTAGTTGTAAGATGCCACATTCCAACATAAAGTTAAGACTTTTTACTGTGTTATACTGTTGTTGTTAAGTAATTAATTTGGTGCTGGTTTAAATGAAGTAATCCAACGTCGAATTCTTAAGTATAACACCAGGAGTTATAGTTCATTTGAATTACTAAGATTTACAAAGAATGTACAGCACGGGAAGAATCCATGCCGGTGTTTATACTCCATATTACTCCATTCACTCCTTACTCCTTCCCATTCTTTTTATTCCCCTCTCTCTCATGTGAAGGTCTAAGCTTCCTCTTGAATGTATTCATACTTTCTGATTCAACTATCGCTTCCAGCAGTGAGTTCAACAATCGCACCAGCAAGTCATTAGGTGGCCTTACACTACTTCAGGTCTGAGTCTAAACGGTGAGGGAATAAGTTATACATTTATGTTATGTCAATCAGTCTACCTGACAAAATTAGTCTGCCTTCCCCCACCACCCGATCGATTTAACATGCATTTGACTTCTATTTCCAAATTGTGAACAAACGATAAGAGCACCACACATTAATGCTCTCGCATATGCTTGGAACACTACATTCACAGTAGTGAATTTGGTGGGGAGTAAAGGAATGGGTGGAGACTCATGTGGAGAATAAACACTGACATGGATTGGTTGAGCCGAGTGGCCTGTTTCCTCCTTGGTTCGGAGGTTAGTAGAGCAGCAAGCGAATAGAAGTCATGAGTGAGGAACTGTTTTTAATAGTACCTCATTCACAAGGCATGGATGCTATTTGCTACATGCTGTGCTGTAGCAGCATTAAGTGTAACAGTCAACATTAGGAATGATTACATCAGGAGATGTTAAAACAGCACACTATTTGAATTGTTTTCCACAATTTGTATCAAGATAATATTTTAACACCGTGGTGTTGCAACTAAAGAATTTCTTTCTTCCTATAGTCAAAAAGTGAGTTTGTCTGACAGCTATTAAAATTATGAAAGCAGTGTACACAAATGTTTATAATTATTTTATTCAACTCTAACAATTGTGAAAGTAAACAACGTGTGGAAATCTGTTTGAATTTACAATATTGCTACAGAGTGAATTTTAGGAACAACAACTTGCACTTATATAGCACCCTCCACGCAGGGTAGCATCTCAGAGTTTTAGCAAAAGATATTCACAAGATGATTGAAGCTGGTTTTTGTGCAGTGTTGCAGATTCACACTCACAGCCATGATGTTCTTGTCAACATTAACATAATTCAGTGGACCTACACAAGGCACAGACCTGCAAATATACCAAAAGTACATGTAGATCAGACTTTATAACTACAATACCTATAAACTGTTTATTGTTTTAGACAAGAGTAAAATATAACATTCAATCCAAACAAGACAATGTACAAAGTAAAGAAAAATAAAATGAATATAGAGATAAATCAAAATGTTATTGGCAATATCATGGATATTTTGTCCTACTCTCAGAGAGGAATATAATAAAATAAATGAAGAATTATACAGACATGGGATGCTGCCATTACAAGCTACATTTTCAATAATTTCTCAATAACAAACTATCCTTGGACACTCCATAAGTTACATTATAGACTCTGAAGAATCTCATTTTAATAATGTTTCCTGTAAATGCTGAGTCCATTTTAATACTGCTATAAAAAGTCTGACTAGGATAAGAGCTAGTGTGTAACATAGAAAGTTGCACAAAGAGTACTATTTTGCTTACCTTTAATCCCTTCAACAAACATGATTATAAAATATACTTGCACTGCTCTGTTCTCTTGTTAATATCAACCTTCAAAAGCTCTATATGAGGTCTTAGTGGTAGAATCTGATGACTTTTCAAGCATAGGATCACTATGCTTAACAAAAGGCCACATGGTGAGATCGCAAGAAAAAACACACATAAATTTTAAATGAAGGAAGCTTGGCTGATGGTGCCATTTAAAATGTCCTACAATCTTATCCAGAACAGTAGAACCAGAGGACACAGCCTGCGCTTGTAAATGCAAAACTAATCTGCAGAAACATTATTTCAGTGAGCAAGTGGTAAAAATAATGCAACAGGTTCCCCTAGGGTTAGGGTTAGGGTCGGTGGAAGGAAAACGTGTCGATTCATTCAAATGCAAATTAGATTCCTTTTTGTTTCAGAAAATCATATTTTGGGAGACAACGTATGAATAGTTTGAGTCATGACATATGACAAGTGTGTGCTTGGGAGAAACAGGGAACTTTGCACCAGTGGTTCCCAAAGCTTTCCACCACGAGTGGGTTTTCCTTGCCTCAGGCTTGAGTCTGTTGTAGACAAAGCAATAGAGATTGATTGCCATATGATGTGTTAACATCTCCATTCTTATTGTAGTGTGGGACTAGCAGGACGGACCTTGGTCTTTAGCAATTCCTATGTCCCTATGTGATCAGCATTCATTGTTTTTACCTTCATGCCGGACGCGTCCGTATTTATTTGCCAGACAGATTTGTCCCTGCCTTTGTCGAATTATACCATGCACCTCGGGGGGAATGCCTTTGGGATCCCGAGAGAACACAAGTGAGTAGCTGTCTGCACAGGTTTCATCATCATTCAGTTGTCGACAGGTGTAGGTGATGGCAAATGTATCATAATCTGTGTCAATCACCCAGTGATCATCAACTGAAAGAAATAATTCAAAACTTTTAAAAAATATTTTCCAGGTAACGTGGCGTGAATGTGGTGCCGTTCTCCCCAAATCCACACGTGCATTAGCGTCACGTTGACTCGCGTTATTAATAAAAAAAATAACTTAAATAGCTTGACTTAAAATAGCTTAAGACATTGCCTAGAATTAATGTGTGAGAGAGAGAGAGAGAGAGAGAGAGACAGAGAGAGAGAGAGAGGTTAAGGTGGTGATCGCCTCTTGCAGAACTGTTACTTACAGCCGGACTGGAGGTAATGCAAAGCTCCTCGGTATTTCAGTTTGAATTTAGCCGGGTTCGAGGTTTCCAGGAACTTTCCCAGCATTTGGACGCAGGTTGGCCAGTTTCTGCATTAAAAAGGCAACCACACAAACTGAAAACAACGGATTATTCACGATCGGTACGGCGCTCAATGGTGATTTGGGTTGTTTTTTTAGCGCTTACTCGAGCAGAGTGACTCTTCCTCTGGCTGTGGCGTTCATGAATCCCTGGTCATCCTGCGCAAAGTCAGCGTAGATGTTGTCTTCTAGGAAAATTGAGTCTGGACTTTTCTTTGCCATCGCATACCATCGTCCTAGATACTGTAACGGAATTTCAACCAGTTAGAGGGTGGGTGGGCGGCTTTCACCACAGTTTTTTTTTGATGCTGGGGAGAAATTCAACTTACTCGTGTTTTGTTGAAGTTTTCTTTGACTGGGAAAGTGCTCACATTGCAGTTGGACTGTGCATAACAGTGGCAGATGGAGATGAGAACCAAAGAGAGTCCCAGGATCTTAACTTCTGCTAGCATCTTGGAGGACGTCTGCAAAAACAACAATCGAATTCTTCTTCGACAAAAAAAATCAATCAATACATCACGACATTAAAACGCCCAACATTTCTGTGTGATTCGGCAGAGACGACTGCACTGTGCGTTCAGGCAGTTTGGCTCAAGCTGCTTCTGCAGACGCATCTAATACACAGTGAATTCTAGCTGTATTCATCCGAAAATAGTTACATGGCACAAAACCCGGGTCCCCCCCCCACCCCTGTACTGTTCCAATAAAGATCGAGATTTACCTGGGATGCAATGGCGAGTTGCAAGTTGTGAGCAGCAATTCAGATTTTGCTCGATCTATATATACGTGCGTTCGGACTCTGCAGTAAACAGCATCTCAGTCACTCCGCCCTCAGTTTGGAATGCAAATTTCATTGGCAAAGCCTCTCATTCTCACCAGAGTTTACATAATTCAACGGTTGCATAATTGATCGTCTATTTATCTCGACCCAGTAGGTTGGTCAGCCCGTCTCACGCACAATGCAAACTGCGGATTTGTCACTTTTCGTGACAACATGAAAGATTCTCAACTCGCACCTTATTTCGATGTATCCCGTTCTTTGCAAACGTTAGTGTCTCGGTTTCACGAGAAGCTGCGAAGAGTGGTGGTGTGCAGGCCCACATCTGGGAGCTATCAACAATGAATGAACTCCCTGTTTAATCTTTACAAAATACAGATGCTCTCGTTTTGGAGCATTTAATGCATGCTTTCATAACAGTTTCTTGTATAATCTCTTTCCATTGCACAATCCAATGTCCAAAAAAAAAAGACCTGGCGCTAAACGTGACAGCTTTTTGGCTGTGTTGAAACACAGATGTTTTTTTAAGGCTTTTTTTTTAAAAAAAGGGTAATCTCGTCTAATTAAATATTATAGTTTATACCAATAGTGAGTGTGCTAAGCAACGTTATCGTACTTTGGCATCAGGTTTAGATGTATATACACCCTAGTTTTTTTTTCTATCAAATTCAATATACCACAGAACTTGTTTGTAATTAAAAAAAATTATGTTGTATAATGCAAAAGGATCCAAAGTTATAATTGGGTTAACATGCATTGCCATCCCACGAAAAGCCATGAGATGAATGATCAAATGTAACCAGAGGATTTTTGGCCAGAGCCCTGGGAGAAAGTTTTTTTACTCTTTCCAAATAGTGCCATGAGCTCTTTAATATCCACTTGAATTGGTAGATGGGACCTGGTCTCATCTGAAGGACAGCAGAAGTCCCCAGCAATCATAGGCAGCCTGGACTATGATCTCAAAGTCCCTATGTGTTTGAAATGTTGTAAAAGTACAAGCTATGAGAATTAAATCGACAAAGCAGATTTCTTTCAGTTTGGGAAAGAAGAACTGGACGAGCTCTGCCTCATTTTAACGATGACAATGTATAACAGTGATGTAACGTTGAATACAATTGATGTGTGCAATTGTGCCAAATGAAAATAGCTTGGTATTGTTTCAGGGCCAGTTCTTGGCGGATGCAGAAAACTGCTTGCAACTCAGTATAAGGTGACACTAAATCGCAACGTTTCATTCCGAGAAACCACGAGGAATGTGGAAAATGTCACACGTACACTCGGAGCCAATGTTCTAATCTAAACGCCTATTTTCAACAAAGTAGATGAAGTATCTCTGCATCTCATCCTTTGCTGAACCTGACTGTGGGCGTTAGATTAGACACTGCATACAAAGCTTTATTTTGCATCTAAGTGTGCAGTTTGATGGAGCCAGCACAGAAACATGAATATAATTTGATGAAACATATTTTAAAATGTTATGCATAACTATATATTATTTTAAGTCTAAATTCACTACAAATAAAGGACATAATCTAAAAATGTCGTATCACCTGGATCAAAATAGATTCTTAAATAATTTTAACATCTCATATGCATTTATAAAATTTATGCAAATGCTCCCTCCATGTTGCAATCTACATTATAATCACCAGGGGCAATAATCATGAGCGTAATACTTAACCTGAGACAGGTTTATTAAATCATAATTAAATTAGGACAATATATCCCATTCACCTCATTGTGTTAATTTATATTATAGTTTAGGATTTTGGAGAGTATTGTTCCACCTATCACATCCTCACAGTAGATTTTGTAAGCAGACCCGTTGTTCACTATGCTGTGGAATTCGATTTCCTTTTTATATTCATGTATCTTAGATTAACAAAAAAAACTCTGACTCAATTGCAAATTAACAAACACAACAGTCAGACAGTTTCTAAGCAAGAACACGAGAGTTTAGACTTACCCTTGTTTTAAATGCTCGGGTCAGTGAGGATAGGGACCACTTTGATGCTTTAGTGAATTTCGATTTCTTGAAATGGACAAATTATGAACTTTATGGGATTCAGATCCAGAACATGTGCTGTACACTGACAGCTCAGGATTTACTCTTATGACAGATTGAGCTCCTTGAAGTGCCTCAGACAGACTCATGTTTGTGTATTATGGTGATTTCAAAAGAAAATGCAAACACCTGCTTATTCTGCAGAGAGCTAAATGGGAGTCCTTTCCCAACAATAATTTTCTTTCGTGGATAAGATACTTTTGTTTTCACTGGTTGCCAACCGTGTTATTAGGTAACCTTTAACCAAGATCGAGACAACGGACAGAAATGCTTTAATTGCAATCCATCATTAATTCGGCACTTTCTGAATCATCACTTTCGAGCAAAATATCAAATTGTATATATGGATCCAAATTCTTGAAACTTCAGCAGAGCCTTTGATTCTCTGTTTGATCTGTTTTAGCTTTTTCTCTCTTTGCATTCTCTGACTGATAATCGCCTATCAGTTTGAGAAATCTGTGATCGGTTAACAATTCTATAATAATAATATTAATAATCCTTGCATTTGATATAGCGCTTTTCACGTTCTCTAGACGTCCCAAAGCGCTTCACAGAATATACTGTAAAGTGAATTGACTGTATATTTGTGGCCGAACGCGGCAGCCAATTGCGCACAGCAACGTCCCACAAACAGTCATGGATTGAAAATGACCAATTTATTATTGTTTTGTTTTTTGGAGGGATTATTATTAGGCGTGTGGAGTAAGGAAACTTGCCCAAGGTTTCGCCCTGCCTGGAATTGAACACAGGTCTAGAATAGTGATGCCGTTTTCTTGAATTGCTGAGGCAAAAGTCTGCAGTGTGGATTAACCGTGTAGATTAAACCATTAACTGGTTAGCAAAAACCGTGTAGATTAAACCATTAGCTGTCAAATATCATAGAGCGTTCCGATTAAAATAATGTTGAACCAAATCTTTCAGTGTCCGGAAACATCTAAACAACAGGTACAATTCAACATCACCATCGCTGAATATTACGAGCTACTGAAGTTTTAGTTCTACACAACTTCACCAATGAGCCCCAACAATTATGTGAAAGAACACATTGCTAAATTCGAATATTGCTTTCAATCTCTCTTTAGGTTATTGCTTCAAAGGTTAATTCGCAAAATTCCTCATTGACTCATTGGTCAGGATAATCTCCTGGCCAGAAACAACATACGTTTTCTATCTCTTTTTGTGGAATTGTAAGAAATTGTTTTCGAAGCAAGCTTTCAAAACCACTTTGCCAATCAATGCAACCAATATGACTTCAATCAACAAAATAACCAGAACCAAAATGAAGTTCTATTGGATCCAGTTGAATGGAATTGCAAACGAAAACGTTGCAGGTGTGAAACAAGGGAGTTCATACATCAACTAAAGATAAGCTAAAAAGGACTCGTTTGTACAATATGTATTGGGAAAAAAACATTCAATATTCAACAAAACATGTACATTTAGAAAGTGACACCGAATAAAGATTATACGGGAGACAGTTTCTGAAGTCACAAATAAAGTATACAAAAAAGACAAGATTTGTTGTTGATTTTCAAAGCAAAGCAATAATCAGTTATTAAGCTGATTTCTGTTCTTTCAGGCGGATATGGCAGATCTTACAAATACGCACGATTGCCTTTTTTCTTTAAGTAAATTACCCATGAATGAGAATGTATTAAGTCAGAGTCACAGGGGTATTTTAAATGGTACGAGTCACGGATAACGCAATAGTGTACTAATGTATTGCACGTGTACTAATCCAACATACAGAACAGTTATCCACAATTGAATAGTTATAGAAAACCGAGGAAGTACCATAGTTGTGCATAATCTGTCTGTGCTCATTGGAAATATCACTTTTGCGCTTTAATTGGATTCTAAAATAGAGAAGATTGGGATTTATTTTCTAATAATAATGATCAGGATAATGACGTCATGTTTATTAGCAGTCAGCAAGATCTCCTTAGCCTCTAAGCCATTGCCTGCTGTCAACCTAAGAGAGACATCAGATGGTGTGTGATCTGCTGGCTGGGACTCCCATGGTAAAACTGGGCGTATGATGTCTATGATCTACTGTCAGCTGCAGCAAGATACGAGGGGCCTTTGATTCTACCCTTTTGTCTCTTTGACGATGCGAATCTAAAAGGAAAATAACAGCAAACATGGGGGAAGTTAACAAGCAAGCGGTCGAGCAATACTTGGAGAACAACCCACAGTTTGCCAAGGAATATTTTGACAAGAAGCTCAAGCCAGAAACAATAGGAGCGTTGTTTAACGATAGAAAAGTAGAAGTGAAAGATGGGGCGTCTTTCAAGGACCTATGCAAGTTGGAGGAGTCTGACATAGTGTTTGAGATGATGGTTGAGATGCAAGATACCAACGACATCGACAAGCAGATGCACAAGGTAGTGCAGAGGATTGTAACTCTAGTCAATGCGGACAGAGGTAGCATGTTCATAATGAGGTCGAGGAATGGCATCCCCGAGCTGGCCACAAGACTTTTTGATGTGACCCGAAACTCTGAACTGCAAGCCAATCTTGTTGCTCCAGAGAGCGAAATAGTATTCCCGTACGATATTGGGCTGGTAGGATGGACCGCGCACACCAGGAAGGTGCAGAATATTGCTGATGTTAAAAAGGTAGGTTTGATTGAACTACTAAAGCCAACACAATGAACTGCATTTAAAAATGGGTATTAATATTAATCCTTGCATTTGATTTAGTGCCTTTTTTGCGGAGAGGACGTCTCAAGCGCTTTAAAGAATTTACTGTAATGTGTAGTGACTGTGTATTTATCGACCAACACAGCAGGCAATTTTGTGTTTAGCAATGTACTACAAAAATTATGAAGTAAATGATCAATTTTATCCCGGGCAATTGAATTTTCATTCAATTTATATCTTCACTTAAGTAGCATCACATAAATAATCTTTCTTGCCTACTCTTTTATGTGCAGTGGATTTGTTTATTATTTGTAATTTATTTGTAAAGCTAGAAAATCTCATTTTGTGTTGTGAGAGAATTCACCGGAATATTTCTCTGCACAGCTTTCACCACATATGCTGCCTTTCTGCTAAATAGCAAAACCAGCCCAGAAATGACTGCAAGTCTTATTACATTAGATTGCTGTTATCCAGTGAAACCAATTTGTCAGCTTTCAATTAAACTGCTTCAAATCCGAATCCGTTACCGGTATTGTGAAAACAAATTGGAAATTCATCATGTGGATATGCACTGCTGCAACATTTTTGCATCATTTTTCTTTCTTAAAGTGTAATGATGTATGCAGAGCGTGGTTGCATAATCGAACATGAGAATAATACAGTGATAGGCAATATCCAGTTGATCAAACAGGTCTTTTTATTTTGCTTAGATTCAAAGAGGTGTCATGGGTTACTAAGAAAAACACTGCAGCTTTTGACTTGCAACTGCTTATTGCCAAATCAAGACAATGGTGGATAATCCTTCTAAATGTATAATGCTTATTAGGAGGAAAAGATCAAGAAGGATCAAGATGAGTATTTTCAGGACGTGTCGTCAGCTGGCGATCTATATTCCTTACATAGTCAAAATGCACGAGGGGCTGGTTCTGGATTGTGACATCAAAGATATCATTGAACTTTACCTAATAGCACAGATGGCTTGCCACTGCATCCCAATTCAGCCACTTTATCCAAGATCATCTAGGGAACTTCCATTCATAATATATCTAGAAATTCCATTTGTAATATTTGCCCCAAAATACCTCTCATGGATGCAAACACGGAATCACGTGATTATCACCAGATAAGCTTTGTCAAAGCAAATTACCTTCAGCACAAAGCTACTGTCCCTAATCAATCTACAAAGTAAATCTTCCAATGTTGGCAGACACTGTTGGTTCTTACTCTTATAACTCTGTCTATGCGTATCTAGCACCAAGTTACTATGGATTTGAGCTAGAACTGATAAAGAAAATGTTATAATTACTACTAGGGAGACCGCTCTTAGATTTCTTCAATGTAATATAATCTCCAATATTCTTGAAAAAATGACCTGCAGTGCAATTTGGAGCCTATAATGTTATAATGTAACTTTGTCGTTCTGTCTTAGGATAGCCATTTTTCTGACTTTGTTGATAAACAGACTGCTTACACAACCTCCAACATTCTTGCTGCTCCAATTTTGCTGGGGAAAGAAGTATTAGCAGTCTTTATGTTAGTCAACAAGATTGACGAACCTCACTTCTCCAAACTGGACCAAGAGGTAAATGTAGTGAACCCACATATTCGTGAATAAATTTAAAACATTGCAAATCCATTGAATGTACTGTTTCCCCATAATTCATTTAATTCTTTTATATCCTCAGGTGTTTGCCAAATACCTTAATTTTGCATCTTTAGGATTGAAATACTCTCATTTGAATTATCTCTACAATGTTGAATCCCGACGGACCCAGGTAATGTTTAATTTTATATTAAAAAAATCCCCAATATCTTCAAACATTTTGATATCAATATATACGTCTTCATGAGGCTGACAGTAGTAAATATCATAATATGTACTATAAAAATTAACTACCATCGGCAAGGCACATTTTATAATAATAATAATCCTTGCATTTGATATAGCGCTTTTCACGTCGGGAGGACGTCCCAAAGCGCTTCACAGAACACACTGTAAAGTGAATTGACTGTATATTTGCGGGCGAACGCGGCAGCCAATTGCGCACAGCAATGTCCCACAAACAGTCGTAGATTGAAAATGACCAATTTATTATTGTTTTTTTTTTTTTTTTGGAGGGATTATTATTAGGCTCTGTGTGGAGTAAGGAAACTTGCCCAAGGTTTCGCCCTCTGCCTGGAATTGAACTCAGGTCTCTCGCTTGCAAAGCGAGTGCTCTAACCACTGAGCTACAGGACTCCAAAGCTTATACTGGAATTCAGAGGATAAGTTTTGGATTATAAATTTATGTATAATATACTGGTGTTATTTTATAATAAAATATGATTTACACTTATATAGCGTCTTTTATGTCAGGAGGATTTCCAAAGTGCTTAAAATCTTGGCTCAGTAGCACTGTTGCGTCTGAATCTGAGTGTAATGGGTTCAAGCCTCACATTGATATTTCAGAACTGAAGAGTTCTTATTACTAACAAGAAATCTGTAGATAAAAGAAAATCTGATAATATTAATTTAAGCAGACTTTTCCTGCTTCCTCCATTTCTTACAACTACCTCCATGCCAACAGCATGAGCCTAAAATCAATCAGAAAACCCTTACAGCATATTTCAGCGATTGTCTTAACCATAACTATCTAAAATGCAATTAAAATAGTTTTAGCAAAAAATAAATTTCTTTCCATGATGATGGCTTGTTTTAGAGATACAATCAATGATTTCTAATTTTAATTTTGATCAGTAGTTTCTTTTTAATTCGTCTTTGGTTAATTTACTTTTGCTTCCCATGAACAGGTCCTATTGTGGTCTGCTAACAAGGTGTTTGAGGAGCTTACAGATATTGAGCGTCAGTTCCACAAAGCTTTGTATACAGTTCGAATTTATTTAAATGTGGAAAGATATTCAGTTGCTCTGCTGGACATGACCAAACAAAAGGTAACCATATTTCTAAAGTTAATGTTGCATCCCTCTTTCTTATGGTTATTAATTCAGAACCACCATAATATGCTTTGCTTAATTAAATAAAAGAAATCAGAATTAAACATGTTGTGCTTTTTAGGAGTTCTTTGATGAATGGCCAATTCTGATGGGTGAGGCAGAACCTTACAAAGGTCCAAAAACTCCAGATGGCAGAGTAAGTGGTTTTTGAATTATTGTTAATTTCAGGAGTTCATGATAAATCTTTAAGATTAATCATAGGATGATGGCACTTAAATTCACTCTTACTCTACAGGAAATCATCTTTTACAAGATCATTGATTATTTATTGGTCGGGAAAGAAGAAATTAAAGTCATCCCGTAAGTACCAATAGCTCCTCCAAAACAAGTAAGACAAGGTTTATTAGATGGCACACTGACAATTAATGTGCTTTGCTTCCATTTTGTGTTTGAAGATCGCCTCCTGCAGATCATTGGTCCCTTGTGAGCGGGCTGCCGACTTATGTTGCCGAAAATGGATTTGTAAGTAAAGAACTCAATGAAAATGTCCAGCTTAGTTGCTATTTGTTGGAGTGGTTAGCTATGACATACTATATATAAACATACACACACATACATATATTTATTCATACCATAATAAATAATACCTGCAATTAATTTTGTAAAATAGATCTGTATTATTCTGCTGAAGAAAAAAAAACATTATATGTAACAGAAAGTGAAACATGGGGTAGGAAAATGGAATATTACAGATAAGGTGTGAATGTGTTAGTCAATGTACAGGTAAGTGGTTGAATAATACTGAAGAGGAATAGAAGTTTCTGCTTCAGAAGCTTGCATTGAACTTAGGTGGGCAAAGATAATAATTAAAGGAATAAATCAAAATAAGGATACAAATAGTTATTATGTTCTTCAAAAGAACACAAGAGCATCTCCACAAGAGCATGCACTGCTGTCTAATCCTGCTCACTCTCAATTTATATATTATTACTATATATGTATAACTTATGTTTGTGGCAGATCTGCAACATGATGAATGCTGTGGCTGATGACTACTTTACATTTCAAGTAAGTACAAAAATAAATGTGTTCTCTGTACCTAAATCAATTAAACCAAGTTTCAAATGCTGCATGCACCAAAACTCGGAGTTATTGGCACACACTCATTAACAGCAATACCATTCACCGTGCAGTTCGACAGTTTGTCAAAGAACTTGACAGAGTAGGATATAACATGTAAAAGCTAACCATTTTATACAAGTGAGTCTGGGATGTGAATCTGGGATGAGAAGAAGACCAAACTAAGAGAATACCTAGGCCTTCATAAAAATAAAAGACATATCTAATTTAGTCTGAGATTGTAAAATTAGAGATCTGCCAAAAATTAAACAACCCTCAAGCAAGACTAGAAATTAGAAGAGAATTGCTTCTCCACAGAATGGTATTTTTTTGCCAGCAAGGGTCTGATACATGTGGAAATCCGTGCCATGTTTAACAGTATCCACCCAGATGTGAATGCCATGTACACATGGAAATTTCTCTGTGTCTCGAATGGAATGGGAAGAATCCCTGCTCCCAGCTGATGAATCAGGCTAATTTGTCTGTCATCAGCAGTGCCCTGGAGTACTGCAAACCCACCTGTCTCAGGAACTGGACTACCGAGAGAGAGGGTTGACTCGATTCCAACATTCAATTGCCAAGCATATCAACTTGGAATCAGCTCAGCTGCACGGAGACCCTACTTACCTCTCCATCCCGTGCTCCCTCTCCTCCCACAAAGAGGATTGTCCACAGAATTGGGTGTGAAGAATAGATGTCCATTAAACATTATTCACTTGAAAGGAATTATATCAATATCTGGTTAAGAACAGGATAGAAAGTTATAACTGTAAGTATGAACATACATAATCTAAAACACTACACATCACCACAACTCAATCTTATTTGTGCCTTGATGATTCCATGAGTATAATGTTACCAGTTATGGCTGGCTGTTGTATGTTGTAATATTACTATTGTATTCTTGAATCACTACTTATTTTACCTATTTTACTTTCCAAAGGTTATGTAAAATTACAATGAAGATGCAAATAGGTCATATGTTGTTATTATCACATCAGAGTTTGCTAAGCACTTACGCTATTATTAATCCACCAATTGAAATTAGCTTCTGAACACAAGAGATTTTCATTGTATTTATTATATATCTCATGGCTTTCTTTGAAAGAAAGGGCCAGTGGATGAAACAGGCTGGGTAATAAAAAATGTCCTGTCATTGCCAATTGTAAACAAGAAAGAAGAAATAGTGGGAATAGCTACATTTTACAACAGAAAAGATGGAAAGCCCTTTGATGAACATGATGAACAGATCATTGAAGTAAGTACTAAAGAATACATTTTTCACACCATTTATCAAGGCAGGGTCACTTTCAGACCTCAATTGTCAATTATATTTTAAGAACACGTGAATTTGGGTGGCGAACAAAGCAATACTACAAAGGTTGGGGAGAGATACATGCTGACAAGTAAAGTTACAACCTTGGCAATATATGCGAAAGAATGCAGAACATCAGGAGTTAGCAAGATACAGTATTTGGCTTTTTGGCATTCCTGATAGTCTAATCCATTAAATTGAAATTCAAGTACAATCTTATTTTCCTCTAAGTGTGCACAATGACTTATTAACATTATTGAGGCCTCATTAATGGAGCATTTATGCACTTTGTTTCACACTGAATTCCACAGGGAGTATATAAAGCTAGCTCTGAGTTGACCCTGATACTTTGAACCTATTAACTTATTATTTAACCACACAATGTTACTGAAATACAAAGATCTATCAGTAAGACACAGCTAATAGTCCACCATTGATCTTATTAGCTTTACTGAATTAAAGTGTTGCTTGCTTCAGGGTCTCACACAATTCCTAGGATGGTCAGTTCTGAACACGGATGCATATGACAAAATGAACAAATTAGAAAACAGGAGAGACATTGCTGCTGAAATGCTAATGTACCATTCAAAATGCAGTAACAAAGAACTTCAGACTATTCTGGTGAGTGCAAAGGAAAAGACTATTTGCATTAACTATTACTTAAGAATAACGTGAATAACATTGTTAATAATTTTGTGAATCCCATGTTTTAATAGAAAACAAAGGAAAAAATAAATAAGGAAATTGAAGACTGTGAACAAAATGAAATGATTAAGATCTTGGTAAGTTATATTTGCATCTGTTATACAAAACTAGTTGTTTGATACTAAATTATTATTTGTAATATTTACCTCATTTAAGTGTTAACTACAACTTAAATTTTGCTCACAGAAAGAAGAATTACCTGATCCAAAAGTTGTTGATCTGTATGAATTCCACTTCAGTGACATTCCTGTTTCAGAATTTGACCTGATCAAGTGTGGGATTAAGTGTTTCTTTGAAATTAATGCAGTTCAAAAGTTCAAAGTACCACCTGAAGTGAGTCTTTTCGGTTTATTCACTTGCAGTATTGTGATTATGTTTAATTACTTGTAAAACTGGATTATTACAATTCTTATAATTTGTATATTCCAATACCCTGAAGTAACAGGGTATTGGAATATACCATCCTGGGCTTTGAATTTGCCTCTGTTCATGTTCCTGAACTGTATGAAATTTGCATACAAAATTGTACAATAAATTGCTCTGATGGTTCTTTGGGCAACGTGGAGTGAGAAATATAAATCATACTGCCAGAAGCAATATTGCTTTGCATCCAGCAGTATAAATAACAACAACTTGCATTCACATAGCGCCTTTCACGAGGGGTAGCATCCTGGAGCGTTTATAATAACTACAGATAATAACATAACTGATCCACAGTATGTTTTGTTTTCATAAAAATAATATCAGAAATGGTAATAGGGCAACAATGTATATTTTCTTGCATTTGTTTTCATTATTTCACTCTTAGGGACCTGAGAAAAACAAGGCTGAAAATGATAGTGGTCCAATGCTGGAGAAACATTTTGCCTTGATAAAGGCAAAAATTCTAAAGCCTTGATAAAAGTAGGAAAGACACAGTAATAATTAGAATAATCTATAGATTATCTTAAAGGATACCCTATAGCCCCAAGTGTGATACCATATTTGTAGAAGTAGAATTGAGTATGTAACATAGGAATGATTAAGTCCATAGGTCTACATTACAGTATGTATTTTATTTTTTGTACCACTTAATATCTTAAATGGGAATTGTTTTCTGACAGGTATTGACTCGATGGATGTACACTATTAGAAAAGGCTATCGTGATATTACCTATCACAACTGGCGGCATGGGTTCAATGTGGGACAAACTATGTTTACACTACTGATGGTAAGATACACCATTTAAAGAGGAACAAACAAAACTGTTAACAAAGAGCAACCGTTTTATTCATTGTTCAATCACTTTGTTCATGTGAATTTCTGTTGTATCCTTAGTCGTTCAAATTTTATAATCTATTTATGTAGACAGGTAAAATAAAGAAGTACTACACTGATCTGGAAGCGTTTGCCATGGTTGCCGCAGCTTTCTGCCACGATATTGATCACAGGGGAACCAACAATTTATATCAGATGAAGTAGGTGGAATTTAACAATGTGATAACAGCACCTTATCACATTGTTGAGAGATCTCAAAGTTCTTCACAGGATACACTGTAAAATGGATTAACTGTATATTTTGTGGGCAAAACGGGGCAGCCAGTTTACATACAGCAATATCCCACAGACAACCATGGAGCGAGTGACCAATTTTATTTCGGGGTTTTGTTTGTGAGGACACTGGGAGAAACTCCTTTCTCTTTTCGAATAATGCCATGGGATCTTTAACATCCACCTGAAAAGGCGGACGGAACCCTAGTTTAACCTTTCATCTAAAGGGTGGCACCTCTGCCAATGTAACACAATCCCAGCACTGAATTGGAGTGTCAGACTATGTGATTCTGAATCTCGAAGTGGGTTTGAACCCACAGCCTTATGACTTTGATGTGAGAGTGCTACCACTACATCAGGCATAGGCTGATTTGTTGAGAATTGGATAGAATTTAAGTTACGCTTCACAAATATGAGATTGCAATTTACTGTTTACAGTTTAGACAAAATCTGAAAGTTATATTTAAATGATACTTAACCACAGATCAGCAGCACCTCTTGCAAAGCTGCATGGCTCCTCCATTATGGAAAGGCATCACCTTGAATACAGCAAAACCCTGCTTCAGGATGAGGTCAGTGAGTTATTCATATCTGAATATGTTTGATCGATAGTTTAGTGCAATAATATTAAAAATATGAATTTATGGTTTTAGAATGGACATATTAATTTCACAGTGTTTCCTTCTTTTTCTTCTCTCGGATTACCAGAGTATAAACATCTTTCAGAATCTGAACAAGCGCCAGTTTGAAACAGTCATGCACTTAATGGAAGTTGCTATAATAGCGACAGACTTGGCCTTGTATTTCAAGTGAGTGCTCTACTTGTGCTACCTTTTCTCACTTAGCTGAAGTGGAGCAATCTATTCTTAAAATAGTTTCAAGATTAAATTCACAAAAATGTTCTAATGTTTTATGTTTTACACACACACATATAAATATATATATACATACATTGATCCTCATCTGTATTAATTTGTTTTGCTTGTGTGTTGATCCTATTATACCTAAATCTTTAACGTGGCATTATAACATTGACCACAAAAAGTTATTTCTGCTCGGCTGAAAAAATAACTGAAAATATTTTGATATCAGATTTAGGCCATGCATATTTTTAATCCCAACAATATATAGATGGAATATGCCACTAGTTTTTCATTAGGCTGATGGGTGAAAGAATGCATTACAGCAGAGTGTTGTTTCAAAAAGGAAAAGTTGTAGCAAACAAATCACTACTATTAATGATAAGTGTGAAATACATACTTATATGAGTCAAAAAGTCAATTACCTGAACCTTGTGTCCGCTTCATACAAACATACTGCATAAAATTCAGAGGACTAGACAGTATTTAATATCATTTGCTCCTTCAAATGTTTCACAGAAAAAGGACAATGTTTAAAAAAATTGTTGATCATATAGAACAAACACAAAATGAAGAGGAAGCCATAAAGTATATTTCTTGTGATCCAACCAAGAAAGAAATTGTCATGTAAGTGTTTTTCTTATTTTTCTTCTAACATTTGTATTTTCTGACACACTGAATTCTGAATTTATTGACATATTGTACCCCTATGATTTTGAACAGGGCAATGATGATGACAGGGTGTGACTTGTCTGCTATTACCAAGCCTTGGGAAGTTCAAAGCAAGGTATGTTTGCTACTGTAATTGATAAGCAGGGCTTCTGATATTTGATTTTAACCAATAAACACATTAAAACACCCTTGATTTTAAGATTGATCTTAACTCCGGCATAAACCGGCACCACGACAACAACAATTCATATAGTGCCCTTCAAGCGTAGTAACATCCCGGGGCGCTCATGAGACAACACTTGCACTGAGCAATAGTAAAGACAAAATTATGAGGTTAATGTATAAAACCATTTATTGTAATATAGAGATTCTTTTTGAGAGTTTCAGAAAATGAAAATGTGCTTTATCTTGTTTAATTGGCTTCCATCAGCAAATAACACTTTAATTGCTGTTTGCTAGTGTGCAATGTGCACTATCCACCACTTTCTGTTTTTAATGAGTAGCATGTCTGTACTGCTCAAAATCTTATCCGACACCCCCTATTGATAACCAACCAGTAACTTTTACCAATGCACTTTTTCAGTATTTGTAATTAAAATAAATTCACTTGACTTTTTCGTTTGCTCCTTTTATTGATATTGTGCTTTAATTCCAGGTTGCACTTATGGTAGCGAATGAATTCTGGGAGCAGGGTGATTTGGAGAGGACAGTTTTAGAACAACAGCCTATTGTAAGATGTTTTAACTGAATGCTAATGATTAGTTATGTGGTTAGTCGACTTGGATCAACTATTGAATAATTATAATACCCTAAATCCTTCAATGAGAAAACATATCTACAAAACACTTTATTATGTAGAATAATACATTGTGTGATATTTTTGTCCTACAAATGGCAAACATGAAAAATTTTCTAAAAGCAGAAAATATGCCTCTACTTCATGAAAAACAATAATGAAACCCTGATGGAGTCAATGAGCGTATTAGTGAAAAAAAACACTTTCCAGATGTTGTCAGTTTGAGGCACCAATGAATAAAGGTCACTTTGTAGTTTAGCAAGTTTAACTTTTCCAGGCAGGCGTTGCTTGAGTTTTCCCATTCACACCTCTGACAGACATACAAACTGTTTCAAAGTCTCTGCTTTTAACTGCATTCAATGCCAAAGTCATTGCCTTTGAAATTCTTAAAGTATAGCTTCAAAGGTACATTCCTCTGTTTCATTGGTACACAAGATTGATGAGGATGGTTTCCTAGACAAACATATAGACTTCTGCAGATTATACAATGGTAAACAGAATGCATATTTTTACAAAATATAAAGGAAGGTGCCATTTACAGTATGACTAGCCACTTTTACACCAGCCACTCCATTAAACAGGTTAGATGTTAACAACTGCACAAAACCCCATCTGAAAAAACACATCTGAGCAGTAACTTAAAAACAGCCGGTTCTTAGAACAGCTACTGTGTTATTTCATGTTATTCACATTCAGTTTTTTTAATCAAAGAATCACAGTTTTTGATCAAAGAATCATTTTGTATTTCTTCCATATTTTACAAAGGGAACCTCAGCTGCCTTTTTTCATTTTCTATATTTTTAGCTATAGGTGAGAATCCAATCTGTGAAAAAACCTCAGTTGGGAAATATACATTGCATTATATTTCAGCATCAATGCCAGTAATACTGATATAGAATCACAGTACTTTTCAGAACTTAAATGTATGGTACCATACATACTGCCTTTCACATTAACAAATTCAAACCAGTTAAAAAAAACTTGTAGTAATGAGATCCTTTTGTTTTAAACAGCCCATGATGGACCGAAACAAAGCAGCTGAACTCCCCAAACTACAATGTGGCTTCATCGACTTTGTGTGTACCTTTGTATATAAAGTAGGTACAAATGTTGTTGATTTTATAATTAGACTATTTCATATTCAACTTATTCATTCAAATATGCTCATATTCAATGAATGTCCTTCGGATGAGATGTTAAGCCAAGGTCCCAACTGCCTGTTCAGGTCGACGTTTTTAAAGATCCCAAGGCACATTTCGAAAAGGTAAGGGAGTTTCTCCTAGTGTTGTGGCCAATACCCCAAATAAAATTGGTCAATCATTCCATGGCTGTCTGTGGGACGTAGCTGTGTGAAAATTGGCTGCCACACTTGGCCCACAAAGTACAGTATTAACACAGTATGTACAGTAGACAAAGTACATACTTAACAGTATATCCTGTGAAACGAGTGCTTTGAGACGTCTCGATGTGATGAGGCTCTATCCCAAATGCAAGTATTATTATTAATAATAATGCCTAACATTTATTACGTGATTAAATGACACAAGTTCACCACACTTTTGTCTTGTGCAGGAATTTTCAAGATTCCACAAAGAAATAACACCAATGTTAGATGGTCTCCTAAATAACAGGGTACACTGGAAATCACTAGCTGATGAATATGAAGAAAAAATGAAGGCGATTGAAGAAAAGAAGAAACAGGAAGAGGAGGCAGCCACAAAGGGTTACGATGCTATTCAATTTCCAATTTTGTTCCTTAAAACTATTAGCTCATTTAGTTTACAGTTGAATTAACTTATTCAATTTTCTTTCAATACTCTTTACTTCAACAAGAATAGCAAGTTGTTACCACATGTTTTCTTAGAATTAGTTCTAAGTTTTTATATTTCCAAGACTAACATTTCAATCTCTTTGCCTCTCATAGCAGCAAATGGAGAAGTAGGAGTTCGAGGAAATGGGGACGAAGGAGGAAAATCCAAAACATGTGCAATAGTTTAAAAGCTTGGAAATACGCTTGCGTCTCAGGGAAACAGCAAACTGTTCATCTACAGTAAGAGCCAATCACAGCTTCATTGAATCACCAGTTCAAATTCAACGACCCTTCTGATAGTACTCTGGTGAATAAACCAGAACAAAAAAGTTATCCATTTGGAGAATCATGCCATCAATTATCTTGCATTTCCTTTCTCTCACTGACATCACAAAATAAATCCTACCCATCAGACATATTGGTCTTGGAAGCCGATTCATTGAAGTAAAATAATGGGTAATTGTTTTAGTGTTATGAAAATTAAAATTGAACATATTTAGAAATGATACATGATTGAATACTTCATGAATAGAAAAGTTACAAGTTGTGTAGATTCTGCCATCTATTGTACATATTAACTTAGCAAATTAACATTTATTGTTGCTATTATTTTGAATTACATTAAATGTAATTAACTTTATTTCCTTGTCTACATATACTTGGGGGGATTTTTCCAAATAAATTGCTGGAAGAATGCAATTTGAAAATCTTCACTGTTGTAATTGAACAAACCGTTTCATTGTCTGTGTAACTGACTACGGGTCTAATTTGTGATATTTGCAAATTGGATTCATTCCATTTCTTGCAATTTCCAGTTTACTAAATTACGAAACAGCGAATTTCAAACCACCAAACTCTGAATAAAATCCATTGAGAAAATCAGAGTGCCATTAAGTAGGCAGTTTGCTTGCTGGCCTTTTATCAAACCCTCATGATTCACAATTTGCCTGTTGCAAATTTTGGAAATAGCAAGTAGCAATTAATGGAACAAATCTGGTTTGCAAATATCATGAATGAGACTCCGATTAGACAAATAGCACGTTTAAGATGCATGTTAGTGTATCAATTGTAGTAAATAGTATTTCAAGCACTGTAATGTTTGTTTTATAGCTATTAGTAGCATTTTTTCTGTCTGTGTGTTAACTTTTGAAATGCCTGACTCCACTGTAGCATTTAAAGGGACTGTGCACTCTCAAGAGAACATCACACAAATAAATACACCACAGAATTAAGTATTTGACCAGTGACAGAATGTTAATGATTTTTCTTTTGCTTTTGCATCATTAACACACAATGATTAGATTGATCCCTTCTATTTAATGTTGTGAAATTAAGTAAAATATAAAATTATTGATAGTTTCAATATTTTTNAAAAATATTGCAAGGAATTTGTGATCTTGATTTAAGATGAGTAATAAGTCTACACATAACCCAAATCTTATCATTTTGCAATATTGCTATTTACCACTTTCAAATGCTTATCCATACAGAGTGAGGCAGGAGTCTATAATACAAATTGAGTTGTAATTGAAAACCTAAATATAACTGAGATATAACAACTGTGACAAAATGATATATTATATTCCAAAAATCTACGGAAAAATCAGTTGTAGCATATTACTGTATTTTTGTTTGGCAAGATTTTTGTAGTTTCTCTACAGACTTATCAATTGTTTGCTCCCAATTTAAAAAATACAGTATACTATGATATTACTAAATACCTTCCTCTATTTGTTTTAGTGAGAACTATTTTCTTGAAAGACATGATGGAACTATCATTTGTTTTGGTCTTTTCAATTGAACAATAAGAGATTTAAAATTATCAGAGAAATAAGAGCTCTCAAATTTTATCTTCTACTATCTACTTTCTATTTTTGTAAGTTTGTTTTAATAAATTGCACTGTGTTTCAATGAGTACAAAAATAAACATTCATTTTACAGTGCTGTCCCTGTTAAATCGCAAATAGGCTACATCTTACTTGCAATACTATGAGGTGCAGAAGTTGTACATTTTCGCAGGCTGAGTCACTACCATTTAGTTAAAGACAATATTAGATTCAAAGGAAATCTAAATAGAATCCATTGATTCAAAATGGAACTGATTTCACTCTGATTTTATGATGTACACAAATTATTTAGATCAGTGTACATAGTAAGAACCAAACTAGAGTTCACAGTTGAAAAAAATGTAATGTTTCAAGCAATAAGGATTAGAATATTTTCTTCCCTGAATATCGATTACGTGGAATGAAGTCTCAGCAAAGCAGTTGATTTTCATTGATTAACTTGTTTAAAAAAATCTTGATATCAGCATGGAGGATATAGGAATGCCAAATGAGATAAACAAATACTCCAGAGAGCACAATAATTTCTGTGCTGTTGGAGCATATTACCAGTATGCAATAGTTAAGAAATATTACAATTGAATATTGGCATTCTGGAATTTTTGCTCGATTATGTTTGGTGTTCAGCGCGTATGTACACAATACTTTCCCCAGTAGGTGGTGGAACTCCATAAGGTAATTTGTACATAGTTGTGAACGCCTTGGGATGTCCTCCTGACATGAAAGGCGCTTCACAAATGTAATTTTGTTGTTGCTGTTGAAAGAGGCTTGATGGACTGAATTAACATTTCTTGCACTATCCTTCCATGTGTTCTTACAACATTATTGTTACTGAAGCTCTGATGTATTTCTGTGGCTGTGGAAAATACAGAGCAATATAGCGTGGTAAAGCCGCTATGAGACACATATCCATTGGTATAAGGAGATTGCTTTGAATTGGATTGAGAATTTAACCAAGCTTTAAAGTTGGACAAATAAAGATTTAACCTTTAAATCCTCTGCTTACCTAAAGCAGACTTTGAATATATACCTGACTTTGAAAAGGACGACTGTTGCTATCTGTTCTTCAAGGACATTTGTGAAAGCATGATCTGTTGTATTCCTTCTCATGGGCATGTAGTGATAATGCACCATATACATTATACAGTCAAATTGAAACACAAAGACAGTATAAACGCTCCAGGACACTACCAAGTGTAAAGGGCACTATATAAATACAAGTTGTTATTGTAGTATCTGTTTTTCAGGCCCAGAAAGGTAGGAGTTGAATATCATAAATGAGAAAGAACCTTTTCAGTTAAAAAAATTTTGTATTTACAAGTCTGAAATATATATGAACAAGTTGGCAAAAGTGTTGTAAATCAGCCATGAAGATTGTTTGATAAAGCACTTGGGAGCTTTTCACAATAACAGATGTAAAAGATTGTTGGGAAGATTATGTAATATAAATTGCTACTGTATGTGTGTAAACCAAGAAAAGTGAAAGGAGCTCTTTAAATTATGACTGGACTTGAATGCTACTACAAATGTCTGTGAAATATATATACACAATAAAAAGAACTGTTCAATGTGCAGGTGTGTTTTGATGCAACATATAAACAGCAGGCTATACATGGTGATGGGTTTCCCCATGTGCCAGACATCCAGCCTGACCAAAACAAAATTACAAATCATTCTTTAGTATTTTCAGTTCCACAGAAACTATTAATTACATATCTAATTGGGATGATGATTTGTAATGAATATGTTCTTTGTCATAAATCTTCCAGATGGAATCACGAAGAATATCCAATCACAGAAGCCAGTTCTCGAATTCATTCAATTGAGTCACTCTATCCCATAGATGTCCACTCTTCTGCCCTGTAGACAGAGAAATAAATTTGATTAAACCAGCTTTCTGAAACAGATTTAGGATTGGTTGCAATTTTCTGGCCAATCTATACTAGTGAATGTTTAAAACACAGAATTCCCACAACATTTCAATTAATAACGAAATGTGGGAATGCAGTGTCAAGAATGATGTGCCTTCATGTTCTATCTTCTCCAATAAGATTACATTTTAAGAAGGGCCTAATGGATTAGCTTTACCATTCACTGCTAAGGAGATCAGAAATCTACTAGTTCATTCTTTTTCACAGTTCTCAAATGAAGCACATGATTACGGGGCTGCAATGTGTATATTATAACAGTGTGGTTAGGGAGGAAGACATTAGGCGTCCACAATATTCCAACCAGTTGGCTTACTTCAAAATGCTGGTCAACTTTTATGTGCTAAAAATGGCCATAAAGATGCAGTTTATTTGGAAAATCACATTATAAATGAAATTCTATTAGAATCAAAATTGTGGAGTCCTGTAGCTCAGTGGTTAGAGCACTCGCTTTGCAAGCGAGAGACCCGAGTTCAATTCCAGGCAGGGCGAAACCTTGGGCAAGTTTCCTTACTCCACACAGAGCCTGATAATAATCCCTCCAAAACCCAAAACAATAATAAAAAAATGGTCATTTTCAATCTACGACTGTTTGTGGGACATTGCTGTGCGCAATTGGCTGCCGCGTTCGCCCACAAATATACAGTCAATTCACTTTACAGTGTGTTCTGTGAAGCGCTTTGGGACGTCCTCTCGATGTAAAAAGCGCTATATCAAATGTAAGGATTATTTTATTATAAAATGGCAAAAAATAACTGTATTTACATTGGTTCTAAAGGGAAAAGAGTAGGAAGCCACATTTAATGCTATATACAGCAAGCTGACAGGTCACAGGGCTCAATGTTACTTTACAGGATTTCATTAATAAGCAATACATCCACCCAAACAGGCTTGATTCCATTTTGTGAAGTATGTTAAAACTATTTTTGCAATAAAAAGTTATGGTGTCTTTCTGAATAAACTTCAAAGTGATTAATGTGGGTTACCTTCTTCAAGGAGATCACAGAAACATGCCTTCAAAATATTCATCAAACGCGTCCTCTCTGCAGATTAAGAACAGGTTTTAGCATTGTTTAATAATAATAATAATAATAATAATCCTTGCATTTGATATAGCGCTTTTCACGTCAGGAGGACGTCCCAAAGCGCTTCACAGAACACACTGTAAAGTGAATTGACTGTATATTTGTGGGCGAACGCGGCAGCCAATTGCGCACAGCAATATCCCACAAACAGTCGTAGATTGAAAATGACCAATTTATTATTGTTTTTGGTTTTTGGAGGGATTATTATTAGGCGTGTGGAGTAAGGAAACTTGCCCAAGGTTTCGCCCTGCCTGGAATTGAACTCAGGTCTCTCGCTTGCAAAGCGAGTGCTCTAACCACTGAGCCACAGGACTCCATTTCATCTAAATTTCATCTAAAGGAACGTTCACCCATTGGACTAATTTAGAAGAGCAGCTTGATGCCGTAATGAGAAGACAGTAGGGTGGGTATTCTGGAAGAGTGAGATCAAATGAGCCAAAAGGCCTTCTTCATCTAAACATCTCTTGTGATCCTCTGAATACAAACAGTAAAACAGACCTGCTTTTTTCTTCGACATCCTGAACTGGTCCCTTCCAAAACTTTGCATCCGAGGAATCATCTTTATCCTCTTTGTCTTCTGATAATTCTATAATTTAAAAGTTATATTCAAACAAAGAAATAAAAGCAATCTGAACGGTTACATTTCAACAACATGTGGATTTCTGTTACTGTCACTTTGTCAGCCCAATAAAAACATTGACAAGAAGATTTGAATAATATGACATTCTCCCACAAAAACAGTTAACCAGACCCTACTTACCTTCCTAGACTTAGATATAAGCATTAGTCAAATTCACAATGATGCTCTCCCAAATGGTAAATGCACATTCTAACATGGTACTCAATGTCCTGAAATAAGCAATCTTATGCATCCTAAGTTCAATTTCTATCTACACAGGACAGAGTGCTGTAATAAGACACTATAAACGAATAAGACTGACAATAAACTGACACGTCAGCAAAAAAATACAGAAATGAATTCTTTATTGCACACAGTATACCTACTTTGGTCTGAATCACTATCAGATTTCTCTGTTCCACATGTGGAAGATTTACCTGTGTAAACAGAGAAAACATTCCACATCGATAAACCAAACAAAACATCAACTAAATACAACATGGCCCTGCATCTTGGCTTCTGGCGTTGAAACAAGAGATTTAATCTCAAAAGATATTCACACTCAAACTGTTGCAGAAATTGTTTTGCAGTGCTCTAAAATGGAACGTTTAAACCTCCCGGTGAACAGATCATATACATTGTATTGATATGTATAAACTAGAACTGTTCACCATTTCAATCTCACTGAGGACAATATAGGTGGGTGAACCAACTCTCTAGGGGACAATGAGAAAGAAAATTAAAAAAAACTCTTCTGGAATGTATTTATCTTCGTGGCCCCCAAGCCTGATGAAATGGAATGTGGTGAGCAAGACGTAAACCACAAAACAGACGCTCTCATTCACAAATCCGTGGAAAAACACCAGATGGCTGTCTGGATTACGTTCCACCAGCTGGTTGAACAAGGAAGTGGAATCGCTGCAAGAACAAATACTTTAGCAAAGAAAAAAAAGTCCAAATCATGAAACTATGGCATGGGATAAACAGATCCTCAGAGATGTTCTGGATGATGTATACAAATCAAACAAACTGGGGCATGAGAAGGAAACACAAGATTTTAATCTTTCAAGGCAAGCTGTTCAAATTTTAGGAGAATAAATAGGACGAGGAAATTATACCCTTGTAGTAAAATTCTCAATGGAGGAACAGAGAGACCTCGAAGTTCAAAGTTCATTAAAAAGTGGGATTGCAGGTAGAGAAGGCTGTTTAGGTACAAATAGGATGCTGAGTTTTATATACAGACCCTTTGAGTACAACAATTAGGAAATGTTGACAAATCTGTATAAAACAGAGGTTTGGTTGCAGCTGGAATATTGGATAAATCATCTGTTTGTTCATTATTGGGCTAATTTTGATTAGATAGTGGACTCTTCCTTTGTTGTCCTTCAAGTACTTTTAGGAAAAATTGTTAATTTCTATATCCAATATAGAACTTTGGGATGAAAAAAATCAATTCAATTTAATATAATATTTTAGGTTACCTACCTTTTTGTTTAGAACTATGCTTTTCTTTATCTGACACTCTCTTTGCCTTTTTTGGTGGTGCATCAAGGCTATGTTCCTTTTGTTTTTTTCTCTTTGTCGCTTTTACTTCTTTTCTCCTTTGCCAATTAATAACATAAATATAAGTACATATTTCTGCAAATTCAGTTTACATTTTATACAGTTGATTGAAGTACTTAATAACCCTCTCCATGAGACAAATTATACAGCATGTAATCCAAACTAGTACTGCAACTGTTTCGATATATACTCTGCGACTTTATACCAATAGGGTATTTTTCTGAGAAATAGAATGCAAAGTGATTGCAATACAATAAAAGGTTTAAATTTAATACAATAAAATGACGTTTAATATTGTGTTTAATTTAATATCGTAAAAATAAAATGTAATAAAATAAAATGCAAGGTTTATCAAACAGTTATACAGAATTCTAAATTTGTGACAACTCAGTTATCAATAAAATACCAAACTTATTGTGTATCCAGTCTACCTCTCTGCCATGTTCCCTCTGTATGTGTCTTCAAGTACTGCCTCAAAACTGTACTCTTCACCCATGCCTATAATCAACTCCCACTCCCACCTGTTCAATGTCCAATCCCATCATATTAATACATGGATATTAGTACACAATGGGTACAGCAAAAGTGCAGAGCTGGATTAGAGTAATTAGCTCCAGTACTTTAAGATAAAGCTATAGAAGAGTAAGGAATATTACCTGTGAAAATAGTTCAACATAGATGAACATTCTGGGCATACTCCTACAATAGAAATACAATTTTTAGTTAAAACTCAGTTAAAACTCAACATGAAGAAGAAAACTGTGTGATAATGCTATATTTTCACAACTGAAACAATATGAAGAAAAGCTTGTGTTACTATTGAAAGTATACAGACAATGCTGATCCTCATGATCTGCTGGTCCTCATGAACTCACGACACAACATTAGAGCCTGTTCTATACCTCAGCTGAACCCAAGTCAAGGCAGGTGAATTTAAGTTATCCCCGACTGTCAACTGTTGTAGGCCACAACTGACATGTGTTAAAATATTTTGGTACTTACCTGAAGACAAATAATTAATTATTAAGGATTGGACCTTACTGTCAAATGAGGCAATGTATGAGTCTTAAGCTATATAGCATATGACCAATTGATCAGGCAAATGAAAGTACAAATAAGGTACACTCTTCCTTTACAACTACAGATTGTCTAAGCTAGGATCAAGAGTGACAGATTTGCCTCCAGATCTCAAATGAGACTGATACACTTGGCATGTGCAGATGTAGTTACCACTGACAAAACTGCAAGATCAGACTCACTCAATTTCACAAGGGCATTTCTTTTTTCGCCATGTTCAATGTAACCAAAGTTAACCTCCCAGCTTTTTAATCCTTCTTTCACATCACAGTACTTATTTCCACAGCAAAATTGACCTGGAAATGGAAATAGGTAATTACTGACAAATTATAATTCATTCACATGCTACGTGGCATTAGACATTAAACTTAACTATATTTACATCAGATGTTAAAATGGATTGTACTTGTCCTCAGATACTTTAGGCCTCCAGTCTAAACCTCTCTAATGCTAATGCCATTGGCAAGGCAAATTAAATTGTAATTCACTTGGGTTTATCCCCAAATGATGCAAAAGTTTATTGGTCATATTAACCGCTCTCCCATATTACAAAAGAATAAGATCAATATTCAGTTTAGCCACTGTGTGAATTTCCTCATTCCAAAATCTATTCAAGAAATTTTAAATTAAGGACTACAGAACAATGTCAGATTAGTCATAAATTATTTAATTTCTTCTGTCACTCTTTTCTGGCTTCTCTGATGTTAAGATCAGAGTCAGAAGGCAATGATCAGAGTTCATGAAGGAATGTTAGACAGTTACTTCCCAAGATGTGAGGAGAAGCAAAAAGCCAATTGCCAAAAGTTCCATTCAACTATGATGGTCCAATCAAGTAAAGTAAAATCAGGCCAGCAGTGTAAACAATAATACCAAAATTACATTTGTATAGCACCTTTCACTTTGGGAGGACATCACAAGGCGCTGGACCATCAGTGTTTCGGACCTGAGCTGGGGGTCGGGATCGGGGAGGGTGGGATGGCAGGCGGAGGGAGGGAGTGTGATCGAAGGCATGGTCAAAGAGGAAGGTCTTGATGAAGTAGAGACAGTGTGAGTGGTAGAATCTGAACCAGTCAAGGACAGAACCATGAAGGTTGAGGAGGATAGAGTGGTCAATGGTAAGGCGCTTTGGGTCATCCTCCTGATGTGAAAGGCATTAAATAAATGTAAATTGTACTCTATTGTGTATGAGGATAAGTGGATTCTTTGAAATCAGGATAGAAAATAACAAGATTATTTTCCTGCAATTTTGATTCAATTTGTCTATCATTTCTCAAATGTCTCATGAAAATACATTTCATCAAAAGCAGTTTCTGTATTTAAGTTTAATTTCCTGTATGATTAAATATTTAAAACAACTTAGCTTCGGTGGAGACACATTTTGACCAGTGACTGTAAATTGAAGAAATTAACTTGAATCTTGCCTTTTGTAACTTTCTTTCAGTCCCCAAGTTTCTACCTTTACTTGGCTTTAAGCTCAGTCCCAGTGGTTTATTATCCTTCCGTTCTTTAAAGTAAACTAATCAATTTACCAAGCTCTGAATTGGAGTATTAGTCAAACATAATGTCAAAGCAATCACAGTGCAGATTAGAAGCTAAGGATTTCTGATAGCAGCTATATCAAGGATGTTCAGCTCATGGCTATATTAGGCATGGAACATACCTAAATTTAAAACATGGCCTATCTTAACTTGCTCCGCTTAAAATGATTGTTTGCGTACAATATACAGGCACTACATTTGATAGCAATTATCTGTGCACTTTGCAATGTTGTAACAATAATAATCCTTGCATTTGATATAATGCCTTACCACGTTTTCACAGAATATACTGTAAAGTGAATTGATTGTACATTCTATGGGCAAAACTCAGCAGCCAATTGCACACAGCAATGTTCCACAAACATTGGAATTGAGTGACCCATGATAATTTTTTTGAAGGAATTATTACCCACGGAAATGCTATCCGCTAATCGACTAACAACCGGGTTTCTACTTACTGCTAGATGAACAGAGGCGTGTGGAGTAAGCAAACTTGCCCAACATTTCACCCTACCGGGAATCGAACCCAGGTCTCTCACTTGCGAGTTGAGTGCTCTAACCACTGACTCTCCATGTAATGTTTAGAGCGTTATATCAGCTGCGAGAATTATTATTATGACAATCCTACTGGAACAGTAAACATTTTCAAGGAAAATATTCATTCATACAGTATACGTTTGCAGAATTTATACTCTACCATTGATCATATTTTTATAATTATTTGATGAGCAATATGTATTTGAATTGAATCCAGCTGTAGTTTCTTCCCACCCCCGATTCATATAATTTACATCCAGCTAGCTGGCTCGCTCATTTTCTCATTAGTTGGCTTCCATGCTAAAAAAAGGTCTACTTATAGGTCATCAGGTTGCCGTTGATGTCACATCCTGCATACTGTGTATGTGCAAGCAGTGAGATCAGTGATCAAAGCGATGTCGGCCATTTTCTTGCAAGGCAGAAAGACTTGAGGGACTGAGACTTTTTCCCGTTGGAACAAAGAGGGTTGAGGATGACCTGATTAGAGTTCCTTAAAATTATGAGAAGTTTTGACTGTCCTAAGACCTCAATTTTACAGTAGCCAAATGGTGAAGAGGATTTTCAAAAGTCAATTGAAAGGTTTTTAAAACAGGTTTGGAAACATTTTTAACAGTAAAAATTACATTACCTTTGCCTGAAATCACTTCTTTGTCTGTTCGCCATCGAAATCCAAACTGTCACAGGAGAAAATATCATTAGATTATTAAAAAATCTAAAACCTACCTACCTGACCAATAATACTGTATTATAATGATAAATGCAATTTATAACTTGGCAGAATGTTGCTCCTATTCAAGTATTCAAAGTGGCATCTTCTTAATAAAATTAGTTGTTTATATAAAGATATTTATTTGCAAGCATAACAGTCAGGTTCTTGCTGTTGGGAAATGAATGATGGTGTTAAAATATACATTATTTTGCATTAAAAATGTTGTTATAGTAGAATTGTTTGATGACCTTTTTATTTAAAAAAATGCTTATCTGAAGTTAGAGGGTTGGCATTCCCAACCAAAACATCATTTTTCATTACAGCAGTGCCATCCAGTGGGAACCCTGGGAACTAACTTTATTTAGAAAGCCACCTTTCTCACAAGGCATAGAAATGATTCAATCACTGATATTATAAACAAACACTATCAACTTTTATAAATCTCAATGCTGCTTTTGGTCATTACAGATGGCATACTATTTCAATAAGCTACTTTGCCTGTATGGTTTATACTCCCACTGCTAAATTACTAAAAAATATCATTTGAATTCAAACAACAAGATTACATTTGTAAAGTGCCTTTCACATTGCGAGGACGTCCCAAGGCGCTAGACAGAGTACGGCATTTCAGACCCAAGCTGGGGTCGGAAGGGGAGGGGAAGGGAGGTGGCCGTTGACATGGTCGAAGAGGAGGGTCTTGAGGCGGGACTTAAAGGAGGCTAAGGAGGGGCCGAGGCGGAGTGACTGGGGGATGGAATTCCAGAGGTTGGCGGCAGAGTGGCTGAAGGCTCTCCCGCCAATGATGGGGCAAAAAAAAACACCATTTTACATGAAATATTATCTATGTAGGTACAACATAGGTGAAATTGGATGGCCATCTGAACTGAGTTTCTATGAGTTCTAATAAAACTATAAACCATACATCTGAAGCAACTAAAAGTTAATTTTGTTCTCTTCCATAAAGTTAAACTTCTGTATTTGTTTCTCTAAATTACCATTTTCAAGCTGGGTACAAATAAAAGTCTAAAAATACATATCAATGATAGGTACAATGCAGTTGATAAGTAATCAATGCTCTGGTACATACCTTATTCTCTTTGTATCGGCTCAAATCAGCAATGCAATATTCCTTAAATAATTTGTCGTAGTATTTCTTTGCAAGTTTTTTCTCCCTATAAGTTGAAGGTTTTTAAAAGTCATTCTCTAAAGGATTTTTTGTTCAGTTGCTTATACAAAATAAACATTTAACATTACTGATCTAAATCAATTGTCTGCATATCACCTCTTATATTTCTCCTTCCAGACACCAAGCCGCCTAGATTTGATAATAGGTCTTAAGTCTCTGGGGGCAATGAGACAACTCTCTATCTTTAAATTTTTCCCCTCATTGTAAAGCAGTGATTGCCAACAAAATATTTTTCTTTATTGAATATTTCTTCATATATGGCCACACCATGGGTATCACGGCTGGGGAGCTACTGGATCTTTGGCGCATTCATGACTGAACTTGCCTTGAGTTCAAGATCCTCACCCTTGTCTTCAAATCCCTCCACTACTCCACACAGCCCTACCTCTCTGACCTCCTCTCTCCTCAAAACAGTACCCTTTGCCTTTGTTCCTCTGGGTCTGGCCTCCTTGTTGTCCCCCGAGTCCTCAGCTCCACCCTCGGCGGCCGTGCCTTCAGCCACTATGCCCCGAGGCTCTGGAACTCCCTTCCTCACTCCCTTCGCCTCGCCCCCTCTCTTCCTATTTTCCGGTCTCTGCTGAAGACCTTTCTTTTCGACCGGGCCTTTGGTCACCTTCCTCCCGCTCCCCCTGGCTCGGCCCCGGGATCCATTACTGTGAAGCGCTCTGAGACGTCGTCCGGCATAGAGGGCGCTATATAAATCAAAGTTATTATTGTTGTTGTGCAGGTGTTGGGCGAGGCACTTCTTGATGCTCCAAGAAGTCGATCGTGATCGACTGATTGGAGAACCCTGTTGTGAAGTGTTTTGACATGCTATTGTACATGAAAGGCACTTTACAAATCAAAGCTGTTGTTTTTCAACTATTCAATAAGCCATGTAAACAACTGCTAGATGATTATTACAAGCTTTCAAGGATGTGTTCTCAATTAATACAATCCTTGCACCTTTGGGATAGCGTCTTTAGATATATTCTTCTTGACAGAATATTTCAAAAATAGTTTTCACAACTGGAACATCTTATGCAGAAACTAAAATATTAAATTAGGTTAAAGAGATTAAAAGTAAATGACCATTCTTAATTGAATACAGTTTTGGAAAAATGTGTTTACCAAGTCAAATCATCTTCATCACCTTCTGTCCATAAGAACCTATGGTTTTCCTTTATCACATCCAAGTCGGTTTTATCATTAGTTCTGCCAACAAAAATATTGTGCAATTCAGTATATTCAGAACATGAATGTTTGCTGAAAATAAAATAAAATGATGCTACTAGGTGAAAATTAACACTAATATATAAGAACAAGACAGTTTTCAACTAGACTATAAAACTGATTTACATATATTGTGGCACTACTGAAATTGATTCACCCCTGAAGTGTTTTAAGGATGAAGATTGAAATGTACCCTCCCATCAACAAAGTTTCTTCTATTTTCATCATTCGGATAGCAAATTCAACATGGAACATTTTACTAGTAAATATAAAGCACTGAAAATGCATTATTTCAACATTTGATTCTTTACCTTGATCTCTTCAAGTCTTCTTTTGAGCCACCATAATACAGCAGATAATCGTTGATAAACTTCTTGTGTCTTGCATACTTAAAATGTTAAGAAACTATCACAATAAATAGTTCAGATAATAACCCTTACATTTAGCATAATATCTTTTACGTTAAGAGGATGTCTCAAAGTGCTTCAGATATACTGTAAAAGGTCACTCACTGTTTTTTGACATCAAAATAAATTCAGGATCACTTTTGTCATTAGAATAAAATGTGTATGAGAAATTGAGGGGATTTTATTGAAGGTAATATCTCCAATAGGTGAGGTTTGCCATTCTAAAAAAAACTAGACATTACATTATATTGTACTGTATGAATGGTATCTATCCAAACCCAATTTGGATGAAAACTCTATTTCACTGAGCATTTCTAGTTAAATTAATTGCCCAGAATAATTCAGTAAATTAGCAAGAGAGGATTAATAAATCAGTTACACTACACATTCAAAACCGCTAGAATAATTACAATTTTTAAAAAATACACATTTAGGAATTAATCAGCATTGTATTCAGACTTGTTTTCTCAGATTTCAAGGATACAGCATCCATGGCAATAAGATGGAACCGTTGGTGTCTTGCTTCTTCCCTGTTCAACGAAAATACAATGTACTCATTACTGAATGAATAAACCTTGTAAATTAAATGGACATTAAAATGTAAGTTTGTCAGGCATTTGCTACCACTACAATAGATCAGTAAATATCAAGTTTGAAAAAGATACATTTACCTGTCCCATTCTTGAGCTGCAATTCGCTTGTGAGCCACGTGGACATGCTTTTCCTTTTGAAATGGCTTTTTAAGAAGTGCAGCATCTTTACTGTAATCCAAACATTAAATACAATAAACTACTTAAAGTTCTGCAATGAATAGTGGCAGAGAACAAGTAGAAACGAACCAAAGAAATTACAGATAACCTTCATAGGATTGAACTATGTTACAGATTATCTCTATTAAATTTAGAAGAGAAATTCAGACTTTGATAAAATTAACTCCTCATAATAACTTATTTGTTTATCCTTACGAAATCATATTGTTTGCAGCAGTTTTTTTGACACATTAGGTGCCAAGGCAACAAAAATAAGCATTATGTTTGTGAAGCAAAGATCATATGAATCTGACTAATACAAATCAATTTGAATCTAACATATACTGTACTTCACCACAGTGTTAATAGATGATTAATAGATGTATCCTCTTTGGGCGAGAGGTAGCAGTCCCTGAAGCTGAAGTGGCTCCAAGGTGACATGTTCGGCAACAGAATGTCAGAAGGAAAGATTGCCATACAGTGCATTCAGTAGCAATCTATGTGGTTTTAGCTGTTCAAACTCCAGCAGTTCCCCAACACAAACTCTGGGGTCCCCAAGCCTTGGCTTTTGCCAACCTGCACCTAATGCTCTCCAGAATTAGATAAGTAGATGCATCCCTATAGGGAGAGTGAGCATTCCATTCTGTTAAATATTTCAATGTATTGGTCAGATGCATGGAACTCTGTTTGGTCTGAATATTCTTAAGCATGGTAATGGGTTTCTGCATGGATCAGACAGCGGGTTGATCAAAAAAAATTGTGGGACATGTAGGGTTTGATGCCTGGGATGTATCTTTTATCTGACTTGCCTTGTAAAATGCCACAATAAATGTTAACATCAAAATAGCAACTACTCCAACATTTTACACTGTGGTACCTTTTAGATTTAGAATCAGACGTCTCTCCTTCATTTTCATCCTCGCTGAATTCAGAATCATAGCCTCCAAGACCATGCTCCTGGTTTAAAAAAAGGAAGAAGTAATATTTCACCTACAAAATACGCAGTCAATTCACTTTACAGTATATTCTGTGAAGTGTTTTGAGATGTTCTGAAGACACGATAAGAAGCTATATCAAATGCAAGGATTATTATTATTATATGTTCAACAGAGAAAGATGCATTAGAGAATAGCTTATTTTCATGTATCTCATTTCTTTACAAATGTAATTTTGTTGTTGTTGTCCCCTTCCCCTCCCTTCTCCCTGCCTGATCCCAGCTCGGGTTTGAAATGCTGTACACCGTCCAGCGCTTTGGGACGTCCTCCCGACCTGAAAAGTGCTATTCAAATGTAATCTTGTTGTTGTTGTAGGGTTCAAAGTTGTGGATGTAATTGGCAATATTACATCTCATCAGGATATTCCTCTAAAAACACAGCCACAGTTGGAGAAATGTACGGGGGCTGTGCAAGAGGCTGGAGCCAGCTGGACGAAGGGAGCGTGTGATTAGTGGGGTACCAAGGCATGAAGTGATTTGCATGCGAGTGCGAGGATTTTGAAATCGCTCCTTTCTGCAAGAGGTTTTGTGCACGTAGGATATGGTTGGCAGATTTTTTGAATTACTGTAATTGGATTTTATGAACGGTGGCGTTGGGGAGACCAGCAAGGAGGGTATTGGGAGTATTCGAGGCAGGAGGTGAAAAAATGCATTAATAAGGGATTCGGCTATAATATGTGCGAGGTACAACAACAACAAGATTCCATTTATAAAGCGCCTTTCACGTCAGGAGGACGTCCCAAGGCGCTGCACAGTTGGGTCATGACCCGAGCAGGGGGGAAATGGTCAGGGTGAGGGGAAGGAAGGGAGGGAGCGAGGAGGGGGAAATGGTCAGGGTGAGGGGAGGGAAGGGAGGGAGCGAGGAGGGGGTAGAGAGTCGAGAGGGGAGCTGAAGGCACGGTCAAAGAGAAAGATTTTGAGACCGGCCTTGAAGGAGGAAAGGGAGGAAGCAAGGCGAAGGCACTGGGGGATGGAGTTCCAGAGCCTGGGGGCTGAGAGGCTGAAGGCCCGACCACCGATGGAAGGGCGGTTGGGGCGGGGGATGTGGAGCAGACCGGAGCCAGAGGAACGGAGGGTACGGGCAGGTAGGTAGGGGGATAGTAGGTCGGAGAGGTAGGAGGGAGCAAGGCCGTGAATGGCCTTGTAGGTGAGGATGAGGATCTTGAAATCAATCCTCTGGGGGATGGGGAGCCAGTGGAGGCGAGCGAGGGTGGGAGTGATGTGGTCCCGAAGCCTGGTGCGGGACAGTACACGAGCTGCAGAGTTCTGAATGACCTGCAGCTTGTGGAGGGAGGTGGCGGGAAGGACGGCGAGGAGAGAGTTCCCGTAGTCCAGCCTTGAGGTGACAAAGGCGTGGACCAGGGTTTCAGCAGCGTGAGGGGTGAGGTAATGCCGTAGTCTGGCGATGTTCCGGAGGTGATGGAAGGCGGTGCCAGTTGTGGTGCGGATGTGAGGGAGAAAGGACAGCTCAGGTCGGAGGCCGGCAATGTGGCGGTCAGGGCCTGAATGTGGGGAAGGAGGAACGATGGAGGATTAAACCCGACACCCGACTCGGCCGCGCACAGGTTCAGCCAGTCCGAGAGACAGGCCGAGGAGCTTCGGGGAAATCAAGAGCCGCGGGCGAGGAGGAGACACTGACGCGAGCCAACGGTTTCTGTCCAGTCAACTTTCGGCTGCGGAAAGTTAGCGCTCGTCCACCGTAACAGGAGTCGGCCGTTCAGCCCCTCGAGACTGGTCCGCCATTTTATGAGATCGTGGCTGATCCGTACCTCAAGTCCAGTTGCCCCGTAACCCTTAATGCCCTGTGACCCAACACGTCACCGACTACCCGCGGTGTCTCGAAGGCCCTGAGGTCTGACAAGCGAGGGGAGGGCACACGGCTATTATCTTATGGGCGTTAGTTTCCCCCCTTCCGCCCTCTTCTCGTTAAGCGAAGGACGAGTTTCGCCGCCTCCGCGAACGGTACCTTGAGCAGCTCGAGCCTCGCGCAGCCGCTCATGTTGACGTCCGGGCGGGCGGGCGGGCGGGCGACCCGGGATCGAGCGCGCAGGCGCACCGGGCGAATGGCGCTGCGCTGCGGCGTCATGAGGCTGCGCTGCGACGTCATGAGACTGCGACAGCGGTTCTTCTCCCCCCCCGTCGCCCGCGCGTGTCATTGAATTAGATTGAAATGCGTCTTAAATCGACTTCAACCTTTTTTTAATATATATATATAAAAACAATCTAAATCTTGTTGTAGAATGTAGTTGGGAGATGAGGGGGGGGGGGCGCCGATGTTATCCCATCCTCGTGACAGCGCTGATCCCACGGCCGCCCCCGCACGAGCCGGAATAAGGCCGTTTCTCTCCCAAACGCCGGGCGGCGGTTGCGGCGTCCGGTTTTGCGGCGGGGAAACTCGCCAGTGACTTGCTCCCGAGTCTGGGCAAGTCAGGGCCCGAGAACAAGAGGTTTGGCGGTTGGCTCAAGCTCCGGGCGCAGTCCAGGCGAGACGCCAGGAGTGCAACTCGAGAGGTCGTTTTGTGTTGGCATCTGGTTCAGATGTTTTGTGTTGGCATCTGGTTCAGATGTTTTGTGTTGGCATCTGGTTCAGATGTTTTGTGTTGGCATCTGGTTCAGATGTTTTGTGTCTGATGCCGCTCTGGTTCCAACCGAATCATTGTTCAACCCCCTGATTTCATGACATAAATGTGGAGGATCAGGAGACCCCGATGTCGGTCTCGGTCACACCGCGTAGAACACATTTGTTTTGCTGTATTGAAATGGCCTTCCCTGCGGGGAGGGCGCTACATCCAAGTTGTTGTTATAAGAGTGCGAGCTGTTGTGGTGTGTTGTAGTCTCGCCTGGTGAACGGCCGTTTGGTCGTTGAGTTGTCAAGAGATTACATCAAGGGAATCCAAATTGTGGACTATGGTTTGAAAGGAAGCTCTGACGGTATTTTCCCTGACCTGGTTATATTCCTGGTACTCATCCAAATAGCCCGTCCAACCTTTGTAAGATCAATAACTAGGCGATGGATCTCATCTGAATTTAATTTGAATCCCTGGTTTGGTGTATTTCTTTCCCGGTTAAACAACAATATTTGCTTTATCAGTACACAACTAAATGAATGTCAGTTGCTTAAAGTAGTTTGTTTTTAATGTGAATCTGGAGTGAGTAATTCAATCTATCATTGATTCTTTTTGCATATAACTAGGAAAGTAATAAGCACAAAAGGCAATTTGATATAGCGCCTGATCATGTTGCTGTGATGTCTCAAAGTGCTTCACAAAATATTTTGCGAAATGGATTAACTGTATTTTGTAGACATAACCAGGAGTTGTGGGTTTAAAAATGCAACAATCTTATTAAATTGATAAAGTGTAGGGCATTGTGCATTACCGACATGTTTATGTTATTGCTCTTATGATCTAATCGGGAAAACTCTGCTGCATCACTCCTGTAATGAAATAAAGAACAGAAATACATTCCTCAAGAAATAAAACTTATAATTAATCACATTTATAATCATTTTTAAAATTTAGTAAAGGTTTTTTTTTGCATTTGAAGATCAGCATTCTTTTTTTAAGGGACTCATTGCACAGTTATCCTCCCTGCCCTCCACCCCTCCTGATCACAATCCCCAGCTCAGGTCCAAATCCCTGACTGTCTATCGCCTTGGGACGTCTTCCCAATGTGAAAGGCAGTATACAAATGTAATTTGTTTTTATATGAACAGCTGTGTAAACCAAGAAAGCAGTCTACAACAAATATTAATCCCATGACTATACTGATTTGCAAATGTTCATAAATCATTAAGATTTCTGAGCTGAATTGTTTTTATTAAAACACGAGATTTTTTATATATTAATTCTTAATTGTAGGAAATTATAACTTTTGTAATTCCGTGGAATTGCAGATCTTGCCATGGATTTACATCACACCATTTTGTTGATGTTTAATATTTTTCTAAAGTAAGATGACTGCTGGAGAATAGCAGCTTTTTATTATTTATAATACTCTTTCAATTCTTATATCATATTGTCATCTCCTTTGTTTCTCTGGACCCATATTCTGGACACCATAATTACAATTCTGAAGTTTTTTTTGGAATTAAAATGTTCAGCATCTCCATAAAAACACTAATTGCACCATATTAAATGCTTATGAAGTTTACTCTTTAAATCCTGTACATTCTAAAGAAGTTGAATGGCTTAATTAGCTTAAAGATGATTTTTGTTTCGTTAACATGAGTAGATAGATGATCATTTACAAGCTACCTACCTTTTCGGCACCATTACATTTGCTTGAATGCTTTACTAATTAAAATCGTTTAAGATTTCTGCATTGGCAATAAATTTGTGTCTTATAAAACTCCCAAGTGAACATCAGGTATTTGTGTCATGTCAAGGGTAAAGCATAATTAGGAGATGGGTTGATGCACTTCATTTGTTGTCAAATCAGCTAGAGCTGTCTATGTGCTTTCTTAAAACTCAATGGTGTTCTGTACCATCAAGTATGTAGATATTAGTACTATTTACTGCTGAGTTGAAATCCTATGGCATCTCATTCTCTACCCGTGGTTGCTCGCTGAAGCTTAAAATGACAAATATTGATATGGACCATTGTAGTAATCTCCCACTATCATTGCTGTGAAAAAACAAGCTGGTAATGAAAAGCAGACAATTGTTATGTATGAAGAGCAATCTGTATAAATTAATCTCTTTGAAACTCTTAATTTGTTTTGGAAATGGTAGTAGGCACTTGGGGACTGTTTATTGCATTCCAATGCTTTAACAATATTTTTCACTTGTCATAATGCATGAGGATAATAGCCATGGCATCACAAAGCTGACTGACTGCGTGTAAGTGCATTTGTATCAAATAAGGCATCCTACTGTAATTTTTAATTGATATATGATTGCACAATAAAATATTTTTATTTTTTTCCCAATCTGTCATTGTGTTCTTTAGTAAGAATTTCTAGGAGTGAAAAATAGTTTTGATTTTCAATATATCATGGCATAGGTGCCGAATGCATGATAGAGGGTAAAAGAGAAAATACAGCACCTTTTTTTCAATTCTTCAATTGACCATATGCATAACATAAAAGCACCGTGCAAGGAGCTGCTTGAGTTTTCTGACAGCAAGACTGCAGAAGCCGCCTCTCCCTGTCACCCTAACTACAACAATAACTTTAATTTATAACACCCTTCCCACGGGGTGGTGTCTTGCAGCGCTTAAATAGCCAGTTAAGATTGCTTAAGAAACAATCTCTGATTGGCTGGATGCCTAGGACTTATTTAACCCTGCTTATGTAATTTTATGACATTCACACAATTTACCAATGCACAACATTTGATACCAAAATCAAATTCTAAATATTATTTAGAATATGACCACACTGTCTTCATGGTCACATCCTAGGTGAACAATAAACCTTTGTGAATCTAGAAATGCAAGCACTTTTTATACTCTACTACGTTTGAATGTTAGATATTATGGCATGGATTGCAGATTGTTTACAAAAGGAAATACTGAATTTTATTTACAGCCAATTATATCAAAAATGAATTGTACAGTTACATTTAGATGAATGTTCCCTGCAACAACAAAGTGTAGATTACTGTTGTTTCTTTTCTGTTCACTGGAGAGCTGGGCTGAGAATAATCTAACTTACTAGAAAGATCCAACCTGAATCGTAATTAAATGAGCAGGAAGCAATAATATACTTAAGAAGGTTGATTAGTAAATGTATCAGGATAAGCAGAAATAATACAATAACCAGATTTGCTTATAACAAGTGTGGTGGGTGACTTTTCAGACACTTTGGTTCTGCTTTCTGAAATTCTCTCTTTAAATCCTTCTGCCTCTTGAACCTTTCTTCATTGCTTTCAAAGCATTTTAAAAACCTTATCCTTTTTCTAACTATCCTGTGTTTTTATTTAATCTATGACAATCCTGGGAATGCATCTCTTGAACTACTATATTGCCACATCTTCTTTTCCAATTATGAGTGAGTCATATTCATGCACAATGTGAGTACATACTGTCTTTATAGGAGGAGCCCCAGTTTGCAGTAATATTTTCCATTATCTCATTCCCTATACTTCAGCAACACTGAAATCCCTCCCTAGAAAAACACATGAATATATGCACTTCCAAATGAAGGAAGAAAGCCTATATTGTTGATTCTCAATGATTTTGCAATCATTTCAGACATAATTGCCAGAGGGCTTTAACGTTTATTTTAGGGATATTAGAATTTTTGATTCAATGTTTTTCTGCCACAAAAATTTATTATTTGCTGTGTAAGGTCAAATGGGGCTCTTTGCTTTTAGGTTTCGTAGAAGATCATTTGTAACTTATAACTGTTTCAGTTCCATATTTTTGTTGTTTTTCATATCATTCTGTAAAGGTCTGTCAATATATTGTGTTTTTGGAGATCTTTGCTTGAGATTTCAGATAAGTTAAGAGTATATATTTTGAAAAGCGGTACATTAATCCCTATCCTGTAGATTCAGAGGGTGTAGAAAGGACAATAAATTGAAGAATAGAAGACAGTTTTTTTACAAGAGATTATTTAATTATTTTGCAAAACTGTCAACAAAAATGTAAGCTGTAGAATAGTTATTTTGTCCTGAGTGTCAAATGTTTTATTAGGTGGGATCATGTATAATCTTAATTTATATTTTGTAGGTAGATTCAGATCGACTCATTGATCAGTACTACCAGCTTGTTTAAAGACATGAACATAACATTCAATTTTAACTTTATCACATCAATGCAAGGATATTTTTCTACATTGAGATTGTTTTGCAGTCTTAAACCTATGGTTCTGTAAATTATCAATAATTTGAAATGTGCATTTGTTCCTCCCCTAAAGACAGATTTGTGAACTCACTGTTCCTTATCATTGAACGTAAATGTGAATATAGTTTGCTGGAAAACCATCACAATGAATTACTGAATACTTTTAATATAAATTTATTTTATTTATTGTGGAGATGAGAAAAGGAACATTGTTTTTTTTTCTTTTGGATGACATGATAAGGCACTATATCAAATGCAAGGCTTATTATTATTATTATCTTACAGCAAGTGCAGTCAGCTTAGATCATTTATTCTTCCTTTATATACGCGGAGTTCTGAACCCAAACTGATTTTTCTTTACTGTGATCCATTCCAGATTTTCCTACTGACATAAAAGTGGGGGTGGTGGTGGCGAACTTGAATGTGTGATCAGTGGGAAGTACTACTGAAGTTCCATAAAATACAGAAAAAAAGCTTTGGCACAAAATAAGAAAAGGGATTTCAACAAGAAGTGCTTCTGCTCTGGGATATTCTTCACAGTTGTGCAGTACGCGGATTCAGTCATGGAAAATACCACTAAATGTACAAAAAGATTCACTCTTGTAGTTTGGATATTGACTCTGCTCTTTTCAACTGAGGCAGCAAAACATAAATCAGCAAGATGTCCCGAAAAATGTATTTGTACTGAGGAACACGCCCAGTGTGTAGATAGTAAATTCATTCCTCAACACTTTCCTCGAGATATAGTTAAGCTGTAAGTATTGTACTATCAGGATTGTATCAGTTTTCTTGAAATCAAAGTAATTGTGATGTGAAAAGCTTTACTGTATGGATCACATAATTGCAGTCACTACTTTTTGTTTGAGCAGATATACTGATCTAAACTGCTTTCATTTGAACCAATATTCTGCTGGTAGCGAATTACAACAGTCAATCCTCTGTATAATTCGGGTTGTTTTTGAACATTTGTTTTTAATGAAAATGAAAATCATTTTATTGAAACTATGTTGCGTACAATTGTTTATTTGTGCTTGACCAGTAAATACAGATTGAGAACTGTGGTTGCCAACTACTGTAACTCCTAGTTTCTTTTGTTTTCAGGTCATTCATGAAGTCTGGTTTCAGTACAATTCCAGAAGGCAGCTTTCCAAATATGAAGATACTCCAGCTTCTGTGAGATTGATTGTTTTTCCATTGTTTTGTGTGTAGTGGAAAAGATTTATCTTTCTGACTAGGAATAGTAATTATGTGGTTACATTTGTATTATTGGGGCTTCAATCCAAGAAGCTGGTCTCCTGAGTAGCAACAATATTGCAACAAGAACTGTAAATTATAATACAATCTGTAAAGTCTCAGTAGTTATCAAATGTCTACTGTATCATACAGAGGTTTCAAACAATTACCCAACTTCCCATAGCTCCTCACGCAGCAAGTAGTTCTGTGATGATAGCTGATTTAGCTCATATACTGAATATTTAAGTTTCTCTCATTAAAGTATGAAATGGAAGAATTTTGTAATACTTACAAGAGCTCAAGATTGAAAATAATATTTGCATCTAGTCTGATATTTCAGCAATCTTGATACAAATTAACTTACTTAAGTTTGCTTTAAGCAACCATAATTATTCTTTTCAGAATTTCTATGAAGTATAAACTGCTTGAATCACACCAAGGTAAATGATCAGAATTAAATAGAATTGATTTAATCATTTGCCCATTTTTTAAACAGCTTGTTTGACTCCAATAGTTTTGCTGTGATTGCCAATGATGCATTCCGTGGACTTTCTGACCTGAAATATCTGTAAGTAGCTTTCAAGTTAAGGCCTTACTTAACAGAATGAAACTAGCACATCCTTTATTGGCATGATTGTATATAATAATACTATGCAATGTTCTGGTTACCATTTTCCAGGTTTATTGAGAACAATGAAATACAGTCTATTTCAAGACACGCATTTCGAGGCCTGACGTCTCTTGCTTATCTGTAAGTACGGTACGCTTATTCAAAATGTAAATCTGTATCAGAATAACTTGAGTTTTAACATTTAAAATGAAAGGATTATAACAATTAAATAAGGATAAAAGTATGTTTATATCAATTTTTGATGTTGAATAGTAAACAAAAAAAGCTATTTTCTCCTGAATGTCATTTTAAGAAAGGAATTGTCCGATTCTTTTTCAGTGTCAGGTGTGTGTACGTCAGTTTTGGGGAATCTGCATGGAATTGTGAATCCCGTGTGGCGCAACCTAGAAATTGCACATGGGATTACAATCAAATGTGCATGGTCACTACAGTATGCTAAAATGAAAGTGCAAAAGTTAAGAATGGCATTTGGAAGCTATACATAATTCCAAAATTGAAAACCAGTTAACCTTTGCATCTGCATTTTAAATACTTTATATTGGCAAACTATGCTTGTACTCAACTGGAGATCAAGGTTTGATGATAGTAGAGATTGTGAGATAACAACATTCACTACCACAGATTTTTAAGACATTAATTAATCAATCATTAACAGCAATAGTCCAAGTGTATGTGTTATTAGCTGAATATGTTTCCTGCATTTCTATACCCAGGACCAATGAGAGGGTCAATAAAACACAAATAATACCTTCCTTCACTCGTGCCTGCTGCTCCATTAAACTGAAGATGTCCTTGAACATTCCCTTTCATAGTGCAATACTTGTAGTAATAATAATAATAATCCTTGCATTTGATATGGTGCTTTTCACGTCTTATCGACGTCTCAAAGTGCTTCACAGAATATGCTGTAAAGTGAATTGACCATATATTTGTGGGTTGAAACGTGGCAGCCAATTGTGCACGGCAGTGTCCCACAAACAGTCATGGATTGAAAATGACCAATTTATTANTTTTTTGTTTTGGAGGGATTATTATTAGGTGTGTGGAGTAAGGAAACTTGCCCAAGGTTTCGCCCTGCCTGGAATTGAACCCAGGTGTCTTGCTTGCAAGGCGAGTGCTCTAACCACCGAGCTGTCTTAGCTGTGCGTTTTTTGACCTAGCACAGGAAATGTTGCTCAGGGTAGCAGTTTAAAATGAAGCAGTATTTGTTTATGTTGCTTTGCACTGTTTTGTTTCCAACAGGAGTCTGGCAAACAATAGCCTTCAAACACTTCCTAAAGACTTGTTCAAAGGCCTTGAATCATTGACAAATATGTAAGACATATTTATATCAATTATTATTTCATACCTAATGTTATTATTTATATCTAATATTCCTGAAGATCTAAATATGTTATGTTTACATTTTACAAAAAATATCATGCAGCGTTTCTTTGTCCGGAGATAAATAATCTTATTTGTATTGATATCCATAGCTATAACCTTTGAATTATTCCAATTATTAATTCTAACTTTTTCCAATTTTACCTGCCATTTAAAAACAATTGTCAGTTACTATTCATTAGTTCACCACACTACCTCATCAATATTTGATGATCCATTCACTACAACCGTTCCAAACAAATAAGTTTTTGCATTTTGATATTTTGCAAACCATAAGTTTAAATACAGAAATATTAATATATAATACTGTAATGGTAGTATTTCACCCATAACCCAAGTAACCAATGAAAAATGTATTTTTTAATATAGAGATCTTAGAAACAATTTCTTCCACTGTGATTGCAAACTGAAATGGCTGGTGGAATGGTTGGGTAGCACCAATGCAACAGTTGATGAGATCTTTTGTGAAAGTCCGATCAAGGGATCTAAGATAAGTAGCCTCTCACTGAAAGAATTTGACTGCATAACTACAGGTGATTCAGTAGGAGTTATAGAGATATTTGTCTGAGGAGCAGGGTTAGCATATTACAAATTGGGTTAACTTGTTTATAGTTGTCTTTCACCTCTGGGACTTGTGTTTGATTGATTGGATGCAAGTCTTTACTTACTGGTTTTTGTGCGTCCCTATAATTTGCATTTGGCAGATTTTAACCCCAGGGCATTCTAATTACCTCTTGCAGGTTTATAAAAATAATAATAATCCTTGCATTTGCAATAGTGTGATTAACGTTGGGATTACATCTCAAAGTGCTTCACAGGAATTACTATTAAGTGACTGAATATTTTAAACATATGGTCACTAAATAACAATTTATTCAGTCCCATTTATCTTTTCCTCATACCTCTCTCTGACTCAGTTGGCAGCATTCTCACCTCTGGGTTAGAAAGTTGTAAATTCAAGGCCACAATCTAGGTTGACACTCCAATGCAGTACAAGAGAGTGCTACACTGTCAAAGCTGCCATCCTTCAGATAAGATGTTAAACTGAGGACTAATCTGCATATTTATGTGGTCTTTAAAGATCTCACTACCTGTAGACTTTAAAGTTCTCTTGACACTATTTTAAAAGAGAAATTATTTCTCCAGTAATCTGCCCATCCTCCAAATACAATTATATATTCACTCCACGGCATTTTGTGGTAAACAAATTACCTGCTGTTTTCTTGTCAAAATGCACATTCATTACACATGACAGAAATTCTCTATTTAACATTGAATAGCCCTGTTCAACTGGTCCACATCTCACTTAAGTGCTATAATCTATCTCCTGGCCATATGATGTGGCATCATAATCAGATTTACAATAGTACAATTACGGTGCTAAGAATAGTATATGAACAGTGTGAAGAGTAGGGGCCCCAGGCCAAACTGTAGGTAACTCCCTGGCTCTTGCTTCACCTTAATAGACTTGTTAAAGGACCTGAATCTGAGGGTACCTATTTGTCCAATAATTTATTTTAAAATGAAGTACTGTACTTGTTTAGGTGAATAAAACTCATGTTGGAAGTCTGTGGCACAGAGATCCAGACAAATCTCAGCCCGTGATTGAGTTAACCTCATCAATAGAATGTCAGATTTAAATTTGGATCCTCAAATTAAGAATCTGATACAAGAGCATCCAGACATCTTTGTAGGGCCTTTGTAAATTTTTCATTAGTATTTTGTTTTGCCTCAAGCCTAGAAATGAGTTATTGCTTTGTTGTGATAGTAGAACTGTAATTCATCACACTTACTGTATCTCGCGGTGAACAACACAAGGCAGTGCAGAATGAGAGCTTTACAATGATACCCACTAGAAAGTTAGCTAGAGTTTCCTAGTGCTTGCTGTGTTAGAGTATCTGTTTACCTGGAATGCACTAACTTATTTAATGATGTTTAAAATAGTAAATGAACAATTTAATCATGTTAACTGTTATTTTCTCTTTTCATAGGTTTCACTATTCACCAGACTCTGCCATTTAAATCCATTTCAATAGAAAGCTTCAATTACATGAATGATATTTATGTAGCGATTGCTCAACCTTCCACTGGGAACTGCCAAATTTTGGAATGGAATCACGTGGAACTGTTTTTCAGGAATTTTGAAAGTATAGCTGGTAAGAACAGCTGTCTCATTTAGCATGAAAAGTTCATTTCTTTGTATATTGCTGTGTGGCTTTTATTATTACTATTATTGTCTGACTTTTGCTTCTTTCTATAGGCACTTCGACTGTATTCTGCAAACCGCTGGTCGTTGATAGTCATCTTTTCATTGTCGTTGCACAACTCTTTGGTGGCTCTCACATATACAAATGGGAAACAGCTGCCAACAAGTTCATTAAAATCCAGGATATAGAGATTATGAAAATCAGAAAACCTAACGACATTGAATCATTTAAAATAGAAAGTGAATGGTACTTTGTTATTGCTGATAGTTCAAAAGCTGGTAAAACCACTGTATATAAATGGAATGGAAATGGATTTTATTCCCATCATTCATTACATGAATGGTACAGGGATATAGATGTGGAATATCTTGAAATAGCTAACAAACCACATTTGATCTTGTCAAGTAGTTCTCAGCGTCCTGTTATCTATCAGTGGAACAAAGAGCAGAAACAGTTCACTAGGCGCATTGATATTCCTGAGACAGAAGATGTATATGCAGTCAAGCATTTTAAAATCCAAAATGATTTGTACATTTGCTTAACAACATTCATTGGGGACTCCAAGGTAATGAAATGGAAAGACTCCAGGTTTGTTGAAATACAGACATTACCATCACGAGGATCAATGGTATTGCAGCCTCTTACAATAAACAAATGGCATTATGCCATTCTTGGAAATAATTACTTTTTTACTCAGATATATCGATGGGATACAGAAGAAGAAAAATTTGTCAAATTCAAACAAATAAATGTTCAGGCTCCAAGAGCATTCACTCGCGTATCGGCAGGTAATCGTGATTTTTTATTTGCCTCAAGTTTTACAGGAAATACTCTATTATATGAACATGTTATAATTGACACAAGTAAAATATAAAAAGGCCCCATAGATATATTTTCCTGTCAATAAAATACTTCTTGAAACCGTGATAAATAGGTAAATATAAGTAGACATGACAACAGTTAGCACTTTTTTTGTTTAACATTGCTTGAAAAGGCATAATCGGTGTCTTATCGCCTCTACGTATCCTAATATTTCATTTACAATATTAACAAGGAAATGCCTCACTCAAATTCCTCCTTGGAATCGTGGATCTTGTTTAAGGGATTATCTTGCTAAGGTGTAATCAGATTTAATACAATCGTATAAGTTGCTTTAATTCTTGTAAGGTGCCTTTGCAAGGACTGAGGAGTAATTTCTGGGTGGCCATAAATTTGCCACTGAACCAACAGTTTTGCTTTCATGTTGTTCATTTTAAAAAAAAACATAAATCTCTCTTCCATTCTTCCTACTACTTCCCCTAGTCACCAGGCTTGAAGAAGTTAGGGAAATGGGAAGCACTATTGATTTACCATGCATACTTCACCCCTATTACATTCCTTTAGTGGAATCCAGCTGATAAATATGTTTTCCTGGCTAACGATTCTCCAGATCAATTATTTAATCACCTCATGGCTAGCTGTGGGACCATGCAAGCATAAATGACTCTTATGCTTGCCCACAAAAAGTTACATTTGATAACTCGTTGTGAAGCAATTGGGATATTTTGACTACCTATAGTTTTCAAGATAATGGATCTTTCAGAATCTGCAACTACCTAATGAGCTTTAAATGTTGTCCAAATGTGAAATGGAGTAGTTCAATGCCTTTTGTTCAATGAGATAATACATTCTGATAACACTAAAATATGATCTTTAGAATTTGAATGTAAATTAGCCAAAATCAGGCTATTTTCAAGTTGAAATTTAATTAATTTTGAGAGATGGATCTGCGCCCCTCCCCTCACTCATTCTTAGATTACAAATAATTATAACTGAAACAACATTGTCTTCTGCACTGATTGAGCACCTGTGTGCTTGCTTAAAGATTTAGTAAATAGAACTTCTAGTCATTTTTTAACTGTCATTTGCCATGATAAGCATTAAAATGTACATGTTTTTTCCACGTTTTCTAATGTTGCTTTGAAACAAGATTGTAATTTGTCTTTTGTGAGTGGATTTATGTATACCTGAACTTTTGAAATACATATGACCTTTCCCAAATTAATATTCAATAACAAATAGTAAAGACAATAGTAATTCAATAATATAAACATATCTATAAAGAAGGCAAACTAACAGATCAACAAAATTATTGTCAAGCAATAATAATTGTACAGGGTTAATCTGACTGATGCATGGATATTGTAATTAAAACACTGAATTTTGAACTACATCATATCCATGGAATGTATTGCAATCTAGTTGCCCAGTAAATTTTCTAAAGTCTTCCTCAAAATAATGGTTGAAATATACTACCTATATATATATACTGTATTTATATATAAACCCTCATACGTGCTTTCATTACATCAAGGTTAGATTATGCAAACTCATTGCTTGTCAGCCTCCCCAACTCCTCCCTCCAAAGGCTGCAGATCATCCAGTACTCTGCAGCCCGTGTCCTCTCCCTCACTAGGCTCGACGACCCTATCACCTCCATCTTCGCCCAACTACACTGGCTTCCCATCACACAGAGAATGCAGTTCAAGATCCTGGAACTCACCTTCAAAGCCCTCCATGGTGTGGCTCCCCGCTACCCTGCTCCATGTCCCCCGCCTCGCTTGCCCCACTATTGGCGGGCGGGCCTTCCACCACTCTGCCCCCACCCTCTGGAAATCCATCCCGCAGTCCCTCCGTCTCGTCCCCTCCCTTGCCACTTTCAAGATCCATCTCAAGACCCTTCTCTTCAACAGTGCTTTCGATCTCGCATTGCCCCCCCCCCCCCCCCGCCTTCCACCCTCCCCGACCCCTAGCTCGGGTCCGTAACTCTGTCCGTCCAGCACCTTGGGACGTCCTCTTGATGTGAAAGGTGCTTTACAAATGTAACTTTGTTGTTGTTATAAATTATTCTTTTTGCTCCTGTTTAGGTCTTCAGTTACTGACAAAGGGGGCATATTTCTAGGCCTTGCCCACTGTTGCTGTGTAACTGCACATTAGCAAGTGTGCTAGAGTTGTTAGGTTGATGCTCCCTGTGATTCTCCATTATGGGGTGGGGGGAGGAAGAAGACTTGTTCTGCCTTCATCTAGTAACTCTCCCTAAAGATTGAGAAAGTGCCAAATGGGGAATTCTAGTTGACTGCAAAGCTGGCACTTTCTTGAAGACATTTGAATCTTGTGTGCTTTTATTGTAATGCTTTTGGAATTATGTCAAATTATGCCATCCTAACAGTCAGATTCATTCCTTCAATAATTTACGGACTCAAGATTCAGTTTTATTTTGCTGAACTCCAAAAGACCATAAACAGATTTCTTTTTTGCCTTGTTTTGCTGCAAGATGTTTGAAGAATTTGTGTGGTGGCATATGTGTTTTTAAAATTATTGCTGCACAGGAAAATTCAGCTGAATGGTAAATATCACCAAGGACAAACCTTTAGAGTTTATTACTCTTGCAAAAAAGTTTTAGATGTCTGATTCACCTTTTAGCTTGATTTCGTAACATCAAAATATATCTCAGCTTTCTATCACATTTTTATATTTCCATTAATTGCTTTCTCATCATGGCTTCATTAATATTTCTATTTATTTGAATTCCCCATGTAGGGGAGTTCAGTCAAGGTTTGAATGAAGTTTAACTTTGATCTCTCTTAGGGTTTTACCTGGGATTTATTGATGGTACTGGATAATATGTTATTCCTTGTCATTTCAATTCATATCTGTGACAATTATGATTGCAGTCTGCCTAGTGCCACAAGAGAGCAATCTAGACAACTATCCAATAATATTTTTGTGATAACTGTCACCTGAATATATTAGTAATTCAGATATCTAGAAGATTCTCCTTGAAATAATCTTTTCTCACATTTACTTTCAAATGGTATTGGAGGCAAAATCAGGTGTTTTAGTTATCTTCCTAATGCACCTTTAGTAACTTGTAAGTTAATAATTAACAAATTACTCTCCATCTTTTTACTGATAAGATATCAGTAAAAAGGATTTTCCTGGAATCAGTTTAATCTGTTCATTTAAGCAAAATCAATTCTTTCAATGCAAAATACATTACCCGTTTTATGTTGAAAAGGCTTATGTTATGGAAAAATCTTTATGTTTTGTTTCAGGATTGTGCAATAGTATTGAGCAGTCATTTGAAGAGTCGTCAGTCCTCTGGAACAGTGTTGCAGCTATTGCAGTAGACCTTTGAGAGCCGCTTTTAAGTCTATCATTCAATTACAAAGAGGTTAGATAAAGGTAACTGAGAAAGGTGCTTCCAGATTCTGCAGGTATCAGTCCTTTGCACCAACAACAACAACAACAAGATTCCATTTATAAAGCGCCTTTCACGTCAGGAGGACGTCCCAAGGCGCTGCACAGTTGGGTCATGAACCGAGCAGGGGGGAAATGGTCAGGGTGAGGGGAGGGAAGGGAGGGAGCGAGGAGGGGGAAATGGTCAGGGTGAGGGGAGGGAAGGGAGGGAGCGAGGAGGGGGAAGAGAGTCGAGAGGGGAGCTGAAGGCTCGGTCAAAGAGAAAGGTTTTGAGACCGGCCTTGAAGGAGGAAAGGGAGGAAGCAAGGCGAAGGCACTGGGGGATGGAGTTCCAGAGCCTGGGGGCTGAGAGGCTGAAGGCCCGACCACCGATGGTAGGGCGGTTGGGGCGGGGGACGTGGAGCAGACCGGAGCCAGAGGAACGGAGGGTACGGGCAGGTAGGTAGGTAGGGGGATAGTAGGTTGGAGAGGTAGGAGGGAGCAAGGCCGTGAATGGCCTTGTAGGTGAGGATGAGGATCTTGAAATCAATCCTCTGGGGGATGGGGAGCCAGTGGAGGCGAGCGAGGGTGGGAGTGATGTGGTCCCGAAGCCTGGTGCGGGACAGTACACGAGCTGCAGAGTTCTGAATGACCTGCAGCTTGTGGAGGGAGGTGGCGGGAAGGCCGGCGAGGAGAGAGTTCCCATATTGAAATTTACAATTCAAATAATACTTCCTAGTAACTCCCAAATTCTGAGAGCTCAATTGCATCACTGCACTGAAACCGGTTAAGTTTCTGTCTTAAAACGTCTACAATATTTCTTGGAATCCCTAAACAGTTGCAGTAATTTGAAACTTCAACCCACCACTCAGTCCAAATAAATGGTCATCCAAAAGTAAAGATTCATATGAATGTTTTATTGTAGTTGAATTTAGCTGATTCAGCTTCTTCAGTTGTACAATGCCCTCTAGAGAGACTTCATCATTTATTTCTCTCTGTCTTCATTACCAAGTTATGTGTTGATTACTCCCCGTTTAGAATTTTTCTGTCTTACTATTATAGTAACACCTACTTCATTAATTACATTTTGTCAAAGGGAATATTCCAATTACAAAATGTGTAATTGTGTCTCAATGCTTGTAATTGGTTGAGCAAAGAGGATATGCCATTATAAGAAGTTTGTGCGATCTGGGCTGAGGAGCAGATCTGCTATATCACATTGCAGTGAATATTTCCTAATGAAAGCTTCAACATTATTACACCTGTCACGTTAAGGACTACCTTCTGGAACCATTGCAAAAGGGTTTTTTAATATAAATTTGGTAAGTTTTGTCAGACAGTTTTTACTTTTAACAACTTTCTAACTATATTTTCACACCGGTCTGCATCTCTTTGACAAAAAGTACTATCAATGTCCTTTATAGCTACTATATTATAATGTATTTCTGTTTTGCGTGGATTATTTTCTGGGGGGGCGGAGGGAAGTTTTCTTTGTTCTAATGGTTAATCTGGGAGTTTTCCAGGGGAGGTGTTGCCAATTTTGTATATTAAAGTAATTACTTGGCTGAGTAATGATCAGAAATTTAACTTAATACTTGTTTTATTCAATTTACAGTCTGCTCAATAATCTCTTAAACCATTTAGCGCAACAGCAGAATAATTGGAACAAAATGAAAAAAAGTGTTTAAAAGAGAGAGATGCTGTCACTACTTAGTGTCTAATATGATGTTTCACCTCAGTCGTGTTACTGGATAACATATTAATAATAGTAATCAAGAGTATTCCTGGATAACATAGCAATGCTGATTAATTTCAATGGGAATCAATCAATTTCACTTTTTGAATTGCAAATCATAAATTTAGCAAATCCAAGTAAGTACTTTAAATGTGTTCAAAGAACGATTGTCATCTCAGGAACATTATATTAAGGCAGAGATCAGACTAATTTGCTTGGGAGGAGATTAGTTTATATATGGTTTAAAAAAAGTTGGTATTAATTAAAATAGAACTATTCTAAGATAGTCAAAAAGGCTATTCAAAATAAAATGTCTTGAATGGGGAGAGTATTGGTGCAGTAAGGCTGCAGACAGTAATCCACTGTGCTGTGTTGTGGTGAGAACCAGAACACAGGATCTATATTACTGAGTGTTTCTTTTGTAAACAAAATAAGTCACCTTTTAATGTTCTTAAGTAAAAATAAACATAACCCTGCCATTGCAGACCTTTGTTTTATGCTTAATTTGCCATAAAATGTAATTCAATCTTTGTAACGCATCTCGGAGGAGCTATGACAACAGCTAGTATGAAACCAACCACTGTTTATTTTAAACACTATTTCAGAACAATTTTACACAAGTGGTACCTCAGTTACCTGATATGGAACTGAGCCATGAAAGGTCCCACTATTGCATGTACAGTACCTGTTGCAATTGGAAAGTTTATGGATTCAAGTGGGTTGAATTAAAAAGTAAATCTAACTAAATGTAAAGACAAGAAGAGAAGTTAGTCGTGCAGGAGCAGAACAGCATGTGAATTGACTTGTTTGCTGTGTATGAATATTTATTGAAACCCTCAACTTCCACAACCTGAAGGCTCCATATTCATAAGGCAGAGAACCAATTTGGGGATGGAGAGGAAGGAATGTTTTAAAACCAGGATTTTCTTTTAGTGTCCAGTTTACATTCCATGAAATACCACATGAAAACAAGGGAGACATGCTCAAAGGATTGTCTCCTCCGAGATGCAAAAAAACCCCCACATGTTGCCACCTGCGACGCAAACAAGGGCCACCAACTCAAAGCACCTCCTCGTTGAGGCCTTCGAACACCACTTAACACATCTCAGGACTTGCCAACTTATTTTCTTGAGCACTATGGTACATAAAACCAAGGGATCTTTAATGTGCAATTTGAATGATTCATATTAACGGAATATGCGCTTTCTTTCAAATCAGTTCATTTGCATGGAGTTACAAATTGCGACACCGATGGGCGATTTAGTCAAAAAAAAAGTTCGATTGTTTCTGACGAAAGGTCAGCGACTTGAAACGTTAACCCAATGTTTTCTCTTCCTCGCTCGCTCGCTCTTTCTCTCCGTAGATGCTGCCTGACCTGCTGAGTGTTCCCAGGCAGGCACTTCTGTCTTCACAATAAATAATAAATAATCCTTGCACTTGATGCAGCGCTTTTCACGGCGGGAGGACGTCCCAAAGAATATACTGTCGAGTGAACTGACTGCGTGTTTGTGGGCGAACGCGGCAGCCAACTGCGCGCGGCAGCGACCCACAGACGGTCGTGGATTGCAAATGACCGATTTACCACTGGTTTTGGAGGGATTATTATCCGATTATTGTATCATTTATTTAGGAGTAAGGAAACCTGCCCACGGTTTGGCCCTGACCGGCCCGGGATCGAACTCGGGGTCTCTCGCTTGCGAAAAAAAAAGAAGAGCGAGGGCGCTCTCACCGCCCGAGCTCCAGGACCCCGCCCGAGCTGCAGCCATCTTAAGGTTTACCAGGCGGTAAAAACCCCACCTGCGCCGCACACCGCGCGAGGTTGACGCCGACCCATTTTAAGTGACACCCGTGACCTTGAACCGCGGTGGGGGTGGTGGGTGGGGGGTGAAGAGGTGAAGAGGGAGGGAGGAAACGAAAAGAATAGATAAATCCCAATTGGGGGGGTGGGGGGGTAAGTGATTCCCGATGGGAGTGATAGTCTGACTGATGGCTGCGTGCATTTTTTTTTGCTCAGTCGGCGACCGACGTGTGGACCTCTCCCGCCACGTCTGTGGCCGCGGCCGCTTCCGGTACCCTTTCCAGGGCGGCGTCGCCATGGGGGCCATTTTGTCGCGAGACTCCGCCCCAGGACCGGGAGGGGAGGGTTTAAATTACTTCCAGAGATAGTCCGAGTGTGTGAGTGTCGGGGCTCCCGGTGCCCAGTGTGTGTGTGGGTGTGAGAGTGATGGATGAGAAGGTGTCGGCTTCAACATGAGCGCTTCTTCCGGCTCCGAGCAGGAGGCAGTGACCGTGGCCGCCGGGGCTGAGCGTCTCTCGGCCGTTCAGACAGACGGCGGCGGCCCGGGGGCGGGGGCTGAGGACGGTAGTCTGGTACCGGGGAAGCAGAGAGAGGCGAGCGGCGGCGGCGGTCTGTACAGCTCGGCGCCGTTGGCGGCCGGCGATGGAGACGGAGGTGACGGCGGTGGCTCGAGCAGTGCGGCAGGTACCCCCCCCCCCCCCCACACACACACACACACACACAACCCCCCCCCCACACACACACCACCCCCCCCCCACACACACAACCCCCCCACACACACACACACACACACACAACCCCCCCCCACACACACAACCCCCCCCCCACACACACACACACACACAACCCCCCCCCCCACACACACACACACACACAACCATCCCGCACCCCCACACACACACACAACCCCCCCCCCCCACACACACACAACCCCCCCCCCCCCACACACACACAACCAACCCCCACCCCCACACACACACACACCCCCCACAACACACACACACAACCCCCCCCCAGCCTCACACACACAACCCCCCCCCACACACACACACAACCCCCCCCCCCACACACACACACACACAACCCCCCCCCACACACACATACACACAACCCCCCCCCCACACACACACACAACCCCCCCCCCCCACACACACACAACCCCCCCCCACACACACCCCCACACACACACACACACAACACCCCCACCCCCGCACCTGCCCCCTGTGGCCTCCTTTAGTCCCGAGTTAATCGGTGTCAGCGAACCCCGCAAAGAGAAACGTGTGGCAACTTGTACAAGAATCTCCCTCTCTCACTCCCTCTCACTCACTCCCTCCCTCTCACTCACTCACTCACTCCCTCTCACTCCCTCACTCTGGGACTTGTGTGAAAGTTACCGATTCGATATTTTGATGGCCGTCCTTCCTGGTGTTCTGCAAAGGCAATGAGGTGTGTGTGTGTGTGTGTGTGGGGGGGGGGGGGGTGTCCATGTTCAGGTTTCCCTCTCGCTACTTGTTGCTGGTGGTCGGTGGCTGTGAAACACTTAGAAACTCATGAGCTTTGCATTTAGTCACTAATGTCTGATGCAATCACAACTTCTCTTTCTCTCTCTCTCTCCCCCCCCCCCCCCCAAGTTCTCTTACAGTTGCATGTCCCATGTCTGGGGAAAAAGTTCTCAATTCGTGGAATTTGCTTTCAAAACTGATGTCCTTGTATGTGCTGTTTTTTTTCCCCCCCACACAAACATCCCAGTTTAGTCTATAGGTTCCGGAGGAAAAAAGCTCTTCCCACACCACTTCAGGCTGTTTTTGTTCTATTTGACTGCCCTTCCAAGAATCCTGTAATAATTTTTTAAAAAATAAATACGCACGACCTTATTATGAATGTCACAGTTCTTCTGCCTGTCACCTAAGGGTAAACTGAAGGTATGCTGCATGGGGAAGAGCAAGCGAGAGACCCGAGTTCAATTCCAGGCAGGGCCAAACCTTGGGCAAGTTTCCTTACTCCACACGCCCGATAATAATCCCTCCAAAACCAATGATAAATTGGTCGTTTTCAAACCACGACTGTTTGTGGGACACTGCTGTGCGCAATTGGCTGCCGCGTTCGTCCACAAATATGCAGTCAATTCACTTTACAGTGTGTTCTGTGAAGCGCTTTGGGACGTCCTCCCGACGTGAAAAGCGCTATATCAAATGCAAGTATTATTATTATTAAGTAGTATGGTATTGAAATTGAAGCCAGGATGCACTCGCATTCACTGATTACTGGCCAGTTCAGAACCCAACTTGAGTTAAGGTCATTTACTATCCATGGCCTGGCAAACTGCAGTCATAAACATCGTATTACTGTAATTGCACATCATCACCAAGGATCCCATCCAGCAACCAGTATTGTGCACTAGTCTGCAAAATACTCCCGGACCAAACTTAAATTAGAAGGATTTTGGGCACCACTTGTGTTCTATCAAGGCACACACCTACAATTTATTTCACTCGTGACACAGTGGAGTTGAGCAATATATCGATTTCAAATAACCCATTGAACTTGTAACAATTCTCAATGTCATAGCTCACTGTTCATTTTTCTTTTCCAAGGTGGGGGAAGATTAACCTTTAGTTAAAGCAAAGGTGATGGCAATATACATTCTCCTCAAACGGTTTTATTGGCAGGGCTATAAAAAATATTTTTTGATAACTCTTGCTGTCCTATATTACTCAACAGTAATACGTTGTCGTTATTCATCTGTCCACACGTGGTCTCTGGTAAGGACCAGGTACTTTGGGCTGTGGAGAAAGAATAGGTAAAACTTCATTTCATACTAACATAAACCAGAAGTTTGCCAAGTGAGACTGGTCATCTTACCATTCATTAATTAGATGTAATAGATATAGCCTCTTAAACTTGTTTTTTCGTATAGGAGCTGCCTTCAGCTGCCAATTCCATGGCAGCAACTATTCAGTCATGTTGATGTAAGGTTAAATGCAGTAACTCCATAACATTAACGTTCACTTCAGATCTACTGGATCAGACCGTCAGACATGCACTATAGCAAAGAGAGAAGGTTTTTTATGTTATTCATCTGCTTAAAGAGGATGAATAAACAAAATAGATGTTTATTCTCTTACTGCATGAGGCAACTTGATATGATCAACCAGAATTCGCATTGTTTTTGGGGGAAAAAAGGAGCATTGTCTGAGTATCTGCTTTTCAGTTTCAGTTCCTCCACATCCATGGTTATATGAGATGATGCAATTGACATTCATGTCTACAGGATATCTTTTGCTTTTTAGAACAGTTCATTGTGCTGGTGCTGCTCTTTGAGTTCCTCTATGTCACATAGGAACAATACCAACCTTTCATCTCTAGGACTCGAATTTGAATCCGTATGAATAACAATGGATTCCTTTTCTTGGTTGCAAGTAATGGTTTGGAACGTGAAACTGAGCAGCAGGTAAAAGTACACAATGAATTATGCAAACAACTGCTAACCTGGTAGCAAAACTCTTAGAAACTAAAGCTAATGCTAATTAAATAAGCATTTGATTTACGAGGATATTTAAATAGTTGATATTCCACTTTAATTAAGGTTTGGTATCCATCAGCTTTATTTATTAAGCAGTTCCAGCTATTGTTCTGAGTGTTTGTCATGACATCAGTTTGCCATTGCTTACTGTATAATTTATGCTACAAAAACAAATTGAAAATGAATAAATTGGTCACTCAATCCATGGCTGTTTGTGGAACACTGCTCTTTATGCAATTGGCTGCCGTGTTTCGCCCACAAAATACAGTAAATTCACTATACAGTATATTCTGTGAAGCGCTTTGAGATGTTTCAAAGACATGATAAAGCGCTATATCAAATGCAAAGATTATTAATATTATTATCAATTGTTTTTGCCGGTGGGTATGGATAAACAATTCGTTCTGATTTCAAAATTTAGCCAAAGAAATGTAGCAAGAATCAGGACCACTATTGTTCACATTGTTCCACTCCTTTAAGGTGTGCACATTTTGCATTATTACATGATTGGTATTATAAAGAATTAAAGGAGAGGTTTACACACCAGGTGGTTGGGTCACAGGAATTATTGTAAGAGGGAATTAGATAGATGCTTAAACAGGATGAATATTAAAGGGTATCGGAGTGAGCAAGAGATGGAGAAAAAGAACAGGGAGGATTGGATGGACCAAATGTTTCTGTGCTGCAACATTCTATAACTATATGATATATAGCAGAAACCCAGTTTGTGATCATGTCAGTATTCCAGCCACCTCACAATTGTGGGCACATTTTTACAGTCTCTTTCATTGTCAATATTAAAAGATAGGCTGTCTGTCTGCTTCAGTAACCCAGGCATCTCACTATTCAGGACAACAGTCATTGATTGCCGCTACTACAGGACCCTCTTCCGCTTCAAACACAGTACAAACAACCCCCTCTGCTACTAACTTGCACAGTATGCAGTGGCCTAGGTCTCGGGCCTCTCCCGCTGTTTCCTAGATGCTGCTACTATGTAGAGGTACAAGTTGCAATACTATGGGTGGAGTGGGCTCCAGTCCCGCATGCGCGGCGCCGGGTGCGTTGGGATCGTGGAAGCGACGCGAGTGGAAAATCGACTTTGCCTGGCGCTCCTGCTGCCAATTCTTGGAAAGTGCTGTATTCAGAGAACGTGGTTTGTGTGTACATTGTTTTGATTTAGCGACTATTGACGAGTGTTGTAAACATGCCACCACAGAAGGAGTTGTACTTATGTGAGAGAGTGGACTTAATCAAAAACAGGAAGGGCATAAGTCATAGACAGTTAGCTGTGATCTATGACATTGGCAGAACACAAGCTGGATACATTCTCAACAGGTAGGCTAAATACATGACAGATTTTGTTTTAAATGAGAAAATGCCTTTATTTTAATGAGATTGCAAAGTATGGTTATTGAATGCTCATCACCCTTGCCTATTACCAATGCTCTTACTATTACATCAGTGACCTGAATCACCCAACCTGTTTCAGTAATCAGGTCACCTCACTTTTGCCCAGTCTCTTGAGTGACCAGATTACTGAGGTTCTACTGTATCTACAATTAAAGTATTTTTCTAAATGCCTCTTCTCTTTTTTTTCAGCCACAGAGAAGAAACCTGCTTTTGTGGGTCTTGGTCTATGCTACGCACTGTTGTCAAGTGTATTCTTTTCAGTTGTTTCACTTTTGGCAAAGAAAGTAGAAGGAATCCATTCTATTGAAATTAGTGGATTCCGATGTTTTTTTCAAGGGGTGATTATATGTCCTTTGATTATATACAATGAGTAAGTACAAAACAAATACAGTGGACTTTTGATAATTATTTAGTTGTAGTTATTCATATAAATGTATGTTCTTTAGTTACTAAACTGTAAGACCATATATAAAGTAACTTGTATATGTTGAGTAGTTTTGTATGAAATTTATGAAGTGCATTGTTATTTATATAATGACTATTGTAAGAAACCTGCCTTTATATTTACTCCAATAATTTGAATAAGATGTTGCTTGATTTTGTAAAGTATTGTTCTTTGCCTTTTACTGTAATAACTGAACTAAAATGAAGTTACTTCTATTTGTCTTCTGTATAGTTGTTATTTGACATTTTTCTACTAAATCATAACTTTTATGTAAATTATGTTCTCTTTGCAAAGTTACTTTAGATTCTAATATGGTTGGGATTTTACAAAAGGAAAAAAGATACATTTTTTAAATTTGATTAATTAAAAAATAACTTTGCATTATTTCTAGATCCTGAAAAAGAGTTTAACTTGAATATATCATAGTTCCTTTTAACATGTAGAAATGGATAAATACACTACATAGCGTGGTATTCATCTATACAGGTTGGGATATCCCTGTTTTGATTTATGGACTGCGTTAAGCTGCTAGTTTCAATTGGAACAGAGGTAGAGGCAGTAACACTAGCCTATTTGTTGCTGAACAAGTGAGGGGAGAAAAAGTCAATCAATGATACCCGTGGAAACTATGGGTATACGAAGATCACAAAATTAGTTTGGATGAAAAGGCCCTTTGGCCCACCCGATGTTATTCTTCCATAATATTATAGAATATTACAGCACGGAAGGAGGCCATTCGGCCCATTGTGCCTGTGCTGGCTCTTTGGACGAGCTACCCGATCAGTCTCACTCCCCCGCTCTATCCACTGTACCTTCCTCCTATCACAGCATCAAGTTTTTTTTTAATGAGTCCACACTGTGATGCCCACATAGTTCCATTAAAAACAAGATTCATTCATTCAGCAATCAATAGGTAGAAATTTGAAGATCTGCTCATGTTCACTTTGCAGTAGTTGGAGAAGATACATACAAAATATGAAATTAGCCCTTAAAATCTCAGTGGAACTCTGTCTGTGGACTCGGTTAATCATCTACTTTGTGAAAGAGAGAACTTGCATTTCTGATGTGCCTGCAATGTTAACATCTCACAGCAAATGTTGTCAGATTGTAGTGACTTCCACCTGATATGGAAACCATTTTATACACAATGAGCAGATGTCCTGATTTACCAAATCAGTCCTCTTTTTAAAAGTAGAAGTACAAAATGCTTGCTGGTACTCTTACACAATCTATTATATGTTTGGTTACTTTGGCTTGCTGATGCTTTCTCAAAAAATAGAAGGCTTTAGCGAACTCCTTTCAAACATCTCCAGAGTTGGATTTTGTCTGGGATCTGCAGTATGTAGGCCTACATCAGCAGAAGTTATTTGTTTAGGCATATTAATGCATGTATTGAATCCCAAGAAAGCGGTCGACAAAAGAGAAATCTTAATTTTTTTTGAAAAAATTTAATTTTCTTGTTTTATTAACTTACCACAAATTAATAACTATAGTGTTAAAGAAAAATAAAAAGTGGATAAAGGCATTCATTGGCCGTTGTGGGTACTGAGTCAAAGGAAAGAAGGTTTGAGGCATTATTTTTTAGTTGGCTGATCTCAGCATTGGCCAAGATGGAGATAGATTTGGATTAGTTTGAGAACCGGGTGGATCTTGGGTGTGATGTCCCCACTGATGTTTACCATTGAGGCTCAGACATGAAGAGTACGCAGTGAATGGTTGTCAGCGCTCGTGAATCGATGCCACAGGGTGAGATAACATCTTTGGGAATTTGAGGCAAAAGAAAAAACAGAAAAAAGAACATGTGGAAGTTGGGGTAAAAAGAGGTATTTAAGAACACAACAATAATCAGCCGTTACAATGGGCCACTCAACTATATGCAATACTCTATCTGGAATTTGTAAATAACCTAATCTCTCCCCTCCCACCACCACCATCATCATAACCATATAAAATCAATATCACTTTTGTATTCCATTCCCTAAATATCAATTCCATTTGTCTGTTTGGCCTTTTCTTGCACGTCCATCTTTACAGATTTATTTATTTTGACCTTTGGGTCTTATTATGAACCATAATCAAGTTTTTACTCTTGTCCTTAAACTTCTAGATCTTAGCTTCCATAAATCCTAATCCACTTTAGTGTCTGGACAAGAAGTGGTGATCCCCATCTATCAAAGCAATTAACAGAGCCATTATCCAGACTCTAAATGTACCTTCCTTGATGCCATGCTGGGTAATCATATGTCATCGGTTTTTAGCTACATGTAATATCCTTTTTCATATTGTTTTAGTATTCATGTGTTGTAAGTGAATGAATATTATAGAATTTGTGTAGCTTAACCTTCTGAAAGCTATATGAATATCTTTAAAGAAATTCATGATAAATCCAAAAGTAAACTTTTATTTTCCCTTCTATTTTAATAAATTATGTATCTTTTTCTTATTTAGGAAGCTGATTACATTTAAAATAATTTGTTTGTGCATGCAACTTTAAGTTAGTCACTTAAGTTGAACTTTTTTGTTTTTCTATACTTTATAGTCTTTTTTTAAACTAGAAATCTTAAGAATGAAATTGTAGTGTTTTAGATTGCGTTGGAATGCAGTACCTTATAGCAGGTCACATAACCAACGCAACAACATTGTTTGGATGCGAGATACTAACGAGAAGTGAGTTAATATAATAGATTGAGGATTCCTTTTTTTGAGGAAGAATTATCATGATTTTTATTTTGGTTCCTCAACATTTTTATCAGTTACTTTCTCCCATTATTGATTCGCTACCCATGTTCAGGCATAGCATCTAACCCTCCTACTCTTGAGTGACCACTAAGAGATGAATGTATTCAACTACTGTATTCTTTGTCTACATGTGCATCAATATAGTGAAGGACAAGATGACTCCTAATCCTTACGTTTACCATAGAACCTTTCACGTCGGGAGGACGTCTCAAAATGCTTCACAGTATGCACTGTGAATTTGAGTGACTATTTTTCTGAGCAGTGTCCGATAACAATTTGTGAATCCACTTTATTATTAGGCCTTCTTGCTACTTTTTAAAAATTGATTTGCACTTCAAAAAAAGTTTTGAAAATAGTATACTTGCTATAAAAATGAATTGATGCAATGTATGTATTTTTTGTTCAAATATATTCTCTTGAAATAGTCACTTTTTGTAGCTTTCTAAAAATATAATATTGCTGCTTTCTAAAATGTTTGATATTGTACACCCTTTGTACAAATTTATAAGAACCTGTGGATCATCAAACTGCTAATAAATGTTTGAACCAGCATCAAATCTTTTCTAATTTACTAGAGTACGTACCATCCTGGTCATCAATTAGCACAATTTGAAAACCATAAATGACAAAATCTTTAATTGTGTTGGAAACTAAATCAGTGACCTTACTTTCATACTCTTGAACTTTCATTTATATCCCATTGGAATACATCCAAAGAACTTAGTGTATAGGGTACAATATTTGTAGTGCTAAATAAACCACTTATTTTTTAAAAAAACCAAGAATAAAGGAAATGGATGCAGCATTTATAAAATATGTTTAAGAGAAAAAAGTCAAAGCAAGTAAGGCATGTGAAAAGGGTTAACAAACTTTTGTTTTCACTTAATTTTAGTTTGAATCGTTTTCAAATTGCTTTCCAGAATAAGCTTTTTTGGACCAAAGGAACAGAGATGTTATCTTTACCTCCGAGGATTTTTGGGTGCTTCAGCAATGATACTGCTCTTCTACGCCATTCAACATATGCCTTTGGCAGATGCCACTGTCATTGCATTTAGCAACTCAATCTTTGTTGGAATATTTGCATGGATGTTTCTGAAGGAAAGATGCACTATTTGGCAACCAATCTTCACAATTTTTATCTTAATTGGGGTGATTCTTATTGCAAGACCACCATTTCTGTTTGGCTCTCACATTCCTGGAATTGAAGTTAACTATACAGAACACATCAAAGGGACATTTGCTGCTTTTGGAAGTGCATTATGTGCTGCAATAAGTATGATTGTAATTCGAAAGATGGGGAAATCTGTCCATTGCTTTATATCTATTTGGTACTTTTCAGTTATTGGTTGCATTGAGTGTGTGATTGTGGTCTCAATAATTCAGGAATGGCGGTTGCCTTACTGTGGAAAAGATAGAGTGTTTCTTTTAATAATCGGTCTCTTTGGAGTCGTAGGTCAGGTACTTTTCACAAAAGCCTTACAAATCGAAAAAGCTGGACCAGCAGCACTAATGAAGACCATGGAAGTGGTTATGGCATTCATATTGCAATACTTTTTCCTCAATCGTTCCCCTACTTGGTTAAGTTTGGGAGGAGCCCTCTGTGTGATAGTTGGAACTTGTGGAATTATTTTTCACAAATGGTATACTAGAAAAGAAAGTCAACAGTAACAATTGCATGGTTTGTTTTGGTATGCAACCAATGCAGCGGGTTAGATTTGTGGAGAGAATCTGCTAGTGTAAAATTGCAATGGTTTGAATTAAATTGGTAGTTAAGCATTTAGAACTGCATTCATAATTCAAAATGCCATGACCATAGATGGCCAACAAGAGCGACTTACAATTATATAGCGCCCTTCGTGCAGGTAGCATCTCGGAGTGCTTGAACATAGCCTTAACACAAATAAGCAACCACTTAGAAATTATAGATTTTCTTTTGGTTCAGCTTTGTGATTTGATTGAAAACATTTGAATTTTTTAACAAAAACTAATTTCTTTTTAACAATCTGTAATATACAGATAAAACGCAGTTGTGATGAGATTGCTTCTTATGAGATTTTACACTGGGTGCTAGCTCTCTCTTTAAAATTCAGGGAACTGTTCTTAAACCTACTGCATATCCAAATAGGAATGCACTTTAAAATAGACACTTTTGAAAAATATTGATTACGGTGATGCTTTTCAATCTGCTTTGTTTACACAATCAAATTACACTTTAATCTTTTCTGTTTAGATATCAATATTATATGGATATTTAATAAATGCTGGTGATTAAATATTGTTCCTTAAGGTTATTATAAAAGTAGATCTATTTTAGTACTATATTATTATTAGTCCTTTTGACGTTTTATAGAAGTGAATCGAATTGAACATTCTCAATTTTTTTAAAAAAGGTATAGTTGTCGATTTAAATTGAAATGTGATCATAATTTAACTAATTTAATTTGCACAGGACTGCAATTGCAAATGTCCATCAATAAATAGTATAAATACACTGATTGTATTAAAAAACGTGACCAAAGTTGGGAATGCCACTATTATCGTAGCACTTCCCCTGCAGCAACCTGATATAATGTTTGCATGTAGATATTAAATTCAGGATTTCACCATGTATAAAATCAGAAGATGACAAACAATCTAAAGTGCATTCACGGCAAAGCACTTTTAGATTTATGAATAGGTAATATTTGGCTACAGTAATGTTTATTTCTTCATTTTTTTGAAACCATTTTCTTTGTGGCAAAAGTAATACTCTGAAACAAAATTTATAGTTAGAACTCTTGCACCAGTTTAATTGTTATTACGTTCTCCAAGCAATATGAGTTTATAAGATATAAAAATAACCCGGCAGGATGGAATGGAACTGCAATAATACATCCAGGCAAGGATCGTAAAAGGATTTTAAAATGAGGCAAAAGTTATTTTTTCTCAGTTTTTAATAATAATGTTTTCCTGATGGTTTCTCTGTGTCTTCTATCAAATATTAAGAAGATAACCAAAGCAATTGTATTTTGACTTGGCTAAAATGGTTACATTGTGAGGTGCGTAAAGTAGATAACAAATACTTGTATAAACTTTTTGTGTTTATTTTTGTTTCTGTTCTAAGTAAAGATAATGCTATTGAATAGATATCCAAAGAATAATGTATGCTGTACCAAATATTGTGTTGTGGTTTACTTGCAATGGATTATTTCTGAACCATGTTTTTTCTTCAACCAGAATTTATTTTCCGCTTTCTTTTTTTTCTTGTTTTCTTTTGCTTTGTGTCTATTTTCCTCAATCTCTGACAACTACCATTCTTTCTGTTCAGTTTTGTGTCTCCCACTTACGCCATAAATATTTTTTAAATGTGTGGTATAAGCAGAAGGCACAATGAACTGATTATCATATGTAGTGTTGCATGTATCCAAAGGCATTAACAACAGTAATTTATTGTTCAGTTTGGTTCCATTCAACCTTATTCACACATCTGTATTTTTATTTTTCTAATAAAAAAAATCCTCTAATTTACATTGTTTCCCAATAAACGGAGGACATTCAGTGGAGCTCAGTTGTTTACCAAGAAAATAAACCATTGGTAGCTTATTGTTAGTAAGTTTCCCAAATCCTTTGTTCATTCTGTTTGTGTCACAGATTGACTAATTTTACTTCCATTGCTTTTCTTGCCCACGACCCCCACCTCACCACTTACTCTCTTTGTCTCCCTTCCCTGAGCATGTTAGTTCATACTGAGGTCCAGTTCTTTGGCAATTTTCGGGTAACTTGCCAACATAGCCATTTTAATGTGTGATTTATGATGGGCTGTTCTGTTCAAATACCGGCCAAACTTAATGTCCATGTGTGCGTGCACTTCCCAGCAAAGGTAAAATGTGAAACCCTTGTTTATTTCTCCTTCTCAGGGCGAGGGACACAAAAAACAATATAATGCTCTGATGTCCAACAAAACACAAACCAGTGATTGGACTGTAACCTTCCTAGCCTATGTGGCTGAGTACTTCTCCCTGTAGTGTATTTAGTCTTTTTGACATTTAAGACAATATTCCCCGGTGTTGGTACTTGCCATAGTGAAACGTTATTTATGCTCCATGTCACAGAGCTGCTGCACTGTGATACGATACTCTTGTCAGTTGATGAGTTAAGTTTAGCACGAACAGGGCTGGCATCAAACATTTGGAATAGGAAAAAAATCACAGCCAGTACTTCAGTTTTATACTGTGGTAATCTTTAAAAAAGTAAACTTATATTTCAAATTAATCTAATTATTTGGCAGAAGAAGAGCAATCTAAATGCTCCAGGTATCATTCTGGCTTCAATACCTGCAGCAGAGCAACTGAGCTGACTGTCCTCACTGGCCTCCAAGCCACTTTGTACTGGAGGGAGGCAGAGCTCTGCACAAATACACTCACCATTGTCCCACCTGCTTGGAACAATTTGCATCTTTGTCATGAACCAGCAGGACTAGAAAAAAAACTGACAGTCCACTGATTTATTATTTTAAATTGTTCTCCATTAAACTTGAATGTCGCAGCAGAGTTTGCATTGACTTTGCAGTTTTTTTGGAAGCTCTTTTGTACAACTTGCATGATAAAAAGGACCCCCGTTGGATGCCCCCATAAGTGTAGTATGTGAAATTGCCTGTTTCTGAAATAATTCACTGCATATAAGATATCGATGTACACAACTGGATATAAAATTTGAAATGTTAACATTTTATTTTTTATATATTTCTAGTTTCAGACCTTCAATCTGAAAGCTTATATTTTTCATGTGTTTTCAGCTGAAGCCTTTTTGGCCATTATATTTGCAAATAACATTTTATAAAAATATGTTTTTTCATCTATTTGCACTTTAACAAATAGATTTTTACACATAGACTTTTCAATACGTAAAACTTGGTTCTAATTATTGGGTTCCTGTATTAAAAGTCACTGTTTGCATATTTTTTTCTCAGTAAATTTTGTAAAGTATTGAAACAGACTATGTGTTTATTTTTGTTTGTTTTCTGCGTGCAACGTTATCAATGCATTTTACTAATTGTGTTTTGTAATTTCACCTTTGTGACCATTTTGGTATTTACATTCTTTGTAGCCAGCACTCCCTAACGTATTAGATAATAATAATCCTTTGATATAGCGTCTTATCACGTCTTTGAGACATTTCAAAGCGCTTCACAGAATATACTGTAAAGTGAATTGATTGTGTATTTTGTGGGTGAAACGCGGTAGCCAATTGCCCACAACAGTGCAAACAGTCATGGATTGAGTGACCATATTATGATTTTTTTAAAAAAAGGGATTATTACCGCCAAAAAAGTGATCTACCAAACATCTAACAACCGGGTTCCCACATACTACTTGGCATGTGGAGTAAGCAAACTTGTCTAACCTTTCACCCTGGCCGGGAATTGAACACAGGTCCTCTCCTGGCGAGTGCTCTAACCAATACACAAAAGAACTCCACTCCCTAAAGTTTTACAACCTTGCTGGATGTTCTTTACAAAATGGTAATAATAATAAGTCTTGCATTTGAATTACAGCATGTTGTTAACTCACCTCACAGCCCTTCACAGGATATACTGTAAAATGGTGTCACTGTATTTTGTGGGTGAACATGCCAGCCAAATTGTGCACAACAATGACCTTCAAACAGCCATGGACTTAGTGACCGATTTTATTTGGGAAATTGTTCACCAGGACATCGGGATGTAGTTTCTTCTGTTTTTGAATAGCACAATGGGATCTTTAACAAAAACCTGAGAGATAAACCAGGCGCCGTTTTAATGTATCTTTCTAAAATAGACAATATTGCTGCTTTCTAAAATGTTTGAAATTGTACACCCTTTGTACAAATTTATAAGAACCTGTGGATCATCAAACTGCTAATAAATGTTTGAAGCAGCATCAAATCTTTTCTAATTTACTAGAGTACCATTCTGGTCATCAATTAGCACAATTTGAGAAACATAAATGACAAAATCTTTAATTGTATTGGAAACTAAATCAGTGACCTTACTTTCATACTCTTGAACTTCCATTTATATCCCATTGGAATACATCCAAAGAGGACTTAGTGTATAGGGTACAATATTTGTGGCGCTAAATAAACCACTTATTTTTTTAAAAAAAAGAATAAAGGAATGGATGCAGCATTTATAAAATATGTTTAAGAGAAAAAAGTCAAAGCAAGTAAGGCATGTGTAAAGGGTTAACAAAACTTTTGTTTTCACTTAATTTTAGTTTGAATCATTTTCAAATTGCTTTCCAGAATAAGCTTTTTTGGACCAAAGGAACAGAGATGTTATCTTTACCTCCGAGGATTTTTGGGTGCTTCAGGAATGATACTGCGCTTCTACGCCATTCAACATATGCCTTTGGCAGACGCCACTGTCATTGCATTTAGCAACTCAATCTTTGTTGGAATACTTGCATGGATTTTTCTGAAGGAAAGATGCACTATTTGGCAAACAATCTTCACAATTTTTATCTTAATTGGGGTGATTCTTATTGCAAGACCACCATTTCTGTTTGGCTCTCACATTCCTGGAATTGAAGTTAACTATACAGAACACATCAAAGGGACATTTGCTGCCTTTGGAAGTGCATTATGTACTGCAATAAGTATGATTGTAATTCGAAAGATGGGGATATCTGTTCATTGCTTTATATCTATTTGGTTCTTTTCAGTTATTGGTTGCATTGAATCTGTGATTATGGTCTCAATAATCCAGGAATGGCGGTTGCCTTACTGTGGAAAAGATAGAGTGTTTCTATTAATAATCGGACTCTTTGGAGTCATAAGTCAGGTACTTTTCACAAAAGCCTTACAAATCGAAAAAGCTGGACCAGCAGCACTAATGAGGACAATGGAAGTGGTTATGGCATTCATATTGCAATACTTTTTCCTCAATCGTTCCCCTAGTTGGTTAAGTTTGGGAGGAGCACTCTGTGTGATAGTTGGAACTTGTGGAATTATTTTTCACAAATGGTATACTAGAAAAGAAAGTCAACAGTAACAATTGCATGGTTTGTTTTGGTATGCAACCAATGCAGCGGGTTAGATTTGTGGAGAGAATCTGCTAGTGTAAAATTGCAATGGTTTGAATTAAATTGGTAGTTAAGCATTTAGAACTGCATTCATAATTCAAAATGCCATGACCATAGATGGCCAACAAGAGCGACTTACAATTATATAGCGCCCTTCGTGCAGGTAGCATCTTGGAGTACTTGAACATAGCCTTAATACAAATAAGCAACCACTTAGAAATTATAGATTTTCTTTTGGTTCAGCTTTGTGATTTGATTGAAAACATTTGAATTTTTTAACAAAAACTAATTTTTTTTAAATAATATGTAATATACAGATAAAACGCAGTTGTGATGAGATTGCTTCTTATGAGATTTACACTGGGTGCTAGCTCTCTCTCTTTAAAATTCAGGGAACTGTTCTTAAACCTACTGCATATCCAAATAGGAATGCACTTTAAAATAGACACTTTTGAAAAATATTGATTACGGTGATGCTTTTCAATCTGCCTCGTTTGCACAATCAAATTACACTTTAATCTTTTCTGTTTAGATATCAATATTATATGGGTATTTAATAAATGCTAGTGCTTAAATATTGTTCCTTAAGGTTAGTATAAAAGTAGATCTGTTTTAGTACTATATTATTATGAGTCCTTTTGAGGTTTTATAAAAGTGACTCGAATTGAACATTCTCTTTTTGTTTGTCAATTTTTTTAAAAAAGGTATAGTTGTCGATTTAATTTGAAATGTGATCATAATTCAACTAATTTAATTTGCACAGGACTGCAATTGCAAATATCCATCAATAAATAGTATAAATACACTGATTGTATTAAAAAACGTGACCAAAGTTGGGAATGCTACTATTATCATAGCACTTCCCCTGCAGCAACCTGATTTAATGTTTGCATGTAGATATTAAATTCAGGATTTCACCATGTATGAAATCAGAAGATGACAAACAATCTAAAGTACATTCACGGCAAAACACTTTTAGATTTATGAGTAGGTAATATTTGGCTACAGTAATGCACCAGTTTAATTGTTATTACGTTCTCCAAGCAATATGAGTTTATAAGATATAAAATAACCTGGCAGGATGGTATGCAACTGCAATAATACAGGCAAGGATCACAAAAGGATTCTAAAATCAGAGAGAAGTTATTTTTTCTCAGTTTTCAATAATAATGTTTTCCCTGATGATCTCTCTGTGTCTTCTCTCAAATACTAAGAAGATAACCAAGGCAATTGTATTTTGACTTGGCTGAAATGGTTACATCGTGAGGTGCGTAAAGTAGATAACATTTTTGTACATTTTGTTTTGTGTCACAGATTGACTAATTTTACTTCCATTTCTTTTGCCCACGACCCCCACCTCACCACTTACTCTCTTTGTCTCCCTTCCCTGAGCATGTTAGTTCATACTGAGGTCCAGTTCTTTGGCAATTTTCGGGTAACTTGCCAACATAGCCATTTTAATGTGTGATTTATGATGGGCTGTTCTGTTCAAATACCGGCCAAACTTAATGTCCATGTGTGCGTGCACTTCCCAGCAAAGGTAAAATGTGAAACCCTTGTTTATTTCTCCTCAGGGCGAGGGACACAAAAAACAATGTAATGCTCTGATGTCCAACAAAACACAAACCAGTGATTGGACTGTAACCTTCCTAGCCTATGTGGCTGAGTACTTCTCCCTGTAGTGTATTTAGCCTTTTTGACATTTAAGACAATATTCCCCGGTGTTGGTACTTGCCATGATGAAACGTTATTTATGCTCCATGTCACAGTGCTGCTGCACTGTGATACGATACTCTTGTCAGTTGATGAGTTAAGTTTAGCACGAACAGGGCTGGCATCAAGCATTTGGGATAGGAAAGAAATCACAGCCAGTATTTCAGTTTATATTGTGGTAATCTTTAAAAAAGTAAACTTATATTTCAAATTAATCTAATTATTTGGCAGAAGTATAGCATTCTAAATGCTCCAGGTATCATTCTGGCTTCAATACCTGCAGCAGAGCAACTGAGCTGACTGTCCTCACTGGCCTCCAAGCCACTTTGTACTGGAGGGAGGCAGAGCTCTGCACAAATACACTCACCATTGTCCCACCTGCTTGGAACAATTTGCATCTTTGTCATGAACCAGCAGGACTAGAAAAAAAACTGACAGTCCACTGATTTATTAATTTAAATTGTTCTCCATTAAACTTGAATGTCGCAACAGAGTTTGCCTTGACTTTACAGTTTTTTGGAAGCTGTTTTGTACAACTTGCATTATCAAAAGTACCCCCGTTGGATGCCCTCATAAGTGTAGTATGTGAAATTGCCTGTTTCTGAAATAATTCACTGCAAATAAGTTATCGATGTACACAACTGGATATAAAATTTGAAATGTTAACATTTTATTTATATATTTCTAGTTTCAGACCTTCAATCTGAAAGCTTATATTTTTCATGTGTTTTCAACTGAAGCCTTTTTGGCCATTATATTTGCAAATAACATTTTATAAAAATATGTTTTTTCATCTATTTGCACTTTAACAAATAGATTTTTACACATAGACTTTTCAATACGTAAAACTTGGTTCTTATTATTGGGTTCCTGTATTAAAAGTCACTGTTTGCATTTTTTTCTCAGTAAATTTTGTAAAGTATTGAAACAGACTATGTGTTTATTTTTGTTTGTTTTCTGCGTGCAACTTTACCAATGCATTTTACTAATTGTGTTTTGCAATTTCACTTTTGTGACCATTTTGGTATTTACATTCTTTGTAGCCAGCACTCCCTAACGTTTTAGATAATAATAATCCTTTGATATAGCGTCTTATCACGTCTTTGAGACATTTCAAAGCGTTTCACAGAATATACTGTAAAGTGAATTGATTGTGTATTTTGTGGGTGAAACGCGATAGCCAATTCCCCACAACAGTGTCCTACAAACAGTCATGGATTGAGTGACCATATTATGATTTTTTTTTAAAAGGATTATTACCCCGAAAAAAGCGATCTACCAAATATCTAACAATCGGGTTCCCACATACTACTTGGCATGTGGAGTAAGCAAACTTGTCTAACCTTTCACCCTGGCCGGGAATTGAACACAGGTCCTCTCCTGGCGAGTGCTCTAACCAATACACAAAAGAACTCCACTCCCTAAAGTTTTGCAACCTTGCTGGATGTTCTTTACATAATGGTAATAATAAGTCTTGCATTTGAATTACAGCATGTTGTTAACTCACCTCACAGTCCTTCACAGGATATACTGTAAAATGGTGTCACTGTATTTTGTGGGTGAACATGCCAGCCAAATTGTGCACAACAATGACCTTCAAACAGTCATGGACTTAGTGACCAATTTTATTTTGGGAATTGTTCGCCAGGACATCGGGATATAGTTTCTTCTGTTTTTGAATAGTACAATGGGATCTTTAACAAAAACCTGAGAGGCAAACCAGACGCCGTTTTAATGTCTCCTCTGAAGGACCACGCTGCCAACAGTTCAGTGCACTGAATCCCCAGCACTGTATTGGAATGTCAGGATAATAATCCTTAATAATCCTTGCATTTGATATAGCGCTTTTCACATCTTCTAGACGTCTCAAAGCGCTTCACAGAATGGACTGTAAAGTGAGTTGACTGTATATTTGTAGGTGTAATGTGGCAGCCAATTGTGCACAGCAGTGTCCCGCAAACAGTCGTGGATTGAAATGACCAATTTTTTTTGAGGGATTATTAGCCATGTGGAGTAAGGAAGCTTGCTCAAGGGTTTCACCCATGGACTTAGTGACCGATTTTATTTGGGGAATTGTTCACCAGGACACCGGGATATAGTTTCTTCTGTTTTTGAATAGCACAATGGGATCTTTAACAAAAACCTGAGAGACAAAGCAGACGCCGTTTTAATGTATCTTTCTAAAATAGACAATATTGCTGCTTTCTAAAATGTTTGATATTGTACACCCTTTGTACAAATTTATAAGAACCTGTGGGTCATGAAACTGCTAATAAATGTTTGAAGCAGCATCAAATCTTTTCTAATTTATGAGAGTACCATCCTAGTCATCAATTAGCACAATTTGACAAAGATAAATGACAAAATCTTTGATTCTATTGGAAACTAAATCAGTGACCTTACTTTCATACTCTTGAACTTCCATTTATATCCCATTGGAATACATCCAAAGAGGACTTAGTGTATAGGGTACAATATTTGTGGCGCTAAATAAACCACTTTTTTTAAAAAAAAGAATAAAGGAAATGGATGCAGCATTTATAAAATATGTTTAAGAGAAAAAAGTCAAAGCAAGTAAGGCATGTGAAAAGGGTTAACAAACTTTTGTTTTCACTTAATTTTAGTTTGAATCGTTTTCAAATTGCTTTCCAGAATAAGTTTTTTTGGACCAAAGGAACAGAGATGTTATCTTTACCTCCGAGGATTTTTGGGTGCTTCAGGAACGATACTGCTCTTCTACGCCATTCAACATATGCCTTTGGCAGATGCCACTGTCATTGCATTTAGCTACTCAATCTTTGTTGGAATATTTGCATGGATGTTTCTGAAGGAAAGATGCACTATTTGGCAAACAATCTTCACAATTTTTATCTTAATTGGGGTGATTCTTATTGCAAGACCTCCATTTCTGTTTGGCTCTCACATTCCTGGAATTGAAGTTAACTATACAGAACACATCAAAGGGACATTTGCTGCCTTTGGAAGTGCGTTATGTGCTGCAATGAGTATGATTGTAATTCGAAAGATGGGGATAGCTGTTCATTGCTTTATATCTATTTGGTACTTTTCAGTTATTGGTTGCATTGAATCTGTGATTGTGATCTCAATAATTCAGGAATGGCGGTTGCCTTACTGTGGAAAAGATAGAGTGTTTCTATTAATAATCGGTCTCTTTGGAGTCATAAGTCAGGTACTTATCACAAAAGCCTTACAAATCGAAAAAGCTGGACCAGCAGTACTAATGAGGACAATGGAAGTGGTTATGGCATTCATATTGCAATACTTTTTCCTCAATCATTCCCCTACTTGGTTAAGTTTGGGAGGAGCACTCTGTGTGATAGTTGGAACTTGTGGAATTATTTTTCACAAATGGTATACTAGAAAAGAAAGTCAACAGTAACAATTGCATGGTTTGTTTTGGTATGCAACCAATGCAACGGGTTAGATTTGTGGAGAGAATCTGCTCGTGTAAAATTGCTATGGTTTGAATTAAATTGGTAGTTAAGCATTTAGAACTGCATTCATAATTCAAAATGCCATGACCATAGATGGCCAACAAGAGCGACTTACAATTATATAGCGCCCTTCGTGCAGGTAGCATCTTGGAGTGCTTGAACATAGCCTTAACACAAATAAGCAACCACCTAGAAATTATAAATGTTCTTTTGGTTCAGCTTTGTGATTTCACTGAAAACATTTAAATTTTTTAACAAAAACTAATGTTTTTTTTAATAATATGTAATATACAGATAAACGCAGTTGTGATGAGATTGCTTCTTATGAGATTTACACTGGGTGCTAGCTCTCTCTCTTTAAAATTCAGGGAACTGTTCTTAAACCTACTGCATATCCAAATAGGAATGCACTTTAAAATAGACACTTTTGAAAAATATTGATTACGGTGATGCTTTTCAATCTGCTTTGTTTACACAATCAAATTACACTTTAATCTTTTCTGTTTAGATATCAATATTATATGGATATTTAATAAATGCTGGTGCTTAAATATTGTTCCTTAAGGTTATTATAAAAGTAGATCTCGTTTAGTACTATATTATTATTAGTCCTTTTGACGTTTTATAGAAGTGACTCGAGTTGAACATTCTCTTTTTGTTTGTCAGTTTTTTTAAAAAAGGTATAGTTGTCAATTTAAATTGAAATGTGATCGTAATTCAACTAATTTAATTTGCCCAGGACTGCAATTGCAAATGTCCATCAATAAATAGTATAAATACACTGATTGTATTAAAAAACGTGACCAAAGTTGGGAATGCCACTATTATCGTAGCACTTCCCCTGCAGCAACCTGATATAATGTTTGCATGTAGATATTAAATTCAGGATTTCACCATGTATAAAATCAGAAGATGACAAACAATCTAAAGTGCATTCACGGCAAAACACTTTTAGATTTATGAGTAGGTAATATTTGGCTACAGTAATGTTTAGTTCTTCATTTTTTTGAAACCATTTTCGTTGTGGCAAAAGTAATACTCTAAAACAAAATTTATAGTTAGAACTCTTGCACCAGTTTAATTGTTATTACGTTCTCCAAGCAATATGAGTTTATAAGATATAAAATAACCCGGCAGGATGGAATGCAACTGCAATAATACATCCAGGCAAGGATCACAAAAGGATTCTAAAATCAGGCAAAAGTTATTTTTTCCCAATTTTTAATAATAATGTTTTCCCTGATGGTCTCTCTGTGTCTTCTATCAAATACTAAGAAGATAACCAAAGCAATTGTATTTTGACTTGGCTAAAATGGTTACATCGTGAGGTGTGTAAAGTAGATAACAAATACTTGTATAAACTTTTACGTTTTGTGTTTATTTTTGTTTCTAAGTAAAGATAATGCTATTGAATAGATATCCAAAGAATAATGTGTGCTGTACCAAATATTGAGTTGGGGTGTACTTGCAATGGATTATTTCTGAACCTGGCCTTTGATTTTTTTTAATGTTTTTTCTTCAACCAGAATTTATTTTCCGCTTTCTCTTGTTTTCTTTTGCTTTGTGTCTATTTTCCTCATTCTCTGACAACTACCATTGTTTCTGTTCAGTTTTGTGTCTCCCACTTACGCCATAAATATTTTTTAAATGTGTGGTATAAGCAGAAGGCACAATGAACTGATTATCATATGTAGTGTTGCATGTATCCAAAGGCATTAACAACAGTAATTTATTGTTCAGTTTGGTTCCATTCAACCTTATCCACACATTTTTATTTTTCTAATAAAAAAAAATCCTCTAATTTACATTGTTTCCCAATAAACGGAGGACATTCAGTGGAACTCAGTTGTCTACCAAGAAAATAAACCATTGGTAGCTTATTGTTAGTAAGTTTCCCAAATCCTTTGTACATTTTGTTTGTGTCACAGATTGACTAATTTTACTTCCATTGCTTTTCTTGCCCACGACCCCCACCTCACCACTTACTCTCTTTGTCTCCCTTCCCTGAGCATGTTAGTTCATACTGAGGTCCAGTTCTTTGGCAATTTTGGGTAACTTGCCAACATAGCCATTTTAATGTGTGATTTATGATGGGCTGTTCTGTTCAAATACCGGCCAAACTTAATGTCCATGTGTGCGTGCACTTCCCAGCAAAGGTAAAATGTGAAACCCTTGTTTATTTCTCCTTCTCAGGGCGAGGGACACAAAAAACAATATAATGCTCTGATGTCCAACAAAACACAAACCAGTGATTGGACTGTAACCTTCCTAGCCTATGTGGCTGAGTACTTCTCCCTGTAGTGTATTTAGCCATTTTGTCATTTAAGACAATATTCCCCGGTGTTGGTACTTGCCATAGTGAAACGTTATTTGTCCCGCATGTCACAGAGCTGCTGCACTGTGATATGATACTCTTGTCAGTTGATGAGTTAAGTTTAGCACGAACAGGGCTGGCATCAAGCATTTGGGATAGGAAAGAAATCACAGCCAGTATTTCAGTTTTATATTGTGGTAATCTTTAAAAAAGTAAACTTATATTTCAAATTAATCTAATTATTTGGCAGAAGAAGAGCAATCTAAATGCTCCAGGTATCATTCTGGCTTCAATACCTGCAGCAGAGCAACTGAGCTGACTGTCCTCACTGGCCTCCAAGCCACTTTGTACTGGAGGGAGGCAGAGCTCTGCACAAATACACTCACCATTGTCCCACCTGCTTGGAACAATTTGCATCTTTGTCATGAACCATCAGGACTAGAAAAAAAACTGACAGTCCACTGATTTATTAATTTAAATTGTTCTCCATTAAACTTGAATGTCGCAACAGAGTTTGCATTGACTTTACAGTTTTTTGGAAGCTGTTTTGTACAACTTGCATTATAAAAAGTACCCCCGTTGGATGCCCCCATAAGTGTAGTATGTGAAATTGCCTGTTTCTGAAATAATTCACTGCAAATACGTTATCGATGTACACAGCTGGATATAAAATTTGAAATGTTAACATTTTATTTTTTATATATTTCTAGTTTCAGACCTTCAATCTGAAAGCTTATATTTTTCATGTGTTTTCAACTGAAGCCTTTTTGGCCATTATATTTGCAAATAACATTTTATAAAAATATGTTTTTTCATCTATTTGCACTTTAACAAATAGATTTTTACACATAGACTTTTTAATACGTAAAACTTGGTTCTAATTATTGGGTTCCTGTATTAAAAGTCACTGTTTGCATATTTTTTTCTCAGTAAATTTTGTAAAGTATTGAAACAGACTATGTGTTTATTTTTGTTTGTTTTCTGCGTGCAACTTTATCAATGCATTTTACTAATTGTGTTTTGCAATTTCACCTTTGTGACCATTTTGGTATTTACATTCTTTCTACAGCACTCCCTAATGTTTTAGATAATAATAATAATAATAATAATAATAATAATAATAATAATCCTTGCATTTGATATAGCGCTTTTCACGTCGGGAGGACGTCCCAAAGCACTTCACAGAACACACTGTAAAGTGAATTGACTGTATATTTGTGGGCGAACGCGGCAGCCAATTGCGCACAGCAATGTCCCACAAACAGTCGTAGATTGAAAATGACCAATTTTTTTTTATTGTTTTTTGGTTTTTTTGGAGGGATTATTATTATCTTGTTGATACTCGTCAACAAGGTGATGTCTCACCACTGTAATCATAGACAGACTGCAGACATGGTTGGGAAGAGAGACTGCAGACATGGATGCAGTGGGCATGGAGAGAAGGAATAACATGACCAAATCCAGTGGCAGCTGGTTTCATAGCCAAGACCAATAATTTATATTTTGAAATAGACTGAGAACAGGAGAACTGTCTGCAATTGTTGTAGGCCTAGAAGCTTTCTTGCTTAAAAGCAGATATTTGAAAAGGTTAATGATGTCCTTTGAGAACACAGACTTCAGATGAAGTGCACATATACATACCAAATGTAGCATATCAACCATCAACAATATGAGAGCGGCACAACCAGAATCCCCCAAATCTGGAATATGCTGACTGAAAAAACACCTGCTGCACTGTAAAAGCTTATAACGCAAACTAGCAATCAACCAAAAAAACATGTAAAGTGACACGACAGACTAACTATAGTGTCTGTCACCAAGGACAATAAGGTTGTGTCCAACTTTGTTTGGCCTTTGGCCTTGGAGCGACGCTTCATGGAATTTTCTGTGAAGTGGAGTCACTGTGTATTTTGTGGGCGAGTGCACAGCAACATGTCACAAACAGCCATGACATAAATGCCCAATTTTATTTGGGGGATTTTTAGGGGATACGACGCCAGAGAAACTTCCTTCTCTTTTCAAGTTGTGCGATCCTTTGATATAGCGTCTTATCACGTCTTTGAGACATTTCAAAGCGCTTCACAGAATATACTGTAAAGTGAATTGATTGTGTATTTTGTGGGTGAAACGCGGTAGCCAATTGCCCACAACAGTGTCCTACAAACGGTCATGGATTGAGTGACCATATTATGATTTTTTTTAAAAAGGGATTATTACCCCGAAAAAAGCGATCTACCAAACATCTAACAACCGGGTTCCCACATACTACTTGGCATGTGGAGTAAGCAAACTTGTCTAACGTTTCACCCTGGCCGGGAATTGAACACAGGTCCTCTCCTGGCGAGTGCTCTAACCAATACACAAAAGAACTCCACTCCCTAAAGTTTTACAACCTTGCTGGATGTTCTTTACAAAATGGTAATAATAATAAGTCTTGCATTTGAATTACAGCATGTTGTTAACTCACCTCAAAGCCCCTTACAGGATATACTGTAAAATGGTGTCACTGTATTTTGTGGGTGAACATGCCAGCCAAATTGTGCACATCAATGACCTTCAAACAGTCATGGACTTAGTGACCAATTTTATTTTGGGAATTGTTCGCCAGGACATCGGGATATAGTTTCTTCTGTTTTTGAATAGTACAATGGGATCTTTAACAAAAACCTGAGAGGCAAACCAGACGCCGTTTTAATGTCTCCTCTGAAGGACCACGCTGCCAACAGTTCAGTGCACTGAATCCCCAGCACTGTATTGGAATGTCAGGATAATAATCCTTAATAATCCTTGCATTTGATATAGCGCTTTTCACATCTTCTAGACGTCTCAAAGCGCTTCACAGAATGGACTGTAAAGTGAGTTGACTGTATATTTGTAGGTGTAATGTGGCAGCCAATTGTGCACAGCAGTGTCCCGCAAACAGTCGTGGATTGAAATGACCAATTTTTTTTGAGGGATTATTAGCCATGTGGAGTAAGGAAGCTTGCTCAAGGGTTTCACCCTGTCGGGAATCGAACCCAGGTCTCTCGTTTGCAAAGCGAGTGTTCTTAACCACTGAGCTACAGGACTCCACAATGGGTTTCAAATCCTAACATGGTGCTTGAACCCACAACTTTCTGACTTGAAAGTGCTACCAAGTGAGCCAGGCTAACACACACAGGTACAATATATATTGTTTGCAAAAATGATGTGGGAGCGAAATTTTGGTTGCTATTTTTTAGGATCAAGTTGTTGAGGGTAAATGTATGTTATAAATCTGCATCTAGCCTCACTCTGTTTCCACAAAATCCGCAACATCTTGAGTGTATATCTCAGAGATTATATTTGCTTGGTGCGTCTGTTGGTGTTTGGGTGTGTGATATTCCTGTGCGAATGCAATCGAATAGTGCTGAAATTTTTTATCCTTATGTGGATGTGATCGTAATAGAGATCTTAATAGATAAACTTTCTTTGGCTATTCATCAATGTGCTCTTAATAGAAGTACTTCCTTTGGCTACTCTTCAAATTGCCCAATTACATTATCCATGTAAATTGTTAAATGGGGGCCTATATTACTGAGCTTACAAATGTTCAGTGTGTTCCACTTTTTAAGTCACCTGATTCTGATGGTGTGCCGACTTGTGTGGTCTTATTTTTGACTTGACCTTAGTTTACAAGTCGTAGTGCAAACTACCCTCATTTGTAATGTGGATTCTCTTTTATTGTCTTCAGCCCACGGCAGACTTTGATTATTGAGCACTTTTGCTTGCTACTGTCAGGCTGCCCCTTTAAGAAGGTGCAGTTTTGATAAAATAGCATACTGTATATCCAAAAGGAGGGAGAAGCCATTTTTCCTTCTTCTTACGTGGTCTGACCTGTACATCTCTGTCACTCAACTACTGTAATTGAACTACAAACACCATTGAAATCCTAATTTTTCTTTATTGGTAATATAAAGGCAATAGTGAGAGCCCTGAATGGTTTGTACATTGTAACAGACTTCTGCAGCTGTTTTAAACTCATGTTTGCATGATCCTACAGAAGATACAAACTCTAATTTTGTTGGATTGTTGCATATTCTTTATCTGCTTTTCAAATGTACTTTTATTTTGGACGACCCTGCTGCATGATTGAGAAATGTGGTTGTAAAGGGGGATATGCAGTGGAAAAAACAGTTTTCTTCTTGGACCTGTATTTACATTCTTATTGTCCCAGACTTGATCGGAACTGGCAACATAGGTGAAACCAGCTCAGTGCAAAATTCAAGAAAAGTAGGTACTAGTTTAGTTATCATTGAACTGCTCCACTCAAATTATTTGAACAAGTCATAATTCACATATAATCAAAGCAGAAATGTTCCTACAGCTATACCTGTTCAAATAGATTTGGTTTCATTCTGTACCATTTGTTCAGTTTTATCCAATGCTGTATATCCCGAAACCAAGAATTACAAAATTATTAAAAGCCAAACAGTCCAAAATGAATAATTATTAATTTGTTCTCAACTGGTCAGTGATGAACCTCGAGGCAGAATATTTAACTGATTGAAGCTACATTCTGCATTATGGCATGTCAATAGGCTGCCAGATTCTGAGCCTGCATTGTATTCTGTCAGTCTCTCGATAATAATTTATTTTCCGTCCTTCCTTTCATTATTTTCTGCATTAACTTTTTTTTCTATTGAGATGGGCTATCCGTCAGAAAACTGGACAGTATGTTTAACATTAGATATTCATCTCTAGCATCCACTTTGATGAACATCAATTGACTCAAAACGATAAAGGCCTTTGTTGGCACTGCTCACGTTCACATCTCTGACTTGTAACTGGTTTGGAAGACCAATCTTCACATTAAACCTTCTTGTGCAAATTAGTTTTTTTTTCTTCCAAAGCTACTTTTTGAGAGGTTTTATGCCGTTCACGGTATTGTGGATATAGTGGTTTATATTAGAAAAAGTTCAGATCAATTAATCTTCATTCATTCATTAGATCAGAGCTTTCCAAACTTTAGCAGAACATAACATTAGATGAGATACTTAAATACTCTCTAGATGGCGCTGTTTCACATTAGTTTTAAAAAAAGTTAATGCTTTTCCTAACATGCTTAAATACATTTAAATGTTAATACAAGTAGGTTTTTGTCCCATTCAATTTTCTAACGGGCTAGAAATAGAACATTTCAGTCCTTTAGCTTTAACATGAGGTTTTTCAAAGGTATTGCTAACGTTTTTAAATTACATATGTTTTTAAGAAGAAAAATTATGTTGAGAAGTAGGTGTCCCCATGTGAAATGTACCTTTTCTGTTAATAAAAGGCGAAGGGAAATGAGATGATGCGAATCCTGGGTAGATCTTACACATCAATTTCTGGCAGCATCCTGGAAGCTAGTTCATTCAACAGCTGAAATGCTGGAAATTCACAGCAGATACATCAGCGTCTGAAAGACCAATTTCACGCAATAACCTGAAGGATGTTAAATACTAATATGACTTGAATAATTGATAGTATCAGTGAAACAACTTAATTCACATTTGTAGCAATTTACTATCTAAGTAAATTATCTAATTATATTTTATATGTAATAAATTATCTAATAAATATCTAAGATAATAATAAAATAATAAGTAAGATGCATGATTTTATTATTGTTAGTACAGTAGTCCTTTTCCTTACTATCTCTCATCAGGTCTCCCATTTCTATTGCATTTTACTAACCACCATGCCAGATACATCTGTTTCTCTCTATGTAAAGTTGCAAACATTTTCACAGCTACTTCACTATTAAATTCCTGGCAGCACAGTTAACAATGTGATAGATATGTATGCACAAGGAACAGGACTATGTCCTTGGCTAACTGAGGTCAGATTGTTTTATCACAACTATGTCTCCTCCCTAAGCAGCCGTTCCATTATTCAGACGTACGCATCCCACCTCTAAATAATGCTGGAACCACAATTTTGTGACTTTCTTCCTGCGTTCTACTAATGTTACAATACTTTTTTTAGCGACACATTCAGTAAGACTATCAATGTGCTGTATTTACTTTTATGTGTATACCATCAAAATCCACATGTACAGAATCTTTCATGAACATTTTAAGTGTCTCAGAGGAGGCTAATAAGTTATATTGTCCACCTCCAACTGTACCTCCCGCATCCACACTTTCATCACCTTCCACTTCAACTATTCCAATGCTCTCCTTGCTGGTCTCCCCAACTCCGCTATACACAAAATCCAACTAATTCATGGCCTGGCATCTTCCAACCTCTCCAACCTGCTTACTCCCTAATCCCTCTACTTTCCCATTTTCAGATCATGCCTGAAGACCTTCCTCTTCTACCTGTTTACGGTCACCTCCCCCTTCTACTTGGGTTGCCATCAGGCTCTGCCACTGTTCGGAGATGCTCTCAGTGATGCTACCCTGCATGAAGGGTGCTGTATAAATACAAGTTGTAGGTCATCTATTTATTCCATTAAAACTGGATCCTGTCTTCAACTACCAGTAAAAATAGAAAAAATGTAACTGTTATACACAATTTTTCAACATTTAGAAAACCTTAGGACATAAAGGAGATACCATTTAAATAAGCACCTCTATGTCCTCTTAATACATTGAGGTTCAAGTGATTATTAAAAACATTGCAGGTGTTTAGAAACTAGAAATAGCAACAAATTGCTATTGATTTAAGAAATCCAAAGCAATCCTAAAGTACAGCACAGGCACTTTCTGAATGTCCTAAATAGAATTGGTAGCACTATTAAACTTGTTGAATATGTTTGTAATACAATGAAACCCAATTTGTAATTAACTGTACACAAATACTGTCACCAGAAAATTCATCTTTGAAACAATTAAGGATGATATTTGATAAATTGTTAATTCTATTCATATTTTCAGTAAATCCCAAAGACAAATTTATGGGTGAACATCCTGTAATGCACGATTATATTAGAGCTACCATTTTATGAAACTTCTTGACCAAAGGTAGGGTGATTACACAATAAGTTGTTGCTTTAACATATTGTGAGATTGGATTAGCAGTTTCTTCTGTTAGTTCTCGCACTCAGTAATGCTCTGTGAGTAAGGCAATAAATCAAGGCAAGACAACCTTCTCAAGGGAGGTTAATTTGTACTACACTGAGAGTGAGGCATAAAGAGAAACCTTGTATGTGTGACTGCTGCTCACATTCACATCTCACCCCGGGAATAATAATAATAATCCTTGCATTTGATATAGCGCTTTTCACCTCTTCGAGACGTCTCAAAGCGCTTCACAGAATATACTGTAAAGTGAATTGACCGTATATTTGTGTGCGAAACGCGACTACACTGGTTCAACTTTTCAGCTGAGGAACAGTGTGGGGAATCCAAGAAATTAACTTTCAAGATGAGAAAAAAAAATGAGATAGAAAAACATTCCTGCAACAATTGCTGCTGAGTGATTTGCTGAACAGGACCTTGAACTATACACAAAGCCCACAGTCAACACATTTACTGGAAAAAAGACTGGAGACCTTGATGGGTCTGTGTGTCTGCACAAACTGCGGCTGTTAACCTACTACTCAAATAATATCCCTGTACAAGTCATTTTTTACTTTAATATAATTTTGATAAAATAAATTCTATTTCTTGATCTTTTTTGTGATTTTTGCTTTATTGAGGAAGGAAAATAATCACTAGTGTGTTTTTGTTTAGGAGTAGCACTTGCTATAAAGATATGAAGATATACAGTTAATTCACTTTACAGTGGTCTGTGAAGCGCTTTGAGACATCTCGAAGACGTGATATCAAATACAGGGATTATTATTATGTATCTGAAATCTGTGGTAAGTGTAAGTACTGGAATAATGCAGTCTTTTTAAACAAAGCTGCTTGCTCCCATCTCATATCAACAAAGCAATTAGTAGATGAAAACACAATTTCATGTGTTAATGCTTTATGCTGACATTAATTCCTTTCTGCTGATCGATTTCAAGAGTTCGCTTTATTTTCACTGATAATTCAATGGTTGATTTTATTCTTTTCTTACTCAAAAACAATGCAACCAAGGTCTCTTACAGAGAAATAAAGCATATTTTTGCATTTTTACAAACATTGATTATTGCACGTAAAAGGTCTGAAGAAAAGATTTTTTGGCATGTGCTTTGTAGTATAAAGGAAAATTGAATATTTGTTGCTTGGAGACGGAGATGAAAAGCTTTCAAATGCATAAATTAATTAAGCAAGAATGTGTGTGGGCGACAGAATAAAGAACTTCAGTGAAAATACCACACTGAATGAACGGTTCATAGTATCCCACGTTTTTGTCCCATCTCCTCAAAGCCAGGGTAAAGTGCTCTATTTATGCTACATGCACTGTAATAGAAAATGACACCAATATATTAGCTACCTACTATCAGAGGAATCTTTAAAACTCAAATCCATTCATTGTTATTTTCAATAGAAAATAGAATGAGTGTACTACCATGCACCATGAATCCTTTTTGTCATTGTTCTAAATTGAAAGTAAGAAAATCAGATGAACTTTTTGGGATGATGTACTATTAAATTTTGGACACTATGGAAAATATGAGCTTACAACACAAATTTTATTAACTGTTCACATTACTAAAGTTCAATGCTCTTTCAGTCACACAGAGCCTCACCTCTTGGAAGACTTTGAAACATACTCATCACGCAGCACTATTGACATGCAATGAAAGTATAGATAAGGAGTTTCAATCTCTTTGAAGACTTGCAATCACACACATCTTTATTGGGCAGCAGTCATTAGAAAGCTTATTTTTTCATAAAACTTCACTGATTGAACAATACTGATTTAATAAATCTGAAAACAATTGCTTTCCAGATCTTTAGATGAGAATTTGTGTAAAATAAAAGATTGTAATTGTTTGTACTGTGGTATGTAATTGGACATTCAGCAATGCAGGCGAATACAAAGTAACAAAGAACACTGAATGAAAGTGTTCTTTGCAGAAAAGTGATTTGGAATTCTTAAATGTCCTGTTTGGAGGTGAATTTCCACAGTGGATTAACTACATTTGAATATTCAGTGTTAAAACTGGATAAAGGAAGCACTTTCTACTTGGATCTGGAATGCTATCATTTGGAGTCAAAGAAAAAACACTGGTTCATTGGAAAACTATATAAATAATAACCCTTCAAATGTAGTGATATTGTATTTACAGGCAAACATTGTGCCTTTTGTGCACAATCAAGATCCCACAAATCCCCGTAAAGTGAATGACCAATTTATCTGGAGAATTATTGAACAGTATGCCAAGAGAAACTACCTTCTCTTTTCAAAAAGGAGTGTGGAATTTATAGTCTTTATTAGGAGACAGAACATTGACTTAACGTTTCATCTGAAGGTTGGCACCTCCAACAATACAATGCTTCCTCAGTTCTGCTTTGGAGTATCAGTTTGGACTGAGTGGGCTTGAACACAACCTTCTGACTAAAGGCAAGATTGCTACCGCATAACAGGAGTGGTTGGGTTCACTGGAATTTTATGAAATAGGTCTGAATGAATATTTTTTGGTGCTTTTTGATATTCTGTTCTTCATTCTGAATTACCCATGGGTCACATGCACATTTAACTGATATAAACAGGTTGCATAAAAACAAAATTACTAAGTAATGACCATCAGATTGACCTGCTTTGGTTTATTCTGTTAGACCATTTCCATAAACAGCAACAAGACAGAAGGCACTTTGTACATCAATCAGGTGGAATGGTATAGTTGTTGGAATTGTAGCTTACAGAACATGAGCTCACTGATTCACAATTTGTTGGTCTTAGCTGGGGCTACATGTGGAGGCTAAATTTGCCCCTATCTTCCCAGAGTTTGGGTGGAGAAAACTAGCTGGGGTTCTTGACCCTGATCTATTGACAGCACATTCCACTGGGCGTGTGAGGAAAGGTCAGCTTTGGTTGTGACACCCTTTACAGGTAAATGACTGCTGACATTCACTACCAAGGCTCACATGTAAACATTGTTCATTTTGTGGAGTACACAAGAGCAACCAGAGCTGTAGAATCACATCCCTAATTTACTCTCTCAATTGCTGCTCCAGTTGAAATCAGGAATTTACCAAAACCTAGGATTCAAAGCTGCAACCTTCAAGTGTGCAGCCTTCCTGGTGGCTGCCTTTACCTATTTGCCATATACTTTGATCCATATACAATAAATATATCTAATTTTGCCATGGTCATAGTGTTGACATTGGTATAGTGGAAATACTGAATAGACCATACATAAAGAATTTTCTTCCCTGGTTCAAATGCAAGTACATCTCTAAGGATAGATAAGTAAATAATATTCTCATCAAGAGATTAAAAATGTATTTCTTCAATAAAACTCTGTATTGAAGAGCATATTTACAAATATGTTTGTATCAGAATCAGATTTATAATAAGGATGGTTTCCAGCATTACTAACAATAGAACTGTTATGCTGAATAAATGGATTTCCTTCTTCTATCAAGCTCAATAAAACGTGTTTGATGCTGCACAACCGTGCAAACATAACTACAGCAGCTAAGATCATTTAAATTCTGTTTTTGTATGTGGTAGTAAAAGAAACTTCAAGTGCGGAACTGGGTGACTTTTTCCTTCATTCAGTCGTTTTTTTTAAACTAAAAGCCTTTCTGTCAGAAGAGAATGGCTGGCAACCCTGGTTAGTGTAGAGGTTGCAGTGTTGTAGTTCTGAGAAACTACTGAATCGAGCCATTGTTTTCTTGAGATAGCATGCATTTTTCACTAGACAGGGGGAGTGAGGCGTAAAAAGGCACCTTGTGTGTGACTGCTGGCAGAGCATGGACGTGAATAAGATCTGAACAAGGTCCAGGCAGTGCAGCCTGATCACTATTCAAACCCCTCGCAAATGGAGTTAACTCAGACATTCCAAAGTTCTGACACAGCCCAGGGAACTCTGCTTCGCAGCTTATCTGAGGTTAGCCTGGTATTTCACATGCTGGATCAGCCACTGAACTTTCACTCACAACAGCACAATGGCTGGAGCACAGTCTGCACTGTACTGCCCGCAGGAGAAAAACAGTTACTTGTGGATTCTGATGCACAGCAGCACTTTGTGTGAATATTGTACTGAAGTGGGTGATGGCTGGAAGGTAAGGAAAAGGCTCAACCATGATACGACTGGAAGGAATCGGAGTGAATAAAATGCTTTAGTTAGATTTAAGTACTTTTTATCAACTTTTAGACAGCAAAGCGTATGTTATATTACTTTTGTTTTGCGGTGTTATTCCTGCAGAGTACTAAAATAATGTTCTTTGCATACTAAAAAACGTTTTAAGTAATATTTTCTGTTCAAACATGAGCTGTCAAAGTTAACACTGCAACAATTACAGCATTCAACATTACTGCACAGAATAGCAATACATAAATTCCACTAAATAGTAAGACTGTTTAATATACAGCAGTGCAATTCTTGTAACATACACCATGTGTTCTTCATGCCAAAAATCTGTTTAATGATTGCAAGTACAGGATTCTATTAGCATCACTTTAGAGTATTATTGCTGCTTTAGCACTACTTACCAAAGTTCAAAGTTCAAAGGCCTTGTGTAAATGAGTTAAACATGTAACTAAAACGATATGTCTTCTGTTTTGCCCTTATCTGACCACGGTTGCACTGTGTATGACTTCACAGTGTTTTACAGTATTGGGATATGTCATAACTTTGATGCTGTCGCTATGTTGAATATTCTGTGCATAAATGTAATGAGAGGGAGATGTCATTTTGAAAATAAGAAGAGAAAAAAATTTGAATCGTGGGAGAAAGTTGGATGTAGTTCAGACTAAGCAGCACTATTATTATTCTTCAGCTGGACTGCAGATTGCCCACATCTGGTGGAGGTATTTACAATATCCAAACTAACATTTTTCATATTGACATCATCATTCTATTGCTAATTATTATCCATTTATATTTAAATGATCATGTCCACATTCACGTGCCCCTTGCAGCTCTCAAACTTAAGTATAATGATTCTCAGTGGATAAAGTAGCTTAAAATGTATTTGTGTAAAGTGCTTGGCAAATTTCTTTTGATTTATTCACAGAATAAAAAATGAAACGTACATAATGGCATCAGTGTATGACCCCCTTGTAAATCCCTGTGTGTGTGTGTGTGTGTGTGCGTGTGTGTGAAGAGGGGAGGGAATGGAAGAAAATTCCTCCTAGGGAGCTCTGCTTCATCCTCTGTGTTGCCTCCACAGCAAGTTTCCTGTAACTAAACCCCTCAGCCCTGCCTGTGCGCTGAGAGAGGAGCCCTGGGGGATGGGGGAAAATTACCTTTTACATTTGAATCTGCCTACACATGCGCATTGCAAAATTTAATTGGCAGAAACAGAATGTGACAACAAGGAGCTTAAAGCAGGCAATGACATATCTTTTCATCATAGTTCAGTTCAATTCCACCAGCTCTGCTCAGACCTGGTTTGACACCCACACTGCCTTCCTCCCTTCCTGGCCCAGAAGTTTCAAGCCCCATGTTGGTAGTTTGTGCTCACAGTCTAGGCTGACTTTCCAGTACAGTCTTGGTGTAGTACTGATTTGCTGTAAATGTCATCCTTCAGTCGATACCTAAAATTGATTTCCATGTAGCAGGAGGATGGAATAATAGCAGGTGTTTCATGGCAGAACAACTGAGCCCCCAGTTTTTTTCTGCTTTGTGATATGCAATTGTCTGCCTATTTCATTGTGTGCACAGTGCTGGGAAAAGCAGGTGGTTATGTAAAGAAATTCAAGGCACTGGATGAGCCATCACAGAAAAGCAATTATCATATATTGGAGAAACAGTAGTTCCAATTGTTCCAGTAAAGTAATAAGTTGCTTCCAATTTTATTGTGTGAAGTAAGAAATAGTAGATGTATCTTTGTAGAAGGCTTATTACAGGCCAGTCTCATAGTTTAGGCTGACTCCAATGAGGTCCTGCGGGAGTGCAGCATTTTCAGACTGCCATCCTTTTGATGAGACGTTAAACCAAGATCTGTCTACCTGTTAAGTGGATTTTAAGGATTCCATGGTACAATTCATATTGAGAAGGGAATTTTTCCCAGTCTCCTGGCCAACAATCCTCCAGATAAAGTTAGTCATTCACTTCATGGCTGTTTATGAGATTTTGCTAGGTGCAAATCGGCTGCTGTTCTTCTCCTTCAAGTATACAGTCATTACACTTTACACAAACTTTGTGAAATCCTTTGAGACATTCTTGATATTATATACATCCAATGCAATAATTATTACTTTTACAGAACTTTAGAATTCCTATTGTGAGATTCAAGCCAGCAATTACTAGTCAGCTTGGAGTGGTACGTACTGTGTAACTTCAATTCTGATACCAGAGACTGTGATAAAACAATCTAATCAGTGTCTGGAATGCAAGCTCTGGGACATGAGTGTTAGTAACTCTTCCAAATTTGTCATGTGTCATTGGCTAAGCAAAAGGAGGGAAGCTGAGAATTAGATCATGTTGTTGTGACAGCAGATTTTAAACTATCCATTATTGACATACCACTGACATCATTCTATTCGGCTGCTGCCAAATCGTAGTTGTGAATGAGGGAGAGGAAATTTCTGCCTCGTTGCAATGCTGGATTAAAGAGTTTTGTAACTTTGCTGTTAGCTTTAGCTAGAAACATGCTAAAATGGTAATTACTGTTATGTGCAGTGATTATTTTAGGCAAACGCAGCTGCTGTGTTACACAGCAAAGTCCCAGAAATAACGATGAGATTAATTAATTCTCTTTAATCTGGATTTTTTTTTTGGCCTGGACACAGGGAGAAAATCTTTTGTTTTGAATAGTGACAGGAGATCTTTAACCTTGATTCAATATCTCCTTTGAAAAATGGCACTTCTGACAATACAATGCTCCATATGTACTGCATTGCAGTGTCAACCTATGAAAGCAAGTCCTGATATGGGGTTTGAACCACAATTTTCTGCCCATTCCAAACACAATTCTGCATTTCAGAGTGAAATTTATATTGTCAGTTAATAAGAGGTCTGTTGACAGAACGTTATTTAAAGCTATTATTTGTTTAGATACTCATACACAAATTTCATGGCCATTCTATCGGGAAAAAGAGGAACTCTTTAGACTGTGGTAGTTCATAAGGAAGATTTGTAGCCTGATTTACAATTAGAGCTGGTGTACAATCTGATGTTTTGACTGCTTGAGGATGGGTTGAGTTCTACAGTCTCTCTGAGAGTTTATATACAGTATAATTCACCTTTGAAGACATTGTTTTGCACACTTGCACAACTGAATGGCCACATGTCCAGACATTTTTTTTACATCTTATCTAAGCAAAAGAGACCATAGCTAAATAGAATAGCTGTGGTTTGCAGAAATGAAAATGTTATTTCTGTGCATAACAGTGGAGTTCATTTGCTGCAAAGGGGGAAGGGTGCAGGAGGAGAACTTGATTTGATTTATAATAACAGCATTTTACATTTATATTGTATAATCCCTTTCACATTGTCTCAAAATGCTATACACAGCCAGCAGGAGCCCGATGGGTGTTCAGTACTATGAGTTAACTGAGTGAGCATTACTGATGGTGCAAGTATATTAAAGAATGAGAGTTCGTAAAGTTTTTTCAGGATCAGAAAATATAAGACAGTTTTAATTTGAATCAATTTTGAAAAACTTCCCGACATTCAGACAGAATTGTACAATGGTATGGACTTTCATGATTGATCACCTGGTGTAAGCATGCTATTTAACTGCATGTTTTATATTGTAACATAGTGCAAGATAAAACACATCATTACTGTAGATTCGCCCCAGCTCCAGTATAAGTGGCATTACACAATTGCTGGTTCCAACATGGAAAACACTGACACATACGTGAATACGTGGATGTGCATTTCTTTCCAAATCAGGAATCATATCTTTTATTTTCTGGCTGTGGGAAATCCCCAAACTGTGAAATATCTGTGCAGCCATTTTATTGTGAAATTCTCGTTATTAGCAGCGACTAGCAGACTATTTACCTTGTTACTTGTGACATTGATATCTCCAGAGGCAGAGAGAATGCCTTTCAGGACACGACTGCCTTAACTCCTCAGGACACTATTGCCTTATATACATTGCAAGGCTGCCAATGAATGCATGGCCGCTGTTGCTGGCAGCACCATCGGTGGCGAAAGAGACAACAACAACCTTATTTCTCTCAAATTTGCACACAAGTTATTCCAGGTTCGGAAAGTTCTTGTAAGCACCGAGACTATGTCTGGAGACATAAATGGTAAAACTTTTGAGTGCAAAGGGAATGTGAATAAGATGGAATTTAATTATGGTTTATTAGCATGTTTTAAGATATTGGCCGCGAATGGTTGCTTGCTGCACTGAGAAAGACATACCAGAAATTATATTGGGTGTTGCATTCTCCAGCATACTTAAATGCGACACAATGGTATTTAGTATGCATGTCTTTGCCCTCTGCTAAAGGTTCTGAAGTACATGCTGTCTGTACACAAATACAGCTCGCACTATTGAGGTTTTCGCAAGCAAGAGGATTCCATTGCTTCTACCTGGGCAATGATTTCAAGGAAAGAATTGAGTTTAAGCATTCCTCATTAAGAAGTGATCATTTTGGTTCACAGATAAATCTTATATTCCTGTGGAGTGTCTACAGAACAACTACAGAGCTCAAGTCAATTAAATTATGTAATTGGTTCCAGAATCCATTGAATCAAGCAAAAACAATATTGTGTGTTACAAATAGTTTTTCACATGAGCAGGGAATAAAAATAAAATTGGTTATTCATTTCATGACTGTTTGTGGGACATTCCTGTGCACAAACTGGTTGCTATGTTTGCCTACAAAATACACAGTCATTACACTTTGCAGTATATCCTTTGAGATGTCCTGCCAATATGAAAGGCACTACATCAAATGTAAGGATTGTTTATTTATAAATGGATTCTGAGCACCGAAACAAGGAGTTTATAAATTGCATTTCTATAAATCACACCCTCATTGTTTTTAAAAAATAGGTGTTGCTGAAGTTAGTGCTACTTATAATTATCCTGTCCCATTAACATGTAGAACAATTTTGGTAGTACTGTATATTGTGACTGCAAGCCAGGGGTGTGGTGTGGCTTGGTTCCAAATACCCTGACAGAGAAACAAATTGATCCCAGTTTTTGAACAGTGTGATAGAGTGTGTCATGGAGCATTAGATTTGCCATTGAGTCCCGTCCGAGTCTGGGCTTGTTAGATTTAATATTGTGTGTCATTGTGACCCTAAGTTTCAACTTGGGCTTGGGGCATTTGTGTTAAGGACTTGATTTTCAAGTCTTGGCCTGGACTTGTTGGTTTTGTTGTTTAGTTTCACTTTAGCTCATTAGAGTTTTGTTTGGTTTTGTTGTCTTAACCTGAGTTTGCTAAATTTTCTAAATTTTTTCTAAATTTTCTAAAGTTTCTAACTTTGTCATTTAGATTGTTGTTTAGTTTTGTCATAGGATTGATGGATTTGTTATTTAATCTTAAGTATAGTTTTCTTGGGTCTTAGCTTAACTTATAGGCTACGTTTTTCAGTCTTAACTTGGGCTGCCTGTCCATGGAGGAACAAAAGAGGAAGTATGTTCTGTTTAAGATTTGAGGAGATTGACAAGTCTGTTTGAGATCAGCTACGAGGTGAAGAGTGGTCACAGTTATTGGGAAGATTATGACAAATATTAAAAAAATGTGACTTAGAGGACTTAAAAGAAGCTGTTTTTAATTGCTCAGTTGAAGGGCAATGGGTTTAGTCATTCAACTATTTTATTGCAAGAGGAATGAAGATTATGTACAATCAGAAGGAAGTTTATGAATATAAAGTGTGATCATCAGGCTGGTGATTGCATGATGAGTGGAGGAGGTCATTGATATAATGGAGGAATAATGTGGGAAAGATAGAGAAGGAGCAAAATCCTGAGGAACATCTCAGTTGATGGGGAAAAGGTAGATTGAACTTTTAACTAAAACATGGCTTGAGCAATTTAAGAGGAAATGAGAAAGCCAACAGTATAATTGTATTAGAACGTGAGATGGTGTCAGGGACTATCATCATTTTTGAGAATGTCCAAAACAATGACAAATTAACTGCTCAAGGGCTCAAGCAACATTGGAAACAAGATCATCTGTAAAACAGCTATGTTGAAAAACCATACTGGCAATCATGAGTTTCAATATAATGGATAATTTGATATTTGTTTAATACGGGGAAGACTGATGACATTCAAAAACGTTTGGACAAATTAAGTAGAAGAGCTAAGGAATGTGAAATTTGACATTGCTAGCTGTAAAGTGAGGCACTTTGATACATTTAAAACAAAAGCACTAAATGGTTATCCTTTCCAAAGAGGTAATGAAGACGTGTCAAGGTCTGATTAGTAAATATTCATTCAAAGTATCCAGTCTATTATGTCATCAAATCCCTTGAATGGGTTAGAATTTTATACCATGCTACCAGTCACCATTTATTTTCTATGTAAGCACCTAAATTTCTGATAAAACTAAATTCATGGCACTTCGACTGGCTGAGTACATATTGAAAATTACACTTCACAATGTCAGTAGCATTAACATAAAGTGCAAACTGTTCACAAATTTATTAAAATGTTATCCTTGTTGGAACAGATTTTCTGCTCCAGCTTCCCTCCTTAGCTGCAGTGACTAAATCTTTTGTTTTTCAAGTACTCTCCCCAATCATGCAGCAAGTAGATAATAAATATAGCTTTGGTTTTTTTCAAGATAATGGCAATTTTTCTCCTTCATTCACAAATTCATCATAAAACAGATTTAGCTTGACTCATATCTTTATAGTTCATTATTCTGTGTTCCGAGATGCAATCCAGAATGAAGAGCACTCTATAAATGCAAGTTGTTGTTGTTCTCATTCACATTTTCTTTGTTAAGGATAAAAAGACCCAAGACAACAAACAGGTTATTTTTATTGCTTAGGGTTACATGTAAAATAAATCTTTTAGTAGAAAGTAGTTTCATTGTTCTGTCACAAGTCTTTTTACTGCTGAAGATTTGTTGCTTCCTGAGTGTGGGAATCTCTATCTATCTTGGCCCAATTGCATTTTTTTTGGGTGGCATAGCAACAGATTATAGTTCAGAGAGCAGTTAGAAACGCAGTTGTCTCATGAATGTTGCCCTGTGGGTTCCTGAGAGTACAAAGAGACTTGGAACATTTGTACAAGGTAGAAGGAGAATGTCAGATTTCCTACAGTCTAATCTCTATTTTATCAACCTAGGCTAAGCAGGTGATAGGTAAATTCTAACTGTGGATTTATACAAAGAGAGATCCATGACTACGATTTGCAATTTCGACCTCCCCTCCACTTTCACATGAGCACTGCTTGGAGGCAAAAGCGCAACAAGTTACATTTATATAGCACCCTTCACATAGGATAGCGTCTTAGGATACTGTACAGGGGAGAGGTTGGACACAGAGAAGAGGGAGATGCCCATAGACGTGGATGAAGAGATAAAGTCTTAAAATGGGATTTAAAGATAGGTAAAGAGGAGATATGCTGTGTGAATGTGCACTTTGGGTATTCTGTACAGACGTTCTGAACTGACAGAGAGGGCTGAACGGCACCCGCAACAGTTCCTTGTCAGTCACCTAATTTTCTGATATTAAAAGTAAGTACTTTTATTATTATAACAGCTTATAACATCAAAATGAAGTGACAATATTTCTGTACCCAGACTGGCAGCCATTTTTTTTGCCAGCAAGATCTCACAAACAGAATGATGAATTAATATCAGATAAATCAGAGGAATTATTGGCTACAACTTACATTTATATAATACCCCTCAGACAGGGTAGCAGCCCAGAGCGCTTGAGAGTGGCGTAGCACGACGCCAAGCCGGGGGGGAGGTGACCGTAGGCATGGTCGAAGAGGAAGGTCTTCAGACGTGATCTGAAGCTGGGGAAGGAAGGAGCAAGGCGAAGAGATAGAGGAACAGTGTTCCAGAGTTTCGGGGCGTAGACAAACACCCTTCTGTTTTTGAATAAGCTTATGGAATCTCAATTAGATGAGACCTTGATTTCATGCCTTATTTGAACCCCCAGCAATGCACTCTCCCAGTGAGTGCACTGTCAGGGTCAGCCTAATCTATGATTCTAACTCCCAATATTGAGCTTGACCCAACAACCTTCTGACCCAGCAATCATGAATGGATGATAACATCACAACTATTTGTTCAAAATATATGTAATTGTAACTAAAATGTATTTCAGTTTTAAATCCTCCCACCTTCATGTTACTGTAATATTATGTGAGATTTGACTGAAATACAAATATAACTGACCACTTACTCTATAGTTTTCCGATGCCAATGGAAAAGACAAAACTGGATGTCTGATTATGGTGTTTCTTAGGAAAAAAAATTGGAAGACCTTTCCTGATGTTTCAGTAGGTACAGCAAGTGCCTAAAGTAGTACCAAACATACAAATTAGAAAGTCTCACTTTGATTTCTACTTATATTTAGTTAGTTTGATCTCAGCCGAGGCAGACGTTAGTATGCTCTGATTGATCTTCGTGCCTCTGTACTCGGGGTGAGATAAATCAGTGAGTGTTCATATTTCCGATCGGACTCCTGCTGGAAAATTGATGTGCATGTGAGTGTGTTGGGGGAGGACAGGATCAGGCTTGCCTTTGATACCTCCACGATCAAATAGCCTGCCAACAGTTCTGTCCAGAGTTATAAATAAAGAATGAGGATTTCAGTGGAGGCTGACCGCATGCATGGAACCATACACCACAAAACTTAGTAGTGTCAGAAGAGCAATATATTGCTGAAATTAGAAGCAGAACAATTATTTCTGTATTTGGTACATTCGTATTTTTAAGTATCCAATAAAACATCTGGGAAAAAATGTATATAAAGGAAGAAGAGAGTATAATCTACAGGAAAAGTGATCAGGATATGGACACATTAGTGCATCATTAAAACTTTAAAAGATGAACTAAAGGGTGATCTTTTTGCCATAAGGTTTAGTGACAGAAGATGTGCAGTTACAATAATGATGATAATCCTTGCATTTGATTTAGCGCCTTATCACATTGTTGAGACGTTGCAAAGCGCTTCACAGGATATACTGTAAAGTGGATTGACTGTATATTTTGTGGTCAAGTTCATGAACTTACCCTATTATAAGCACATGTTAGGATCACAACAAAAATATTGTCTTCGCTATTATTTTTTTCCTTTTTGTTCTCTTACATTTAAATTTTTTAAAAAAAGTAATTTGGGTATTTTCGCTTCATGTTTTTAAAAATTTCTACCATTAATTTTCGTCATTTTAATTTTTTACATTTTGCCAGATGCTCAAGATTTTCGTGTTTTCAGTGTCCCTGTTAGCCCCAAGGTAGTTAAAACCCTGGAGGGCCTGAAATTTAAGCATTACAAACTCCGGTCTCCTCGTTAACAATCTCACAGATCGAATTGGTCATTCACTTTATGACTATTTGTGGGACATTCCTGTGTGCAAATTGGTTGCTGTGTTCCCCTATAAATACACAGTCACTAAACTTGACAGTAAATCTTACGAAGCACTTTGAGAGGTTTTGAGGATATGAAAATACATAATAATCAAATGTAAGGAATATTATAAACGCATTGTAAACTTAATTCTATTGCTTCTTAGAAGTTCAGTTGTATCTGAATAAAGATACAGGTAAAGATAGTTCTTAATGGATATTAAATACACCTGTACAACAGTCTGCTAGTCTAAAGCTTCAAAGTACTTCAGTTTTAATAAATATTGAACATTTTTAAATTGCAAACCTGAAATACCTTTTTGTAGAGCCATTGATTTTAATTAATAAGTCTGGCAATTATTCAGAAAGGTGGCATAAGACAATAAGGGGAACATGTATTGTAACCTTTATTTTATAAATGGGAGCCACTGTCTCGTAAACTAACAGTTTTTAACAGCATATGGTTCCATTGTTTTTATGTGAATTCAAACTATGTGAAAATTGCTTTGGCTTTTTCCATCCAAAAGCCTAAAGCTGCAGGAGTTGAAGTTACAAACATTTTCAAGTGTATAATGTGTATACATGTGTATAAACATGTGCAGCATAGTGTCCCTGGAATGCAGTATATGCCATGAATATCAACACATAAGTGATTGTTTTAGGGACTGAGGCCCAGTGTAAACAGAAGAGAAATGCAAATATTTTTCTTTTGGAAAAAAATGCAATAGCTCAAGAATGGCCAAAAAAATAGCGTACAGCATACATACAGATAAAAAGTGCACTTTGCCTTACAGTTAAAAGATTTCACTGATGAATTGTTTGAGGATGTCAAAGCCTTTTAATATACCTTGACCCAAATACACTACTGTCTGCAATATTGTCAGTCACACATTAGGTCTTAATTACACATTTTTTTATTCAAATCAGAAAGTATCTATAATGTAGAATATTGTTTGGAAACTATAGGTTCTTCAACTAACCTGTTTTGTAAGTTGTTGAACACATAAAAACAATAATACCAGTGCCTGGAAACACATCATCTCCTTTGAGCATAGATTAACAAAAGTTCTCAATATTCAGTAAGATAAGGTGGTTAAAGTGCCAAATAGAGATAGCATATATAGTATAGGGGTTACTTCAGTTGGTGAAATTAGACTTGGAATCTTTTGCTTAGCTTGTAATAATTAGGTGTGATATCTTGACTCTGAATATAGTTGCCACAGTTTGAAAATAATGGACAAATATTGCTTTTTAAATTATGTCCGGTCTTATTCCTTTTTCTTTATTCTCTTCACAACAATTTAATTTGCTTCCTCTTTATTAGACTTCAGGGAATATGGTTCATGATTCTCAGGGGTTATGAGGACAGATTGTGACATATGATATAATAATTATCAGCAATGAAAAATTATGTTACGATTTTGTCCATGTCTGCAAATGTCTGTGAATGAACTATGCTATGATTAACAGACCTTCAATTTGTCTCTTAATGTCTTGCATTGTTGTATCACTAAATCTTAATGTACTGTTGTGAATTGACTAGTTGAAGTCACACATCAAACAGAAAGGAAAGAGGAGGATCTATTTATTGGTATGCATGTCTGCTAATTTTGGTTTTAATCTGAAACGAGTGGAAACACCAACAGGATAAATTAAGAAAACATTAAAATATGCACAGTAAATACAAGGAATACAACAGTACTCAAAATGTCATTGTATCAGAAGGCAGAGGAGAGAAATGCATCAGTCATGGAGATGGGCTCTTTGAAAATATTTATACATCTACCCGATAAGGGCCTTTTGACATACTTTGGAATTAGTTGAATTTATATCAATACATAAAATTTGCTATACTGCTATACTCGAGTGAAAATTATACTTTAAATTTTTTCACACAAAAACAAATTGAATAATATACGAGATGTAGTAAACATGGAACAAGCAATGATGAAGGCTTGGATAAGATTAATCTTTTTTGTTGGGTTTGTTTGGAAGAGATTCCAACAAACACTGCGAGGCTTGGGTACCAAGTACAAACCTATACCTGCAGGTCGTCATTCAACGGCAGGTACACGTCAGTTACTACCTCTCTGCTGAGCCTCCCTCACACACTGCTCATCATCAACAACAATAAATTATACTTGTCAAGCGCCCGTCATGTCGGAAAGACATCCCAGGGTGCTGGACAGTCAGGGGCTTTTGGACCCGAGCTGGAAGTTGTGGTCAGGAGTGGCGGAGGGCAGTGGGGATTGGCATCTCTCAATGCCAGTGGCTGAATGCATTGTGTTGCACCTCTGCATGAGACTGTACATGCTGTGATTCAGGAACCTCTCTCTTTTACTTAAACATGGACATCAATGTCTACTACTCCCTCGTGGTCCGTCAGAAAAATAATGTTTCATTCATTGCTCAACTCACAACTTGACATCTTTGTCCTCCTCACTATCTCTTATCAGTAGCTAATTATATCGGTGTGCCTTATGAGTTGTACAATACTGCAAGAGTTCTTACTTTGATGGCCTTTAACAATGCCTCAATAAATTATAGGCCATTCACTGCCACTTATTTCTCCATTTTATCAGGAGTGGGAATACTCAGCGCAGTTTTAAACAAGGAAAGACTGGAGTGATTTTCATTCTATCTGCTCATGTCTACACATATTTCTCGAATTAATGAATAGAATGTCTCTTTATCCCTTGCCAGAGCTTTTCAAGATAAATAGTTGTGACTTAAATAATGATTGGAAACAGTGCTGTAAATATGGCAAGACACAAATATGCTGCAGAATTTTTCAAGACCTATGCTTAAATCTTTCGTCTTACTGAACTACTTTTTCTGTGTTAATTACTTGCACAAGCAGTCTAAATTATTTCAAGATCATAACCACATTTAGAAGGTAATGCTCTTGTAGTGAATTATTTTCTTCTAGTGAATCTATTAAACTTTGAATGTAAAGTGTAGACTCCAGGCACCTCATCAGGCAGAGCAACTAGTTTTACAACTTGAGACTGGAAATGTTGAGTCATATAAGCAGATTTGTGCAGGGGGTATGACATTTCTGTTAATTAAAAATGGGTGTCTATTAGCTGCTAGCATTCATACATTCCTAGCAGCTAATAAAGGCATACCTGCAAAAAAGTGTGTTTAAAAAGTAGACAAGCTAATTGAACTGTAAGCAGTCCAACAATCCAGTTGTGAAGTGTAGATTTCTTCATAGAAATAGCTAGCTTTCATAAAATTAGAAGGTGAACTGTACTAGACTTAACTCAGATATGCATTGCCATCTCCCACATGACCAATATAATGGAGCAGCTTGTGCTCTGCAATCTGGCATTGAACATGTGACAACATCAGTGGCATCTACAATGGAAAGTTCAGTTGCAGAGGCCATAGACACAGTGGGAACAACACTCATAAATGCTCCCATTGCTTATATGGAAGTGGAGAGGAGGTCAAAATTGCAAATCGTAGTTATGAGCATGTTGAGGACAAGGCCTCCATTAATATTATGCATGGGTTTCACCAGCTGGCACTCATTTGATGGCAGTTCTAGACCATTGAATAGCTTGACAGTAGTTCCTGTAGGCACCAACCCTGGTACCGCTCATAAAAAAACTGCAGCATCAGAGATTCCTGGTACCAGAATATGTTCATCAGCATTAGCTGCAGAGAGTGAGCCTATATATCAAATGCTTGCCTAGAATTTGCAACCCAGAATTTATCAGTACTGCACCCAATTGGATGTGTACGCAATCACCAAGTTCAGTGCCCTCAAAGCGCAAATGCAGGAGCACAAAACCACATTATTAAAGGCATACCTCGCTATCATAGAAGGATTCAATAAATTGCTTTTCATTTTAATACAACTTACAGTCTGCTTGGTCTATAAGAGTTAGTTGTGCTAAATTTAAAGTAAACTAAGGATATGCTAGAAGCCTGCGAAAACTAAAGTATGTTGTAAAAATAGCATCTCTGTGATTGTAAAATTGCCCCATTACAGAATTCATTGAAACAACTGGCTTATGTGGCCATCTGGAAGTTCTCTCCCTGCCTGCAAAGACTGGCTGGTTGGTAGCCTGGCAATCAATTACAATTATGCACTAGTTCCTTGATTAATTTATTCTGAGGAGAATCCTTCTGAGATCTGCACAGATATAACATTTAAATACACTGTGGAAATGTAGGAACATGATGGTGACAACAGGGTATAACGTGTAACATTTGCAAACTCGATCCAGATTACTGTGACTCGCTCCAAGTAAATTCTTAATGTTTAAAAAGTCCCATGCACAATATTAAAAGAGGTTCCACCTGCATGTCCTTTAATAAGTTAATTTGGTGTGTTTTGTCTAATTTTGTTCAAATATCCATTAGTGACTTTTCCCACATTCCTCCCTCTTACAAGTATTTAAATTGTCAAACCCATGAAGTGAATTTTCCGATATTCTATTTGATAATCTAGCGAGGATATAATTAACTAAATAATAAAACCTGAATCCTGGTAGCTATAATCAAGGTTTGTTTGGTCTGTTAGTTTATGAGCAATAGACATTAGTGAATGGAGTGTCATCACGGTACAACTCAACCAGTTAATGAGGTCCAACACCATGCGGATTGATGTATTTGCTGTGACAAGTTATTACAAAGCACAGCTGGATAGCAGAGCCCGACATGAAATCATGTGATTTTGGATTACTGCTGTGTAAACTGCAGCCCTTTGTTCAGCTTCAGAACGTGTTGTGAGATGTTGCTAAGGAAGGCATTATTTACAGAACACAGTGCGGCAATGTTCTTCTTACTCCTACAGAACCCCCTGCCTTCCCCAAAACCCTTTCAAACAATAGAGCCAACATTGCACGACTGCAAAGTATCATGATTTTGAGTATCACACCAATTTTTTTAGAATTATAAAAACACAGTTAAATAAAAAATGTAATCTAGTTTGATCATTTTGAGCAATATTATGAATGTCGCTTCCTTCAGTAAAGTGATTAGAAGCAGGAAACCTGGTTTATACTTCTCATTCCCTAATTATGTTATCACAAGTGGAGAACTCTGATATCTGGTGTTACTTTTTTATTGTCTCAAAAAGTTATCAAGTTAATATTTTGCAAACACCACCTCCTTCAGGAGATATACAAAGTTCACAAAAAGTTAAAAAGGTTATCTCTGCTTTCATAACGGTTTTCCCCATTCGACCCAATAAAAGTTTTCCAATGTAGGTGCACAAGCTAGAATACAATATTTTGTAAGTTTTTTTAGGTGCAAATATTGGTATTCTAGATTTTGTACTTAATAGAACTACTTTCCTTCATACAATCGAACAACAAATAGAGTATTAAAGTCGTACCTTTCCCAGTTTCAGGACGCATCATATTTTGTCTGCAGTGTCTCTATCTGCACAGTTTAGAATGATGAGAGCTCTCTGCCAACACAGTATAATGTCAAGACATCATCTTATCTACATAGTGTAGTTCAGGAGAGGTACTATTAGGAGAGCACCTTATCTACATTTTGACAATTCAAGTACTACTTTATGACCTTTGAATGAAGTTGCCCAGTTACTATCAATTTATTGTTAGATTTGAAACGTAGATCATTTTTCAATGATATCTGAATTGCGTCTACCTAACCACATTTAACTCAATTGTTTTGAAATTAAATGGAATAATTTGCTCCCTCCCTGACCATTCTTTGTTAGGCTAATTGTATGGAGTTGCTCTTTTGCAGGTTAATGTGACTTCAGGCCCCAAGTATTACAGTCACCTTAACCTGTTTGACAGAAACTCTATTATGGTTAGCACAACATAACTTTGAGTATAAACACCTTTCAAACAGGTTTTTCCCCAGTGATCTGCTAAGGTTATTTCTTTATTACCTTATCTTACCCAATACTATTTAGCATTTTTAATTTTTAATGGTTTGCCCTTATTACTTAACCTGGCAGATAGTTCCCTTTAACTCTTTGGGGAAACCCTAATATGTGTTTTAAAACAGGTTAAGAGGAATTGATTTAGATAGCTATTTTAAAAGAGCCGGTCACAGACAAAATGGGCCGAATGGCCTCCATCTGTGCTGTGTAATTCTATGATTCTATGAAGTATATGTCCCCTTGCCATTCTTCTTGGTTTAAGTTATATTACACCATGTATACCATTCTAACTGGACATCTTTTTGGGACGTTCTCCCAACGTGAAAGGCGCTATGCAAATGTAACTTTGTTGTTGTTGGTGTATTCACTTTTTAAAAAAAATAGGATTGGGCTCAAGTCTGTTTGTGTTTCATGAAAGTAATTTTAGAACTTTCATAAAGTTATTTATTTTTAATTGGAAGTTTTCTTTTTGTGCAGCTGGTGCTCATTAAAAGGCATCAAACCGATGGTGTCATTCGGAGCAAGTGCGGGATAGAGAGACAATGGATTGAGAAAGTGGGTGGAAAGGAAAGAAGGGAAAGAGAGGGAAGGTGGGAGGCAGACAGACAGACAAAGAATGGAAGAAGACAGAGAGCGAGAGAGAGGAGTAAACTCAAACCCTTTATACCAGGGATTAATCTTGTGCTCCTCTCTGCACTTTCTAGAAAGCTTGTATCTAGTTGTTATGATCTGAACAGGGTTGGGGGAACTTAATATGTACTCCAACTGTAGTGTGTCCATTGCTTTGTTGAGTCTCAACTTTTCCAGCATGTTAAAGTGTTCCCACATCTTAATAATAATAATCCTTGCATTTGATATAGTGCCTTATCATATCTTCGAGATGTCTCAAAGCATTTCACAGAATATACTGTAAATTGAATTGACTGTATATTTTGTGGGCAAAACGCCCACATTGATTTTCATGAGCAGATAGTTAGATTTAACGTAATCTGTATTGTGCAATGATACAAGTAGACTATAAATCAATTTAATTAGATATCTATCATAAATTAATAATAATAATAATAATAATAATCCTTGCATTTGATATAGCACTTTTCGCATCAGGAGGACATCCCAAAGCGCTTCACAGAACACACTGTAAAGTGAATTGACTGTATATTTGTGGGCGAACGCAGCAGCCAATTGTGCACAGCAATGTCCCACAAACAGTCGTAGATTAAAAATGACCAATTTATTATTGTTTTTGGTTTTGGAGGGATTATTATTAGGCGTGTGGAGTAAGGAAACTTGCCCAAGGTTTCGCCCTGCCTGGAATTGAACTCGGGTCTCTCGCTTGCAAAGCGAGTGCTCTAACAACTGAGCTATAGGACTCCCATTAATAATGGGTTAATAATAATAATACTAATTATAATACTAATAATCCTTGCAATCCAGCACTTTGGGACGTCCTCCCGATGTGAAAGGCGCTCTATGAATGTAATTTTGTTGTTGTTGTTGCATTTGATATAGCGCCTTATTATGTCTTCGAAACGTCTCAAAACGCTTCACAGATATATACTGTAAAGTGAATTAACTGTATATTTTGTGGGCAAAACACGGCAGCCAATTGCGCACAGCAGTGTCCCACAAACAGTCGTGGATTGAAGTGACCAATTTATTATTTTTATTTTTTTAAGGAATTATTACCCCAGAAAAGAGTTCCGCCAACTAACTGGTTCCACTTACTGCTAGGTAAACAGAGGCAAATATTATGTAATATTCATAGCATTTGCTGTGCTAACCACAATATTGAATCGGGGCATAGTAAGTACATCTGTCAAAACAGAAACTCTGTACAGTTAACAAAACAAAATATGCCCTGGGAGGGAGAATGCAATATATACTCTGGGAGGGGGGAGATTATCCCTGAAATTAAAAACAAACATTCTCCTCAGGTACTATTTAAATTGAAAATGCTGTGATAATTTAAGTTCTTATTTAATATCCATATCCCGTGTTTGTTGTTGTTGTGTTACACCACCTATTGAATGTGATCAGTGTGCTGCTTAAGTTAGTTGACTTGATTCTTCAATTCCTAAGATTTCAGAAGTATCTGTTAAGTATCTATTGATAGAAACTGGATAATTGATGTTGGTCTTAACAGTGTCGATGGTTTGGAAGGGAATGGACGTCAGTAAAAGTACTATGCAATTAGACCATGAAAAACAGAACTTATTGTGTTAGTGAGTGATGGTATGCATGTTCATCTATAATATTCATCAGAGAAAGTATGTTTAATGGTACCAACACATTTTGCCTTGGGTTGACTGACTTATGTGGGCCAGTTTTGTTAAGAGTTTCCACCATCCAACAGATGTGCATGTGAGCACAGTGAGAATAAGACAATGAAGTGGATTTTTATGTTCAAAATGCTTGAGTAGGGACATAACACACATTGAGTGTTACAGCTGCTGAGTATGTGGATCAGTCTAACTTTTTTGAAAGTGCCAGTTATATGATTGCATGTGTATGGATGTTAGGAAGCTCTCAAGGTTAAGTGACTGAAGTTTTGGAACAGGAATGTGTGTGAGGAAATAAGCCACAAGACTAAAGTCATGTTATGACCAGTTTCCAAAGCAATTGCCTGAACTACCACTTCAGCCTGATAACATAAGGACAAAACATTTAAAAAGAAAAAAATCTTGAAATAATTTCATGGTTACAGCCCAATTTGGGGATTCAGATATAGTAATAAAATGTTTGAGATGGACTTGTTCTACTTAAACTATACCCTCCGTCCTCTGTATTCTCTATAGTCTGACAAAAACAGACAATTGAAAACCATGTGTAAACAGCTCAAGTTTGTTAATTTTTCCAACAGCTGCAGTTATTTTCTCACTTTGAGCTACTGTAGCTAAAGGAATTTGGCATGATTTAATCAGTAAATGACTGTACCATGAAAACTACTGTGGGAATATGCTTTCTACAGTTTTTGCCTGAGACAGTTTGGTATAGGAGGAGTGTTCAGGTACCGTATCGTTTTGAGAAGCTTGTCTCAGATGGAAATTCAAAATAAAATATACAACCCGAATTTGGAAATAACCTTCTTCCTGTTGAAGTATTCATTGCCATCCAGATTTTTAGCACCAAGTATTATTTGATGCCATTGCCTTTGGTTGTATGACTTTTTTGTCAGTTCTTGAATGGGGGATTTTGCAAAGGTGAGGTACACTACTTTTCGAGAGGATCAAAAAAAGGATAACTGGATCGCTTTGGTCTTATACAAAGATGCACTTGGCTATTCAGTTACAGTGACATTAAGGGTAGTCCTTCATAAGTCCATGTTCAAAATTAAACTGGTCTGTCAGCTGTAGTACATCATATAAAGTGACTCAACCAACAGAGAAGAGTATTATGCAACAAAGATCATTATCTAGTAAAAGTGTATAGAAAGGTTTGTACTGTATACCCATGTAAAGGATATGATTTTGCACATAACTGGTTGCATCTAAATTGATTTGAGTGATAATTTCTATTGATGATTCAGAATTAGATTGTTCTGAGTTCCCTAGCTATCTTGTGGAAATATTTGTTTTGCTCAATGAATCCTCCACGGTTGATAGTCAAGTGCAGACCAGATGGCGATGTTCACATTTCAAGCTATGGAAATGGCCCAATCTACACACTGTAATAGTCTGTTTAATTTAATGAAGTGAAGGACAGTGTTACGTAGACACATGTGAATGGGATGCGATAAGAGTCAACAAAGCCATGCGGCTGATGACTGGTTTACGTTGAGTCATTTTGTTCGTTAGATACACAATGCACCAACAAATGGCACAAGCTTACAATGACATTTTAGAACATAACATTCAATGAGAATGAGCATGAGGGCACATTGTTAATTGTGTTTAGTGCAGTAACTTTATAGAGTACAGTATGTACAGATTTAACTCAGGAGCAGTATGCTCCATCCCTATTTTTCGTTAAGATAACATATGAAAGCTATGTTTTGTGATTTATGCTGTAAGGGTTTTACTTGAGGGAACTTATTTTGTTTAACATGCTGCATTCATGTTTCTAGTGATTACACCCGAGGACTTGTATTCATACAAACTCTGTAAGTAAACCATGCTGCTGTTAATGAAAAAATGCTGTCAGTGGTAAGCTTGTATTCCACACAAGTGGTGCTTGTTGTAAATACTGTAGTGTATAAGGTTTGAAGAGTTTGACAGAGTAGTTAGTTCTTGTCTCAGCAAGTATTTCTTTTGAGCGCAGAGTACAGACTGTGCTCATTACTATTCGTTAATCAGTTTTCTTCCTTCTTACTAAAATGAATAACAGCCGTTGCCTTGTCGCTTATCTTTTTCCATTCCGTATGACTGCATGTGATAGTTACAATAAGAAGGAACAGTTCTAGACACTAAAATGTTTCCCTGACTGTGAAACTTTCGCTTGAGTAAATGTAATCGTGATATGACAGAAGAGAGAGGTCTGAGGCTGATTAATTAACATTCTATATCAAGAACATGCACACAGTCATGCCACTTTGCCGTGTATCCTGTGAAATGTTTTGTGACATCTTGACAACATGATAAGGCACTGTATCAAACGCGAATGCAAGGATTATTATAGTCAATAACATGCATAGGTTGTTTGCAGCATTCAGTAAGTGAATGAAATGAAATTCGGAAATGGCTAACGTTTTAGATTAACAACAACAAGATTACATTTGTATAGCACCTTTCATGTCGGGAGGAACGTCCCAAGGCACTGGACAGAGTACAGCATTTCAGACCTGAGCTGGGGTTGGGTGGGGAGGGGAAGGGGGGTGGCCGATGGCATGGTCGAAGAGGAGGGTTTTGAGGTGGGACTTGAAGGAGGCTAAGGAGGGGGTGAGGTGGAGTGACTGGGGGATGGAATTCCAGAGGTTGGGGGCAGAGTGGCTGAAGGGTCTCCCGCCAATGGTGGAACGTGGGTCGGGGGACGTGGAGCAGGCCAGAGCCGGCTGAGTGGAGGGAACAGGTGGGTTGGTAGGGGTTAAGTGGTCGCAGAGGTAGGGTGGGAAGAGGCCATGGAGAGCTTTGTATGTGAGGACCAGGATCTTGAACTGGATCCTCTGAACGATAGATTAAACTGAGTATACTGCAGTTTTGTGTAGTTTAAAGAAGGCAGTTCATTCTGTATGAATATGCTGGGTTAATCTCTTTGTATGTTTTTGTAGTTAAATGTTGCAGGTTATTCTTGAATCTCAAATTTAGTATACTTGGACAATTTAAATTTGCTTAAATTGATGTGTAAATGAGTAATTATCGCATATTTTGCATTTATTTCTTAAATTATTTAATCACTACTGTCTCTGTAATCCGAGTCGTGTAAATGGGTGCTCCTTCTGATAACCAGAGATTTGTCACTTCGTTCCTAGAAAATGTTGCTCTAATGTGATTTACTGGTGGAATGGAGTGCCCATGGGCTGGTATGAATTCTGAGAAACCTGCTTTCAAGAAATCCAAGTTACCATGGGCCAAACACAGCTGATAGTTCAATGCTGTTGCTTCACTGACACTTTGCTGAAAGGCGTAAGATATTCCACAATTCAAGACATTCCACAATTCAAGATGTTCGACAGAACATTTATCTAAATGCTCCACCTGCTGTTATTGACCCATGTTATTGAGGGTATTCTTTTCAGACAGTTAGTCACTTTAGCATAAGAGTCTGGGCAGGAAAAGGAAATCCCCTGAGAATCCACTTCTGAAGAATCCACAAGATGACTGCGGCAAATTAAACAGTCTTGTAGTTAGTTCACACAAATGATATTAAATGTATTAGCAAGAAGGACTCAGACATCCACAGGCATGAGTATAATAAAGAATCTCAGTTCTCAGTTCCCACACTCTTTTCAAGACCTTTCCTAAACTAAGCCATCTTACATTCATGTGATACAGAACATCCATGTGCTCGGATTCCAATTCCTCAAGCAGAGTTACAAATTGCCTGTGGTTTAATCCTCTTGCTCGAATGTAGTTGTAGTTGTAACTGTGTCCACGACATGGCTTAGTTTTAGAACACTCTTACAGAGGACCTGTTAGTGGATAATACAGTGTAGAAAAACAATATTCTGTTCTGGATTTGTTTCTTTGACTTGATCTTGCATTCTTTTCAGTAACCCAACATTTTTGCTTGTCAGATTTGGGCTTCCATTGGGGGTCACATTCAACAATTTTTTCCACTCCACTCCTAATTTTAAGATACAATTATTTACTGCCTCCAAACAAGTCTTCTCCAGTTGTTGTATCTTTCATTGACTGCATTGATGCCAATTCTTCTGTGAGCTCAAAATGTTTGGTGACACCTCGAATACAAATTATCAACTGGCTGTGTCTTTGACATCACAACTCTCATCGAGTGCCAGTGAAAAACATGCAAAATTGCTTACTTTATTTTGTAACTGCAGATACAGGTTCTCAGGGATATCCTCGATGCAACTCACAATATTCGCCTTGACAAGCTAATGTTCTCAAACTGTTTTTTCTTGTTGGCATAAAATCGAGGCAGAGTCAACCAAACATTCCTTTATAAATTTTCCTTCAGAGAAAGGTTTGCTGTTCTTGGCGATTTTGTGTGCAATCACGTAACTCACTCTTGTAATCTCATCCTGGGAAACAAATTGTTTTGTGAAAATGGTTTGCTCTTTTTGCATTTGAATAACCATTTCATCAGCTTTCTTTCCTTTTTCTTCGGCAGAAACATTCTTATATTTGCAAGCATGTTTGCTCTCAAAATGGCAATTCAAGCTGTAGTCTTTGAGCACTGCCACACTTTCTTTGCAAATTAAGCACACAGCTTTTCCACTCAGACTGGTAAAAAAAAATATTTAGAAGTCCATTCTTTGTTGAATATTCGACCTTCAGCATCCACTTTCCGCTTCTTTGATAAACTCATTTCGAATTAACATCCTCTTCAGTGAAAAGTATTGCCGCAGTTGCTGCGTGATCGTGTTTGAAAATTTGCCAATCCGTACATTTCTGACGTCAGCCTGATTCAACGCTTAAGGGAGCATGCGCACAACTAAGCCGATGTTCCTGGTCTGATTCAAATGTGAAATTTGTGGGACTTTCTGGGACTGAACAAACTATAATTTCTTCTATTGCTAGACACAATGACGGGCCGGATAGAATCATTTGGCAGGCCAGATGTGGCCCGCGGGCCATATTTTGCCCACCCCTGGCCTAGGCTGATCCTCCAATACAATGCGGGAAAAGTATTCCATTTTTGGAAATGCCGTCTTGCAGATGAGACATTATATTGGAGATCCGGTTCCTGCTTGTATAGGTAGATGTTAAAGATGCTAAAGATCTAATAGTACTACTCAAAAAGAGAAGGAGTTTCTCCAAGGGTCCTGGCCAACAATTACCCCAGATAAAATTGGTCATTTACTTTTTGGCTGTTTGGAAGACGTTGCTGTATGAATGGGCTGCTGCGTTTGTCTACAATTACATAGTCATTATACATCCCGATCAAATCCGGTGTGACGCGCTTTGAGACACCTCGATGATTAGCTAAGTCATTATATCAAACGCAAGGATTATTATTATTTTTAGCGTAGAATCTTAGCTGACACTCCAATGCAGTGCTGGGATTGTGCTGTGTTGTTGGAGGTGCTGCCCTTCTGATGTGATGTTAAATCAGGGTGTCATTTGCTTGTTCAGGGGAACGTTGAAGATCTTGTGGCACCATTCGAAAGGAGAATAGGACAAACCTATTATTTTAATAGGTTGGTTAATATTATGGCAATGAAGCTAAGATGGGAATGGCTGTATTGCTGTACTATAATAAAGGAGTCGTGATACTGTAGCTCAGTGGTAAGAGCACTTGCCTCGCAAGTGAGAGACCTGGGTTTGACTCCCAATATCAAAGGTGCTATATAAATTTAAATTGTTGTTGATAATTAAAAGTTTCTATTCAACCACAAACAGAGGGAAATGTTGGGCAAGTTTCCGTACTCCACACGCCTCTGATTACCTAGCAGTAAGTAGGAACCTGGTTGTTAGTCAATTGTCGGATCACTTTTCTGGGGGTAATAATTCCTTCAAAAAAATTATAAATTGGTCACTTCCATCCACGACTGTTTGTGGGACACTGCTGTGTGCAATTGGCTGCTGCATTTCGCCCACAAAATATACAGTCAATTCACTTTGCAGTATATTCTGTGAAGCGCTTTGAGACATCGTGAAGATGTGATTAGGCGCTATATTAAATGCAAAGATTGTTATTATTCTCACCGTCTTCATTTTGTCTCGACGAATGGCTTCTCCTCCACCCCCCGCACTGTCTCATGTGGTGTCCCTCAGGGCTCTGTCCTTGGTCCCCTCCTCTTCACCCTCTATATGCTCTCCCTTGGTGACATCATCCGCAGACATGGAGTTAACTTCCACATGTATGCGGATGACACCCAACTCTACCTTTCCTCCTCTACTCTCAACTCCACGACCACCGATGTCCTGACAGCCTGCCTGTCCGACATCGAGTCCTGGACGAGAGACAACTTTCTTCAGCTCAACGTGCGAAAAACCGAGGCCCTCCTGATTGGCTCACGTCAGCGCCTCCGCACCTCAGGCGCTGACACCATCAGCATCCAAGGCTGCACTCTCCACCTCTCAAAGCCAGTCAGGAACCTCGGCGTTTTGTTCGACCCTGAGCTGTCCTTTCTCCCTCACATCCGCACCACAACTGGCACTGCCTTCCATCACCTCCGGAACATCGCCAGACTACGGCATTACCTCACCCCTCACGCTGCTGAAACCCTGGTTCACGCCTTTGTCACCTCAAGGCTGGACTATGGGAACTCTCTCCTCGCCGGCCTTCCCGCCACCTCCCTCCACAAGCTGCAGGTCATTCAGAACTCTGCAGCTCGTGTACTGTCCCGCACCAGGCTTCGGGACCACATCACTCCCACCCTCGCTCGCCTCCACTGGCTCCCCATCCCCCAGAGGATTGATTTCAAGATCCTCATCCTCACCTACAAGGCCATTCACGGCCTTGCTCCCTCCTACCTCTCCGACCTACTATCCCCCTACCTACCTGCCCGTACCCTCCGTTCCTCTGGCTCCGGTCTGCTCCACATCCCCCGCCCCAACCGCCCTACCATCGGTGGTCGGGCCTTCAGCCTCTCAGCCCCCAGGCTCTGGAACTCCATCCCCCAGTGCCTTCGCCTTGCTTCCTCCCTCTCCTCCTTCAAGGCCGGTCTCAAAACCTTTCTCTTTGACCGAGCCTTCAGCTCCCCTCTCGACTCTCTTCCCCCTCCTCGCTCCCTCCCCTCACCCTGACCATTTCCCCCCTCCTCGCTCCTTCCCTCCCCTCACCCTGACCATTTCCCCCCTGCTCGGGTCATGACCCAACTGTGCAGCGCCTTGGGACGTCCTCCTGACGTGAAAGGCGCTTTATAAATGGAATCTTGTTGTTGTTGTTATTATTGGTGGCGGGGTTTATGGTGTTATTTTTCAGATACTGATCAGGTTATAAGTTTTACCGATGACCAAATGATTGGAACGATTACAGCTTTCGCATTTACCTTTTGATCATTGTACTCCTGTTATTGATTAAACCTCCTGCCCTCATGATCAACTGGGGCTGTTGTTAGATACTGTCAAAATACTGTATATCTTAGGAGTGTGTTTAAGGTAGTTATTACCTGCTTAGCAAGCTTAGGTCATGCTTATCAAAGGAATTTGTAATCCGTAGATCACTAGCTCTTAATAGCCACATGGTATAAACTCATGATTCAGGTTTCATCGCTGTGAGTAAAATGTTTGGAAACTAGAAATTTTTGTAACTGCTTGTTTGTTTCAGAACTTCGTTATATACTTTTGCAGTGTAGTCAGTATTGATCTTTGAGAACAATAGAATAATTCATTTCATGCAAATAAGGATTATGATCAATGTACAACAATGATACTCAAATTAGACCAGTCATTTGAGTTCCTTTGAAAACCAGGAAGTCACACAGGTAAGATAAACGTTTCATGCATTACGTTGAATCTGCTTGTTATGGGTAATATACAAGCCCCTGGAACCACATTAGGGCCTATGTTTCCTACTGCGCTTTCAGTCACTTCTACCCCCCCACCATCCACTCTCCTAAACTATCTCTGAGCTTGGGCTCCCGGTCAGATGTGCGAAGTGCATTGCGATGTCCTCCCAACATCAAAGGTGCTATATAAATTTAAATTGTTGTTGCTAATTAAATGTTTCTATTGCTGGAGTGTGGATTTGCAATTATTGAGGAGGTTCTCTGTGTATGGTGAGAAAATTCAGGGGAGTAATGGAAAGTGAACTTCTTTTTGAGCAATTCAGGAAAGACTGTATTTGACCAGAATATACTAAGTGTAGCTGCCTGTAAGTAATTATGAACTGCTTAAAAGGTACTGAGGTTTACTAGAGAACAGGTGCCAACAACAGGATTCTAATTTTGTTCCAAGAAGTTTGAAGGTCAGTCTAATTATGGCATTGTTTATCAGAGACCCCTTTCACAACCAGAGCTTTTATTATCAGTGGTCTCCCCCAATGGGAAAACAATACAGACTCTTTTGAACATCATGCTGGTTGACAGTCCGGGTGCTAAGGAGGAGTAGGATTTCCTCTTTACAAGTCCTTACATGTTGAGTTCTCTTTTTGTAGGAAATTGTTAGTTTTAGTTGGATATATTTGAATTGGGTGAAGGTGAAATTGTGAATTAACACAAATGTATGCAATGTATGTGTTCCTGAGGTGTTCATGATAAATGGTAGGTGTGGCAGATAATAATATTAATAATAATAATCCTTGCATTTGATATAGCGCTTTTTACATCTAGACGTCTCAAAGCGCTTCGCAGAATATACTATAAAGTGTAGTGACAGTATATTAGTGGGCAAAACCCAGAAGCCAATTACACACAGCAGTGTCTCACAAGCAGTCATGGATTGAGTGACCAAATTATTATTATTTATTTATTTTATTTTTTCTTGAGGGATTATTATCTGGCGTGTGGAGTAAGGAAAGTTGCTCAAGGTTTTGCCCTGCTGGGAATCGAACCCAGGTCTCTCGCTTGTGAGGAGAGTGCTCTAACTACTAAGATACAGAATTCCATGGAAGTTACAGGTTGCATGGAATGGGAAATCTGGTGCACCGAACTCGTGACATGACAACAGAATTGGAAGTAAATGATGTTTTTCCAAATAAATTGAACAACCATGTTGCCATCAAAGCAATTACTCAACTCCTCCATGACTTTTGCCTGATACTTCTGCAAGAGCAACAACAATCACTATCTACCACTACATTACTGACTCACAAAAAAAGTTACACAGCCCACACATTATGTAAACACTTTGTAAACCAAATAACCCCAGCAGCTTCCAGTGGGTCGATAACTCACTGCAATTGCTGCAGTCAAACCTATAGTGGTGACATTGGCTGTGCAGTGGCATGATAGCAAATAGAATATCTTCAAATGCCTTGTTTACCTCACTGGTGAAATGAAAATTTTCAATAAATTCTTGTGCAGTTTTTTGTATGTGCTCGAACCTGTGCTTTAACTCCATCATTTCACATTTTTTTTCACCCACAAATATACAGTCAATTCACTTTATAATATATTCTGTGAAGCGCTTTGAGATGCACTAGAAGACATGAAAAGTGCTATATAAAATGCAAGGATTATTATTATTATATATTATTATTTATGGTGTGTTAAATGAGACTTATCCCTTGAATTTGTCTACTATATATTGAGGTTTATATCTTCCCGTCAGATTTACTCTAACGACATTTTCTGTTTTTTCTTGTGGGCACATCTTAGGAAGTGACACCTGTTGGTTGCTGTTTCTGCCTGACAAAGTGAAGCTGTTAAAGAGTTTGCAAGCTTCTGTTTTGCGTCTCGCTGGTATTTTCTAATTTACGACTGATTTTCATGGCTGATAAATTTTGTGGATATTTAATCTGACTAATCTATACAGACATCGTGCTTGGAATAGATATTAGAAGTTGTGGTTCATTTCAATATGAATACTAAGAACAGAAGTATTCACTTTACTGTATATTCTGTGAAGCGCTTTTAGATGTCTTGAAGACGTGATAAGGCACGAGATCAAATGCAAGGATTATTATTATTATTATTAATACTTGCTCTTTATATTTGACCCTGTACACCTAGAATACAATAATTAACAACAACAACAAATTACACTAGTATAGCACCCTTCACGTCAGAAAGACGGCCCAGGACACTGGAGTTTTGACACTGAGTTTTGACAGCCAGACACGAGCCCTTAACACCTTTTGTCTGTTTCAATACATACAATTCACGTTTGTGTAGTGTCTTTCACGTCTAGAAGAATGTCCCAAAGCACTTGTCACTGAAAGAAATAGGAGAGTGCATAACCTGTGAGAAATGTTAAAAAAGGTTGAAATATCTTCAAGGCAGAAAGTTTTTGTATTCCACCACTGCTTCCTGCTAGTTAAATATAGAAGCATGCTAATCCTCCTACTTCTAAAAACATTATATTAGAAAACGTGTAGATGAATGTCCTTGTACTATTCCACTTATCACTCAAGATGTTTGCTTTTCTGATAAACTAACTCACATTAATTACTCTTCCAATTTTTGTTTCAGACAAAGGTAATCTGCATTTAAAGGCTGCTCTGTGGCAAACCATTTCCTGTGACCATAAAGGAAGGGAACACTAACAGAACCTATTTACAACCTTCGTTTTTGAGGAAACAGAATTTAGCTTGCAAATCAACTAACGTCTCCAAAGCAACGATTCTTAGAGCTCTGAGCAGAATAGTATCTTATGCCATAAAGTACATGAGAATCCAGCTGCTTGGAATTTGCAGGATCATTATACTGTGTCAGGCTTGAACAGCTGGTCATTTTTTTCCTTTTTTGTTTCTAAAACATCTGGTTTCAGAACAGACTAATTTGAGTGCAGCCCGACACCTTTCGGAGAACTTCACTAAAGTGCTTTACAAACTCCTGTCACTGACCAGGCCATGCTATGACAGTCAAAGAAAAGAATCAGAAGAATATCGAGCGTCTGTGTTTCAAGATGAACTCAGAGGAGATGGTTGCGTCTGCATTTGTGACCATGGGACCAGGGAAGATGATATCTGGCCAGCCAGCTGAAGACAAAAATATTTCAAGTAATTTAGGCTGCGATGTTAAAAAAAGGCACGGTGGTGGTGATGAAAGGAAGCTGCCCGTAGATCCAGTGTCACTTCTACGAGGCCTTCCACAGTCTCAGCAAGAGTTGCAAAGCACGAAGCCCGGTCCACAACCAGTAATATCTGTAAAACAAAACACTGGAATGCAAGCAGAAGTCAGGGACGGTGGGATGGGCATGTCAAACTCTAAACTGGGATACTATAAATCAAGCTGTTTTAATTCTTCACAGGAGAATTGTGATTGCAATGTGTTCTCGGATCAGTCACCGTGGGATCCTCAAACTGACAGAAGCACACACTGGACGCCTGAGATTCTGTCTCCTTCTCAGGGAGGAGGGATCGGTGAAGAGGAGGAAGACTTGGATACAGAAGATTCTTCGAAGAAGCTGCTGTCATTTTGCAGCCAGAAAATCACTAAAGCAACTGATCCGCATAGTACCGAAAGTGATGTGAAACTGAAATGCCATAGCAGCCATGACAGTGAAAGGTATTGTGTTTTCTACCTTAGTCAGTGTTCACAGAGAACTAAGGTTTGCCGTGTTGAGCATGACTATGAATATGCAACTTGTGATTGTGCATCAAAGCAACAATTGAAATTCTCAACAGGCTGCACTCATGGGACTGTACATGAACTGAATGCCAGTTGCCCAGGTTTGCATGCTTCACAGGCAGGCTTAGGCAGAGTCCAACGTAAGATAAAGGCAAAAGGCTCAGCTGATAGGTCCACATCAGGCCAATGGCAGAATCGAGTGGTCCTGAAGCCTTCAGTCGACAGTACTGAAGATTCAGGGAACAGCTGTGATGAAGGGATGGGAGATGAGTTTGACAGAAACAGAAAGGAACGCTCCACATTGCTGTTTAGAAGGTACAATAAGAATAACCGCGAGGTGAAGAAATCTGTTTATACTGGCTCTCGGGCACGGACAAGAACGTTGCCTTCTGGGCATATTGGAGCAAAGGCCAAGAAGGCTGTCAATCAAAAGAGAGGCATTACTGTTGAACTCAAACTTCCCAGGATTACTGCTGAGAAACTGACAGTATATCAAGCTATGTGGATAAGAAGAAATGACTTGAATCATTACTCGACCAAGGTGTACAGATGCGAGGTAAGATATCTGCCATTTCATGAAACATCTTTCTGTTTTAAAGAAATAAAATGCTCTGTATATTGCTTTTCTTGCTGCCTTTTCTGGGGAGGGAGGACATTATGCTGATCAGTAAGAATGTGCTTAAGGGATGTTTGTAAAAGCTTTGACATCTTAGTACTTAATGGTGATGCCTAACTGGTCTGTGCTCCTTTTATCTGTGAAGGTCCAATGTAATGCAGGTATAGGGAAATAGATTCTAAACTTCAAAAATTCCCAGAACATTGTGTCCAGCAAAACCAAGCCTATACCCAGTATTAATAAAGCGAAGTGTCTCCCTCAGAAAAGAGTGTGGGTTTGGGCACTGATTAAATATTGTTTCATGTTATCATTCCCTGCTTTTTATGTTCAGGCTTTACCATTGGCACCATAGAGTTCTTTAGTGTACCTGAGTATGAGTATTGAGTGTAAGTACTGGGTTGTAAGTACCTGTGAGCATCTTCTGAGTGAGTGTATGTACAGAGTGCAAATACCTGTGTGTAAGTATTGAGGTAAACAGAAGTGGGAAAACATGTAATAATTTATAGTCAATGTCATGATTCTGATTAGTACAATGAGGACATCGAAGCTGAAAAATGAAACCAGTAAAATCAAACCAAACAATTATTTATTATGAATATGATTGCAAACAATGTTGAATTGTTTTCATATGCAATGAAAGCAAGGTCTGTGACTTTACTAGTAATTATTTCCTTTTAATTTAAATGCTGTGAATTATGTGCATTACATAAGGGGAGAGTTTGGGCAAGTGGTTTGTGGTTGAATGAAAAAATTATCAACATAGCAGAAGTAATTACTGAGAAGTGGAAGTTGAAGAGAGTCATTATATGCAAGTGTAAATGGCAACTGGAACAACTCACAGAGCACAAAGATCCCTTATAAATAAATTTACTTGGTAACTGACTGAGCAAGAAGGGCACTTTGTTTTTCCAGTTGCTCGAAGGAAAGAACTTCTTTCTTCCATTTTATCCAATATGAGCTACAATTTTAATTAAAGATTTTAGGCAAATCCTCACAAACAATTTTCCAGAAATCCCAATTATCATTGTCCACTCCCGCAACTGTTTGTCATGAAACTTCACTGCAAAAGTGGTTGGAATGATCAGAGTCCTACTTATTTTCAAAGTGTACTTCATAGGAGATTTTTTGCGGTAACTCTCAAAAGGTTGTGAGAAATATCTTGTATCCTCACATTCTGATATTTTACCCACATTTGTAAACAGGATTCCGTCATCTTGGGAAATTACTCAGATACCAAAGCCCCTTTAAAGTTCAGTTGAATTCTGTTTGCTCTGTAGTTTTTCAGTTTGTTTCAATTAGGAAGAATAGACTGTTCGAAAGGTATATGAAAATTACACAGAGGAATTTCTGAAATGTCAGGAACTGTTCTTATTGGATAAGCAAACAATACTTTGAAGCTCTAGGAATTCAATATTTTTTCTTCACGAGACTGTGTTAGAACACATTTAAACTGGATATATTTAGAGAGAGCTAATAATAACAATAATGATCCTTGCATTTAATATTGCTCCTTATCACATCTTTTAGACGTCTCAAAGTGTTTCACAGAATATAAAGTAAATTGACTGTATTTATTTTGTGGGCGAAATGTGGATTGAGTAACCAAATTATTATTAATATTTTTTTGAAGGGATTACTATCCCTGGAAAAGCGATCCGCCAATCGACTAACAATCAGATTCCTACTTACTGTTAGGTAAGCAGAGGTGTGTGGAGTAAAGAAAACTTGCCCAATGTTTCACCCTGCCCGGGAATCGAACCAAGGTCCTCTCGCTTGTGAGGCAAGTGCTCTAATCATTAAGCTGTAGCACAATAAGAGAATTTCAGCTCTGCTTTGTGCTCTCAAATGAATTTAAAGTCCAAGAGTATTCCTCAGCACCTTCATCTCCCTGAGTACAAAATCAAGGAATAAAAACTATATGTAGGCAATATAGAAAGCTAATAGGTAAAATTTGTAAGGATTCACTAAATAAGTTAACATAGTCTGTTATTGTTTCAGGGAAGGAAACAGGTCAGCACAATGACATTGCACAAATGTGGTTTTATAACATCCCCAATACTGATACTATACACTATAATATCCTTGATATTTACAATTGTATATCAAGTACTGTACTTTCCAAAGGCAACAGGACCCTTTTCATATTGAAACATGTGTTCACGTTTTAACAACACCAAAGAAATCAATCCAGGTATTTCTCCAAAGAAGTTATGTTTAAGTCTCTGTTCTCTGCTTTCAGGATCTGCTTTTATTAAAGGTAATGGTAATACATTCTACAACAATTGGTGAGTGTAACCATGTTGTGTGTGAACACATCAAACGCTTGAAAGTGATAGGCTGTAGAAAGAAATTACAGCTTTACAATAGCTGCTTTTATGATGGTTGCAACATGAATGCAAACACTATCTCTATTCCCCGAGTTTTGTTCTTCTTGTGGTTTCTAGCCAATCCTTGAGAACACAGATATCACCAGAGACTTCAGCTGTGCACTACAAGTGTCTTGTTACACTCTGCAGCGGACATGAGCTTGCAGATCTTTCCCAGGTCCTGCCAAAGTGGCATTTGAAGTATTTTATTTCTTTTTAGTAAATTATTTCACTTCTTAGTTGAAAAGTTCACCATTTTAACACAGGGTTTAATACATTTGAGCAATTCTTTCCCCGTGCTTGGTTTAGCTGCAAATTCATGGATAAGCAGGTTTGTAAGTCCCAACATGTTAAATGGGCTATCTTGTTTGTTACAGTTCAGTTAAAGTGGTACTGTTCCCTGGTAATGTGTTTTTTGAGACTTCTTGGCAAAGATGTATATTTGAGGGTTGAGTCACCATTCGATTGAGTCACTCGAGTTACATCTGTGCTACTATTTGACTCTTAGTCACCTACAATCAAATTAGACAATTATGGAGCAGGAACTGAGAGACCCAGTTTATCCCCAGCTTAGTCATTGGGGTAAATCACACTCAGTTTACTAAAATAGCAATCTTTATTACTTGCTGATAGATGAGCAATCCTCATAAAGCTGGGGTAGGAATTCGAAGATGAACAGAACATTGGTTCCTGATTTGAAAAAATAACTATTCTCAAGGATAGACTGATATATGCATTTTGTGATGTCTGTAGCTTCTTTCAGCAATACATTTAGGGTTTAATTTCTCATCTTAACACTGGTATCAGCACCGGCTGTGTTGGGCTGCATTGCTTGAGCGAAGAGACGGAAAACCAGGCTGAGTAGGGTGTTTCCTCCTGCATGACTGAAGCATATGTTCTGCAGATTGGCGAGGAGCAGCAGTAAGAAATGATTGTTGGCTAAGCCTGCTCGATTTTCCAACTGAAGAGATAGAACAGGCACAAGGAATTAACTGGGATGGAGGTTGGAGATGCGGAAAGAAACATAGTTCTGTGTTTCAAAGTGTAAGAAGTGTAAGCATTAATATTACTGCTTCAAAATTAAAACCCGTATCTGAAATATTCTGCAGTTCCAGACAATAAAAGTGCAGGAATTGATAAGTTCAAGATTGTAGCTGGTAAATACCATGACCTGCACTTAGCCTGCTACAGAAACACTGTTTTCTAACTGCAGAAAATGAGCCATATCAAGTTTACTAGGAATACAAAGCTATTTGTTGTTAAGCTAATTATTAAGCCTTTAGCTGTGCTGTTTGTGGTTACTGCACACCAGCTTTATTAACACAAAGGCACATTCATGTTGTATTATTGTTTATGTAAGTTATTATTAAAATACAGGAATTTTAAATCTATTCAAGTGGATGCCATTTATCGATGAATGGAGTACTCATTGCAAATGGCCCAAATACACTTTTGGCTTTCTTCAGTAAGAAAATGTGTCTGCTCAGATATAGTAAAATCACAATGAAAGCGATCTAAAGTATTGAATATCACTGCTGCTATGGTAATGTTGTATGCGTGGGGAGAAAAGTGGGGGTCAGTTGCCTTCTTTCGGTAACTGGGCCTCTCATTTAGACAGTGGGTGCTTGTGATTATAGAGGATGATTACTCTTGAGTCATGAGTGCCTATGGATTGGTGAGTTAAGTGCATTTGGAGAAAATTACAAAATGCTTAAAGAGAATGAAGAGGCAGAATTGAATTTCCAAAACCTAACCCACTTCCCTGGTTGCGACCCTCTGTTAATAAGAAAACCTCCACAGGATTTTAATTTAGTCAGCCATAGGTTTGTTGTGCTGTATATAAAAAAGTAAACAGTTTATTGCAGAGTCTGAGATGAGGCTGGAAACAGGTGACTTTAAATGTTCAAATTCCATGGCTCTGTCCAAAACTCAAAAACTCAATGAGTAAATAACCAGAAGTTATGTGGTGGTGGTGGTGGGCCGGGGGCAATGACAAAATATGGATTAGTTACCTCTTTTCAGTGACTGGGCCTAGGTAGCTCACAAAAGGATATAAAATAAACATTTTTAAATAGAAGTTTTTATATTGCATCTTGTTTTAATACAATAATTCCTTTTGCAACTCAAACAAAACATAGTACTCAAAACTTGGTTTTGTTACCAACATCTTTCAGTACAGTACATCTGCATTAATTCCAAAACATAAAATATTTTGTATATCACACAGTGACATTCATGACGTTTAGCAAGTGGTATTTTTGCATTATTCCAGATGTCCTCCAGTCAACTTCAAGAAATAAGATCTGCTTTGTTTCCCTTTGATGGCTAAAATACTTGCACTTTGTTGATCTAAAAATTATTTTAAAAACTAAATATTACATCTTACCCAAAAGTACATCTGAGCATGACGTAATATTAATAATAATAATAATCCTTGTATTTGGTAAAGCACCATTCATGAAGATGTTCCAAAGCACTGTACAGCATATATTGTGAAGTAGAGTGATTGTGTGTTTTTGTGGATGAACGGAAGAGACAATTTTTACAATTTATGGAAGTTTATAGATCTTTAGTCACTTTTAAAGATCTGTCAACTTCCATAAGGAAGAATGTAATCCCTTGGAATTCACGATCTCAGGTGACCTGGCTTGAGACGATCTGAATGGAGATAAGGTGTTTGCTCTAGAAGAAGCAAACGTGATGGGTGAGCCAATCCCTACCTCTCAGTCAGCTGCTCAGAGGCTAGGGGAATGGTGCACGATGCGGTAAGGACCAACACAACCAGGATATACTACATTGCTCGAGCCATACATCAGAGCTGCAGAAAAACTTAGTGTAACACAAGATGCAATAGCTGCTGCATTGTATCAAGATCTAAAAAGGGGTGGGGTCGAAAAGTCTAATACAATGTTCTTCATATAGTCGGATTTGTACAAAGCTGCTTCTGAGACAAAGCCAATCCCTTTGCTTGAAACCTCAGCTCCATTCTGCACTGCAAAGGCAAGCTCACAGTAGGCACCTTGTCCTCTATAGCTGTTGTATAACTTTCAACAGGGTTCTGGCTCATGAATGAAAAAGCTAACGTGTTTATTATCTTTCAGCGCGCCAGCGTTCTGGGGAGAGTTCTCTCATACAGCTGCAATAATGTCATCCAACCCACAACACATTTCATTTTTAGGAAGGAGAAGCCCTGCTAGATCTTATACATTTGATTTCCTTGATGCACAGCCCACACACATATGGCTCAGATAACTTGCTGGAATATTTTGTTTATGAGTAAATTATTTGAAGCAGCTTGCTGTTCCCCTTTACTCCAATTCATATTGCACTGGTATTATTCATCACAGCCTTGATCTACTACAGTAATCCCAATAAGCACACATCTGAGGAGCAAGCTAAGTGAAAATATGTTCTGTTAAACAAAGACAAAAACTAGCGAACTACATGTAATAAGCTGCTAGGTGGGATGCCCTCACTGTAACGCAATGTCCCAATCTTGAGGAGGGGAAACACTATTTCATTTTACTCTTAGCACAATTAGAGCTATCGTTAGCTGTATGTGGAATGCTCCTGGCATCATTAATGAAGTTTATGGCCCAGGCTATCTTTGTCTCACACTCCCCTCCAACTTTCTATGCTGTAACATGGGAGGTAGACAGGACCTGCAGAAAAATAATGGGAGGAAAATTCTGGATTGAAGACCCAATTAAATTAGTTCTGTCAGTCTATTGCAAGTTATGTTGAAATCTAAAGTTAACAGTTCTCAGGAATGAAATATGCAATGAAGTCTGTTTTTCCAGAGAAAAATCAACGCCCTTGTGTGCTTCTGGACATTTGGTTCTGGAAGGAAGCCTGTGTTGGCCCTGTTGTGAATGATAAATGGAGCCCCTCTCACTGAAGGGGATTTCTGCTTTGGGGAATAATTTTTTCCAGCTGCCAAAAGAATAAGCATGTTGTGTCCAGACACAGTGCAACACGGTCGCAGGGCGATGTCTCCAGGCAGTCTGCAGTGACTCGATTGGGAGGGTTATTTTACTACAAGGCAGTCCATATATTAAGTTCACAGTTTCCTTACGTGCTAGGTAGCTGTACGCTTGCAACTCTTGGACTCCGAGAATGGAGCCTTGTAAAAGCTACAAAAAGAGTGTTCCTGGAGGATTCGGTTTCTCAACCTGGACCCAATCAATTGAACTCCGCATAAAGCGTATGTTGAAAAGTTCTGACTTTTTCAAGATTTGGGAAAGTGATGGAAGAAAACACATTCTTACATTGGTAAGTAAGTATTTTGCGATCAAGCCTATACCTTTCCAGCTCACTGTTTAACAATCATTTTGTGTTTTGTTAAACTAAGCTATTTAACTTTAATTGTCGTGATTGAGCCTACAAATTAATTGTTTCACTCTGTATTGTCCCACGTTTTTCAATATTTGGCCTTGAGGACTCCTGTGATCCCTCAGCAATTGCTCCAATTCTCCAGCAGCTCACCTAGTATCTGTAAAATCATTTACCTGGGCCCCATTATTTCTTGGCAAGGGTTAGATTAATGCTTATTTAGGAACTGAGAGCAAATCACAGAGTTCGGATGAAATCCCAAACTAAAATCACATAAGCCTGAATTACAGTATCTGGTAATTTTGTTAGTCGCCAGGCTATTTAATTTTGCTTGTTATGAGTGTGAAATGAACATGCTCCACATAACAAGAAGAAGATTTATCTGACAGATGGACTATTTTGGTGTTTGCAACCATTGAACACAACGAGAGTGCTTATATGAAACTTGTCCTGCTGCCAACAAGCTGGAGGTTTCCTGGCCTTTGTGCTATTGCTTGTCGCTAAAATGTCAATGTTTCACTGAACTCCTGTAGCTTATTTAAAGGGACCACCGGCAAGTTTGTAAAGAAGTACAGTATTTAGAAAACCTGTGTAGCTCAGTGGTTAGAGCACTCGCTTTGCAAGTGAGAGACCTGAGTTCAATTCCAGGCAGGGCGAAACCTTGGGCAAGTTTCCTTACTCCACACACCTAATAATAATCCCTCCAAAACCAAAAACAATAATAAATTGGTCATTTTCAATCTACGACTGTTTGTAGGACATTGCTGTGCGCAATTGGCTGCCGCCTTCGCCCACAAATATACAGTCAGTTCACTTTACAGTGTGTTCTGTGAAGCGCTCTGGGACGTCCTCCCGACGTGAAAAGCGCTATATCAAATGCAAGGATTATTATTATTATTATTATTAAATGCAAGCTGTACTAATCTCTAGTTATGTTACAATACATTGTTGCATCATTTATGTTGACATTTTCTTGCCAGAAATTATCCACCCTTCTTTGGATCTTCCCACACAAAAACAGTTGCCAACACCTTTTTGAGAACTTTTAACAGGTCTATCTTCCTCTCACAACAGCACAGAGCAGAGAATATACAAATTCAGATACCTTCCGGTTTCGTACCTATTTATGTGTTATCTTCCCTCCTTTTAGTTCCCAAACAAGGTCTTTTTACTTCGCTGAGCAGCTCTATTAGCTGTCCGGCCTTTCCAATCCCCATCTGGACCAGTACTAACTTACTCTGCTATTTAAATACAGTTTTAAATTATTCGCCACAATATTAAATTGTTCATAATTTCTCTCTCAATAATAATATCTTATCATTGACACTTCTTGTTAAAGACAGAAAAATCTTACAATACTTGGTTGGATACACAGCTTATCCCGCCTACTTCACAAGGATGGTGCATTAGGGTAACAATGTGTTTTGCTGTCTTTTACCAGCTTTTAGCCATTTAGTAATTTGTCCACTTCAGTTTTAAAAAAAAGTTGTAAGAGGATTAACAGTAAACCTAGTCAAGATTCATTACAAAAGATACCTCCAAACTCCTTGCTTGATACAATTATTTACTTGTAAAGTAATAGTTTACTTGTAAATAGTTGTACTGTACAAAGTGAAGAACAAAATAAAGGAATCATTGGCTCATTCTATTGTCTTTGGAAAGCTACTCGCCTTAAAGCAAATAATTGCAGGTCCATTTTACTTACAAAATACACAGTCACTGCATTGCTACTCAGTCACTACACTTTAAGAAACACTCTGAGATGTCCTCCTGGCATGAAAAGTGCTATTTCAAGTGTAAAGATTGTTGTTATTGCTGGTACTAGAAGCTGACCCATCATATTTCTTCAATATTAGCTGTGACATTCTGTCCAACCTGAATTCAGGAGTGCCCAAGTCTCGTCATTTTGCTCAGGATCATTCAGTGGGGTAAGATTGTTGCATATTAAGCATTTAATAAAGCTGATTTCTGAGCACAAACTGCCTGTATGTGTTACATTACTGGCTGCTCCTCAGTCTAAAAACCTGTGGACATGCTGAATTCACAACTTCAGGGGGAACGGATTTGGTGATTTATTTTCTCCCCAATTTGTTCCCTTTTCTGTTTATGAAGGAGGTTTTTTTATATGATCCCACGATCAGTGGCTTCTCTCCACTACCTAGCCAAAGTGTCTATTATTCATTTTTGTTTCACAACATTAAATGATTGGAGGTTGTTCATCTGAGGTGACATCACACCAAGGCTGATCCTATCTTCTCCTTATGTTCACACACTCCATCAACTACCTTTCCTAACCAACATAGCATCACTGTAACTATCTGAGGTGAACCTGGGATCTTCCCAGTCAATATGAATCAGTAAACAAAAGGCAAATTACTGCCGATGCTGGAAATCTGAAATAAAACCAAAGTCGCTAGGAACACTCAGCAGGTCAGGCAGCATCTATGGAGAGAGGAAAATGAGTTAACGTTTCAGGTCGATGACATTTCATCAGAAATTTGGAGAGGAAAAGCTCTTCTGATGCCCAGGAATAAACTTATAATATGAATCAGTGACTCACTGGATAAACACTAAGCCATTAAGAAACTGCTCCACTGAGAAATGATCCATTATTCATATTCTGATCTTTCCAAGATAACTCATGTAGTGTGGCTGGCATTATGCTGGAGTATGATCACACAGTAAAAAATGATTTTTTTAAAGATTATAAACGTGTTGTACAAGTAGTTTGGTTGTTCACTTTTCTGTATAATATTTATTCTATTATTCCAGCCAAGGCTTAATTTAAAACTTATTAACTGGTGACAGGGAGCCCCACGAACTTAAAAGTGCACATATACCTGTGTTATTGGTCGCTGCAAAGTGCGCAGTTAAACATACGATTCTCATACAATGGGGAGGCCACTTATTGCCAAACAATTGGGAAGTTCTCTTTGCAGAGGAGTGTGGAGAGGAAAGGCTCTTCTGATGCCCAATGATAAACAGATTAACTTCTTGATCCCATATTGACAATTGACGCAATATAGTCTGTGCTGCTGCTACTACAAGAGCGAGAAAGGAAATCTAAAAGGTCAGATTGAATGATTAAGAGTTTTAACATCAGCATCCCTTTTGAAATTAAAGTTACAAAGTGTTATGATTAGCATTCTCACACGGTAGGTGCTGTAATAAAAGGGGAGTTCAGTGTACTGAATACATTCAGTTAGTAACTAGAAACAGAGAATACTAGAAATCTATAGCAAGTAGATCCACCCTTGATATAAAAGGAGAAATGAACAGACTTTACTTGTGACCATTCATCAGAAGTTCCATCGGGATAGTTTAGTGATTTGTAGTGCATATGCCTGTTTGTTGGTAAAGTTATTGATCTTGACCAATAGGAATTTACCATTATTAGCATATGGTGACAAGTCAATAACTTACCATCCAGTGGAGTGTTATCCTCTCTCTCTCCAGACCTTAAGATTGTATTTAATTGTTGTATTTCTTCACCTTCTTCTCCCAAATAGATGCATGATATTATGAGCCTTCTTTTAAAAAGATTGTAAACTCCTCCTAGAAAAAGGAAACGGAGAGAGACAGCAATTTCCAAGTTAGCAACCTGTCAGGAGCACCCCTGCCCATTGAGGAATATATTGAATAACTTGTATGTGTATGTGTGTGTGTGCGTGCGTGTGATGGAAACACATCATTCTGGAGGATTGCATTACACTGACACTGGTTTTCATCTCTTAATTGGTGGTTGTAACTTTTGTACAAGAAATGCCAAAATTCAGTCGGAATTTAAAGAGGGAAATGATGCGCCACATTGTTGAGGGTGTCATGCCTCCTCTGCACTTAGCTTCACTTAGCTTCACAGTGGTGCAGGGGCTGTGCCATCTACCCCAGGGTATACCTTTCATTTTTTGCAGCAATTCGACCCAGGGTAGAGATGTGCTGCTTCCCCAAAGTGTGTACGTAATGTATTTGTTTCAGTCCACAACTTCTAACACTGCACCACTTCTGTCAGATGTATAATGGAGCTACATCATCATTGCCCTAATCTTCATATACATATGTATATATACATAGAAGCAATTGTTTCATTTACTTCAATAATGGGGCACTTATTTGACAGTTGAAGGCTTTTCAGTTGCAGCTTTGCGTGGATGATGTGGAGTTCATTATTTTATTTCCAACTTCCTGTCTAAAATTGCTTTTCCATGCAATTTGTTCTCTATTCCTCAAAGCTTGTGCAGTTGTAACATTATTACCCTTCCCTAGTTGTATCTGTTCCTTTTAAAGATGGCATTGTATTGTTTAGCTGCATTTATTTGCCGACTTAGTTGTGCGAGTTCTTTCCCATTTTTCTTCTTTAAGCTTTTCTTGTTGAGGAATATGCTGTGCTATTCAGCCAGACCATTGTCAGATTCAAAAGGATTCAATAAATATGTGGGTGTTAGAATAATTGCAGCTTGAGGCATTCACTGATTCAAACTTAACAGTATTTGAAGAGTTGCAGTAAACAGCCTGTGGATTGCCACCTACCTATGTAAATGTGTTGCCTTGTTATGTCATAGAAAAGCAACAACTATCCTGTAGCTCAGTGGAGCCCTGTAGCTCAGTGGTTATATAATATAATAATGATCCTTGCATTTGATATAGTGCTTTTCACCTCTTCTAGACGTCTCAAAGTGCTTCACAGAATATACTGAAAGTGAATTGACTGTACATTTGTGGGCGAAACGCAGCAGCCAATTGACATTACAGTATATTCTGTGAAGCGCTTTGAGATGTCTCGAAGACGTGATAAGGTGCTATATCAAAGCAAAGATTACTATTATTATTATCCTTCTTGCTGTTGAGAGGGAGGTAAACTAGATCTAAGGTTTGGAAATGGAATGTCAGAATTGAGCCAGCCCTCTGTGGCGGTCTCAGCGGGTTCATCGGCAAGACTTGGAAGTGCAGAACAGATATTGGGGCAGGAACCCTTCCCGTTCAGCTCTTGTTAACCCTAGCTGGTTCTAGTTGGATAAGCAGCGGGAAAGTTTGCCAGACAGTGTTCTCAGTGGCAAGCTATGCAGTTTTAGCTGGTTAGATTACAGCAGTACCCAATACACACTCTGGGGTCCCCAAGCCTTGGTTCTTGCCAAACTGTGCCTAATACTTTACAGAATTAGTTAAGCATCTCTCCAGGGAGAGACTGCGCATTCCATTCCAATAAACATCTCTGGAATTTCTATGCATAGGTGGGATGCCTGGAATTCCAGTTTGGTTTGGATACTCTTAAGACTGGTGATGGTTTTCTACATGTCACCCGGCTGACCAAAAAAAAATTAAGTTGATGCTTAAATAAATAAAGTAATGGATGATCTACCCAACATTCACGCATACCATCAAGGTGGAATAAAGGGTTTGTGTGAAAGTCCTACAGTATAAAATAGTACATTTTGTACATTTAGCATTGTGTTGCCACATAATTGATCTTTCGGTTTGAAAGCCAGTCATTCTGATTGATGTATTGATTTATAGTGTGCACACATATGAATGAACAAACTGCAAGTACATGGGTGATTTGTTTCTGTGACCTTTGATCATTCAGCACAAGTTACAGAACATTTCTGTTCTGTTCAAATTTGTTCATGTCAAGTTTGCCTTCAACAAACATCAGTCTGTGACATCAGTGACTCACTACTGAAGGACTCATTGCTACAACCCATTACATGTGCTGTTGTCTGACAGAACCAGATGGTGATTCTTGCTGAATGCCACACTATCCATATTTTGTCACTAGATTAGGGTTACTATGCCCTGACTCTTGGTAAGAGACTGTACCTAATAGCTTCCGGAATTGCTTTGTGTTTCTTACACAGATATTGTTATGAATAACTCATTTTATTTAGCTATAATTTTGTGTTACTTTGAATGATCAAAACACATCATTCAAATTGTATTATAGTAGTTCATTATCCATGGCTCCAGACAGAGGCAGTGAATAAAACAGTAGGGGGGTTCACTGGTAATCATTGTTTTAATTTTACTAGCGGCACGGCCAACCTGAAAAGCCGCACTCATCAGTCTACTTTAGTGTAATGCTTGGGTGTTTGGGATATGATTGTGTTCATAGAATCGTAGAATTATACAGCACAGAAGGAGGCCTTTTGACCCATCATGTCTGTGCCAGCACTTTGAAAAGAGCTATCCAAATCAATCCTACTCCCTCTCTCTCTCCCCATAGCCCTGCAAATAATTATCTACTTCTCTCTTAAAAGTGGCTATTGAATAAGCTTCCACCACTCTTTCAGGCAATGCATTCCAGATCCAAACAACTCACTGTGTGAAAACATTTCTCCTGTTTTAACAACAAATTTAAATTGGTGTCCTCGTGTTACTGACCCACCCACCAATGGAAATAGTTTCTCCTTGTTCACCTATCGAATCCCCTCCTAATTGTTAAAACTGCTATTAAGTCTCCTCTTAACCTTTTCTGCTCCAAGGAGAATAAGCCTAGCTTCTCTTGATAACTGAAGTGCCTCATTCCTCGGCCCATCCTAGTAAATCTCCTTTCCACCCTCTCCAAAGCCTTGTCATCCTTTCTAAAGTGTGGTGCCCAGAGCTGAACACAGTACTACTTTCAACAACATTGTGGTGCCTTTTTCCGGTAAAGAACCTACTTTTCTCTTGCAGCAATATGAGAAGCTAGCATAGGCCTTCCAGCCCAGCCAGTTAGCCCGTTTGACTGGTGAAGTCAGGAGCAGATGGATTATATTATGATAGTTTTTTTTCTATTGGCCAGATGTCTGACTCATGCAAAAACCCATCACCGTGATTAAGATTGTCCAAATCAAACTAAGATTTCCATGCATCCCGCCAAAACATGGAAGTTCCAGAGATTGTTACCCGTTAGGGCTTTGGCTTGAAGGTTAGTGGGACCTGTGTGGGAAGGGTATCTGCCCCCCCAATGACTAATCTGCCCTTCCACTTCTTGCTGATGAGCCAGGCCACCTGTGCTGTCATCAACAGTGACCTGGAGAACTGTGGACCCGCCTAACTTAGCAACTGGACTACTGAGACCACCACAGAGGGTTGGCTTGATTCTGACATTTCAGCTTACCTCCCTATCCATCCCCACCCAGAAAGATAATCACGAGTGGGTAATTTGACAACAATGAAAGGATCTGTTGTAGGTTACATTTTGAGCTGGGACAACTGCCCAGAAAATTTATGGATGTAGTCAAAGGACAATACATTTACTCCCTCTAGTGGTAAAATGAATGCCCCTTCTCAACGTAAATGCAAGATATATTTTGCAAAACCAAAACTACTTGAGGACTAAATCGGTGGGTTTTCAACTTGACGAGTTACTGATTGCAACTCAATGTAATAACAAGTATTTTGCACAATTACGAAAATATAATTTAGTTTGTGTTTTTGAAGTGATTTATTAATGTTATTGTTGCTGTTACTTTGCTGATGTTCCTAAAACAGGTTTGTCTGTGAGAAGGCACTCGATTTCAGCTGTTCCTTGGAGCTCAAATTTGTTACTAAAAAGATCTTTTCTTTTAACAGTCGGTGTAAACTGGATCTCTGTATCTGAAAGATTTGAAAACTGTTTGCTTTTAGAATTTTCTGCTTTTGAGATTTCTGCAGTGGTATTGTTTCACTTTTTTATTTTACAAATTATCGTAATATTTCTTAAGGTTTTCTTATCCAATAAATTATCTTTAATGTTGTTCAGTTGTGGCTATTCATGGCACCCGATAGAAACATGACCTTTCTTAAGCACCGTGCAATATTAATAAATGTCACAGAAATGAATAATGCCATCTTTTAAATTATATATTAATGTCTTTTCCCACCATAAAAATAGGCAAAATCTTTTCAAATGAAGCGAACAGTTTTGCAGTGCATTTCAAACATTCTGTTTTGTGTTCTATTTGTATCCATATGCCTTAGTCTATTGCCCTGTGTACTGCCACTGAGGAAACATCACTTATCTACTCATCTCGGGCTATGCACCTGCAGTGTTAGTATTTGTACAGGACCCGGGCACTTTGCAGTAGAACCCTGAGTTTTGCCTTTGTGAAGACATTATTAAGCATCAGTAACAGGTAATATATGTTTTCTGGTTGTGCAGTGTTTTTAAACTGCTTAATTCAATTGCGAGTCTTTGTGGAGACGTAAATAGAGGCTTGACATTTAATAAGCAAGCAGCAGCTGTCATGCTGACAGCTGAACATGCAGCCCTAATATCATAGAGCGCAGTAAGAGTGAGACCGACAAGGAACGTGGTTGCTGTGCTTTGTATGAAGGCCTTTGCAGGTTGTTTGGATGCAGATGATGCATTTAATCATCTGGGTTCTAATTTTAAAATAAATACAATAATAATTTAGAGAAAGTAAGAAACTTTAAATGCAAGTCCTCTTAATTTAAATGCATTGAATTAAGATATCTGTTTACTTGATATTATGGAGCAATACTGAATAAACTCTTCCCTTGACTATCCCTGAGATGTATAAATCTTGTAGCTTTTACCATGATTATGAAAGGCAGAAAACAAAGTATGAAGAGTTGGAGAGAAAGTTGGAGAACACAGCTGTGTTAGCTGTGATTGCATACTTAGGCACAAGTTGCCTCACAATTGGAATCCAGAGTAACTCAAGAAGTCTGCATAAAGATTTCAATAAAACCAAAGGGTGACACACAAATGAGGTGCTTGTTGTTACAATCTTTAAACCTTGTGTATGTATTAGATGAGAAGAAAAGAAAAAAATAAAAGAGATGCCTTGAAGAAGCACTGTCTTTCATTTTCATTGTGGTGACATGCGCAAGAAACATAATATTTATCTAATACAAGTTGCATTAATGTGTCCAGATGTTTGGCCCGTCCTACCGACGCTAAAGGCGCTATTCAAATGTAATTTGTTATTGTTGTTATAATCCTCCAAAATTCTGTATTTTAAGTAAAAGTAAAAGGACAAACTAAATAAATACAGGCCAGAGAATGTATCAGTAGAAGAGGGAAAATTTCTAGAATCTATCTTTGCTTGCAAATTTTTATACTCTTCAGGCTTCATCAAACCTTCTGATTTAGTGGAATCTGAATATTTTACAAAGTTGGTCTGAAGTAGATCCCTCTAGGCAGTTAATTTCCTCTTCTGCTTGGTATACTTTACTTGAGCTGCGTCTGTAAGTGATTGATTCAACTTTTCCTGTGTGTATTTGGCTGTGGCATCCAACAAGATGCAAACTGTCATAATCTCCTTCCAGGATTGTAACATATTCCAAAGTAATGGTCAATGCCTGTTAGTGTGCACACCACAACCATGATCCAATCTTAGCACTCAGGATGGTTGGTTAGTTGGATTCTTTGCAAATTAACAGCTGCTTCAGAATGTACTGGTTGAAAAAAAGAGCAGAATTCAACTCATTTAATATTCTCCAGCTGCTGGTTTCAAATCAGTGGGTAACTTTTTTTTATATAGGAATTTATATAGGAGTTTAATTAAGATTCTGTTCTTCCAAAGGACACATTCATTATGATGCTATACATGATCTACTTTGCTTTGGGTAACATCAGGAATGTGAACTTGATAATAGGTGTGCAGTATACATTAAAGTTCTTCACAATTAATACTCATCCAACCAGATGGTGTTGAATTGTAACAGTGTTTATAAACTGTAATTTGGACAGAGCTGTAGGTACAGCTCGTGGACAGAAAATACCCTTGGATTTTATTTTGTTTCTGTTCCATTGCATATATTGTATAAGTACTAAGAATACATTTTTCATAAAATACAAAAGGTTACAAATAATTCTGATCAACTTTATTATACCCCCTGTTTTTATTTCATTTTCTATTTTTAAAAACTCTTAAAACATTTTAAACGGGCAATAGCGGTGACATTGTGTGAGGAAATGGAGGTGATTTTGGAAATGATCCTGTGAAAGAGCTGATTTAACAGCCACAGTTAAAATGGCACAGTCACAAATTCCTCTGATGATAATTCAGCTTCACCACGCGATCGGATTTAGTAATTCCTCCAAGTCAGTTTCCCCCCTCATATCATCAGCACAACCTATGCAAAAATATTGAAAACAAAGAACGTTTTAGGTTTTTCAACAAAAGGGCTTTCATCTGTTTTTTCATTTTCATTTAACTTTCATTTTAAACAGATGCAGATGTTAACAAAACATCTGCATCTGTTTAAAATGAACAGAATGATTGAGCTGTTAAAGAATGATACAATTTTCTGGTATGATTTGTCCCTTTCTGTAAATATAAATATATATATATATATATATGACGTTAAACTGAGGTCCTGCCTGCTTGTTCAGGTGGACGTTGAAGATCCCAGCACGATATTCGAAACAAAAAGGGAATTTCTCCTGGTGCCCTGGCCTGCACGAAGGGCGCTATATAAATGCAAGTTGTTGTTGTTACCTTTCTATCCATGAGCTGTGTTAGTGAAGTAATGAAGTAAACTAATGAAGTAAATCATCACTGCACTAGAGAGACCAATATGAACACCAGTGAAACAGGATAATGCTGGTTGTACTGGATTAGGTAATGGTATAAATAAAACCACATAATCATAACCAAAGCCATTAGCTCTCATACCGCAGCACTGTCTGTATCCCAGTAACACAATCCATATAATTATGGGAACCAATGTGGATTGAGAGTGTGCTTTGTTTTTTCTAATGATTTATGCTATGACACTTGCAAGTCAAGGATGTTTTTACAATTGTGCAATATTTTATCAAATACAATTAAGACATCTTTTATTTTTAAAAATTGGAAATTTGAGAAGAATGGAATTATAATTACGTTATGCAGTAGCTCTCAAATCACAAAAGGCAGCATCAGATGTGCATATTTAGGACTGCTGCAATGATCACTAGGCAAAAATAGTTAGTTTCTAAATCATTAAGTTAACTCTTAAGGCTGCTGGTAGCTCCATTGAAACTTCGGTGTCTATGAGCCAACTGCTTCTGTGCGTCTGCAGGTTCCCAGTTCTGCACTGTGAAGCTGAAGAACATCAATACAATAAGGCTATTCATTCTTCGGCTGTCACCGGGTTAAGGAAGTTCATCTCCTGATATGAGTTACATTTTAATATTTGTGGGAGGTTTACTCAGATGTTGTTCTGGCAGCATTGGTGTCCAAATCTGGCTTGTAGAATGTTTGTCTATAACGCACTTGCTTTATCCAAGGATTTATGGTTGTGCAGATTGTATAATCAAAATGAAAGCCCAGAACCCTCTATATTCATGGATTGTTCTTTGTTTTAACTGTTTTAAGTGCTCTGAGCTGCTACCTTGTGTGGAGGGCACTATATAAGTTGTTGTTGTGGTTGTTGTATGTAGGGTGCTTAAATTATTCAGTAATTGCCCTGCAACAGAAATAATAGGTACATCTTCATACTGTGTTAATATTAATTTGTTGGGTGAGATGGGGAAAGGTAGGAATGAAAACAATTGAAGATCACCTGACTGTACCCGGAAGGATCCCCATTTTCTTCTATATAGATTTGCATTAATATTGCGAATGAATGAACACAACAACATTGAAAAGGAATTGGATAAATGTTTGAAGATGAGCAACATAAACACATATGGAACAAAAGTAAGAAATTAGAATAGAATTAATATTTGCAAGAGAGGTGTCAGCACCAGCATAGGCTCTGAATTGAATAACTTTCTACACAGTAAATTTTATGATTTTATTTTATTAATTTGCTAACAATTGGGTCATCACAATGTAACCTCAATTGTTTAGATCTGAAAACAGGTCAGAAGACTTGTGATTCTCAGCATTAATTATATATTTAGACAAAATGTACTATAAACGACAACATTTTGTATAAGTGAAAGGTTATCGTGTTCATTGCCTAAACTTACAGAGATAATTATTGAGTGGTACATTTTCACAAGCTTTGCAGCTTTTGTACTTGTCCAATCAATGTTGCAAATACACTAGCTCAATGATAATAATAATAAATACTGTAAAGTGGTGTCATGAAACCCTGATTTTGCTAAAGTGACTATACAATATAGACATCAGTTAGAAAAGCTAAGTGTTTAACATTTTATTATTGGATCTGGACTTTACAATATATCTTGTGCAATGCTTTAGGACGTCCCCCTGATGTGAAGGCCAAATGTAATGCATACTATTATTATTATTATTACTATTATTAATAGTAATAGTATGCATTACATTTGGCCTTCACATCAGGGGGACGTCCTAAAGCATTGCGCAAGATATATTGTAAAGCGCAGTAACTATGTTTTTTGGGTGATATAGGGAGAATTAGTTATGATTCACTTTACTTCAATGATAAAGCAAGTTAAGATGTTAAAATGTTTAAAACTAGTCAGTGTTGCCCAACTGTGTATAATGGCTGTGCAAAATCGAGCCATATGTTTTCTGAAGAGTGTGAAAGTGCTGCCCACATTTTCAAAGAAATTATTCAAACAGCATGATTAAAATGCAACCACGGTTATGATTATCTGGTGGTGCACTGCGTTTGGTGTGGTCAGATATGAAATGGTGCCCATGATTTCCTCCATATGGCAAGTTCTGACGCTATCAAAGGAATGTGATGCACATAGCGCAGTACCTCCACAGAGAAGAAGACAGCAGTGGTGACTGTAGTAGCTCTCATACTCCTCCTAGTGGTTGCATCAAGAACAGAATTGATGGAACTTTTGGGGGCAGGTTACCCATCTCCTTATCGGGTTGAGAATTGTGCACTTTCCAAGTTGAGCCAAGATAATAATAATAATCTCTGCATTATTAAGCGCCTTATCCTGTCTTCGAGACGTCTCAAAGAACTTCACAGAATAATAATAATAATAATAATCCTTGCATTTGATATAAGCGCTTTTCACGTTTTCTAGACGGCTCAAAGCGCTTCACAGAATATACTGTAAAGTGAATTGACTGTATTTTTGGGTGAAACGCAGCAGTCAATTGCATACAGCAGTGTCCCACAAACAGTCGTGTATTAAGTGACCAAATTAGCATTTTTTTGAGGGATTATTCTCCCTGGAAAAACGATCCGCCAATTGTCTAACAACCGGGTTCCTACTTACTGCTAGGTAAACAGAGGCATGTGGAGTAAGAAACTTGACCAACATTTTGCCCTGCTGGGTATAGATCCCAGGTCTCTCGCTTGCGAGGCAAGTGCTCTAACCCACTGAGACAGAAATAGAGGGATAATAATAATAATAATAATCCTTGCATTTGATATAGCGCTTTTCACGTCGGGAGGACGTCCCAAAGCGCTTCACAGAACACACTGTAAAGTGAAATTGACTGCATATTTGTGGGCGAACGCGGCAACCAATTGCGCACAGCAATGTCCCACAAACAGTTGTAGATTGAAAATGACCAATTTATTATTGTTTTTGGTTTTGGAGGGATTTTGGAGGGATAGATAGAAACCAAACATAAATGATGGGTTGATGAAGGAAAATTTTTTTAATTTGGTAGAAAAGTGAGCATGTGAATCATTATATACAGTGTTGAACGTGCTCTGAGCTGTAATAAGGAGGATTTTGTAGAATATTGGTAGTGTTTTGGGATTTAGTGAAACTGCATATGGACTATAATGGTATGGAAAAGTAAATTCCCCATTGAATGTGGTACTGGAATAACCAGTCTAATAACTAATCTGTAGGCGTGAGTGAACAGAGGTTGATTGTCAACCGGTGGATTATTTCCTCACATTATTGGATAAATTTAGATAGTAAATGTGTGTAACGAGTGAAATGTGCCCGAGTCAGGAATGCAGATTGTCAAGCTCATTAATTTGCATTAATGCAGTTCACACAAAATGATTGTTTTCTCTGCATTAGTTCGCACGACTGTGCAATACAAATTATTTCTTAGCTTATTTACATGAATACACAACTAAAAGAAAACGCCGTCTGCCAGCAAACCATGGAATCCATTAAGATCCATTCTCAATGACCTCAGGCTGGCTGGCCTACCCACACTCACTTATTTTGACTTTATTTACTAAAACCCATCAGCTTTGGTGCACTTTAGAGTTTGAAAAAAGGAACTCTGTTTTTATCAATAGGCTTCTGATCATTCTCCCACTTCTGATCAAATCTGATCGCTGGCAGTCGTCTAATCTTCATACCTGTAGTAGAATACATAAAGCATAAGTGTGTAATAAAAAAATATAAAATACTGCAAGTTTAAACCTCTAGATGGAGCCAGAGATTTCCAGTCACTGAGTGTCTGCAGCCCATGAGATGCATTTACTAAAGTGGTTTGTTTTATTCTCTGACAAATATTGGTCTTTTGTAAGCTAAATATTGTATTTATCTTTGAATAAATACTGAAAATGCAATCTAGTCTCTCCACATAACGGAAACCCCCTCATCCCTGGTATCATTCTGATAAATCTCCTTTGCACCCTCTCCGAGGCCTTGACATACTTCCTGAAATGTAGTGCCCAGAATTACTTGTAATGGCCATGATTTAACTGATAATTGTTACACTGTGTGGATTAAAGATGATACATTTATAAACGGTATCTAATTGCTCTGTTGCATGCATCTTGGCCAGAGTTATCTTCCTGTCTGAGAATAACCATGTTGTTTTGTCCATCTTGAATTCAATGAGCAAAGGGAAGAAATGGAGATGGCACAAATTGAACAGAAAACCAGTTATACTATAAGGTTATACCATTGTGCATCGGATATGAACCACACTCCACAGTGATATTAACTGTTTTGGTTGCTCCTACTATTTTTGCTCTACTACGGAAATTCTTAGCTGGAAATGGACGTTTGTGGCAGTGTATTAAACAACCTAGCCCTGACTAAGTTACCTTCATGCCATAATACATAATGTTGTGGTCACATTTGAACCTGAGGAATCCACAAGCTTATTAAGTAACTCGGCTATAAGCACATAAAATCGCCTTAGCAGCAAGAGTCTAGCAACCCAAGTGATCTGGTTGCTACTGTTAATTGGATGTAGATCAATACCAATGCTTGTCATCGTGTAGAAGGCAGTGCAGATGAACAGGAATGAGATTTGGCTTTGCTATACAACAATATTCACACCAACTGGGGTAGTAGATGGGAGGAGCATACCGCAGTCAGGAATATCATGAGAATAGAATTTTGTTATGTTACATTGGTAGACATTGTACACAAATTGTCTATTACCAACTGCTCCTTGTGAGTTTTCAAGCCAAAATACAGTAGCTCAGTGACTAAATGTTTAACATTAAGATATTTAATATCCTACACTTCCCCTTTAAGTATGAAATGTATTGGGTGGGAAAACTGAGACACTCTGTTTTGATGTCTTCTGCAACTGATACAGCTCTATGCATCATGTTAGAGCAAGCTGGTATAACCCACACTAAGTGTGGGAATGGTCTATGCATCAATGGGATGTTTTTAGCAATGTGATGTGCATACTTATAGTAGGGCAACATATACATCACGTATGAGGGAAATACAAATTTAGAAAGTTTCCATTTTTTCCCTAGTGTATTATAAATCAAGATGTTCTGTATGTCCCATACTTTGTTCCCATCACTTACAGAACTTGCTAATTTGCAAAAGGGTAGATGCATTATTTTTATTCTGGTTACCATTGAAGGGACATGTGTTTGTGATTCTAAATATTTTACAAGGCTTTTCTAGGTCACAGGGTATAGATTTTTACAGTAATGCAGTAATTAATACAGGTTGTGTTATGACTATTTCTGGCATAACATTTACTATAGACATTTAATACTTAACTGTCCAGCGCCTTTGGACATCCTCCCAACATGTCATTTTGTATTGTATTGTAATTTGTAGATTGGTTTACCTTCTCTCCCACTTGCATAGTCTCTTCTTCCACGTCTCATATTATTCCCCAGTCAAGAGTTGGGCTACCTGCTTCCAAAGCCTTTGGGTCGAGGGCAGCCTCAACCGTACTTCTTTTCGTGTTGATTACTCAGTGGTTTGACATCACAGGTTTGAGCTGCCCCAGAATGGCAATTTGTATCACACTGTGCACCCAATCAAGCTGATCTGTGTAGAGAGGAGCACTGGTGTGATTTCCAATATAAAGAGGGTCAAGTTTAATCAAGACTAACACGAGCTCGGGGTTCTATGTCTGATGTCTAATGTCATGTTGTGCAAACAAACCTTTTGCCAACTTAAAATCTTTTGATGGCAGAAAATTTGCGAGTGGGCTTTATCTCCATTATTATAGCCCGATGCGAAAGATCTGTGGAGATCAAGATTCACTTCATTTAACTTCACCAGGAAATGAGAATTTGATGTGATACTGTAATCATAGACTGAAAAGCAGCATTTGTTGACATTAATACTACCTGAATGCGTGACATCACCAGCAATATGAAATGTGTATTAACATATCTTTTGTACCCATTACCACTCTTCAGATTTCACCAGCTCTTTTTATTCAGTTAATTTTCCACTCTGTCTGCTAGAATCTCTGAGAAAATCGAGGTGATAATAATGGCAGTAATTGACCTTTAAAAAGGGGCTTTTAATACTTAGGGGAATTGGAGAATTCAAAGAAAGAATATGCTCCATTATGCTTGAAAGAATAATTTAATATGATTTGAGTTAAATATTTGATATAAAAAAGCCTTGCATTTGATATAGCGCATTTTACGTCTTCTAGATGTCTCAAAGTGCTTCACAGAATAGACCGTATATAGTTAAGATTTCGATATAGTTTTTTTAGTTCAGTTCATAGAAATGTCTGATGTGAATCAACTATTCACTCGGCACCATGAAACGCGTCTTCTTTTTGATGCTGCTCTTCTTGAAAGTTTAGTTTGCTGTTATACAAAAATAAACATTTTTGAAATCATTCTCCAAAATTATATTTGCAGCCCACAGACTTCTATTTTTTAAATTACTTTGCTTTATTTAGTCCTAATGATTTCCCTTCAATTATCTCTCTGCTAAATAAACACTGCAAACTTTGGTGCAGGTGTAATTACAAGGGATAGGAAATGGGTATCCCTAGATTCCTTGCTGAGCAGTTTTTTGAGGAACAGTATTAAATCGCTGTCAATCAGATGGGTCTCTTAAGACCAAATGACGGCAGGCATCTTTTTGTTTGTTTGTTGTAGTCCTCAGTGTTTCCTGTTTTACGAAATACTTGGTAGAGACAAGGAAAGCAAAACAAAGTAACAAACAACCATCAAAATAATATCCTCCGGACACAACTGATGTTTTGCACATTCCCCAAGTGCAACCTATAATTTCTCTGAGGACTATGAGATGCTCCTATCTCTGTGCACTGTAATAACTTGCACTTACATTGAATCGTTAATGTAAAGAAACATGCCTTTAAGCTGCTGCTTCTTGTGTTAGTGCAGTTAGTTGTATTATCAAGGGCTGGACTTCAGTTGACCTCTCTTCCAGAAATGGCCCTGACACTGATACAAGAAGCCAATGGTGTGAATCAGCCAGATTGTTGTCTACAGCTGCACAATCTTCCCACTTATGATTTTATTTTGAGAGTTGGAGAAACAATTGGTTTGGATTTGAAGCCTTTTTATGTATAACTAATCTGACCAAAGACAAGAAAGCATAACTTTATTTGGGCTGTTAGATCTGGAGCTGATTGAAGACAGGAAATGTTTCTGTAGAAGTGTGACCCTTCACCTCGTATCCATGTATTCAGTGTCACACTAAACCAGGATAGGCATGAACAGTCAATCCTGATTATGTTTTATAAATGTCTGCAAAACCAAACCATATGTTTGCATAATTCAGCAGTTTCACTGAACACTCTGGTATTAAACAAAGTTGGATCATAAGCTGACAGAACTTTAAGACGATCCTTTGTGATAAATCCATTAGCTTAATTTTTCTTAACCCAAATTGTGGTAAAATATTCATTGAGTAATGTATTTTAAATCCCTTCCTAATCAGAATAAATCAGTACTGTTGTATATTCAGCTTGAAATAACTATCTGCCATGCTTTCACAAGCAGAGTTTACTTTAAGATGTTCCTCATATTACTGTTCAGGTTTGACATAAATATCTAGATTGTTTTTTTTAGGCAAGCCTGTTGTCCCTGTCTGGATGTGTAAAAATATAGTCACTTTTGGGTTGCAGAGGCCTTGATTTCTCCAGTCTTCTCCAGCAGCCATTTATTATCTGCGGGATCCACCTTCTCTCTGTCAAATGAACAGGGACTTGAAGCAACAACAAATTACATTTTGTATAGTGCCTTTCACGTCAGGAGGACGTCCCAAGCCAAGAGCTTGCGAAATGTTTTCTCTCTGCAACTCAATTTCTAAATCAAGTCAGTTCATCTGGCGCCCATTAATGTTTTGCATATACAAGGTTTCATTTCGCTATATTAACTATTCTAGTAAAAGTTCAGATCAAAACCATTTCAGCCACTTAGTACAATATCACAGCAGTTTTATTTTAAAAAGTGGGTTTGTTTTATTTTATTTAGTGTATTCCCATTAAAGCTCAAAATGATACTGTATAACTGAACAATTTACTACTTTCCTGAGGAATTATGGTGCCTATATACTATTGGCTGTCTGACAGATCTTTGTCAGAACTCTCCCAGGGTTGCTAAAGAGAAGGCTGAAGGGTGTGTGTGAAAGTGGCCTGGGTTAAATTTCCGCCTGAGTTTCCCTCTTCTTCTGTGGGAAAAAATGCCATTGATCAGGATACAAAATAGTCCAGTTACATGAGTCATAGGGTACAGATATATTTTGCACAGTTCTAAAGCAAATTTACAAAGAATTAAGTACCATTTTTAGAGCTTGTAGTCTGGGTTTTCCACCATGTGTGCTGCTGTAATGTGAGTTGTTTTGTTTAAAATTAAAAAAAATCAAGCATCACTTTTCTCATTGAGGACCAGATGGTAGAAGAAGCTGAAGGTCAGTGTCATCACTGTGGGCATTCACTCACAAATATACAGTCACTCTGCTTCACATTATATCCTGTGAAGTGTTTTGGGATGTCTTCCCGACCTGAAAGGCACTATATCAAACGTAAGTATTATTATTATTATCACATCACTCTATCAACAAGTTGAGTGCAGTGAGGAGGTGTGGCCTGAATTCAGGGCAGGAAGAAGTGTGTGCTGATAACAACCACCTCTCTCCCCAGCTCAGAACTGAGCTGCTCTTTTGCTTACCGCACTCACATTAAAAATAGTATGCAAAGCTGAAAATGCTGACAAGCAACAGCCTCAGGTAAGGTATCACATCTTCTTCCATCTGCATGTTATTGCCAGGCCACCAATCAATACACTGGGTGTGGGTGAGTAACAAAGAGATGATCAATGGAAAGGACCGAAGGCTGGGCATCTCATGGTCCAAAGCCTTGAAACCACTGTTTTACAAACATGCAGAATTTGGAAAAAAAAGTCTTGAATTCAGTGTTAATTTGAAATCTAGTTAAGTTAAGAATTTTTCACTGCTCTCCACAATCCCGAATTTTAAGACAATAAAAATGGCCCGAAGGATGAGTGCATTTTCGAGCCCCTGAAGGTCAGTATTATCATGTCACTCTTTGAAGACTTCAGTACAACTAATGTGCGTTTCACTTCAGAGCCTGCAATTTAATATAATTTTGACAAGGCAACAACAACAAAAACTTGCACTAATATATGGGGCCCTGCATGTAAGATGTCTTGGGCCACTTCATAAGGAGGTTGTCGGATGCTGCACAAGGGAAGAGGAGGAGTGGGGGAAATGAATTTAGCCACGATCGAAGAGGTAAATTTTTAGGCTGTATTTAAAGACAGGTAGGGAGGGATGAGATATAGGGATAGAGGGAGGGAGTTCCAGAGGTTAGGGATGGAGGGGGACCCACAGCAGAGCCAAGTTTACCAAGCAGAGGGGAAAGCAGAAGACCCTGAGCTAACTCTTTAACCAATTGTTACTGGTAGTTGCTTTTAATGACAGTTCTTATTTACCAGTAAAGAACTCCTCTGAACTCTGAATAAGGCTTATGCAATAACATAACGGTTCATTTTTAAACAGTTTGTTATCAGTTGCTTGGGAAAATAACAATGCAGTGGAGGGATTCTGGCTCCATTACCATTGATTTACTGCCCAATGCATTTAATGCCTTAAAGCCCTGTTGTAAGTAATTTCCTGAGTTAAAAGTTTCATAGGCATTATACTTGAAAGGCTGCATAATCGTTAGTAAAAATGCTTTGTACAAAGCTCAATATGAGAGTTACATTGCAATCGCTTGAGCAATTAAACATAGCTCGAGTTAGAGTACTGGATGAATAGTGAGCACGTCTGGCAAACCATTAGCAGGAATGTAATAAATGGTATTAATTAGCTGATTTGTTTATCTAATGCTACAATAATTATTTTGCCACGAATGCTATTTGCAGCAGCGTTTGGGCAAAAACAAGATTAAAGAAGGAATATTGCAGATTTAATACAATAATAATCCTTGCATTTAATACAGTGCCTTTCATGTCAGGACAAAGTCTCAAAATGTTTAACAGAATTTACTGTAATGTGTTGTGACTGTGTACTTTGTAGGTGAATGCAGCAGCCAATTGCTCACAGCAATGTCCCACAAACAGCCATGAAGGAAAATGATCACCCCTTTTTTTTTCTCTGGGGGATTATTGGCTAGTGCCCTGGGAGACACCACCTTCACTTTTCCAGTAATGGCACATGATCTTTAATGTCCACCTAAACAGCCAGATGAAACCTTGGTTTAACGTCTCACCTTCAAAAATGCAACACCCCCCCAATACTGCATTGGAGCATCAGCCTTAGACTATGTAAGTTCAAAGTCCCGATGTGGCCTTGAACCAACCTTGTGATTCACAGGTGAGGACACTACCAATTGAGTTATGCTGACTGACACCTTTGTGACTTCCATAGCCAGGTAGATTAGGCCCCTCAAAACACACCTTTGTGTTTATTGAGTTGTTAATATTGGCTGCAAAGAAATGTCAGATCCTTGTATAAAAAGACGTAGACAAGATAAACTTGTGGGAATGGGAATAACATGAGGAGAAATAAATCCAAGCAAATGAAAAATACCAAGGAAATAAATAATATAAGAAATATAATAGATCACTATTAACATGAGAGCATTTGGAAAATCAAGGCTTGAGTTAGAGAGCATGAACATAGTTCTTGACAGAAGCATAGTTCACTTCAATCAATGGGAATATATTCAAACTGCTGAGTAACAGAGTGCTCTGAAATATAGGGAAGACATAGGACAAGAGGAAAAAAGAGCAAGTTCAAAGTCTATAGGATGAAAGTGACATTGAAGTTAAAAAGATAAAATAGATGAAATAATAAATAAAGCTTTTTTAGACAGGATATTATTAATCTGCCACCCAATTTCTGTTGTGCATCCAGTATCCTGGCGGATTTGAAGTCAATGAGGCAGAGGTAAGTGATAAATTAGGGAGACTAATAAATCCTGAAGGCAGCCTAATTGCCAAGGAAGATCACATGGAAGTTAATGGAACACTGGCTCTCATCATCACGGCAGAACCTCTGAAGATGGGTGAAGTTCCCAGGGTTGGATGGAGGCAATCTTGGACTTACTTTATAAAGGGTGACAATGACAAAATTGACTAGTCAATTGCGTGCCCATTGGGCCAGTATAAATATATAAAAGCATGGAGTTCATTCCAAAGGGTAGTCTGGAGAGGTTGCTGTGGAACAACAATAAGAAAGAGCCAGCATGGATTTAGAAGGAAAGTATCTGCTTGGCAAACTTCTTTGTTACACATAGAGTACTTATTGGCAATCTGCATGAAATGGTTTGTTTATGTCTACTTTATACGCTCTATAAATGCAATCTTGTTGTACTTTAGGCTGTCTTTTTGATAATGAGGACATTGGTCCTTTACATAGAGTTAAATAGAATGATACAGCACGGAAACAGGCTATTCAGACCATCTTATCTGCACTTTAATAGGTGGTTAGCTGTGCTATTGCATTACAGAATTTAATTTTAATCTGTCATGTTTATTGACACATAGCAATCTCCAATGCCTGTTAATCTGCCAGTTTTCTCACATGTTGTGCTGGAATGAATAGAGACAGGATTACTTATGAACAAGGGCCTATAGAACAATATGTCTGATCTAAATACAAAATGAAAGCCATGTGACAGCGCAGTGAAACCATGGGCTGAGCATTTTACTGTTGTGTACTTTAGAGATAGTGCTGCTTTAATTCTGATTAAACACTGCGTTAACAGAATAATCTTGTGTTGACACAGTACAGACTCATTGGAGACCTATGGTATTAGATTTTATCTGGTGATGTAGAGTTGACCCCAGAAAAAAAGTGGAAAAGAGGCTGCAGTGGTGGTTAAAAGTAAACTAACATGTAATTATTAACCCTTTGTTGCCTTAGACAATTTAACTATTTTCATTGATCCCAGTATGAATTTGCGGGCATTTTATTTTTCTGTGGGAAATGGTCAACTCAATGAAACAAAATGTGATTTAATTTTTTTCTTTGCAATTATTTCGCTCAATTTTATCTGCTGAAGTAGATAATAAAACTATCTGTTAAACAATCATTTCACTGACTTCCTGATCTAAGGCGACTCAGTGTACGTGTCCTTCACTGATCTTTGTTAGTACATGTGAGCAGTGATGACAAGGACATGTCTATGAGCATCTACAGCCTGTTTTGTTTCAGTAAACACCATGACATTAGAGTTCCTGTAATTAGTATAGTCATAGATCTCACAGTCTTAAAAATTCAGTGCCTTGGCTAAGCAGTCACTGAAGGGAGGAGGATGATTTGTCCATTTTAATCTTATAGTCTGTTTAGTGTGAAAGCCCCATTCAGGGCTTTGAGCTATTAGACCATCGCTGACACTCCACATGTGAGTACCGCATTGCCAAAGGTGCCGCCCTACCGACGAGACATTACATCTTTAAACTTTAAAGATTCCTTTAAAGATTCCATGTTTCCACATGCTTACAGCAGGAGGTGCTGCTGAGTGACCAGGAGCAGAAATGTTAGCTGCTGTTTCCTCTTCCCTATTCCATGGCTACCGAGGTCATCGTAGTACTTCTATTACCACCTCATCTTCAATGAGCTCAGCATAGACCAGTAACTGAACCCAGGACATTTTGATACGTATCACTTGGTATCCTACCAGATGGTGCTCACTGAACAAACAGACATGCTCCTCGCTGGAGTCACTATGAAAATATTTTTTTTCTAATGTATCACCTGAAGAGATAAGGGTACATATGATTTTCCTTTATCAATGGAACTAAAAGGATAAAAGGAGGATTCCAGTTTACACAGCATAACCCAAGTTCTGGGCTGGCTCCAGTTTGACAAGTCATTTGAGTTCTGCTTGTAGCTGTTCAAGCATTCAAACAATGTTCACGTCTGCAGCTAAAGAAACAGAAACCAAGTATGGAGGAATACATCTGTGGTAAATATTTCCAAACTGTGTAAGAGGCAGTGTTTGCTTTCATGTACTTCCTGTCATCCCATAGAGAACAGATTTATTTTAAAAAAAGTTGCCCGTATAAGCAATTGTGCAGAAAGCATGGAGATGAATGGATCCCTCAAACACATCTTGCTTGAAATAATATGAAGCATAAAATGCTCAATGTTACTGCTGGCTTCGCAGTTTTGCTGTTGCTTTGAACCAGAATTAAATGTTGAAGATGCAATGTTTATATAAATAATCCAGAGCTGGGTAAGTAAATTGTTACAGGCTATCCATTTGTACTGGGATAAATTTCCATTATTGAATTAAATAGGAGCTAATATTCTACAGAACACAGTGCTTAAATTTGAACCGACTACACTGCAGATAGCATTAATCAGATTCTTGCTCCTCTTCTATCTCTAGTTGTTTTATTTCTTCAAACAATTTAATATTGCAAAATGTATTTATTTTGAGAATCAAAACATTAATAGATATTGAGAAATGATCTCCCAGTTACCAGGACTTGGTGCTACTACCAGTCATTCAGTGACAGGTTTAAGATGCAGAACCTTGCTCCTGTTGAAAATAAAGCTCCTATTAAATGAATTCTTTCTTTTCCCCCACTCTCTCAATTCCAGCCACGCTGCCCCCAATTCAGTTTGCCTTAAAGGATCCTTTTTGAATAAAGTATTTCAGTGAACAAAATGATTTATCCAAAATTTAAAGATAGAAGAAGATAATTCCAATCTTTCCATAATTGAATGCAATTACTTTCTCATGAAGTTTCACATCCTTCAAAAAGCTTTATCTTTGTTCCATTTTGTATTATTGGGATAGAATTCAGATTATATTCTTATTACTGTGTCTCTACAGGACCAATTACTCCAGTTTGGTTCACAGGGGGAAATTTCCAAAGATTCAGATCACTGCCAGTTTCTCCTGGTTACCTTTATTTGACTTGTTAGTGGTTATGAAATGTATTTTGCTACTGCATCAGCTGAACCAGTATGGGATACTCCCATGAAAATTTCAAATTCAGTTGGAGAATCTCCAAATTTCTTTGGAATTGTAACAAGTTCCAGACATCAAGCTTTATTAGTTACAGATCATCCATGCATCTGGATCTGAAACAAACAAAAACCCTGGATTGCATTTAAACAAGAGGATTGTGCTGCATTATCTTTATGGACTACAGGCCTTTGTCAGGAGAGTACAAGGATTTGCCAATCCTATTGTGGTGCATAAACTGCTTCTGAAATACTTTAAAATCCCTGCAGAGTTTCTAGGCTTACACAGTTCCGCTGCAATGGCTGGTGAACTTCTTTAATACATTGGCCATATTATCCTTTCACTTATCCTATCCAAAGCAATTTTTTAAAATATACACTTTGGACATTGTATTTTCACTGACAATTTGAGTGAGTGTTCAGACCAAAGTGCTGTAAGAGTATCTGGAAAATACTCTGTGTCCTTCAATATTGAACTCTGTAACAACTGTAGACTAAAAATTTAAACAGTGAAGCCTCTTTGACTGAAAATATCTTGTAGAATACACAAGCAAATTGAGAATAAACTGATTTTGAAGATGGCAAGGAATAAGAGAAGTTATATAGTTTGAGAGACTTTGGCTATGCTGGGAAATGGGGCAGCCCATGATCGCCTCTGGTTGAAGCATTTTGAAAATGAATCCAAATCTGATGGCTCATCTATTCACAGAAACGCTTCAATTGAGGTGTACTCTCACGAAATGGAAGATTCAAGACTCTCCACATATGTTGTTGGTTTGTCTTTGGCCGGTGAAGGGAAAGCTAAAGGCTACTTGTCATACGAGGCTTTGTGCTTGCGGATCTTCCTTTATAGAAATTTCCTTTGGTCTCCCTCTCTCTCGCTCTCTTTTCTGGGATGTGTACAACAACAATTTGTACATTCATAACATTTTTCACATGGGATAAAATCTTGAAGGATTTCACGGAGATTTCTTCAAAGTGCGCTTCAAATACTTTACAATACTTTTTTTTATTCGGTATTCAAATGTGTGATGGTGAGGAAAAAGTTAAAATGTGAATACTGGAAATGCAGGATACATTGTTGCTATTGAGTTAATGGTAATTTTCTTATTGCATTATGTTAGTGTAAACAGTGCAATGTAGATACAAACTACAGAACTGTACACTGCTATTTGGTTGATGGCTCTTCTCTGCAAATTTCCACTAAACCGCTACCAGGGATTAGCAGGAGAAATGGGCTTTTCACAGGAACTTAAGAGGTGAGGCAGCTCTGTGTGAAATTCAGCATAGGTTTAAAACTTGGCAAGCGGTTCATTTCCCTTCAGGCTGCTACCACTGCCTCTGCAGGGGAGTGAGACTGTGCAGTGCACTGCAGTTCAGTTATGTCGCTGTGTGTCCTGTTAATCTGAGAAGATTGCATATGGAATAGGATTGTCCACACACTTTAGCCTAATTATCTTTACGAAATACTGGACAGGTAAGTTCATGTGTCAACAACTGTAATCGTAGCCTTGCATTCTATTGACCGGAGAGCCGAGAAAAGGTACTTTAATTTCTTGTACGGCATGCACTGTATCTAATCAGAGAAATGATTGTGGCAGAGGCAACAATGTGCACTAACTAAGGGCTTTATATAGCAAACATTTTCGGTTCTGTATAGCCCAAACCATTCATGTTGTTAGCCCTTTCTTTACTCAGCTACACGCACAAAGTAAAGAATAATTGTTTAACATTATCACGCTTCAATTCTTTATGTTAAAGATCGTTTACAAAAGGAGAAGTTACTGCAGGAAGTGTTGCTATCTTTGGTTAGCATCTTGACTTACGTTTGAGCATTTCCAGTTAAAGCTAAGATCTTATTTTTATCTGGAATGATATTCTGCCATTTGAGGACAAGCAGCAGTGAACCAGTGTACATCAAACCATTGAGCTGGACATTCTCAAGCACCTTTAGCCTTATTATGCTCTTGCAAAGTTTCTTTTTCTACTGGAGAATTTGTGACTGTATTAGATTTGTACATGTGGTTCTTTTGAATTGCTATTTCTGTTTTCCAAGTTTGTTTGTTAAACGTGTTAACGTGTTTAATTGGCAAACAGTACCATTAGCCTGATTTCAGCTTTTGAATTGCGAGCCTGGTTTGCTTCAGAGACAGATTAATGGTAAAGTAGTCTGCATTCTTCGTTGAGTATTCTGTATAGCTGCAAGGTACTGAGGAGTTCCAAGAGCCTTAGCTCCTAATATCAATTCATACAAGTTGCTTGCATTAGTTAAGCCCTGTACTTCTCTGGCTATATCTGTCCATCTCAGAGTCTCTAAAGCTCACTTACTCCCTTACCTCTTTCAAGGTCCGTCTCAAGACCTACCTCGTTGTCCACGCCTTGGTTCATCTTTCCCCTCCCCACCCCTCTCGGCTCCCACCCCCCAACTCGGGTACCAAGCTTGGATCATTAAGCGCCTTGAGATGTCCTCCTGATGTGAAAGGCACCATACAAATCTAAATTTGTGTGGTCTCTTTCTCCAGTTGAATGTGAAAGGTGCTATGCAAATGTAATTTGTTGTTGTTGAACAAGAGTACAATCATTTGTTCTCAATCAGCATTTTTAGTGTTCTGTATCTCAATCTTTAGTCATTAAGACGCTAAGATACCAGCATCTGCTCTGCTTTCCTGTGTGTTAATTGTGGACTAAAGACATTCCATTTTTAGGTATGGTATTTGAATTTTTTGAATGTTGAATCGAGAAAAACTGAATAATTTCAATGCTTACACGCTTGTCTCCATTTCAAACTAAAGGTTACAAGTAACGTAGCATTTTGAAAAGAAACTGTGGCTTTGGTATGTTACAACGAGATGCTTAGTTACTTAGTGGTTTTGTTTATAACTGGCAGTAGGAATGTCTCATTAACTTGAATGATGGTTTTCTGTCCAAGGTTTTGCCACTCCTTTCCCCTTCACTTTACACAACAGCTGGATGGATTTAGATAATGGCAGCTGTAATCATTCGGCTTTGTAATTTAATTATATTGTGGGAAATTCAAAATCATGAGACTTGTCCTGGACACAGAAAACTATAAGGTTTCATGAAATTCTGCAGGGAAAAATTGGCACAGAATGGTTTAGGTTAAACATATTTAAGATGGAGTGCAATTGAAGTTGACATTGACAGAAACTACAAAATTGACCCCAAAGTGAATAATCACTCCATAAAGTGAAAACTGTATGAATTATAAAAATGTAAAGTGGTTAAACGAATCCTGGGCTTCTGACCCCAGAGGCAAGAATCCTACCAAATGAGCCAAGTTGTAGGACTCAACTTCATAAAGAATGAATAATCTTAGTACAGTCATTTACTGTTGCTCTAAAACACTAGCAAACCCAATTGAGGATTCCTAATTTATAATCTTATAACCTAGCTTCGAAACCATTGATTATTTGTGCATATTTATTGATTGCATACAAAATACAGTCAATATACATTGTGAAGCGCTTTGAGACATCTCAACGATGTGATAAGACGCTATATCACACGCAAGGATTATTATTATCAGAACTTTGGTGTAAAATTTGCCTCAAAACTAACTAAGGATCATTAGCAAGTCACTGAACAAAGAAAGGAACTGGAGAATGTTAGCAAATTCTTGTTTTGTACGAGTGCTTCTGCAATGGTTAATCTCAAACAGCAAAGAAACCATTTGACCGCAATATAGTTGCATGTTTGAGATTCCTTTCCATTTTAAACTTGCAACATTATATATGCAGTAAATGTAACATATGAACACCAAATTACTGACACTATATGACTCATTGCTTCCCACCGGTAGCTTGTGGGTACCCATCACAGTATCCTTCAAACACTGAATTGAAAGTTCTGCCCTGTTTTTGGGAGCTGTGCTGTCACGCAGTGAAACCCAAGTTTAATCCAACTCATGGGTCTGCATCATTTTATCTGGAATTAGTTTAAAACTTTGTAAGTCTATTTGGTGTTTTGCGCATATTTTAAATAACTACATTTTATTTTAAAAAGAATAACAGATCTCTGTTTAATATGTAAATGGCTTTTGTTGCGATTAGATCTGGGCTTGAATATTCTCTCTTTTTGGGCAATTTCTTCACAAACTATAAATCCTCCAAGCCTTGTCCAACTCATGTCACAACATAGGCTTTATTAAACAGTTTTCTTCTGAACTTTCTCCCTCAACCATTAATTTAGGCAGTAATTTTGTGACATTTACTGTAAGGTGTACATTAGAGCTCCATTTTCAATTTTATCGTTTTCAAAATATGTTACCCTCCATGAGATATATTAGAAAAAGAGCTTTTAATATGGCTAACAGAAGCTACCGAGCAGATAGATACATTCAGGAAACCACAACCACTAAAAGTCAGTTCCTAACAGACCCAAATGCAAGATGGATGAACAAAAAAGGATGGCATTTAATGCGAAGCAACACTGATTGAAAAGAAGAACGTAAACTACACAACTCCTTATTGCATACTTCCAGTTCTCCCTTCAGTTGAGTGCTTCTGGTCTGTCTGCTTCGGAATTTTCTACAGATGTTTTCTTGTCTTGTCTGACATTGTCTTGTCTGACATTTCTTGTCTTGTCCGATTGATCTTGTCTGTACAACCCAATTCAGTTCATTTTTATTCTCTTCCCGCTGAAAGATGACCTGCTATTGGGCTGAACTTGGATTCGGAATTGAAGAGGAGACAGGTTTACTGGCCCCCTATGAAAGGAAATGTCACTGGATATATATATATGGCAGATATCCCATTCCATGTGTCAAGTGGAGGTCAGATTCATTCTGAAATTCTGTCTCTATTGGCCACTATAAACTCCCCAACTTAAGGATTCCAAGTCAGCACTGAATTAAACCACCAAGCCTGAATATATTTCTTCTGGACAAGCAGATTTCTAACAACCATGTTCAGTAAAATAAAAGACCCCTTTGCAGTTTAAGCAGGAAGTTTAAGATTAAAAAAACGTACTGGAACATAATTTTTTCATACATTTTGGCCTTGTAAAACATTGTACCCTATAATAGTTTATTAAACCGACTTTTGAGAACCATGAAGATAAAATAATCATACTGAACTCCCATGAATGGTTTAAAGTTAGATTTACTTGTTAAGTTGTCTTTAAAACTGTCTTAAGAGCATTTTGTATTGACAAACTATTAGGCTATCTATAATCATTTCCATTGGAGAATATGGAAAGCTATTATTCCACGTTAACTTTGTTTGTGCTGTATTCGTAGAATTTTCATGGTTTAAATGCCTGTCATTATTGTCACCGTGTTGGTTGAAAGTGTTTTGTTTCTGATAATGATCTAAACAGTCTGAGGAGGCAAAGAATTAGTTAAGCAGTGTCATCCAAGTGTTTGGCTGCGATTCCCTAAAGATGTTCTCGGATTCTGGTGACCTGTTGGTGTAGCAGGTGACACACTCTTGCTGAATAATAGATTTGTAGATTTATGCACATTCAGGCTATGGTTGAATTCAAAGTCTTATTGTTCATATCACAGACTCCAAACTGCCAATTCCAATTGTTTGATGTTTTTTCGTCAGCTGCCAGCTCCTGTACACAGAAACGTGTTGGCTGAACTAGTCCGTGCTTGTCATCCCAAATCCCCTTTGCTAATGTTATTCATTTTAGAATTTAGGTTCCAAATTTCTGTTAAAGAGATGCTAGATAATTGAACAATAAGCGTAACATAATCAAAAATAAGAATTTATCTTGATTTGCAGACCATTAGAGGAGTCACTTAAACATTTCTCTGTTGGGAAGGTACATGTTTTGAACTTTCAGATGCTGTCTAGGTGGGCTCAGAGGAAAGTCCTTTAACTAGAAAATGTGAGTCAACTAATTAACTGTTGGTATATGAATACCCTTTGTACTCCTGCGCTTTTACTGCTGTGAAAGAAAGTAATTGAGCTACGATCCAAATATACTGTACAGAGTTTTGTAATTCTTTCCCCCCAGGGATACAATTTACAATATCTGTGTTTCATTTCTTCAGTCGCTGTGCCAGATGGAAGGAGTTCAGTACTCAACTGATGCTGAGAGCTCGCTTTCAGTTTGAAGGCAAAAGCTCATAAACTCCTTACAGTACACCTAAGGTTATCCTTACTCACTGCAAGTGAATCTAGACCAATGACACCTTGTGCTTTTTTCTTTTTCTCCTCCCCTCATTGCTTCTTATTTTGCAGATGGGAATTTTCATGACTGGTGTTCAACTCCACTTACAAACATTATTCACAGAGGTGATATTGGGGTTGTATTTGTGCAGTGTAACTGAGCTTAGTACAAAAGGAGAGATTCCCTTCATATTGAGTTTGTTTAACTCAACGTTACCTTAGTTTATGAAGGATGCACACGTTGATATCCTTCTGTAGGTTGGGGCTATTTTTTCTCACTTGTGCAGTTTAATGTGTTTTTTTTTATTTCATGGAGAATTGAAAGCAAACTGCAATAGATGACTTATTTCAAGGGAGTGGAGGAGGGGTGATTTGGGCAGCTGTGGAGGAGTTGAGTGTTTGCAGATGTTTGCAACGAGGGAGATATGCGATGCTTGCTCCCTCTACCATTCAAAACAGAGTGAAGCTTGTACAGGAAGGTGCAGCATGTGGAATAACTCTCAGGGTAGAGGGTCAGCCACTTTCTCAGTCAAACACAAAGAATGAAACAGCTAAGGTAATTATGGTTCCACTATTGCTGTTTCCGAGTATCAGTGATAACAAAGATTTGAAAGCTATAAGCATATGTGATGCTGTTCAGATTTATTCCCGAGAAACGGTTTAAACTTTATGGTGATATTAATATGGTATAGTGACATTCCTACTGTCTGGTGAATTCAGTATATAATAAATGTAGTAAAGAATCAGGAGTCTGGTCTACTGGTTTAAATGTTTCTTTTTATTATGAGTATTGTATGGATCATTCCAGTTTTTGTAATGTTTAGTGTGTACCTATATTGTAAAGATAAGTTTTATACCTGTCAGTCTCTGCTAGACAACGTATACCCAGTGGATGTGTCTCATAGAGCTGAAAGCTGTTTCTTCCCAGCAGGCCCTTTGGGTGCATGACCACCATTAAGTGCTTCAATCTATACAGTGCCAGGCTTTTTTCAAGTCGTTCATTTTTGCTTACCTCCTTTCTAGGTTATTAAAAAAAAAGTTCAGCTTTTGAATCTCATATAACATCTTCTTTTACATATCAACTAGTTTTCCAGACCTTTCTAAGGAGGAATGTTGTAAAGTAGAATTGAACAAAGAAACACAAACGTGAAACGTAAACAAGCACAACTATAACCTGTATTAAATTTTAGATTTTGATACAGAAATGCTACCATGGTCCTGGTACCAATGTCATAACACTGTCCACATTTAATGAAAATAGATTCACTGGTGTGTTTCCTGGCATCTTTCATCTTAATGCATTCTTAGAGAGCACCACATTCAGGGAACAATGTTTGTGCAATCTCTTTGCTTAATTTGCAAACAATATTAATCACATTGGAATGAATACATTGTTGTGCCACTCATATGAAAAACCGAAATATGCCTTCTCTTATTCTTTATGAACACATTTTTTGTTGCTGAATACATTGGCTCTTTAACATGAAACAGATGCTTCTTAACACATACTACACTAAATTGCAAATAAAGGTATTAACTAATGAAAATTTTAATATTAGTTAGTTATTAAGAGTTATTTATAAGAAAACTGAACTTTGTAACCGACACAGGCATGATGGCATGAATAGCCCCTTCTGTGCTGTAAGATTTTATGATTCTATGCTTTTACACTGATTAACTCGAACAATTGTAACAATTACAGTGCAACCCTAACTGGCTTCAAATAATACCAGAGCGGAAATCTCTTATCGAAATCTCACAGAGACCGCTTGGGAATTGAAAGCTACAATGCTATACTAAATATTATAAATAATAATAATCTTTGTAATTTGCCTGGTTCCTTATCAAGTTGTGAGATACAAAGAACTTCACAGAGGTTTCTGTAAAGTGTGTATTGCACCTCCCAAAATGCAGCAAGTCCCCAGCACTGTATTGGAGTGTCAGCCTAAACTGCGTCAACATTTCAACTTTATACTAACCTTTTATAGCATGCAAATGGTTTACCTCCAAAAAGATTGTGTAAAATTAAGGTGGAGTATAATCTCTCCACCCTGTCTTTTCCTGAACCAATGTTACAATCACTCCTGAACTAATGACAGTACATAATGTTTGAATAACCAAGAATCAGCATGGAGTATACTTTATACAGAACATGTTGCACAATGCACGTCAGCTGCTTTTACAGCAGCTGAGTATTTAAAGGATTTGTCTTGCTTTATCACCACATGAAAACATTATATTAGTGTGTCTTATGTCATCTTAATAGAACTGAAAATAAAGAAGTACATATTGTGATAGAAAAATTAAGGGACTGAATGTTGATTTATTGGCATTGAAATATATTTGACTTTGAATTGTTTGCTGCCTTATGATAAATCTTTTCCATGTGTTAATATTTGGGAAGTCAATGCTGGCCATTGATATAATAATAATCCTTGCATTTGATATTGCGCCTTATCACGTCTTCGAGACATCTCCAGGGGTTTCACAGAACATTTTAAAATGAATTGACTGTATATTTGTTGCCCACAAAATACATAATCATCACACTTTACAATATAATTTGTGAAGCACTTTGTGAAACGTCCACCAGATGTGAAATAGGATTATTATTACATTAAGGATTAGCTCAAGGTTCTCTGATGGTTGATTGGATAAATACATCATTTGGTGTGGTATAGAACCATACATTTCAGAATGTTCCCTGATTTCGTATTGGTCTAGGAGGTGATCTCAATCAGGGCTGTGGGAGAGACATTGGAATTATTTTTGTTGAATCTGAGCTTGGGATAGGGAATGAAAATCTGACAGAGTTACTAATCCTGAAAGGCATCCACTGTTTCTTTGTCCGAACGTCAAATGAGGACAGTGTTGCGTTGGCTGTGAAGTCACTGAGTTGTAGTAGTCCTTGTATCCACACAATCTAGGCTCACATATGAAGAATGGTTATTTTGTCAAAGTAGCAAGGAAATGTACCCCAGCACGAGTCAATGCCTAGAGTGAAGAAAATAATAATAATAATAATCCTTGTATTTGATATAGCGCCTTATCACATCTGCGAGATGTCTCAAAGCGCTTCTCAGAATATACTGTAAAGTGAGTTGACGGTATATTTTGTGGGTGGAAAGAAGGAAAAAGGAACCAAATTAATATCAATTGCTGTTTCAAAACGATTAAAATATCTCTTAGAAACAGAATTGTCAGTTTTATTCTGGATTTTTCCTTTCAGTCTTTAATTTGGGTTTTGATTTTGTTTTTACAATGTTTTCAATTTGGTATGGTTTGAATGCTACTCACTGTAGATTCCCATTTGTTATTTGAGAACAAGGTTTATTTTCCCTAAAGTCATGTTCCTTTTCACCATTCCCCAGCTCAGAGGGCAGGTTCCCAAGCCTCTGCTGACACTGCGCACTGGAAATTGCCCTAGACTGGCCCGTGTTGACCTCCCCGCTGTTTTTATTTTGTTTTTCTCTGTCTTTTATGGAGCCTCGATTCGTAATCACAGCTAGGTCAGTGAACACACTATATGAAGAATCACAGAGAACATTCAGTTTCTAATACCATTATAATGTGATGTGATTTAACCTTCCTTCTTAAATGTACAGTAAGGAATACAACACATCTCTTGGCCACACTCCATCTTGTTCTTTTTCCATTAAATGTAATGTGTATATGTCAGTGCAGAAATTTGCTTTGAGTAGGCTTATCATCTCTGCTCATTTCACTTTTGCGTTACTGTTTTCCTCGGTCATATTCTATAACTAGTTTTGTATTTATAAGCTAATACAACTAGGACACTTTTTGCCAGATCACAGACTCAATATTTAGGACGGTAAACATTGCACAAGTCTGAAAAGAGAGGTAGAACAACAGCCAATCGAGTTACAATATACCTCATACTATTACAGTGCAGTTCATACAATGAAATTCAATGGGCACGATCCTGTCAGTATCTAGCTGCAGTATATTTGGTATCACCGAAGCATGTTAACCATTAAAAAGGCCGAGAGTACTGATTATTAGCCATGTCCTTAAAACGTGAAAATAATGCATACACATATGAACTCAGTACATTTATTCAAGGTTCCCCTCTCCTGATTTCCTTCTTCACCAAATTTGGGTAACAAAACAAAAGCCGGTTTATGTTCAAAGCTGAAATGCTATTTTTCTGCCAGTTGCCTGGGGTGAAAAAAAGTGTTATCATAATACAGTGAGCATAATATCTTCAGTGAGCATTTCATGAATTCTTAACATGCAAAACAGGCCCGTGAGCTCCAGTATCTTTGCTAAAGATAGGGGATGGCAATGTAAGCCTGAACTTCAGATTTCTCTTTGGTCCGCTGGATGTGTAATACATGCGGAAACCCATCACCATGCTTAAGAGTATCCAAACCAGACTGAGAGTTCCACACTCCAATTCTATCTCTAATCCAGAAAAGGATAATCAATCTTTCTCCTCTACCTTTCTCTACCTTTTCCAGATACAATACTTAAATCTTAAGCAATAATCCAAATGCTATGTATTATTTAAGGGGGCAAAGGCCTCTTTTTTGCTTCCTAAGACCACATACTAGCAGGCAACCCCAATCAGTGTTAACTGTCAGTTGGCTAAAAAAGTCCTCCCAAAATAACCTTTGTGTATCTGTCCCTAAATCAAATAATTGTTGAATCCTGTATGAATCCTTACAGTTGCAGGAATGTGTTATGTTCCTTTTAGATGCCCTATGTAGTTTCTTGTTCCACCACCTGTGCTGGTGATCTGCTCCACATCCCTATCATATTTTACTGAAGAAAAAGTCCCTAAACTTTCCATTCACATTTCTTGTATTTATATTGAAAATAAGATCGCTTGTTCAATTTTGCAGATTTAGCAGAATACTTATCAGAATCCAAATGTTCCAACTCTTCATAATGTTAAATACCTCTGTTGAATCTTCCCGTCAGTCTATTCTGTTCAAGGCGGAAATGCCTCAGGGTAGTTAACCTTTCCTCAAAGCTCTGTCCCATAAACCCTTTACATTTTGGACACTAGTTTTGTTCTATCATGATTGAAGCTCCTGTTTCCTCTGGAGTAGCCTTGAAAACACCTTTTGTTGAGTTGGGTCTCAGCTCCTTTGAAAGTAGCAGTGCTACAGACTGCCTTTACATTACAGAACTCCTGCTGTTGTTGGAGCTGCCATTGGTAGCAGCAATTAAATGTATGGGGAGATTAGATCAGGGATTAAATGTTTGGGAAGCTATAGAACCACACCTACATGCTTTTTTTTAGGACTTATCCAGTAAAAATAAAGTTTGATTCTGGATAGCCAGGTTCACAGTGGTTCTGCTGTTTGACCTAGATCTGTACTTATCCCTAGAAATGCATTTTCAAATCATTATTTCGATTTCAAAGCGCTGCAGTTGATAAATGACCGTACAGTGACATCAGCAGCAGCTAGATCAAGATTGCAAGTTCAACATAAACCACCAAACTTCTGTTTTTTTTTGTTCAAAAGCATTCTTCAACGTAGATGTTGGGTGAACATAAAGTTTAAAGCAAGGTTCATAGCTGAGAACTACAAATTGATAGTTCTTCCATAAACTATCACTGTAACTGTGCATGAGCCAGCTTTGTTCAACATAACTAAAAGAGTGCTATACTTTATTTTTCTCCATTGACTCTGAAGTTACTAAAAGCCTCTTATTTGAGTCTTGTTTAGTTAGTGGACGAATGTCATAGTAATGCTTAAAAGATCATCATAGGAAACGAACTCGCTGTGCTTAAACTGCAAAGTAAATTCCATGGATAATAAATCCAATTACTGCAAATATTACATGCTTGAAAGTAACTGATTCATTATCAATAATTAATCAGTCTATTAAATATTATAAAATCAGTCCTTTTAGCCAATTCCTGTATTTAGATCCATCATATTTATTTTTCCTACATTATTTTGACTAACTCTGATCTTGTTTGCGATGTTTTACTGAAACAAGCATTAATATGAAAACAACAGTCTAAACAGTGAAAATAGGTATTTAATTATGCCCATAATCACTGAGTATTCAAACATAGCTAAAGACCAAATTATATGATGCATAATTGAAGCTGAAATGGATTCAGCTTCATATTGGTTTGCGTGGGAGAGTTTTACCTCCCCGCGCTTCCAAATTTATTTTGTGACAAATCGTGTTTTTCTATTTTCATTCATTAGTGGGCCTGTATCTTTATGGGTGGTGGTGGGGGAGGGATGGTTAACTGGTAAACATGGGGAATATTTCATGTTTAAAAAGCTTTATAGTCTTGCATTGCTTTTTTTCTTGTGAAATTTCCTCACATCTTATTGCTGTCAGTCAAAAGAGAATAATGAGAAAAGAGTTTGCTACTTTTGCTCTGTAAACTCCTCTAAAGTCCAGAGGTTTCTTCACCTATTCCAAATTAAACTGTTTTCAGCAGTCGTTTTCAAATGAGGTATATTTGCAAGTAGCTCAGCACTTCCTTTTCATTTTAAGTCTTGTACAGTATTTTCCACAGATGTGGACAATGCACAAGAACGGGAAAATGAGCCTACTGCTTATTGCCTGAGCCCCTCTTTCGCTAGAAAGGCTGCTTATCAGGAAGCCTGGGGTTTTACAGGAAGGTCAGGCAAGGAAACCTCTTGTACTGTCCCAACCATCAGCAATGTGCTTCTACTTACAGTTTTGAAGAAATAAATAACAGATAGCAATCATCCAAAAGCAAATGGCAAAATAAGCTCAAAATTGGACTCACTCGACCATTTTCCATCCTAATGCTGCATTAGGCTCTAGTTTGTGTCACAGTGAGTTGAAATTTAAAACTTGGAAAAGTTCAATAAGTTCTTCTGTGCTTGCCAATTTATTTCCTAACATGGATTACTTCCATGCTGAAATTCTGGTAGTTTGCCAATCCAATTCACCTTATGGAATATGTTAAGTGTTGGCCTGTGGTTTACTGATTTAATTGCACAGTTGGTTTCTAGGCTTCAAGTTGTATATGGTATTGCTCTCTCAAAACTATTAAGGTCACTTTTGAATATATTAACTAGACAGCAGTTTGACCATTCTGTCATTGAACAATCCAGGGTATGTAACATTGCAAATGCAGGGTTACAGGAAAACACTGTACCTGAAAAGTGGAAAATATTCAGGAATCTGAAACAGCCAATTCAGATCAGCTGGTCATCTCCCCATCAACAGAGCAGGGAGAGACTTAAGATGACTGATGTGACTGACACAAGGCTCTCTAGAACCTTACCACAACTTATATCTAAAGATTATCGAAATCACAGCGACTCGCCAGTGCAGGAATTAATGGAGTAGCCAGATTGAATTAAAATAGTTCATTTACATATCATATTAATTTAAGTTGATTGTATCTAGTTTTCTGTAATATCTACTAAGACTTCTTTTATTCCTGGCATACTATATCATTCTAATATCTCTGCCCTCGTCATTTTGCTTGATTAATTTTCTGATTCTAAAAATTGCTTAAAGCAAAGAACAGAAATGCCCCTCTATTCTGTCACGTTAAATAGATTTGCACCTCAGCTAACTAGATACTACCTGTAATTTGTTTTAAATAATATTTTGTTCACAAGAGGCTTAAACAAGTTTCAGAGCTATGTTTGGGGATTGGAGAAACAAACAGTGGCTGATCAGTCTTATTTAATTTGCCACCAGAGAATAATGTCTTTACACCATAAATATATGTCTTTTTAAATACTGTCTGCTATTCTTTTAATGGCAACTCACAGTACCTTTACAGAAAACTGTTAGAGGGTTCCCTCATGATTTCTGCAGCCGTGCTATGCCTGATAGTGGTCGAACTTTTAAAAAAATGTCGATATGCAGGTATACTGTCAAGTCAAGGCTCAGCTAACTTAAACTCGCCACTATCTCTATTGATGTCCTTCTGCGGAAATGGCACCACTTTAACTTTGAAATGACTCACTGACGTTCAGAAAATATTTGAGCTTCGGCAGCCAGGAACTGGAATCAGTGGAAAGCTGAGCATACACAAGTCAGACATGAAAAAGAATAATAGCTTGGAATCTGAAATGAATTTATGCTATAAATGTAGTAATAACATTTCGAAGAATCCTGCATTGTGCCAGAGCTCTTTGACAACTCTATTGACACTGTCTCCAAAAGTAAGAGAAGCGCAGAATTTTCCAAATTTTTTTTAAAAAAAAGTTCATTATAAACAGGGCCCTATTTGGTCTGGCTGCTAAGCTCAGGGTCTGGACTGTAGTGTACACCAATCAATTATTTGCAAGATAAGAAGAGAGTTTCAGAGAAGGAAGACCTGTGGACATATTTGATCTCATCACTCCGAAATACCAACCACTTGTTTATAAACAAATAAGCTTTAAAGTGTGGAGCATAGTCCAACAATGCCATGGAGACGCCTCTTTATGGTGTCTTAAACCAAGAGTTTGCCACTATTTCATTACAAATATTTGTTTCAAAACTCTTGTAGGAATATTTGGAGTATCAAAGATACTTATCAATGCACATATTTGTAATAGTCATTGATTTTGCAAATGTGACTCCTATAAGCTAACAGTTTAGTCATCATGACTAAAGTTACTCTACAATTGCTGGATCTCTCGCTCTCGCTGGGAGTATGGCACCGTTTCTTATTTCTCATTGAAGTGAAGTAAAGCAAAGACACATTCTAAACAAAACTTAATCGATAAATTGGAAAGAAATCTGACTCAAAATGTTGTAAGCCTTTCTGTAGAATGAAGGAACTAGGTGAAAGAGTATTTATGAAACATAAAATCCATGTCACATACTCTGGGATAATAAGAACTCATTATAAACCTCCCATTTAACTGTTCAGGCGCAAATGTATCAAGTGGATTAGCTGCTGGCCTGCGCTGCTGAGACCTATGAAGGACCATTCTGCACATCTGGCTATTGAGGTTCCAGAACATCTTCATCATCTGCTCCTTATCTGAATTTTCAAGACCACATTTAGAGAATTGGCTGAAGCTCCCCAATTGCACAGTGGATAAAGGCACAGCGTGTTGCAGTACAAAGCAATTCTGACTTCCATTAGTTTGCAATGCAATACAAATCCTGGGATTAGTTGATTGATCTCAGCCAGAGCAGCAATTGGGGCTCTATAAACATTTACAATTAGGGTAGAGAAATCCAGGGTTTCTGTTTATGATCACTATTTAGAGAACCCTACAGGAAACATGTGCATGTATGAATATTGAGAGGAGAAATTTCATATGAGTCACCTAGGTCAAAGCTTACACTATTTTCTTAGTATTTCACAATATTCAGCGTATGGAAAATCTGCAAATGCATTTTGAAGCTGTTTTTCTGCAGGTTCTTTAAAGATCTACCGAGAAACAGCTTAAAAATAAGTGAATTTAAGAAATTTCCATTTCTGCAGCCTATGAAATGCTATGAAAATAGTGTATGTCTAGACTCGGGGAGAATTTCTTCCCTAAGGCACATCAGGATTGGATTTGGATGTGATGTCCCACATAGTTCAATAGCCTTCTAACACTTTCTGCCTTGTCTCACCCCAGAATAATGGCACTTGAACAAGATACCACAGACCAGAGGGCACTTGGTGATTGTGGAACCATGCTTCCCAGTTGACGGAGTCAATCACCTTCTGGTGATGAGAGGGGAGAAAATTGAAAGAGAATAATGGTAGAGATAGAACATAATTAAAGTACTTGAAGATAATTGCTCGATGGAAATCAGAAATTCTGCCCTTAGTCCATTCTTCTAGTGCAGCTCCGATAATGGTTGGTTTTACAATTCTAAATAGTTTGGAGTCGCACAGTTCCTCTGTGGTCTGATTTTGTACCAAACATCAAAACAGATGTTCTGGTAGTTCAAACAAAATGGAACTGAAAATGGTACAAAAAAGACAGGGTAACTAAACAATATTATACATGTTATGGGAGCCTTTGAGGCTTTTTAAACAAAATTCCTTTGGAGTCTTATAAAATATTGATGGAGTGCCAAGTAATGCGCATGGTGTAATCCATGGGAACGCCATTGGGTTTCAGAGCCTGTGCCAAAAAAGCAGACGTGAAGGGTGAAGGATTATAACTCAAAGAGAGTAGAAATAAAACATGACAGTTCAAAATTCGGCTTCTGAGTATTAATGTGTTGAACAATTCTGCTTTGAAAACTCCAAAGAAAATCTGAAACAAAAGGTATTCAAAAATGTGTCAACAGACAATTATTCCTCTATCTAGTGAGACATAATGTCTCTTTATTTCCAGATGGCAGAAACAGTGTTGCTTTGCCCCATCTAAATCTGTCAGAAGTAGATATAATGTGGGTGGTCCTGCTGTAGATTTAATTTGATTTAGTTTAATGAGCAAGTTGAGATAATGGGGGGGTTTCCTTAATATTAGATTTAGATGTTGTTCTGTGTTATATGTAGACAAGTTTATTGGGCTGCTATTCAAAGGTTCATAATACGTCTGCCTAATATTGGGTTTTCAGTTTCTCTGTCCCTATCAAATTGCTAACCATTCATATACTTTAACCAAATCATCCAAAGGCATATTTCCAAAACATCTGCACATTACTGGTAGTAAGAAAAATAAGTTTTAAACAATATTCTATTCAAGACACAATTCTTCTATATAATTTGGACAAAACTGGTTCTTATTCTTCAATATTTTCTAACTTGTTCTGTGTTTGTGGTCCAAGGCTAGCAACATAACCCTTGCATTTTGGTAATCTTTCCAGAACATTTGGAGCATTCAAATCAGCACTTTCAGCTCATATGCTGTTTGACATAATTTCTCCTCATTTCCAGAGTTCCAACACTGGAACACTGCTCTGACTGTGCCAGCCAAACATTTCTTTATCTGTGCTGACTTGAGAATTACATTCTGTGAAATATATTTACTGGAAAAAATAACCTTCCTATGTGCTATATGTACAAATGTGATAACTTTATGAAGGAACATTATATTAAAAACCTTGCAGCAGTTTGCTCAAGTAAAAGGATTTCCTCAAATTCCATAGGATAAAATCGTAAGTGTTAAAGTAAGTGTTACAAATGATTTTTTATGAGTTTGGTCAATGCATTAATTAATTAAATAGTTTAATACTTTGTACAAATATTCTAAACTACTACCATTAGATCTGCAGTGGAATAGGATTCAGCAATGCTTTGGGATGTAGGCACAGCTGGGCCTTTTCCATAAACTGCACCATTTTAAGATCTGGCTGTTTCAGAATTAGTTACTTAATTAATTGTGGGAGGGGGATGATTCTGTTTACAAAAGTTATATAAGAGCAGAATAAGTGAGCATGTGGGAATAGAGCAAAAGCCTGTGCGGCAGTTCTGAGAGAGGTTACTTCGGATCAGATAGGCAGGCTGTGTGGGGACTGCTACACGAGGGCATGGGACTCATATGAGAGGCTGTGTGGGAACTGCTAAGAGAGGTTATATGTGTGTACGCATAAGACTGGCTGGGTGGCCTTCAGAAGGTAAAGATCTAATAATGCCATTGGTCTTACAAAAGGGCACTCAAAAGCCACCGGGTTTTATTTTTTTCTACTTAGTGTATTTCCTTTAGTGTAGGATTTGAATTTGTTCTTTGAATTCCCGGTGTCCTGGCCAAAAATCCCCCAAAGAAAAAATCAGTCACTTTTTTCATCGTGGTTTGTGGGACATTGCTGTGCACAATTGTGCTGCTGCGTTTGTCTACAGATATGCAGTCACTCCATTTCATAGTAAATCCTGTGAGGCGATTTGAAATGTCCTTCTGACGTAATAGGGAGCTATACCAAATGCAAGGATTATTATATTTTATTATTTGTCTCTTTCTGGAAGTGATTTCCAGGTGCCTGCTTCCAGGATTTGTGGTTTATACTTTCAATGGCAAATCAGAGAGTCCTTTGTAAATGAGATCACTTTGGTATATAGATGTTATAGATGACAGTATTAAAAGGGTATATGAATCTCAGCCCTGTACCCTGGAGAGGTGTGCAGCATGAAATGTTGCTGAGCAGATTGTATAATATTCTGTGTAATTTTTTCAGGAGAATGCCCCAAGAGCCTAATGTTGAATTTAACCTGTCATAGCTTCATTCTGAAGTAGAAAATTGCATATTTAAGCAAGGGAATTCTTAAGAGCACCTAGTTATATTTCTGGCGCCTGTGTGTCTGTGTGTAAAGAAAAGAACTGTTTTGTTTGGTGTTATTCTAAGCAAGGTTTCAACCTCTATTGGGAGATTAATGCCCATGTCGAGATCAAAAAGAACACAGAAAATACTTCAATTCATATCTCACTGACAAACTAGAAAATTTATTCTGCAGTGCAACTTTCGTACTTGTTTAATTCTTGTTGGGGGAGCAATTATTTTCACTATACTGGCTAGGGACCTTTCCCAAACAGCTTTCCACAAATTATCTGCACAGCTGATAATGCTGCATTGGCATCTTGGGTGGATATTGCTAAAGGGATGGAGGGAAGGAAGTGACTGAAAAGGAACTTCAATCCATTGCAGCCAGGAGAGGGAGCAGGAAGGAAGATGGACAAATGGAGGTTGTATTATGTATTTTCAAAAAGTTCTACAATTGAGTTCTCAGACACATGTTTCTTCCTTGTCTGTCAGTGATATTCTACATTTAGGGTTAAAAGTACTGAATATTGCTATATGAATATGTAAATAGTGCACTTAACAGTGGAAGCAATGGCACAAGAGATCGAATAATTTATCACATGGTCAGCTGCTTAGTGGGAAATAGTGAAATACAGGTACCTTTTGCTCAGAAGCAGATATTTGGGAGAGTAGTAGTGAGTTTTATGAGCAGTTAATGTTCTCTGAGTAGTTCTACAGTTCACTCAAAACTTGAACATTTTAATGGATGAAAACATAATTGTAAAAATTTTAAAATGTGCACTTTTTTGGAAAAAACGTAACATATGTGGGACAGAAATTATTCATTTAAATCGGATGTAATTTGTCTAGTTGGGGATGTGATGTGTGAATTTTGACTTGAATGCTGTAATGACTGAAGGAAGGAACTTAAATCATTGATATAAAATCCTATCAATGGCTATACTATATCATGTCATTTGCACAATTCATATCAAGAAGTGTAAGGACTAACTCTTTCCACTGGTCACCTAAGAACTCAACTCTACAAAGTCTGAAAGTGGTGTGTGGCTGGAAACCAAATAGTCAGTGTGATTCATTCAACTGAATTCAGATAGTTTATTACTGCTGCAGAATTGATAGTTATAAATCTAACCAAGATTTGGTCTGTCATTAAACAAATCCCAGGTCAAACAAACGCAAGTCATCATCACCAATCTACCTTGTAAGTTGGCAAACCTGTTTAACCACTGATTGTGGAATCAGTGGTTTTGTTGTACCTCTGGTAGATGATGTATGCACCAAAGTACTTGAAGTAACTCATTTTCATTTTCACATAGTTAAGATTTCACATAGAAAGATTCTTTCTTTGCTATTTGAACAATTCAAGCTGTTGGTATTTTCTAGTCAGATGCAAAAATCCTGAAACTGTTTGGAAACCATCAATTACACCGTTGAACTTGATCGCTCTTTACATTATCAGAGAGAAAAAAAGAGGGAGCTGTACTCTGCAGATCATTCTAACTGACTTCAGTGTTTGATGCTGACACTGGGTCCTCTCTGAATTGGGGATAGTGTTAGTAGTGTAATACTCATTTTGTTTAGCATAAAGTTCACCCAAAACGTTTTTGCTACTGTTCAGGAGTTCTTGGGCACAACATCTTGCTGCTTGGATGAATCTTGGTCTGCTGAGATATTTTAAAATAGATGATAGGTTATCTCTGGTAACATGATTACTTTCATTCACTGAGTTACTATCCAAGAGACAGGGTCTTGTCTTTGATGATTTCTTTATATCTTAGTGTACTTTTATTACACATTGATTTGGCGCCATCAGATTTATTGAGCCATCTTACAAAGTCTGTATTAAATTCAAGACTGTCTCCTTGGTTTATATTCTACCTGAAATTTTGGACCATGTATGATAAACACACTTTTTGTTACTCATTCCATGAATGAACAGAGCATTACCCTAAAAACATTAAGTCGTTAAGTAATGGCACTGATTTTGAGAAAGCTCAGGATCAAATAAATGTAGTAAGTACTGTAAGTATAGCTTTGTTTCAGATTGTAATGATTTTATATTATTGCTTCCTCTTGCCACAGTGTCCCACTGTAAACACATCCTGTGATGGATTGAGTTTTTTGACCTAAGCTTTACTCACTGTTTCACCGTCAATTATGACTTTTAAAAATTTTTTGGGAAAGAGACATGTAGTGACATAAATAAGTTGAACAACACATAGCTCCTTTCCCGCAAATATGAGAATTGTTTTGCCAAACGATAAGAAGATAGTTGGGGAAGAAACTAAAACTCAAAGGTTTTGAAGAGGAGGACAAGTAGATAATCAAGGAACAAATTGAATAACTACTTTCTTTTTTTTTTACCCAGGAAGGACATAAAGAGCTTGCTATCTACCATCCAACACATCATATGAGCATCAGGATTTTTGACATTAGCAAACTAGAGGTTCTGGATAGGCTCATGCGGTTTAAGACTGAGAAATGAACTATACCTACATTTCCTAAATTGACAAAGGGGGATTTTTATGAAATCAAAGGGGAGATCTTAGGTAGCTAGATTTCCAAAAGGCTTTCGACAAGATCCCACACAAACGCCTCCTTTACAAACTGAAGTCACTGGGGATCAGTGGATATTGATCAGTAACTGACTAAACACAAAGAAGTAAAGTGTAGGGAGCAAGCAATTGAAGTTCAATACAGATAAATGCAAGCTACAATACGATACAAATAAGCTACTGCGTATAGGATGTAGACATGAGGCAAGCTAAACAGATTGAATGAATTGCTCTTTCAAAGAGCCAACACAGACTTGGTGTGATCTATTTGTGTTTATCTTTTCACCCAGGCATGGTACCTGTCTGGTTGCAAGTGTCAATTTGGTTACTGTGTTCCCAAAAACAACTTGTGATGTTGAGAACTGGACAATCCAATTGTGACTTATAGTTTAGGTTGCGTCGCATTTTGTTTTTCAACGCCACTCAGTCATTTACTTGGTTGTGAACGGTTGATAGACCTTATTTATCTCTCTTATGTAACCATTGTTGGTTTGTGTTTTAGAATGCTTGTAAGATATAAAATAAAACTCTATTTTCCAGGCACGGCTGCACTTACTTCAGTTTGTTATTTACTTCATTCCTGCTTGTGGGACATCGCTGTGTGCAAATTGGCTGACTTGTTTGCCTACAAAATACGTATCACTGCACTTTAATGTAAATTGTGTGTAGCACTTTGACACATTGTGGTGACGTGAAAGGCATTATATCCAATAATAGTTTTTTTTCATTATCACATCACGTACGGATCTACTATTTAGTTTATAGCTATTCCCACTAAGACACTGTATTTACATTGTCTAAAATTAATAGATTTTAAAAATAATATCTTAATTTTTATTTTGTTTACTTCCTTCTTCCTACAGACAACTTTAAACCTTGACTATGCAAACTCATAGCTTGTCTGTCTCCCCAACTCCTCCCTCCACAGGCTGCAGATCATCCAGAACTCTGCAGCCCGTGTCCTCTCCCGCACTAGGCTCCAAGACACTATCACCCCCATCCTCGCCCAACTCCACTGGCTTCCCATCATACAGAGATACAGTTCAAGATCCTGGTCCTCACCTTCAAAGCCCTCCACGGTCTTGCTCTCCCCCTACCTCTCTGACCTCCTAACCCCTTCCCATTCTGATCACTCCTTCCGCCCAGCGGGCTCTGGCCTGCTTCACGTCTTCCGCCTCGCTCACCCCACTATTGGCGGGCGGGGCTTCTGCCACTCTGCCCCCACCCTCTGGAACTTCATCTCTCTGTCTCGCCCCCTCCCTTGCCACCTTCAAGACCCACCACAAGACCCTCCTCTTCGACCATGCTTTCGATCTCCCTGCTTCCCCCCCTGCCCTTAAGTGTTGACTTAGTTGATTTAGTAGTGAATAGTACTGGAGTCCTGCTGCTCAGATCACATCGAGGAGGTGGTTTCAACATCAGGTCCATTGCACCAAAAGTGTCTTCTGCGAGTTAATACAGTCTTTGTCTTCATTTGTTCCTTAAGCGTTTACAGATGGTCTAATGGACCTCTCTAAAAACATTCAAAAATTTTGTGTGTTATAAAAGAGACAATAAACCCTTAATCCTGCAGCCAGATCAATGCAATGAAGAGTGGAACATATACTATCAATATCTAAGATATAATTTGTTTTTCTCTTTCATATGTACACACGACGTTTAACACAGTAGAGTTAAAATACTAGCTAGGTACAGTCTAGATCTGGCTGCAAACATGCTTTTGACAATCTCAACTGGGTACAAGTAAAAATGGCGATTAACTAAAAGCAGCAGAACAGCACTAGCTATGGTAGTGACTTATATTTGGCTTTTTCTTTTCCAGTATATTCTTCCCACGTGCATCTAAGGAAGCAATTTTATGTAACATTCTTTTAATAGTAAATGAATGATCCATTTTACTAGATTAAAAATGCAGAAAGAGTATTTTCAAAGAGAAGTACAGTGCTAAAGTGTTCTGTTGCCAACAGTTTCATAGAGTAGACTTGAATACAGTTTACATTATTTTATTCAAATGCTTATTATCTAGGAAACTGGTATAATTATAAATAAATAATCCTTGCATTTGACTTGGTGTCTTATCACATCAAAACATCTCAAAGTCACAACCTTTTGACTTAGAGACGAGAGTGCTACCAATTTAGCCAGGCTGATACCTTAGCCCAGGGACAGTAAAGGATAATGTTAAAGAACGAATGCTAATTCCCAATTTATTCCAACTTTCTACTTCACTCAGCCTTTATTACACTATTAGGTGAGAGGGAGAGATGGAAGTCACAGTTTCTTATAAGTTTGTTGACGGTGCCATTGGTTCCTTCTATATAACTAGGTGGAATCCTGTTTTATGCCCATCTGTCTAGGAACATACACAATGCTAAGAATTGAATAACTAGTCCAACTGAGCCACATCTATTCAAATGAAGGACAGCCTTGAAGAATAAATATGTGTCCATCTTTCACTATTCCATGTTCATCTAAACATATTAAATATGATGCAAAGAATACATCTCGTTGTGTTCCATTTCTTTTTATTGGGGGAAGGGCTGTTTAGAGTTTTTTATGTAGATAGATTAAAAAAAACTGAGGAACTTTACCAATCACTGGTGCACAGAAAGGCTCTCCAAGGCTCCTATACCGAACTCCAGTAGATACATGCCTAATGTATTTTAAAACTCTGACCACAAGAGCAAAAATGTACACACGAGTAGTTTTGCAATGAGGAAATAAATAACGGGATGGGAACACCTGTTGGAGAGTGAGATGTCTGAGTGACACTTGCTTCTGGATAATTCTGTTTCCAATATAGAATTGAGATCAATGAATCCTCCCCTCTCTGCTTCTCCATTAGCTATTTCCTGTTACTGGTGTTTTTACTGTACTCATGTCCTGTGATACAGGGGCATATTACTCTTACACTAAAACTATGAAATCGAGTCTGCAGAGATTAGAAAATATATGATCATATCCATCAAAATGTTATCACACAAATTACTCATGTTCCTCCACTGTTAAGCACTCTGGGAAATTACCCTGTGTGAGGGGAGCTGTATAAATGCAAGTTGTCGTTGTTACTCGTATCTAATCCGTCCAGTTACATAACTCACTATAAAATACAAAGTCATTGTGGGCATTTATTTTAAAAAGTCATCAACGTTTATTCGTTAACTTGGTCAGATACAGACTTACAGATCCCCAGAATTTTATCAATCAGTTTGTTACTCAATAGTCACTAAAAAGAAACAAAAATACATGGTTTGTGGATGAATTTATATTTTGAGAAGGTTCCGTTCTGTTCTTTAAATCGTGGGCCTACGACCTCTTCAGTGTTTTCCCCGAAATGAATTCTGTTCTGATGCCAACTTCACATCCTGCCTTCGTGCAAGTATTTAGTTGTTCACTGGATTCCCTCTGTGTGATGCAGATCCCCTGGAAACATAGAAGTAATTGTGGTCAACCACTGGGCTCAGTCGCTAAGATTGTAGCTGTATGCATTTAGGAAAGGAAATGATTTGAAGTTCACATTGCTCTACATTCTCCATGTTTTGTGTGTTCCACTTTAAAAGGAATGCGAATAGTAGGTCAGATTAATATCCAGTGCTGCTTTAGATCATAACTTCAGGTTTAATGCATAGTGAATGATTGTGCTCCTCATGAAAAAAAATGTTTGGCAAACATTTTTGCTTTGGGAATAGAGAAGACAATGCCTTGTTTTTGTTCTGATGATACCCCACACAAGTACTGGAGTGAAATGGTCAAAATTATTTACATTGTTGATCTGCATGTGAGCAAAACAAGGCTTTCAGTCAGAGGTTGTTACCCATTTAAGTTGAGAAGAACAGTTTTGATGCAGTGTTATTTATAACACACTTTCTTCTATCATATGGAAATACGTAGTGATAGACCTGATGAAGTAAAATAATACCTGAAAAGACAGTTATTTCATTTGAAAGGTTTCAGATGGTTTAACCTTAGTGACTATACAGCCTTTCTTATCTTGCCACAGTATATATTTGTTGATTATTTATCTGGCCACAAAGCAAACGGTTCCCACCTGGAAGTGCTTTACTTAATTGCTTTACTCAATCAAAATGCTTCCTTTCATTTAGATATGTTTTGCTAGTGTCAGCATTTTGCCCCTTAGGTAGGTCAAAATGGACACAATAAACAATTCTGACTCAGTTGCTATGCAACTGGAAAATGGCAAATCTCCATTGAATGATTCAATAGAAATACTGTATGCATGTCTTTGGTGACAGGGGGAGGGCAAGGGAAGGAAAGGTAATTTAGTTTTGTCCATAAAGTACACAAGACTAATCCATGTCCCCAATTTATATCACTCTACAAACAGCTTATTTACGTCCATCCTATTGAACCCTTTCATAATTTTAAACACCTCTTATAAGGTCTCCTCTCAAATGATAATAATAATCCTTGCATTTGATATAGCATCTTTTCACATCTTCTAGACGTCTCAAAGCGCTTCACAGAATATACTGTAAAGTGAATTGACTGTATATTTTGTGAGCGAAACGCGGCAGCCAATTGCGCACAGCAGTGTCCCACAAATTAGTCGTGGATTAAAGAAGAAAAGCTCTATTAACCTGTCCCAATTGTTCTTGATAATTATATCCTCTTATCTCTGGTAATATCCTATTAAGTCTACTCTGCATTCTCTCCATTGCTTCATTCTCCCTCTCCCTTCACCTGAATCGCTACACAATGAATTCCAAGTTTTAGCCAGGACACGTCAGGCTAAGTGGCTCTCCATGCTTTGGAAGAAGTCATTCCACTCTATTCTTGCACACCTCCTAGCAGCTGGCATTGGTATGTTGGCAGAAACCACTTTACCAATGAATCACTTTGTTCTGTCACACATCAAAGCAAAAAGGGTTGAGGCAAGAAGCTTTAAAACATAGTGATTTAAAAAAACATAAACATGATTATGTTTTACAATCACAATGCAAACTGTTGATAAAATATTTTTAAAAATGTAGTATGTTTATGTTGTACAGAGTGCTTACCAAATTTTATTAGAGAAAGGAGATAGTAACAGTGATAGGCAAACATTTCAAATCTCTGAACCATCTGTGCTTTTGTGCAGCTGAGTCAGAAACAATTTCCCTTAATAAAATCCAATCTCATGGTATGTGTGTAGGATGCAACTGAACAAACCACTGACATTTTCTATTTCTTTAAAATGAACTAGTGCCCTCAGAAATTTCAGTATCTGAGAGCAACCAGTATTTTCTGATTTCCTCTCTCAATGTGCCTGATTAATTTATGCTTGAATGCCTGAAGGGTTTGTTGTAGCAGCAGCTCAGTATCAAACTGTGAAGTTTGAGAAACTGTAGTGTGGGTGGATCAAGCCAAAGACTTTCCTCCTCTTTTCCCTTGATATTGTATTAGGTGCTAAAATCCCTATCTATTTGGTTTGTTAGTGAAATTGCAATTTGATATCTCTGGTGAAAATGATCATACGACCAAAAGCAGTGAATAGATATCACTGGCTTTGGGGAAGGAAAAGGATTCACCTCCAAGGCAAGTGATATCTATTAACTGCACTTTTAGTCAATGTGATAATTAGTGTATCATCATTGATTTAATAACCTGCTACAATTTTGAATCCACATAAAGTACATTTACCGCACAGGGCTGTGTGTCCAGGTACTACATTAGTGAGATATTAAACTGAGTGTCTTGTCTGTTTAAATCGTGTGGATATTAAAGATCACATGGCATTAATCATGAAGAGTTTCTCCAAGTGTGTTGGCCAGCAATCCTCTAGATAAAATTCTTCATTCACTCTTTGTGGGACGTTGCAATCAATTTTCACATTTTACAATATTTATTGTTGATCCATTTTTCACAGGCTCATAATGTGCTGAGAAGATTTGGTTCGGTGGAGACGCGTGATTATCTTCTACATCCTTCGAGGAAGATCTTGGCTTCAGCAGTGGTCTATAGGAACCGCAGAGGTGGGACTTGTACAAGGCCATTTCTCCATGAAGCTACGCCTGAACTCCGTGGCACTCTGCACGGGACTGCTGTTTCTGACCACGTCACTGGTGCTCTGCTAGAGGCTATCACATCCATCGGGGCGAGGAGTGTGCTTCTCAGTCCTTTAGGGGGAACCACTGGAAGAGCGATGCTTAAAGGTAAGCACTGAGGGAATTTTTTTTTCCAACTGAAAAAAAGATGCTGAGACATAATTAATGAGCTTTAATGGTATGATTTTGAAAAATATAGGAACACTTGTATGAATAGCAATTGTTCAAAGGTTTCAAAAATAGTGTGAAAAATAGTGTGTAGTAACCACTTGTTAATTGCTTTCCACCTTATTGTCCTCAATAACACTATCCAGTCCCATTTAACTGTACCTTCTAATTTCAGTATAATCTCACATTGGTAGCAATCACTCTTGACTTATCTCCATGTTTTCACTGACTCCTGTCATCATCTGCTGTTTTAGATTTTGGTTGCTATGCAACATGTTACTATCCTAAAGACCATGATGGCGACATTTGGTCTGATTTTCCATGGTGCTGACACAAACTTGGGCACAACATCTGATGATAATGCATCCAATTCACACTTGAATGTGAACTATCATGTTTCTCCCCCTCTAAGTGAATTCCACTTCTTGAATGAGGCACCACTTCATCAGACATTTCATTTGATGTGATGGGGAAGGAAAAGTAATAGGGAAGACTGTAGAAATCATTCTGCTCTATGTTCTTTCTGTACTGAATGTTTGCTTGTGTGCATCAACAACTTGCACTTAAATAGCACCTTCCACGCAAGGTAGGGTCTCAGAGCGCTTAAATAAAAGGCATGCAGATAAACAAATCGCGGTAAACAAATCTCCCAAAAACATATATATAATACGTTTGTTCTTTTTGGATAGACCAGTTTTGAATTTGTTTTGAAAAATAGTTTATGCTCCAATAAAATAAGCTTTTTCTTAACCTTATTTGGGCATGTGTTTAAAATGCTTAATGCCAAACATCGAATTAGTGCCCACCCTAAGGTTATTTGTGGTCAAATTGCTTTGTGCAGCAGTGTGCACAGAGACTGATAGTATTACTTGGCTGGTTGAATTTTGCAGTTTTGTCAAATTTCAACCTGTGTTGCTTTACAATCAATTTCAAAAATGTTCCTTAATGTTGAACAAAAACAAATAATAAACAAAATCTTCATTGGTATGATAAAGTCAAAGACAATGGTTATCACAGCATCTGAGAGTCATTTTCCATAGTATACTGTGCCAACTCTACATGATTAAAGCTTTCAGCTATAGCTCTTGCACAAAGATTTGTTTACATAACAAAGAGACATTGACTGTAATTAACCTGCAATTCCCAAAGTTATGCTTTTAAGCATATAAGAACGTTCCAATTAATAGATAAAGGATCTTGGCACTTCATTTATAGCCAATGTGCTATTCCCACCTGTATTGTTATACAGTGGAACACGATTGAGTGCAAGGCAGCACAATCTTTTTGCAGTGACTTTAAGTGGCAAGGCCTTCTTCTTATTCAGTTGCTGGTAAAGCTCATTGATAAATGCTTGCATCCATTCGTTATCAACTGTTTAGTGAAGGTGATTGATCACTCCTGCATTCTGTGGCAGGCCATTTATCAGACTTTATGTAAAGCTGCTGAGAGTAAACTGTAAATTGGGCTGTTGCTAAGCGTTTTTCTAATATTTTTAGATTTTGTTTCAACTGAAAATGTGCTCAAGGGCAACATATCTTGTTTTGGATTTGCCTCAAAATGCAAGTTTTTTTTTATAGATAAACATAAGATCACCTCAGCTTTACTAAAAGAATATAGCTGAAATGAATTGATCGTTCTCTGGAATTTAACTGTCTTTGGATAGTGTATACAACTTTAATTTTAATTGTTCAATGGTAAATTTGAGAAACATTTCCATCCATGCAGTCTTTGTTGCAGTTCCAATGATGTTAAGCATAGGTATTTCTAATTTAAACACTGTTGGGTGGTGCATTCTCTGACTGAAAAGATAACATCATTGGAACATACAGTATTATCCAATGGAACTAATGTGCAGGAGTATGGTTCAGGAGATTTTATACTAGCGGATGTTAAGGTTGAGTGGAATGTAGCACATCCAGTGCAGTCTGGTCTAAGGTATAGCTGACGTGTGATAATAAGTGAATGTATGCAATTATAACAACAACAACTTGCATTTATATAGCACCCTTCACACCAGACGGCGTCTCAGAGCACTTAACAGTGGCAGAACCACTGTTACCTATTACCCAAAGTAAGGGACTTTATAATAGCAACATTTGCATTATTATTACACTAAAATTGTTTTGGATTAATTCAGTAGGTAGGACAATATAAATATACTTTTAGTACAATGCAGTATACTTGTTTTACTCGGTATTTGAGTTTAACTGGTGAGATTTAATGCATTCTCGTAGATATCTGCATTATGTGAATGCTGCATTACATTATGGGGAGTGTTTCCAGTAAAATATACTGGGTGATATTGTAGCTGAAGAAACCGATTGATGAAAGGAATGTTTGATTGTCAGATCTGCAAAATTCCATCTGTAATTTACGGCATTTCTTAAAACAAATTCCAAATAAGAAATATGTGATCACTAAATTTCTAAAACATTGAATATAGAATGCATTCTTCATATTCCAATGTTTTAGAAATTCAAATTCAAGAAATTTGATCTGAAAACAATGGACCATCCGATAACGTTTAAGGGTGCATTTTTAAAATGATCTGCAGCTGGAGGCAAGCCCACAAATCATCTCAAGCTTGAAATTGCATTTTGTGTAAAAGATTTCAAGGAATAGTATTCCTTTGCAAAGATCCTGTGTATCGGCTGAAGGTTAAATGGAACATCCCCTGGATTCTTTGACACAGCTATTATTGAATGAGAATAAATGATTCGGTCAATGAACACATGCCGCATTGTCAGCAAGTGTCCTTGCCCTTGAACAAGAGCATCACAGTATCTCGCAGAATTGCTCTAAGGCTGAAAGACAAAGACTTAAATCAAAGGACCTTTCCAGTACCTTTAATCTATTTTACATTTGCAATCTATATAAAGCAAAACACATTCAACAAGGTGCGAATTCCAATTTTAAGACAGAAGTATGTTTTGGTCGTTAAAAGTAGCCTTCTGTCCTGAGCCTTGTACTAGCTGATAACAATTTATTTAAATGAAAGTGGCACTAGTAGAAGCTATGGCATTTATTCCCTAGTGTCTAATTTCTGGTACTCTTGAGCACGTGAACTTATAATAGAAACTGAAGTAATGTTTCCTGTAGAGTGGCGTCGGAGAGGCAAGGAGTGTGCATGACTTTCCTTATGTATGGACTTGCTGCGATTCATAATAAGGGTAACATTAACTAAAGCAAAGATCACAATTGGCAGTGTGTCATTCCTCTTAACAGCCTGCTTGTGTAAAATGCACTGACAAGTCGTGCTGAACCATGACACACTTTAGAATGGCAGATACTTCTAAACAGTTGTGTCTTGTTTGACCCTCAACTATCCTTCATATCCCACATACATGCCATGTCCCGCTCTGCTTTCCCCCACATCTGCAACATTTCCCGGCTGCGCCACTGTCTCACACCGCAGGCCGCCGAGACTCTCAAATACGCATTCATAACATCCAGGCTTGACTACACAAACTCCTTGCTTGTTGGCTTCCCAAACTCCTCCCTCCATAGACTGCAGATCATCCAGAACTCTGAAGCCCGTGTCCTCTCCCGCAACATGACACTAAACTAGGTGGGAGAGTAAGCTCCGAGGATGATGCAAAAAGATTACAACGGGATATAGATAGGCTAGAGGAGTGGGCGAGTAGGTGGCAGATGGAATTTAATGTGGGGAAGTGTGAAGTTATTCACCTAGGTAGAAAAAATAGAAAAACAGATTATTTTCTAGAGGGGGAGAGATTAGATAGTGTTAGTGTTCAGAGGGATTTGGGTGTCCTTGTACATCAGTCTCAAAAAGTTATTTTGCAGGTGCAGCAGCAACTAAGAAGACGAACGGCATGTTAGCGTTCATTGCAAAAGATTTAGAGTACAAGAGTAGGGAAGTCTTGCTGCAACTGTATAGGGCCTTGGTGAGACCACACCTAGAGTATTGTGTGCAGTTTGGTCTCCTTATTTGTCCTAGAGGGAGTGCAGCGTAGATTCACTAGATTAGTTCCTGGGATGAGGTGACTGACCTATGAGGATAGGCTGAATAAACTAGGGCTATATTCTCTAGAGTACAGAAGAATTAGGGAAGATCTGATTGAAACATATAATATTCTTAAAGGGCTGGATAAAGTAGACACTGAGGGTCTGTTTCCCCTGGTAGGAGAATCTACAACCAGGGGTCACAGTCTTAAAATTAAGGGTCAGCCTTTTAGAACAGAGTTGAGGAAACATTTCTTCACTCAGAGGGTAGTGAATTTATGGAATTCCTACCCCAGAAGGCTGTAGGTGCTCAGTCCTTGAACATCTTCAAGGCTGAGACTGATAGATTTTTAAAAAACAGAGCGATAGGGGGATATGGGGATAGGGCAGGTAATTAGAGTTAGGTCTGAAGATCAGCCATGATCTTATCAAATGGCGGGGCAGGATGAGGGGCCGAATGGCCTACTCCTGCTCCTAATTCTTATGTTCTTATGTTCTTAACAGGCTCTGTGACCTTATCACCCTCATCCTCGCCCGACTCCACTGGCTTCTCATCACATAGAGGATACAGTTCAAAATTCTGGTCCTCACCTTCAAAGCCCTCCATGGCCTTGCTCCCCCCCCTACCTCTGCGACCCTCTGCTTTTCAGGTCTTCTAGACATCTCAAAGCACTTCACAGAATAGACTTTAAAGTGAATTGACTGTGAATTCGAAAGTGAAATGCGGCAGCCAATTGCGCACAACAGTGTCCACAAACCGTTGTGGATTGAAGTGACCAATTTATTATCGTTTTTTTGTGGGATTATTATCAGGCATGTGGAGTAAGGAAACCTGCCTAAGGTTTCACCGTGCTGGGAATCGAACCCAGGTCTCTCTCTTGCAAAGCAAGCGCTCTAACCACTGAGCTACAGGACTCCACGTCAAGAGTCCACGTCAAGGGTCCTTCAAGACCTGTCTCAAGACCTTCCTCTTCAACTGTGCCTTCGGTCACCCTCGTTTCCCCCTTCTCTCCACCCTCCCCGATCCCGACCCCCAGCTCAGGTTCGAAACACTGATTGTCCAGCGACTTGGCACGTCCTGCTGACGTGAAAGGCGCTCTACAAATGTAATTTTATTGTTGTTTGGAGAGCAGCCACAAACTGCTCTCTGAGTTTCACTTTGTTTGCTACTGTTGCTGTGAAACTGCTACCACAAACATCTCAGATTTGCCTTTTCAGGACAAAATAGGCAGGAGTGTCTGTGCCAGCAACAGAGATCCCCTGTGGGTCTTGAAAGATTTGATATGATGCATGCTAAGCTGTGTGTTTCACCATATTTTTTTCTGAGGGTCCAATTTGTAGAGGGAAAAATTGCATTTCTGTTCTTCAAATGAAAATTGGTGCCCTTTAGGCTTGCCATAACCTTTGCTAAGTTAGAGTACTGTGATCAGGCAGAAGGAATTGTACAGTTATATAACATGGAAAAGACGGGACACAACAATAACACTGTAATTTTTTATCTTCTCCATCCTGACTAGTCTTGCGGATTAAAATATTCTTTATCCCTCGGGTGCTAATTATGAGTATAAACTGGCTGCACTGAGGAATCATAAATTTTAGTGATTGTATTTATTTTAAGCAAATGGTTGGAGTTGATCTCTAGTGCAACAGATACAGTAGATTGCGGTTGTCCTATGTATTACCCCTTTGCCAAAGCCCTTTCAATAGTTCTCCATGCACTTTCAATGAATTCCATTACATTTCTCAAATATCATTCTACAGAATGTGCTGGTCAAAATATTACATTTAGTCACCATTTCTACCTTCTCTCAACTTTTTATACCAACTTCTTCCACACAGATACCCTCTATTATTAATTCCCTCTTATTTCAGGTTAAGTACACAGGAAGCGATGTGAATCTGTTTGATTCAACCCATTAATTTTGATTATTATCCTGGGATGATCACATTTTTATTCATTATTTTGGGCACCTGCAAATTATTCAGTGAAATACTATAATCCACTGTATCACAAGTCATCTAAGGAAATATCTGACTATTTTTGATGCATTTTTTTCTGATCTACAGGAGATGTAGTTTACCTGTACTATTGTGTCCCACTGACTGTTGGGTGACAAAAATAATCCTTGCCTTTGATATATCTTCTTATTTCATTAAAAGCATCAAAGCCTCAAACAATGTTTTTTCTGTAAAGTGCGAACTTATAGGCGAATGAAGCACCCAATTTACACATAGCAATAAGTTTCCACAAATAAGGTTCAAGGGAATGACCAATCTCGGGAATTATTAACTTCCTTCTCTTGTCAAATAATGCCATAGGATCTTCAGCTGAACAGACAGATGAAACCTTGGTTTAATGACTCATCTGAATGCCAATATCTCCAACAATGCAATGCATCCCCAGTGCTGGACTGGAGTATCAGAAAACTTATGATTTAAAGTTCCGATGTAGGGCATGAACCCGCACCCTGTGACTGAGAAATGAGAACAGTACCAACTGAGCCAGGGACACATATTCAAAATGCCGCTTATAATCGCTTCCTTGTTTATGTGGCCTGACAACAAAATGAAAAAACAAAGCATCTCGGAATGACTCTAGCAAGGAAAGCAAACTAGTGGGAAGGAAACCAGTGGCAAAGGCTTTAGATATTTTAGGATTGACTAAATTGTGATGTGGGTTATGTGATTGAAAGGGTTACATTAAATGGTTTACCAAATTAAATGGAAGGTTGATTTCAGAAATGAAGAGTTACTTTAAGGAGCTGATCGTTAAGAAGCTTGGTAACCCAGAACTCAATATTACAAGGACCTCAATGTTTACATAAAACAAGGAAGTTTTTTTATGTCAATGTTTGTAAATATGGCAGTCTTAAAAGGCACATAATATGGCATGTGCTGCTTTTCTAGATTTACTGGAAAGTCCGAACATAATAATAAAACCCACACAACAGGATGTCAAAATCACCCACCACCCAAATGATGCAGTATAGAAAGGCGATAGAGAACGTTTACATCCGCCCAGTGAATAATTCATTTTATCACCTTTCTTTTAAACACATCTCAACTTTATGATCAAGTGCAATCTCATTTAAAATGTTTTGCCATATTTAAAAAGAAAAAAAACATTTTTTGAATTAAAATAATAGATTTTTAAGAATGTAAGTAATTTCAAAGTTGGACTCCTAGTAGGGTTACATTTGTGAGCCTAAATGGGCTTATCTCCAGCAAATAGTAACTTCTAGTATAATCGGTTCAATCCGTTTCATGGTGATCTCCCATAAATTAAACAGGTTTCTGTAGAGTGAAGCTGGATTTCACCATCAGGCAGTAGATTCCTTCAATCATTTCTGAAGTGCCAGGGGCCGGGTTTCTGTCTGAGGGGTAAATGTCCCGTTTTGTCCCTCTATTTCATAATTAAATATCTTGAACCAGACTAGCTTCTTGATCTGCTGATAATCGAAAGCCAATGCTATTTTACTGTTGAGTCATGAACAGCATATGTGTATCATATACTGCAATAGATAAGACTGTGCTCACACTGGGCTAATCTCTTATCAGTCACACTTGCATATGGACCAAATGAGCAACAGAATGGTGGAGCGACCAAGTGTGCTCCCTAATTCCTTCTCCAAGCCACCCTCATGGTAGCTGCATATTGCTGGATCCACAACGCAACAGAAAATCAGGGATATTGTATTAAATATTGGTTGAAAAAATAGGTCTTGAGTCAGCAAGGGTAGGCGGAGGGAGAGAGGGGACATAAAAGAGGCAGTTAACATGCTTCATTCTTATTCATTCCTGGCACTGCATCTAACCAAGTCTGAGAATAAGTTGTATACAGTACAATATTCTCTTGGGTGAAGAATGGTGCAGGGCTTGATTTGTAGACCTGGAGTGCTGGTTAAAGGCCAGTTACACAAATGGAGGTGGGAAAGGAGAGAGAAGAAAGATAAGCATGATGAAAATTAATGAAGAAAGGAGATGAATCATGCAGTCTGCAGGTTAGTTAAAACCAGTGACGCAATAACCTAGAATGTCACGTCTGAGCTAAAATATGATCTGGTGTATACAGCCTGCCAATGCTGTGTGTTAGCTGAAGGACATGAGTCACTGGTGTGATGTGTGAGAGCCCTCCTTTGGAGTCATTCTATCTGTGCTTTTATCTGTAAGTGATGGTAACCTGACCGCCTGCCAGGGCATCTACATATCTGTCTTATTTGTAGCTTGCAAAAAGCACGATAGATATGTGTTTTTGTCACAGTGTGATGCATTGATCTCAGCAGCTGCCGACTGACGATTAATGTAGGCAAGTGTGCTGTGTTATTATCTGTGAGCCTGAAGTACCTGATTCGAGGTAGTCTTATAGTCACTTTCAGCTATGAGAGCACGATGGATGATTCCTTTATAAGTAAGTTGGTGCTTTTTTTTAAATCTGCTTTTTCTAGTGTGTTGTGTAATTTGATATGACTTTAGAATAATTCTTCAAGGTAAGTTATGCTCAATCACTGACAGACTGTGATTCAGACTTTCATTTTGCAGAATGGGAGCAATCCCTGTCTATACACAGTATAATTAGCACTGGAAGAAGGTTTCTGCCAAATGAGATTTCAGGTTTTTTTTAAATTGCCTCTTATTATTTGTACTTTATTTTGGTGACAAATTTAGGGTGAACAGAAATTTAATCTAAATGGTTAGAAATCTACAAAGGTCCTTACTGGGTTTTTGGTATGCTTATTGCAGTGTGATGATGAATGGCATTCCTTGCAGAAGGAAATTGTCTATTTGAACTCCATTCATGTTACATTCCACCTGTTATTCAATTGTATGTATAGTCACAATATTGCAGTACAAAGCTGAAATCAAGGAATTTTGTTGAGTTCAGTGTGTGAATATTTAGTTAGTTTAGTATTTTACAAGGGGATTTGTAATGTCTTCTGCTACTATAATGGCATCACATTCTCTTATCTCTGAGAGCATCCTAAAGACAGTTTATTATTCTGAAAATGAATTGTTTTGACAGTATCCTTGCTTCTGTAATAAATGTTATTGATGAATGAATGTTACCTTTTTCATTGTCTGTACCTTATGATAAGACTTTGGTTTAATCCCTGGACTGTGGAAGATGTTTACTTTCAAAGCATATAGATATTTTTACTCCTAAAACAATAATTCTTCAGTCTAATTCTGCAGTCCTTCTACTTCGCCCTCTCCCTTGCCTCCTTCAAGACCTGTCTCAAGACACTCTTCTTAGACCATGCCCTCAGTCACCCTCCTTCCTCCCTGCCCTCCATCCTCCCCGATCCCGACCCCCAGCTCGGGTCCGAAACACTGATTGTTTAGCACCTTGGGACGTCCTCTTGACGTGAAAGGCGCTATACAAATGTAATTTTATTGTTGTATTTCTAATAACTGATATAATAAGGTAGAATTTGAGCAAATATACAAGAGTATTCCAGGCAGGGCGAAACCTTGATAGTTTCCTTACTCCACACTACTGATAATAATCCTTTTAAGAAAAAAAATCAATAATAATTTGGTCACTCAATCCACGACTGTTTGTGGGAGACTGCTGTGTGCAATTGGCTGCCACATTTCGCCCACAAATATATGATCAATTCACTTTACAGCATATTCTGTGAAGCGCTTTGAGACATCTAGAAGACGTGAAAAGCGATATATCAAATGCAAGGATTATTATTATTACTATTATTATTATAGAGTAGTCTGGCAGTAAACTACATAAAGTGCAGAAATTCTACTGCATCAATAATCATAACCCCAACATGAAATTAATAATGAATTAAAAGAGAAAAATAAGGTCTAATATTTACTCACAGATGGATCATAGATTGATATAATAAAGTCATTTGTTGGAAATGTTAAATTGATGCAATATTGGATCACCTGCCCTTTTTGGATGTATTGAAAATGAATGATCATTCTAATTAAGACAATTAACATTACTTAAAACTGGTCATCTCCAAAATTGACAATGTTTCCAAAGCTCGTGTGTTTTCAATGTATTCTCAATAGAGTCCTGTAGCTCAGTGGTTAAAGCATTTGCCTCGCAAGTGAAAGACCTGGGTTTGATTCCTGGCAGGGCAAAACCTTGGGCAAGTTTCCTTACTCCACACGCCTGATAATAATCCTTTTAAGAAAAACAATCAATAATAATTTGGTTACTTATTCCACGACTGTTGTGGGAGACTGCTGTACGCAATTGGCTGCCGCGTTTCGCCCACAAATATACAGTCAATTTACAGTCTATTGTGCGAAGCGCTTTGAGACATCTTGAAGACATGAAAAATGCTCTATCAAATGCAAGGATTATTATTATATTTTCCATGAAGAAATAATTGTGACCACAAATGAGTGCTTTTGTGAAGATTGAGTTATCTTTGATACATAGGATGGCGCCACCTGGTGCATACATAAGAGAGGCTAGTCAAGTTCAAACTGGGAGGCATGAGGAATAAGATGACTACCTGAGTAGGAACACCAAAATATCATATAATCCCCATGTATAAGTATAGATATTTATTGATAACACTGCTGTGTCAATAATAGGGAAGGTGAAGGAAGTAGGCAGGGAAGTTGAGAATGGTAGTTACACACAGAGAAAGAAGCTGTGGAGGCAAGATTGAATTTGAGAGAATCCATCACAAATGTTTATCTGATTTGACTAGAATGAACTGGTTATTTAATCTTTTACTTATTTAACTCTCCATGATTTCTTCAGGACGCAAAATGCAACATCTGTTCAATATCATCTGTCACCATTGTATAAAAATAACAAGCACCAATTCCAATCTAAAATTGATTTGGTCCATTACAGTTCTTGTAGTTTGAATCAGTTTATGTTTGACATTTGTTTATTTGAAATGTTCTCCTGTACTTTCACAACACCACTTTTGGTACTCAAATCATGTCTTACTTGTCACAGTTGCAAAGACCAGTCTCATGAGGGTTTGAATTTTATCTTTGGTTTGATGATAATGTGGAACAATATTCCAACCTTGAAATCAAATGAGAGGAATGTCAGATGCTTTATCCAATCCAGTCCAATAATTGAAGGGGAACATACATTCAATCTTTGGCGCTCTAGCAGAAGGCAAATAGGGGAGGTTTATATTAAGACATTTCTCAGGGAGTGTGTGGGCAAAATAATACAGACTTAAAGCCAGGTTTTCTAACTGCTTTACTTTGAAGAGCTCTGTACTTTGTTATTATTAGAGGCAAGGTAAAATAGTGTTCCTTTTTGGAATTATTTTGTCCCTTCTTTTACGTTTCTTTGTCCATGTACCCTCCCCCCACCCCCCCACCACGACATACACAGTCTACCATACGCAATTCTGCCTCTACATATGACCTGCACCAGGGACTTGGCAATCTGGATTAAATGGCTAGTCAAAAATACAAAACAGCCCAGGATGAGTCACGTGAAAATAATAGATTATAAACAAATGTTAGTGCCGACACGTATCAAAACATCAGGTTTCTCTCAACTTAAACCCTGTCTTTTCTTTATGTCTGTGAATTTGAACCTGAAGTGATCTGAATTTGCCAACTTTGGGTCTTTTGATACAGAGCCAGAATAATGGTCTTTTTTGTATGACTTCATGGCTGGAAACTAGACTGATGTTCCTCCTTGCACTTCATTGTGTTTTTTCTTCATTTTGTAATGGTCCTAAATCATGGTAAGTATCAAGAGACGGATACGGATAAAGGGCTTAAGAGTGTCATAATGTATAAGCTTTTTGCCTTTATGAAGAAGTAGCATGTCTAGGTTAAATGACAGGAGATTGGGTAATATTGTAATTTCTATTGTAACTTAAATTTTAAACAATCAACGTACTGCCTGCTCCACTGAAAGCTGCCATTATATACCTGCCCTGTTTAACTCATATTTCTCTTTGTCTGTTTCTCCACAAGCTTGCTCTGTGAAATGTGAAACAGTAAAAGAGATTGCAGATTTAGTCCAAAGTGTGTGCGTGCATGCCAACAGAATATTAATGAACCCCCAATCTTATTGTTGGAAAATGGTCATTATTATTATAAGAGGGTCATCTCAACATTCACAACTTTTAGAATCTAGCCAGGATAAACATTTTCAATCATTCTTGAACCTTTCTATTATTATAACTATAAACCGTGGTGTACTTTATAGTTTTCCTTTTTAGTGCATGTAATGTATAAAATGTAATCAATACCACACTGTATCACTCTGTTTATACTGCTGGAAGCAAACTGACTTTGCATCCATTAGTAAAACAAAATAAAACAAAGCAGGAAGCCTTTATACTTCTCAGTCCCCATTATATTCGCAGAACTCCCAAACTAGGGATTTGTCTCTCAATCTTACTATAACAAAGTGCAGATCCAGTGACCAGCTTTAACAGCTAGAATTGCGACGGGATCTTTTTAACATTAAAAATAGTTCTTGGGCTGCCCTGAGGACAGGCTAATTACTTTCAAGCAAGCAATTGGGAGTGGAGCCTTTTCAAATCACACCTAATATGTTTATACTGCAGACCTATCCACCCAAATGCTCTAAATCCACCTTATTAAGGTCTTTCTGGCAAAAAGACTCCAGCATGATTCGTACTGGATCAGTCCAAGTTTATGTTGCATGTTTTGCAGCAAATCACTGCAAAAATCACAGCAATTTGCTGCAAAAATGTTTAGTGTAAATTACCCTAAAATATTTAAAAGCAAAAATCACAGTCACATGCTTATCAATTTACCAGTTCCAATATAAAACAATTATCTTCAGTGGGTTAGTCCATAGATTTAATAAAGACTTAAACTGATATGTTTGTGTATGATTTATTCAGACTTTAAGTAAATCCATATTCACTTTTTGATACTAATAGTCCAGATTTTCATTAACAGAGTGATCAAGATCTGAGAGCGAATGCTTTCCTGTTAGATGAATTGAGTCTTGCACTAATTCTTCAAGCACGAAAATAACATATGTAAGCAGTTTTGACTAAAACACTGTGTGTTCTTAAGCCAAGTAAACGACAAATGAGATAATAAATGAAGGGGAAAAGTCAGGTTCCTAACTGTCCTACATTCCTAGATTTTTACTAAAGTGCTTTGGCGAAGGCAATAGTATTTTATTTTCATGTGTTTCCTGTAGCTCCGTATATAAATCATCGGATGTAGAAGATAGCACACAATTGTTGCTTTTGTGCACTTTTTCTTCTTTTAACCTTTCCGTTCTTGCTTAGGTTTGCAGCTGTTTCTTTCATGTTTGTTATGTTCGTTGTTTTTAGAGTATGGTTTCTTCTTCTGCAATCCTTCAGCAAATTCTGGAAGTGAATTATCCTGATCCCTACCTCTGTTACCATCTGCACCCCAGATGGCTTCCGATACCAGGTGAACAATAAGCCTGTCAGCCTCCAGAAGTACTTTCTCCATGTTACCAAACATTGGTGAATGTACAGTAAACCCCAGCTTGCTGGACTCTGGAATTTGAACCTAGTTTTGGACCGGGCCCAAAACCAAAAAATTAAAAAAATGTTTTAATGAACCAAAAATTTCCTCAGGCTAATGTACGTGTGTATTCCCCCAACCTCCAACTCTCATAGTACACACCAACCTGCACTGAACAGCCTCACTGTCCTTGTTGGTCTTCACAGTGGCCAGTGATATCGGTTTGATAGCTTATTCACTATCTTTGGCTCGCAGGATTCAAGCAATTACAATGCCGGAACCGCTTTTTAATTAGTCCGGCTAGCCGGGGTTTCAGTGGTTTTCACATTTACCATTAAGTTAAAATCAGTACTTAGTTTATTTACAGCTAATTATATCAAAAGAAGCAATGATAAGAATTTCACAGTCATCTTTCACACAGTCCACTCTGCCTGTTTCTTTACTGAACAGCTGACAATGAGAATCTCTCGATCAAGCAGCAAGACTAGGAACCCAGTAATAAGATTGGACCATTTAGTACATTGAGTCGTTACATTATTTTATTGCAGTTCTTTATCTTTCTCATCTTTCTCCATATTACTTCTTAGGCGTCTCAATTGATTCTGCATATACGGCTTTTGGGGCAGTGCATTCCTTATTCCCATAACCCTTTGTGTAAAGAAATGTTTTATCGATTCACTTTTCTCCAGGTCTCTTCTAATTTTAAGATTATGAATTCTAAGAATTTGGATAGAGAAAGCATAGAGCTTGTTTGATCTCTGATTCTTGTAACTCCCTTCTCCGACCTAGTTAGGAGATGGCTGCTACCATCTAGTTATTATTGGTATTTTCCCTTCCAGGTTCCAATACTTCTTACAATAAGCATGAGATATGGAATGTATATCATTCACAATGGACACAATCAACAATAAAGTCAGAGCACTAGTTTCACACAATTAAATAATAATAAGCACATGTTGTTGATCATAAATTGATCACTGTGAACTGGTCTAATTTTCCACCTATTTCTAAATTAATCTATCACAATATGTTTTATATCGTGCAGGACTCACCCTCCTTTAAGCTTGTGATTTGGTATCCATTCTCCCTGACTGGAATTTCCTACTGTGATTTTTTTGTAATCATTTCTGACCGACTACACAAGAGTGTGACAGTAATCCTTAAAAGCAAAACCTCTTAGATAAATAACACTGCACAGTGCCAGCGGTTGAAGAAAGTAATAACAAGCTTTAATTTAATTTCAGTGTCTTGCTCATTTCTTTAGGTTGATTTGAAAAGGCCTTTGGGACAAATCAATAAAATTATTAATGGACAAAATCATTAATCAAATCACCACATTGGTTTGAGTTATTCCCTTTTGGGAAAGGTGGTGAGATATTCCTGGATCTAAAAAGCTTAGATATGTTAGCAGTTATGATTCACATTTGCTATAAATCACCTTTTCAATCAATGTTCTTTATTGTTTTATTAATTTTTTTATTGAACAAAAACAAGGATATGTAAAAGCACAGAAAATACGTTATTTCTGCCTCGGACAAAGAACAATATAAGCCGATGTCCCATTGATATGTTAGAAATAAAATTCATAGTTGGGTCCATAGGTAAACATCTGATTCATAGCTGAACTTATGAAATGATACTAACACGATTATGCAATGTCAAGTAGAGATAACTAGGAGTATTAAGTTGGTTATGTTGTACAGATCCCCCAAACAGTTGTATGACTAGAGGGGATAAATCTGCTCTTGTTTACTTGTTACCCTGAGATAGCTGGTCAGAGTAATTCTGTTAGCCACAAAGGTCTCCAAAGTATAATGGTTCTTCCAGTGTGCATCAAGAAAATAAAACAGAAGAAACAGTACAAATGATGATTAACTGATGATTTGACCTATAATGAACTGATCTTTTCTGGAGTGACAACGCAAAGTCAGGCTTCTGCTCTTGAAATAATAAATCAGAGAAGTTGAAGTCTCAGTATAAATTGAAACATATTTCACCCGTGAATATAGTTTTCATTCTCGTGTCTTATCTGGACCTCTTATGTGTGGTATATGATAGTTTTGCAGAGGTCAGGCAAGTAATAACCTTGTTCTAACAAATCATTTGGCAAAGGATCATTTTGTAACTTGGGATGTCACCTCTCATGTACCCGGTATTGGGACAGTGATTGCCCAAGTAAAACAGTGACAGTGGTGGCTATCGATTACATTTATTTTTGCTGACCAAATAGGCTGACTGTCTGACTGGATATAGAGGAGCCATCCAGGCTGTACTCAGGCAGAAGAGGAGATTGGATTTATCCATACCAATTTAAGGAATGCTTGGCTTGTTTGAATTCACGTAAAATATTTCTCCAGGCTTATGGCTGGAGGAGTCTTGACTCAGCCAGCATCTCACGTGCAAATGATAAAAGGCTTTTAGATAGGAATTTAATGGAATTACAATTGAGGGTAAATGTACTGTGTCAGATGTGTCAGACATCCCTGGCATGAGTTGAAATTGGAGGTACTGCCAACTTCAAATGTAATAGGAGCCATGCAGTATGACTAATTTGTGTAGGTCATGTAAAGTGGAAAGAAGAAACATTCTCTTTTCTGCACCACTGCAAACAGAAGACCAATTAGGTCTTGCACAATTGAGAGATGTGTAGAGATGTTACAGGTTCATGAGGTGACAGAACATTTTGTGATAGAACTTCAATTGTTTTATCAATGTGCAGGATGAGTTGCACATTGTATGTCACAAGTTTTAAAATTGTCATTGATCAGGCAGAGAAAGAATAATTTGCATCATGAGAAAGCTCTGTGACAATTATTTCCTACATTAAAAGATCCATTCTTAGTGCAGATAATTGGTAAGTCCGTGTGTGACTGGAAAATGATCATAATCTCTGTAAAGAATTCAGTCATCAAAATTACNTTTTGTATGTCTGCAAATTATTTTGCAGCATTTATATTTGTGTCACATCACCAAAGAATAATGAACTGAATGCATAGATATGCCAGTCATGATATTCATTATGATCATTGGTTAATGTAAAACCTGCTGTTATGGTATTGTAGTAAACAAATTAAATAGCAAAAACCTCCTTATAATTAGCGATCTCCTTTAAGTCACTGAAGCAAATATCGTCCATGCGATTGCCCGGGATATGCCTTTTGTGTTGATAACAGTTCATTATGAACCAAAATGTGTTTGTTTATCACATCTGGGGGTGTTTATTTAATAAGAAATCTGAAAATTAATTCAGAATGTGGGAGATGAGAGCAAACAGATATTTGACTACAGTGTAAAGAATCCACACATTTTGCGTGAACTTCAGAATTTGGTTTATTATTCTAGTGAGTCCAGTATAATACAGAACAAGGTTCTAATTTGATTTTTTATTTTGCTAAAACATTTGCATATCAGTCGTATTTTAAGATTATTATTTTCTGAAAATTATCCTTAATATTTATGATTCATTTCCTTGGCTTGCACCTGCTCCCCAATTTTAACCATGTTTCCTAATCCTGCTGGGGTATTGAGGGGTAGAATGGGTGGGGCTATGGATTTCTCTTTGTTTGCCAATAGCAATTGCTTGCACTTTGCTTTCAACCAATGCCAAAGGTATTTGATGTGGAATAAATTAGGCAATTTGTATGACGTTCATCCATTGACTGTGTTCCTGTGAAGGTACATGCTGTTATCAGTCCAAGAACATTGGCACCATAAAGAGAGTATAAGTCATACACCTGACTGATTTTGTCTCCGTTAATAAAAATAATTGATTTGTTTTAAGGAGCAGACAAATTAAAAAGTGATGAATGCAGCTGATGTAAAAGTACTTGCAGTGGGAGGGTAAAAGTAATTTAGGAGATGATAGATGAGATGAGGAGAATTTGTTTTCCACAGTGATCTGGAATGCACTGCCTGAAAGGGTGTTGGAAGCAGATTCAATAATAACATTCAAAAGAGAATTGGATATATACTTGAAAAGAAAAAAATTGCCAGGCTATAGGGAACAAGCAGGGGAGAGGGACTCTTAGCTCTTGGATAGCTCTTTCAAAGAGCCAGCACAAGCACAATGGGCCAAATGGCCTTCTTCTGTGCTGTAGGATGCTATGTTTCTACGGTTGGTGATCTTGACCAATGAAAAATATAAAGTTGTACAGATTGGTCTGCATATTTTATTTATTCCTCAAATTCAGTGCGGGTTTGAAATAAGGTTATTTATTCTGATCTGGACATGAAACTATTTATTCAGGGCACCCTCCCAATAACTTTGCCAAGATGTGACAAAACACAGACAGTCCTGTATTTCCAGCAATAGTCAGTCAAACCCCACCTGGACCACATTAGAAGAGTTTTACCAGCTATCAGCATCCAAACAATCCATATGTTGGAATGTGGAACCCCATATTCTACCAACATTTGATATTCTGCCTGTGGTGTTACTCTTCCATTCCTGATTGCTAAGCGTTTGCTAATTTTGCGAACTATTATTTTCCTTTGTAAAGTATTTTTTAATCATAACCAATTCTCTACATTCCTGATTTAAATCTGTTATTTTTGATCACAGGCAGCAAAGTGGACTGTTGTAGATCAAAAAGGTTTGATATTAACAAGAGACTTGTGTTGACTAAAGTCTAGTCACTGTTCTCTCATACACTGACCTAACTAACATGTCCTTAGCAGTAAATTTAACCACCATCCAAACTATAGTATTTATACAAGTTTCTATTTTTAAGGTATATTTCATATATGTGTGTAAAAAAAGTGGGAAAATACTAAATCTTGCTGATGTATTATACCACAGGCACTGGCTAGCCACGCCAAGTAATCTTTATGTGTAAACACAGACAGTGAAAGTCAACCTGTAAATTCATGTGGGGAACATCAAGGCTAAGTCCAGTCCTATCTCATTAAAGTCTCTGCACACATATAATTTCCAGCAGGGTCACTGCATAGCAATAAGGAACCGGAACCACGACTGATTTATTTTGCAATGTATCGACAACGAGATAAAATAGTATATCAAATGCAATAAATTATTATCGTTTTGGTATCAGTACTCCTCTGGTGATCATTGATTGATCATTGCCTACCTCAGGACCTGAGTCAAGGCTGGCATTCCAGTGAAGTTCCGCATCATCAGATGTGCCGTCTTTCAGATGAGATGCTAAACCACGATCATGCTTGCCTATTCACGGACGTGAAAAAATCTTACAAAACTATTTTAAAGAGAAGGGAATTTCTCCCAGTATCCTAGCCAAGTTTAATGTATCCTACACTCCATGCATTTTGTGGGAGATTTGCTGGTGTAAAAGCTGCTGTGTTTTTTTTACTAAACAGTCACTTTAATTAATTACCTGGGAAGTGCTTTGAATGGTATTGTAATGATAAGGCAAATACATGAACTAATATATATCTTGTGGCAGAAACTGAATTCAGACAAACAGTTAAAATACCAAGAACACAGAACATCACATCTGGGCACATCAAGGTCATTAATGCATATTTGATAAATTATGGTCTATCATTTCAAAACAACTTAATTCCAAGAAATGTATTTTTGTTCTTATAAAATCAGGTTATCATTGATCTACATTTGACTGTATAATTATCTCCATTAGCTGCTTCTGTTTAGCTTTAGCAAAGCCTTTCTATCTGGTCCCGTGCTCCTGCCTGTGCTACGCTTTAGCCATTTCAGTATTCATGCCACAGTGCTCTTCACACAATAGGTGACAGTTACATCAGCCTCTATGACAAAGTAGATCCTCTGACAGTAGTTACAAATACGCCCTCTGCTATTGAATTGACCTTTCTGTTATTTGGTACGGATGACAGACGGCCTGAGCCTGGAACTGCTGGCACAGTGTTAAAACAGGAATTAGCAGTGCAGAGCGTTTGGGGAATGTGAAGGTTACACTCTATGTTGGAGTTTTCACCCAGTGGTAAACTATTTGAGCATGTTACACACACTTCACCGTGACCGAAGGAAGCTTCATCTTTTATTTATATACTGCAACAATGTACAGACATTTGTCAAATTGACAAAAAACAAAGTAACAATGTTTGCTTCCGCTTGGGTTCATGGTAATTGACTTCAGAACAACATCCATGTATGTAAGACTTAAAATTTTGTCCTGAATTATATTCATAAATTATTTTATTTGATTTTTCTGAGATTAAAAAAACACTGTTGTTAAGATTCGTTGCTGAGGTACATATAGTTAGAATGGTGCAGATCTGGGCTGAGTAAGTAATGTTGTTGATGTTAAATAGAAACTTAAATAATGCAGATCCATGTGAGGTAGTTGAATAGCACGGATTCTGCTAGCTATTTGAATAGGGCAGATCATACTGTTAATTATCCTAAGTAATTGAATTGTATATATCGTACAACATTGGACTTTGCTTTATTCAGGGAAGTATTTGGTTTTGAACATTTTAACTGTCCAATATAATTCTATTCTAGTGTATATTTCTTGCCAGTTTTGCTCCTTTCCTGAAAGCATTCTCTGTTTGTTGGTGTACGGATGCTGGTTGCACTCCTCCAACTCGATCAAGTGTGATCATTAATACTGCTGCCATGGCTGAGAATAGCTGACTTGACACAGATTGGGATTTGAATGTGTTGCCTTTTTTTTCTGTATGGCCTTTAACCACTACACCATCGGTGATAGAAACTATTTTGCAAATACATTCTTTAATTCTCTGTTCAGAAAGTATTTACATAGAACCATGTTAGTATGTTTAATACAAGCAGTTAATTGAAGCAGAATTAAAGTTAAACAATACCCAGTTAAATTGTTGCTTTTAAAAACTTGGATTGGAAGCTTTCCATGCTGTGTTATTTCTTAGTAACGATTTACTAAACTCAGATGTTTCAGTAATGAAGGTATAATTGGGATTAATGTATTCACTGGGAGTCAAACCACACATACATTTTACACTAATGAAGCATCTACTGAGAAACATGTCAGATCCAGCTAAATAAATTTTGAATATCTCAAATTAACTTGACATTTTGATATTTATAAAACAGTTGCAAATCTCATTAACAAGTCTGGCTTCCCAGAATAAGGTGTTTAATGTGCATAAATTTGCAATAAAATGTAAATATAGATAGCTACAACAGATTCCTTGATGGCCCAGTGAGTTAAAGGCACCTTGATGGTACAGCATAAAGCCATGTAGACATTAAAGTTACAGTCTACGGTTGATTTCTTATTTCAATTGCTATCAGCAACCTTGAGTTTATGGAGATGAAATATTAGCAAAGCTTTCTGCTCCTGACCCCTACCTGCTGTAAGGTGGATGAAGGAAAGTGATGGGATTGTTCTCGATTTTGCTTCTTCCATGAATGAATAGGCTGCCAGAGCTCATTGTCAAGTGAAAAATGACAGTTAATGGCCACTTGGTTGAGGTAAAAGGTAAAGGAGTCAAAACAGTTTTAGCACAGGAAAGGATGAATTTGTCAATGGAAAAAAGACAGATATCTTACAAACTTGTCCCTAGTGGTTGCTGGGAGCTCAGAAAGATTTCATTACACTAAACACATAAAATGTCCCACAATTTCCCACAGATATTGCTCAACGTCTGGGACATTGCTGTGCGCATTTGGCTGCCGTGGTTAGCTCACAAAATACACAGTCACTCCACTTTACAATATATTTTGTGAAGCGCTTTGAGATGTTTCAATGACATGATAAGTTGCTATATCAAACGCAAGTTTTTTAAAACTTTGAAATACATCACATGATTCTTCATAAAGCATTAAAATATGACAACTTCATAAATATCGCTGTGAAGCTCTGTGTTTAAATTGTTTTGAAATATTCGCTGGTTGCTTGATGTCCCTTTAACACTGCTCAAACAATCTGACTTTATCTTGCAATTGAGCTGAAACCTTATAGTTCACTTTCAGGTATCGGTTGTTTTAAACGTTCTATGCTCTATGTTCTATGTTCTATGAAACTCACGATAAAAAAAATCTTTATTTTTCTAGAGCGTCAACTCTGCATGACCATGGCTGGCTCTAGCACGCTGCCATCCGGCGTATCTGGGATCAGTAAGGAGCTAGCTGACCTGCGACACCTAATTCAATTCCCTGAAGAGATTGCTAGCATATTGACCGAGCAAGAGCAGGAACTCTACCGTAAGGTCTTACCACTCGACTACCTCTGCTTTCTGACCCGGGACTTGGCTGGTTTAGGCTGCCATAGCAAGCCACCCCCCCTCAAGACTTCTACATCCGCACCAGCTCTTAGCAGCAAGCACAGGGAGCACAATGCCGTTGAAGGTCTGGTGTCGAGATTCAACGAGGTAAGATGTTACTTGTCTTCTGATCTTCCACACTAGTTGGTCTTCAGGGAGAGAAAATTGGGCAGACAGTACCTTGAGCTACTCTTGTGCATCTCACACTTAGAGAAAACTTCCAACTTATTCATGCAGCACAGAAGGTGTGTGGCACGGTCACTTTCAGGGGGAAAAAAAGGAGCAATTCTTGCAGACAAACCCATGTGTATAACATTTTAAATGGGATTAAAAAAAAGTAAACACAGAACAATACATTAGCATGCACCAAGACAGTAAAATAAGAGGACATAGATTTAGAGCTGCAAAAGGTTAATTTCAGGACAGATACCAGGAGGGTTTTTTTACCCAGAAAGTAATTAACAACTGAAACAAGGTGGTTAAGGCCAGGACACTGGACTCATTTAAAAAGCAGCTTGATGCTGTGATAAGGGGAATGGTTGACTTGGTGTTCTGGAGGGATGAAATCAGGTAGGCTCAATAGCATTCTTCATCCAAACTAATCTTGTGATTTGAAATTATTTGGAAGCACATTTAATATTGTAATATGTCGGACCAAATATTTATAAACTGCTCCTACATTATTTTAATGACATTTATGATATATTCAAATTAATTTGAATGTATCAGTAATCTATAACTCTTCAAACAAGCATCTATTTTCTTTTTGAGAAGTCAGATGGTTAACAATGGTTTAGTTGCATTCTTGCTACAAAAATCCACTGTATTCTGTTGCTTAGTAATTAATGAATGAAGAGTTCTGCCATATTACATGCCAAAGAGATTTAGAGACTAGAGTGACAATGCTGTATTATACAAGTATGCATTTGGCATGTTTCAGTTACATATTACTATGTGAAACAAGGTGTACTTTCATACTTCATTTACTGCATTACTAAGCTAATCATGGTAAAGGCTACATATTCGTCCTTTGTTGGTTCAAAATGTACCAGTCATCCCAAAAATCCTGTCCATAATTTCTAATACCAATGTTTTCCAAGCCATGTTTTAAAATAAAGATAGCAAGAGATTTGTTTGATAAGTGGACCAATTTAGGAAAAAGAACACAAAAGGAAGACGGAATGGAATGAAATTAAATGAAAAGCATTTAGGGGGAACACAGAAAACAGTAAGAGACCATGGAGGAAAGCTAGAGTCAACAAACAAGAGTACATAATTGTTTCATTCTGTATTTTTCTTTCCTATTTATTGTGCTATATACACTTCAAATGAAGATTACGCTGTGTAATAAAAAGGACCAATCTTTGTTTCTCTGTTGAGAAATGCAGTGAAGGGGGTCAGGGGACCCAGGTGACTTGGTCGCCAAAAAACATTATTCATTAATGGAGTCTCTGCCCCTCCACCCCCGCCTCGCAGCTCTGTGTTGAGTGATTGATCCCAGCTGTCAAGCTTGCTATTAGCCTCATCAACCTTTTGTTGGGTTGAGGCTGAAATCAGCCAAAGTTCCCTGATCACTGTTCAAAGACCCTGTCCCCTACCGGATAGCGGAGGGTGGTGGGATCAGGCCAGGGCTCTGGAACCCCAATTCTTCCTTCCTCACCCCCTCCCCACCCAACCCCAAACGTAGTTAAATACTCACCTTTGAGACTCATACAGGAGCCGTGTAGTGGAGGGCAGACTGTGGCACTTGGAATCTAATTTTTTTTAAAAAATAATAATAATTTGGTTACTCAATCCATGGCTGTTTGTGGTGCACTGCTGTGTGCAATTAATTGACTGCAGCGTTTTGCCCACAAAATATACACTGACTACACTTTACAGTATACTCTGTGAAGTGCTTTGAGACATTTAGAAGATGTGAGAAGGCGCTGTATCAAATGCAAGGATTATTATTATTAATATATATTCATTTCTTCAGTTTTTTTATTCTCTTGATTATTATTCTTTCAGCTTCATTACTGTTTAGGTTCTTGGATTTGTATTCTGTCTTTCACTTTTTTTTGGTATTCCTTTATTTCTTTGTTTCACTCCATTTTCCCTTTTTTCCTTGGGGTCATCTCCTTTCCAATTCCAATTTCCAATACTCTGCTCAGACAGAAGGAGCAGGGATACAACCAATTTATGAAAAAGAACACAAGGAAAGACAGGGTGGATTTGTCTTTGACCTACTGGAAAATGTGATGAAGATAAAGAGTGTTTTGACTACTCCTATGGAAATACAGTTGACATCCTGAAAATGCTTCATATATCATCTGTGTTCTGTTAGCCAGAGTTGTTGTTCTACAGTTGATACTTCACTAATAACAGCCGAGTCCACAGCTTGAGCTTCTATTCACAAGATCACAAGATGAGTTCAGATCAAGAAGGTCTTTCGGCTCATTTCATCTCAAACTTCCAGAATACCCACCCTGCTGTCTTTCTATCACAGGATCAAGGTGTTTCAGTCATTAAGTACCCTTGGTGACAGTTCTGAATTTGCCTTTTGCAGTCATAAACCTATATCCTCTTGCAGCCATCAAAGGTAGCATTTTGGCCTGTTGATACCAAAGTTAAATCTGTAGTACATGAGAAAGTGGTAGATTTACTGCTGGATAATCTGCTAATTGTATAGTTTGTAATGTGGAAATGTATTTCCAATCATGAAGTTCATGAATATTGGCATCTTCCAATTCGTCCAATCCTGAAGATGCACTAGATGTTTTTTTCAAAGCTGAATGTAGTAAACCGCTTTGAATTACTGTAGTTAGTTGTGGCACTCCAATTTACTATACATACGAACTTGCTAGGCAAAAGAAGACTAAGGTTCATTTAGTTCGCCTTCCACCAGCCTGGCAGTCGCTTGACATGTCATGTCCAAACTGTACACTGCATCCCGAGATCCTAGCACTAGCTAGGAAGGGGGTAACAAAAGTAACAAGTTCTTACGTCTGATCCAGATGCGCAACATCTGTCAGAAGGTACACACTAAGAAGGTTGGGTGAGGCCAGGAGTGGGATTGGTTGTGAAGAACTCTATTGGTTTAATATACTGCTCTCACTCATTGTCCAGACATACACATAAAGAATAGACATTTGGACATCTACTGGGAGAATCTGATTTTCATGGAATTGTACCCCAGCAAAAGTAAGGAGAGGAGTGCAGAAAAAGATAAAAAAACTGTAGCATAATTATAGCAACTGAAAATGTATAAACTGTGAAGAATTTTTCTTTCAACTCCATTTCAAGTACAAATACTCATCTCTGCTCCTCAATTTTGTTTGAGCCTGGAGGATTGCGTCATGCTAGCATCCTAAACAAAACACACTTACTGTAAGGAGATCATTTTATAAATCTGCCCTGGTGGACTCCCCTTAATCAATATTACCATGACCCAAACTGAATGTAATCGCAGGCAGAGGGGAGTGTAAAGTGTAAATGAAATGAAGGTTAGCTTATTCCTGAAAACGAGGACCAAAGAACTTTTGACATGACCGATTCTGTATTCCATCTATTTAATTTATACTTGCTTGTGCCATAAAGTTCTGTCACAGAAAGTTGGCTAGTGTTTAACCTTTCCCTATGAGGATGATGATAATAATAATAATAATAATCCTATACATAGGTTATCAGGGTATTCTGCACACTTCAACTTCATAATGGTCCAGTAAAAAAAAGACTCTTCATTTGTCAGTTTCTCATTATCATAGATTGTAGGCCACAAAGCACAAGTTTAGCTAAGCTAAAGGCGGCCCGACTTAGAGTTTATATGTTATGTATTTCCAGCACACCAATGAGCTGCCAGACAGCACACTCTGTTCTTTAAAGAACATACACAGTTAACATCTGTTTAGTCTCCACTTTTATCCTAGATAATTACAGACTCAAAATCTATATACAGTACTCTTCACTTACTATCTTTCTTCCTTGTCCAATTTTCAGCTTTTGTTATGCTTTCCTGAATCCTAACTGTTAAAAAGTGCTCAGAGACAACAATGACAAAGATGGACACTTTCAAAATTGAGTCCATCAAGGGCCTACGGCATCTCTGCAATAATTGCAAACATTTTACTCAGTGCAGTGGTTTTAACACCATTTATTATTATTTACAGCTTCAACCTTTCCCATGTGCATGTATGTGATCTATGGTCCAAATCTATATCAATATTAATGCTTTATCTTGTGGCTTTTTATACAATTCACATGAACATTTACAGTTCTTAATGACTTCAATTCCCTGAGGGAGGCAGTAACCACAGGTACTATTTTCGAGAGACAAAACTGGAACATCTTCCTCTTACTGTGAAGACAGATGTGAAACAATTTAACATCACTGATGCTTTCTAATCTCCTGTGATATTCCTTCACAACATATGCCATAAAGCAGTTATCTTGTCATTTGAAATCCATCTACTTTGTACAGAGCTAAGAAAACATGAGCTCCATTTTGTTATTATTGACAATCTGGCTTTCTATTTTCTTCTACACCTCCTCGTTTGAGTCCTAAACAAATGTTGCTCAATATAAACAATCCTTAGTTTTAGGTTATTCTTTATTCAGTCACAAGTTTTTCCCTCCCCCGAATTTGCACTAACATGGAACCTATTACTAAAGTGAGCTTAACTCAAAATTAAACTTAATTCAGCACACTTGATTCATCATACTTAACGTCAAACTAAAGTTATGGTTTGAAAAAATTGGAACTTTTTTATTTTGTGTTTGCTAAAGTCATAACTTCAGTATTGTTCATATTTGTTGATGCTGTTATGTAGTGAAGATCTAAATAGTATTGTTTATTGTGTGCAGCACATTCATATTTTTTGGCGTTCAAAGAGACCACCATCATTGAAACATACAGTGAATTCATGCCTCGTTGCTTTTCTTTGTAGTCATTTGTCACTCTATTGCCTCTCTCACTTACCACCACAGTCTTTGTTATTTACCTTGTTAAACTTCCACTTAACAGCTTACCATCTGCCAATGTATCAGGGCAGCAAATAGATGTTGCTGTCTTTTCGTCCCTCCTGATCAGCACTGAACATGAACACATGTTTTGTTTTATGATTCACAACACATTGCAATTGGAAATATTGGCAAGAGTGAGGAGAGGTGTAAGGCAAAAGTGGTCTCCCTTGAGCTGCAGTGAAAAATCTAGCATAATTGTAGCAACAGAGGTTATATCACAACCCTCATAACATCAGCAATACATAAACCATTTGTAGCTGGTACTATAAATGAAGGACTATGTGTATATGTCCATGTTTGTGCTTATGTGTGTTTATGCTTGTATGAGTCTATAAATGTAGTCTGTATATAGATTATTCTCTGGGGGGAGGGGGAGTGCGGGGGAGGGGTAAGCAGGGTCTCCGAGGAGTTGAGCTTGGCTCCAGCATGACATGCTTTTCAACAGTATATGGGAATCGAGCCAACCCTCTGTGGCATTCTCTGTAGTCTAGCCTAAGCCAGGCGGGTCTGCAGTGTCCCAGGGCAGTACTGATGACAGACCAGCCAATCTGGCTCATTGGCAGGATTTGAGGGGCAGACAAGTCAGATTACCAGAGTGGTGAGGAACATTAGGAAAGTTTGCTAGGGAGAAATGAATTGTAACCGACAACTTGGATTTTCCTGGACGTGTCATCAGGCCAGAGATCAAACAAATGCATTTTGTTATTTAGTGTAGTGTAATGCCTCTTCATTTAATACTAGTTCTGGTGTTGAGGTAAACCACCTATTGATTATGGCCTTTAGCACAGTTTTCAATAATCAAAAGTCGTTTAAGACATGCAAAACTGCACAGAACTCAGCTTATATGATTTATGTGCGACTTATAATTGAGGTCAGAGGGAAATGTAACATTTCACACTGTGGAGGAGGAGCAAGTTGAGCAGTTACAGCTGCGTTTAGCAGTTTGCACGGAGAGAAATGAGACAATCTCGTAAACTGGCTAAATAGTCCACCCGGAGTTCTGGTGCAGGGAGATGATTCAATTTCTGCTTCCAGTATCAGTCATGAAAATGATTTATAATGTTGGTTTCATCAGCAATTTTTCTTCATCTAACTTTTTCAAACAGCAGCATCTGAATCATGAAAAACCTTATATGATATAACGCTATGTCAGGTTTTATGGATCTAGTGTAGAAATGTTTAGGTCATATTCCAGAATCACTTTTGGTTTGTGATCTCCTTCTAGAAGAGTATCTGTAGCATCAAAAGATAATTCAGCTCAAAGTCCCTTTAAGGGGCATAGCTAAACACATCTGTTTTGAGGCCAAAGCATTTGAGGCCTTGTTTATGATTTTGATGGTCATTGTGAAATACAGAAGTCTGCATTAATGGAAAAGCACAAAATCATGTAAGATATACATCATGTGTTCTCACTCTGTTTAAATGAGTTTGGAAATCAGTCTTTTGTGTATTTTTGCAATTTGACACTTTTTGGGGGTCAGCCAGGTGTCTGACACATGTAGAAACCCATCACCATGCTTAAGAGTATCCAAACCAGACTGAGTTCCACATATGCTTGCCATCTACGCATCAAATTTCCCTGTGTATTTTAGCAACAATATGGCCTAGTGGGTAAAGCAACAGTTGAGTGAAGCAGTAGGCCTTACAAAACTAGAAAGGTGTAGGTTTGAAACCCTACCTTTGGGTTAAAGAGCGGGAAAAAAACATTTTCCTCCTGGTTGCTATTTGGAGACTTCTCAAACTTTTGGTTAAAGACCAAGTGTAACTTGGTTCTAGAGGTTGATCTTGTGGATTGATTATGAAATCAATGGTAGTTTAAATGCTGGAATTTAAATTTGCATGGTGTTGTGTGAGTGTCCTTGACGCTGGAACTTGCACTTTTTGCAAAAGGGAAATATGACTGATTTAGACAGGGGCTGAGGCGGGAAGTTTCTTTACTAAATCTAAACAAATCTGGAGACTTCTATTGCAAGGTACAACTGTGTGGAGTTTGGTCTAGGATAGCCAACCTCACAATCAACTCACACAGTTGAGATAATGGAAGGCTTGGCACCTAAGGAACTGTATCCAAAAGGAGAATAGAGGCAAACACTTTCAGGAAAGCAGGAAGTGGGGAAAAAAGATAAAATAAAGTAAATTGTATATATGCTATTGGAAGGAGGGAGCTCAATAGCATGTTCTCAAGCCTCTGTTTTCCCTCATGTTTTTAACTGGTAAATGTTATGTATAACAAACTGTACAACTGAAGGATTGAATTATGTTGGTTGTTATAGGCTATGTGTCTTGGAGTTACGCTGGTGTCTGCAAGTCTGCGCGTGACTGTGGGGTGGAAAATTTGTCTGAAGTAATCAAACAGTATGTACTGAGACTAAAATCTTTTCCAGGAGTAAGTGCCAAGCTGATTATCAGAACAGCTGACTTATGTATCAGAGATGAAATAATTTCTGCATTTTTGGTACTTTAATCCTTAACAACAGAAGCAATAAATGCCAAAATCACAGGGAGAAGCAATTTATTTCAGGAATATTTGAAAATTGCCTCATTATTGCCAGATGTAGCTTTGAGTCTGGGGTACAGTCTTCAACACACGGATCGCGATTACTTAAACATATACAGTAAGTCCTAAAACAGGTATTGCAGCAAATGCCTTCGGACTATATTGAGTTTCACAATTCAGTAGTTTATTGTAATGCCAGGTCGGATTTTGATTTTTGCAGATCACAGATCAGATGTTTACAGCTACAATACATTGAACAAGCAGCAATTTGGGTTTGTCTCTTCACCTAAAGAATGCATTTGATTTTGTTTACAAAAAACATTTCTGATCATTTTGTTTGCCTGTGTTGAAATTTACCCCTATATTGACATGAAATGTGAGATGGGCCAAGTCTCAACACAACAACAACAAAATTACATGTATAGAGTGCCTTTCACGTCGGGAGGATTCAAGTCTCCCGACACTTCTAGGATTTTGTGGTTTGTTCAATGGGTTGAGTGAGATATTGCTTGTAACTGCCTGGAAGTCTGTGTCTAAGAATGTAATTTGTGGCACCAGAAATCGCTTATATAATAAGTATTTTGGCTCCACTTACAAAGAGGGAGGGTGACTTCCAGTAACACAGGGATTAAACCAGTAGTTCGTTAACAATAATTGATGGATTTTTTTATATAACAGTACTTTGAGCTTTTTTCCTGTCCTTTTCTGGGCAGAAATTCTAGTGATTCAGATTCATCCAATTTACTGTGTATAGAATTGGGGGTTTGAGCTAATAGGAAAGATTTTGGAAGCTGCAAATATTTATGTTAGAGAATAAACAATCGAGGGTTGATCTTTTTAAAGACTTTCTGATCCAAAGGGTTACAGGATACAGACAAAATTAAACAGCAATATTTTATTCAGTGTGGATCACATGATCTCAAATTCTGAATGAAAAAGGCGAATGGACAGTTCTAAGTATGACTACTTTACATAGAGAGTGGTTTACATGAGGAATAGATTTCATATGAAGGTGGTGGAAGCTGAGAGTGATCAGTTTCATTATATTTATGATGGTAAAGAAAATTTGAGGGGCAATGTGAGAAAACGCTTGATGATATTTGAAAAGTAATCCGACTTGATGGCCTGCTCCGTATTTTTTGAGAAATACACATTTCTGTGATGTTTCTGGTGAGGACTACAATAATAATAATAATCCTTGCATTTGATACAGCGTTTTTCACATCTTCTAGATGTCTCAAAGCACTTCACAAGATGTACTGTAAAGTGAATTGACTGTATATTTCTGGGCGAAATGGGCAGCCACTTGCCCACAGCAGTGTCCCACAAACAGTCATGGATTGAAGTGACCAATTTTTATTGTTTTTTTTCTTGAGGGATTATTATCAGGCGTGTGGAATAAGGAAACTTGCCCAAGATTTCGCCCTACCGGGAATCGAACCCAGATCTCTCACTTGAGAGGCGAGTGCTCTAACCACTGAGCTACAGGACTACAGATGTAGACATAATCTCTTACTGTCACATAATGTAAAACTGCTACTAGTTTGAAAGAGCTGTCACACCAGATTCCTTAATCTCAGCAAGCACTTGTAAATTGACAAATGCTATGTGTAGTGCTTGGCTTGCAGAGACTAATGGTTGGATTGAGCTACAAGCTGCAACACACTCACCCAGTTGTTGTCTATAAGGACTGTCTGTTCTTTGCAGCTCAGCTGTGTTCAAATCCCTTCACTCTCTGGGACCTCCCTACCTCTCCATCCTCCTCACTCCACCTCCAGTCGACTATCTCCAGCCTCCTGCTCGTCCCTCGCACCCTCCGGCCCACCATCAGAGGTCGTGCTTACAGCCACTAAGTCCCGAAACTCTGAAACACTCTCCCTCAATCCCTCTGCCTTGCCCCCTTTCTCCTCTTTTGCAAGTCGTGCCTGAAAATCTTCATCTTTGTGCTTTCGGCCACCTCCCCATACCCCCCACCCCACCCTGGCTCGGAGTCAGGCAAGTGCACTGAGACACTACTCTGCTTGGAGGGCGCTATATGAGTGCAAGTTGTTGTTGATGTTGTAACTGTTCTTTGTTTTATTGTGTCGTTCCAATGCATACAGACAAGGTATATATATCTATATATAAAGATAAATGTCCTTGTCAAAGTTGTTTCTCTGAATGTTAAGTCACAGTCAATTAATATGGCAATTAATTGATTGTGCCAATAGTAATATCTCTACCCATGGAAACCTTCTATTTACTCCCTTTGTAATTCTTACAAAATGTTTGTGTAATGAATAAGGATATTATTACAATTGAAACTATAAGATCTGATTTACTACACTTTATTTTAATGCTGATCTTGGTTTTACTTTTTCTCTCCCTCCTCCCTTAAAGTCACAAACTTTTGTTGGCATAATTCAAACAAAAACTGATTGGCTTGTAGTTAGTCAAATTCCAATGATAAAACTCTGGGTTCCTTTGTTTGTTCAGGGAAGTTTTGGCTTGTGAATCACATTCAGCTCTGGACAATCAGATTTGTCCTTGATGTTGGAATTGTAGCCAAAGTTTTGTCTGTCTGACTCTCAACTTTAATCCTCAGTTCATAAACTGTCTCTACTATTTCAGTCTTGTAGCCTAAATCTATTCTAATGTGTTTGAAAATGTTGTTCCTTTGATGACTGGTTGGTGGAGTGAATTTATTACATGACTGATGGATACAGTGAATTGATTTAATATCTGGGACCTGGATTGAGATCTAGCTTTGAATGTCTGATTAAATAAATTTGTGACCCCTCAATAAGTGCAGTTCAACTGGATTTAGGACTTAATGGTAAATATGCAGTTAGCCAGTTGGGTTTGCCGTACACTTTCAGATGTTGGCTTCCTTGATGGAAGTAATGTCTACAGGTGGATGTTTTTTTCAGACAGTAGATTAGTAGATACACTAGGATTCAGATATAGACCTTTCCAATCACAGGTAATCTTGGATAGTTCAGCATCTGAGCTACATGAGATAATATGATAAGAGTTCATAGAATTAAATTGTACCCTACCACAATTTGTGGGTAAAATATGAATTAATTGTAGTAATAATGATGTTATTAGATATAAATACTGATTACACAGTCAAACGTATGGTACAATGTGCCTTTTGAATGCAGTGCTCATCCTATTACAGGTAAGCTCCTGGGTGACATGGCTGATTCTGACAGCTGGCTCCATGGAAGAAAAGAGAGAAGTGTTCTCTTACGTGGTACACGTGGCCAAGTGTTGCTGGAACATGGGTAATTACAATGCTGTAATGGAATTCCTGGCGGGCCTCAGGTATTGTTGATTCATTCCTCCACTAAAGTAGGTTCAAAGCAAGATCAGAATTGCATTTTTCCATATTAAATACAAGCTGCTTTGATCAAAAATTGAGTTTGGCACTTGTTCAAACACAGCTTTTAAATAAGTTAGGTCCAAGCAGCTTTAGCAATAGATTTTTCAGGAATTCAAAGAATACATTTTCTGCATCTCTATAAGATTATATTTGCTTTAAATTGGGGTGAATTTGCATCGGATTGTATTTCACAATGAAACAATTCTACTCCATTACATTTGGGCCAAGTATCACAAAGTTTGCAAGAAGGAGTTTGTTCTGGACCTCTTGCATATCTCCACTGTGGAGATTTGAAACTGTATGATTTCAGTATTGTTCCTCTTGCTTGAGGAATTGTACTGGTAACAATATGATTAAATTGAGACATGAGGTAATTAGCATGTTGTTGAAAAAGTGCGGTCAACAAGGTCAGTTTAATAAGTAAAAATATTGACTGGGCGCGCAAGAGTGCCCTTCTTTCCTGACTCTGTCACAATGATTAAGCCCGAAGCTGGCCTATACCAAATATTGAACTTACCAATGGTATTCTGCAAGCCTCCAAAAACAATATGCAGGTCAATAAATCCAGAGACTGGCTTCTGGCACAATCATTGTGACAGTGTCGGCACAGGCTGCAGTCAGTGACTTTAGTTGTTGATTCACTATATTGGCTGCACTTTTCGTTGCTTAATATTGCATCATGTAACTTGCCAAATTAACCATTCTTCAAATGTGAGCTGGCAAAGCGAGTGTGGGCAGGCTATGGAGTCGAGAGGTGGGACAGTTTATTAATCTCATGTAGTGCGAGTGCTTTCTTTCTAAAGAATTTTTTCTTTAGCTTCTCCAACCTTAATATAATAAAGATTGCACCAACAATGAGCTGTAACCTTATGACAAAATATATTAAAAACAATTCAATCATCGAGACTCACTGGCTCCTTAATAAATATATAATTTTGAATCGTAAATGTCTCAGTAAATAATAATGTATATTCTGGAAACCAAGGTGAAATACAAGATGGTCCAGGTGAATATTGCTTCAGTAGAGAATAAATCTTTTAAAAGATTTAGTTTAAGTGTTAGCCATAGATATGTTTCCCTCTGTTCTCCAACAACATGTTCAGCCCAGTCTCAGTCGCAGACTTTTTCCCCTGCTAATAATGTTTTTTAACTGTGTTACAATTATGATATTTGTCTTCGTTATAGTGGTATTGTAGTGGTTTGAACGTTTCCAATCTGTGTGTAACATAAACTGAGTTTTGTCATAAAAGAAAGTGGCCTCAAATAGTGAAAGCCAGAAGTTTGGTGAATCAGATTAATGAGTGATACTGGACCAAGAATTGGACTCAAAAATCTAACTGTAGTCAATGCTAAATATGTGATAGGAAATCTGGAAGATGAATGCTGATCAGGGAACAAGCTCTGGGAGTAATGGGTACTGTACTTTGCAGGAGATTAGGCAGCACTGTGTGACCTGGGTCCAAATCACCTCCTGCAAGACCTGTGTCCAAATCACCTCCGAGTCTGGGTACAAATCAAATTCTTGTATACCTTCCTATAGTTGTAAATATCCTGCATGGAATGAGCTGGGCTGAATGGGTGGAATTAGGACACACAAAACTGCCAAAACCCACGTTGATTTAGAAATCTGATTCAGAGATGTCAAATGGATACACGGTGTGAGAAATGCACAGCTTGAGGGTGTTTAATGTACTTATGATATTGTAACCTTCATGCTGCAGGTCCAGGAAAGTACTAAAGATGTGGCAGTTCATGGACCAGTCTGACATTGAAACTATGCGAAGCCTAAAAGATGCTATGGCACAACATGAAACATCATCTGAATACAGGAAAGTAGTTAGCCGGGCTCTGAATATACCCGGCTGCAAAGTGGTTCCCTTCTGTGGTGTGTTTCTAAAAGAGCTCTGTGACGTGCTGGATGGAGCAGCCAGTTTAATGAAGTTTCACTCGCGCTGTGATTCCCAGGATGACACCATAGAGGTAAGAGAATTCACTGACAATGAGGGCAAATTGAGTGATGACCGTAAATTTATCTCAGAAAATGCATGGATAATAATGTTCCTTTTTATGGAAGATTTACTGAGTGATGGTATTTTATGTGAGGAGTGTTATTGGTGACATTGGCATTCGCCTGTTCATTGTAAGGACAATGTTTTCCTTTTACCGATTTTTTTTAGGTTGAGTTCCTGGAACAGACAGAAGCAGCCTGCTCAGAGAACTCTTTTACCAGAACTGCAAAGATTTTTTTTTGTAAGAGGGAGCAGGGAGGGGTTCTATTAATCCAATATGTTCCTTGCATATGCTTTAATAGGAAATGATGCAGTTGATCTGCTAAAAGGTTTTGAGTAATGTAATTTAAATTGAACTACTGGGTTACTGGGTATGTAATTGAATGTTGGTGTAAGTCAAACTTTATACCGAGGCATTTAAACTTTGGAAGGTAAACCAAGTTGCCTGTTAAGGTACCAGTCCCTGATTGCATTTCTTGTGGTAGATGTATGTATTGGACAATTATTCACAAGATAAGGTCTTATATCCTATTTGTTTGAATACGGACAATGTTTCCAGTTTTAATGTTCCAGTTTTAATGGCCATTTCATCATAATCATTGGGGACAGATTCTCACTGAAAGAAATTATTTGTCTCAGTTTGTTGCAGACTACAATGGACAGAACAATTTTTTGCAGCGAATTGGGAAAGATGGACTTAACAATATAGAAAAGGAGTCCACAGTGAACAGCATCCTCCAGATAATTCGAAGCTGTAACAGAAACGTAGAATCTGAAGAAGGAGAAGAGAATGCCAGCGACAATTGTACTACACGGAAGAACTCCTTCAAAGATAGAAGCAAATATCAGTAAGTATTAGAACAAATTTTTTAATGACATTTTTTAACTGTATTCATCACAGTGTATGAAGTAGACCTATAGTAGCATCTCACAATATCAACAGCAGATAATTTACATGTTTTCTAGGCTGAAGTGTACTAAAGTAATCAAAGGGAGAATTCCTCTTTTTTTAAATAATGTAGCATATTTTTCGGCTACTATGAAATATTCTTCCTTCTAAGCTAAACCTCACAATTCAAGTTAAATTTTTCTTTGGTTGCTACCGAAATGAAAAAAAGTACTGTGGGAGTGGAAAACAAACAAACAAACAAATAACTAACCCAGACACATGGCAATTTTGAAAGTAAATAGAAAGCTTGCAAACAGAAATAAAACGCAAAATACTGCAGATGCTGGAATTCTGAAACAAAAACAGATTGCTGGGAATACTCAGCAGGTCAGGCAGCATCTACGGAGAAAGGAAAATGGGTCAAACTTTCCTTTCTCCATAGATGCTGCCTGATCTGCTGAGTATTCCCAGCAATCTCTTTTTTTGTTTCAGCTTACAAACAGATCTGCCTTGATCCTATTGCAATGGTATCTAGACTTACTGTCATTGACACAGTTGTTTGGCTCCAGTTACACTAACAATAAGTTCACCAGGACCTCCCATGTATTTTGTGCTCTCCCTCCCACACCTTATTAATTTCAAAATTTCACTTCAGAAATTGGGAGATACAGCTTTACAATAAGAATGCCAGCAAGCTCGACTGCAGGGGAATATTGGCAAGAATGTTATGGCTACCCTTTACTCCTGTTATTACTTCCTCAAGATATTTAATATGCAGAAAATTCATCAGAAATGACATCTGTAACAGTACTGAACCATTAAACACATCATTGGGTGCCTGCAATAGTTTCTATTGTGGGTACGGCTTGAACTAACATAACCTTCTACTTTGCAAACACTAGCCTTACTCCTTAAAGCTTATGTTGATAAGCATACATACAAGTATACCTATATTTTGTACCGTTTCTGTGCACTTGTTTTTTTTTTGTTGACAAACTTAATTATTTGATTTTTCTTTGAGGATAGTTTCTTGGGTCATAAAATATTTTATTTTGGGTTTATTCAGAGCTAAATTACTCACATTTTGGCAATATATTTTTAATGTATATGATCCACAAAATGATGTTCGAACAGCTTTGTGTGTTTAGCAGTTAAGTGGAACTCGACCTAACTTTCAATATTTTTGAATTTACAAAACTTCAGTTTGATTTCATGCTTGAAGTGTTAGGTTTTCAATGACATGAATCTGAACGTCATTATTTAAGTAAACACATTACAGTCAGTGCAAAGAGGAAGGTTAAAAAAAAAAATTAATCTGCCTTCTGACTGAGGTTTACCTTGGATCCATACAATAAACAATGTCAGTTTGGTCTGACACTTAAGTTCACAAATACTCACTTTGAAATTGCAAAGCTGTCGCTATTGTATCATGGCTAACATCAGTTCTGGCAGAACGGTTATGAATCATGTGCAGTTGGACACAAATTGAACATAGGGATCCATCATTTTGACTGATGCCAAAAACATGCTTGCCTAAATGTTTGTGATATTATTTCTATTGTAATTTGGTCCAAAATTATTTCACTTATTTTGTCATAATTTGATCTTATATTTATGTGACTGTCCATTATTTTTCTTCTTCAGAATTCTCACTTATCCTTTTGTTTTATCGCAAGCCTAATTTTACTCTGTTTCGGTACTTTTCTTCTTATATCTCTCTTAAGCACAACTACCAGAGTAAAGAAACCATCAGAATCTAATCGAGTATTGTAAGTTGAATTTCTGCTTGGTTGTCATCTGCAAGCAAATACACAATAACTAACAGCCTCTTACGAATCAGAAGCTTTCGGGCATGGCTGCTGTAACACGTGAATGTGTGGTATTCAGATACCCACTGGCCAGCTCGGGAATCTGAGACTATTCCTCATCTAAGCTGGTGTTGAGAAGTCACGAGGTTCAAAGGTGGCAATCAAAAATAAATTTTAAAAAATGTTGATTTCGAAGCTAAAACAGCAACAACTCGCATTTATATTGCCCCTTTTTTCAGACTTTCAGTTTCAGACTTATGCATTTTTAGACAAATGCAGCTTTTTGATTTGAATGTGAGTGAAGCCATTAAAAATGACCAAAATAATTAAGAGAGCTGAAGGAATTTGGAGCACCACAGAAAATATAAATGGCCCCCAACTTCAAAGAACAAGTTCTTTTCTGGGAATGAGGCACTTTTCTAACTGAGAATAGGTGGTAGGGTCTGCAATCTTACTAAAAAGCTATCTTTGGCCAAATCAGGGCAAAATCATATTGATTGTTCTAACAAACAATATAAAATAATACCCATAGTTTCAGTGTTTCTCGCATGGATTCAGCTACTAGAAGCAAAACAGTTTTGATTATTCCCAAGAGAACTTGTGTTATTTGATGTTTGGCATTTTATATATGCATGACTTCTTGCACATGGACTTTGTAGAGCAATGTGCAAAGATTCAATTAATGATGTCAATTAGGCTGGGCCATACATATTTAAATCCTGAATAGCTGTATAACACAATTGTCTCTTAAGCAGTGCCCATATACCTATTCTGCATTTTGACACAATATTGCTTCACAGGAATGTATGGCAACTGTGAGCTGACATGGAGTGGTATTGGCCTTGAAAGTTGTTCCAATGGATGTGATAAGAAGTTGAGCGCGCTTCCAAAACAGAAATGAGGAAATGAGGAGAATGGCTCTAATGCTTTCACTTTCCTATCTCTGTTTACACAGGTTCATTGTCGGAGATCTATCAGATTCAGAAAGTGATTCTTTTGAGCAGTCCAGTGAATGGGATCTGAGTGGAGCTGAGGAGCAACAGAAAGCATTCAGCCATGAGACTGAACTTATTCCTTGGTATGTACTGTCCATCAGAGCTGACGTCCATCAATTTCTTCTGCAAGGGGCAACCGTCATACATTATGACCAAGAGGCCCACCTTTCTGCACGCTGCTTTCTCAAACTGCAACCTGATAATTGTACTCTAACCTGGACAAAACCTCCTACTGCCAGTCCAGCCCACACCAAGGTGAAGAGCATGATAATGGGTAACAGTGCAGACTCCTGTCACAGCAAGTTTCAGATATATGGACATGTGGCACTAAATGGACTAGTAGAAGGCTTCTTGGATGTGTCTGCTGTGAAAGCTGTTTACATGGGACATACAGGAATTGATCTGAATACTGTATGTATACAAAACAAGCTTTGTTCTATGACTCTGGAGGAGAACTGTGTGACTCTGCTATATGGGGTCCATACAACTGATAACAGATTGCTGCACTTTGTGGCCCCTAAGTACACCGCTAAAATGGTGTACAATGGATTACAGGAGCTAACAAACGCTGTGAGAAAGATGAAGAAATTTCCTGACCAGAGACTCCAGTGGCTGAGGAAACAGTATGTCAACTTATATCAGGTGTGTAAGAGAACAGGCTCACTCACCCACCCTTTCTAAACAAAGTCAAGAATTCATGCCAGAAATTACATATTTTACTTAATCTTCATGCCTACTATTTGTAGTGTTGTTCTAGCTGGAAATGTATAAAAGAAAACATGGATTTTTGTCAAACTGGAGATCAACACAATTTTGTTCAATTCAGTTCCTCAGTAAACCCGTGGGACTGATACCAACAATTGCTATTTATTCAAAGTCATATGACTTCAAATTGCATTTGAGTGTGGATTAAAATCAAAGTACGGGTAAGAAATGAGACCGACATTCATAACCTCCTACAACTTCCTTTCATTTTGAGATTTCACTCCAACATTGTATTGCGTCATGAATATAGAAAATAGCATTAAGAAAAGGGATACTTTTATCAAAACTTAAATGGATTGAAGGCTAAATGGGTGGCAATTCTAGCAGTCACATCTTGAATTTGTCTTGATCAGTGATTACTGTATTGTATCTGACTTGTGTAAGTTGTGTAAGGTTGTGTAAGGTTTACCAAGTGATGAGGCGTTCCAAACCTGGCAACAGATATCTTCTTTATTTAAAAAAAATTTGAATGGGGAAGATGGACGAAAACTGACAAGACAATCCTGTGTATCAGAATTTTGCCTCCTGGTTGCTGATCATCAGGTCACATTAGTGACAAAAGCCATTGAGCCACAGCTTTTTGGCTTTCGATTTGAGAAGTAATTGTGACAACATAGAAAGAAGTGGTCTTAGAAAAACAAAATGTTTTAATCACTCTTTTGTTTTAGTCTCTGTTAAACTGCAATTGATACCAAGTACATATAGGAATACCGTATATTGCAAGGATCGGTGTCTCTTTAATGCAGTGATGTAGCTGTTAATAGGAGATTTTTCATTATTGTACTTTCTGTGGCACTTCTTTCACAGTATGGTTCAACTTTATTATTAAAGGTGTCTGTTTCTGACAGGAAATATGCGCCTTCAGTTTCACACCAGTTCTAAAGAAAGAAAGGATAGTTTACCCTGCTCTAATTCTCTTTGAGTTTGTTTCATAAACTTCCAGATTCCTGGTCCAACAAAAAATTAAATTAGGAGTAGATTTTTTTTCAGATTGGATTTAGGCTCCATTTCAAAGCCTGATGGCAATAAATTTGCAATGCTATTTAATAATTGATTGATTTTGCTTAATAGAATTCGATCTGAAAACATTTTTTTTTTAAAAAATTACACTAAAATTTTCTTTTGTCACTTAATTGAGAACATTTAACTAACACAGATGTTTATTTTCTGTTTGCAAGAAAATGTCTTGCCAAGAGAAATAACTTTTCACAAAATTATTTATTTGATTGTGGTTAACATTTCCCATAGGAAACCTTGCAATGTCTGAATAACATGAACAAATTTTTTACGTTAGGAGGAAGGCAAGTTTGAAGGGCCAACACTTGCTCAAGTTATTGAACTATTTGGAGGTAGGCGATGGATCACACGAAACACAACCACAGGGACGTTGAACAGAAACACGGAAAAATCAAACCTGCAGCGCACCAACACACTGGGAATGAGCACTGCCAAGAAGATAAAGAAATCATTAATCAGGGTAGGAGAAGACATTAAGCTATTCTTTCTGAAGTAACACATCTGGTCTGTGTCTGTTGGCTCATGACATAACAAGGACAGATCAGCTTTAACTGAAAAACATAAACCTTGTTCTGCACAGGGAGACAGTGGGGATGTCACGGATGATGAGATTTGCACACGCAAGACACGAAGCTGCAAAGAGCCTCGAAGCAGGAGTGGATCTGATCCTCCCGATTTTCTTGAACAAGAGGAATCAGGTAGTGACCCATCCACTGTCTTCAAACAGTGATCGCCAATGAATGCAGGTTGATTATGGGATGGCTCTGGAATTTAATCAGTGAGAATCAGACACTATCATTGATAAAGAAACTCTAGAATTGTTACTATTTGGAATGTACATCTTTACAGAGGTCACCACTGTATAATCAGTTAATATATTCCAGGTCAAATATTAGCATTGGATTCTATCTCTATGGGCTTGGCCTGACCTGTACCTGAAGGTGATGTTAAAATAAGTACTTGTGTTTTGGGGGGGGCTTTTAAACTGATTTGTTCTGCTGCACAACACCAATCTTGTTCTCTAAGTGGAACCATTCGGTCTAATTCGGCTAATGGGGGTGAGCAGGCCTAACCTCACTCATTTAAAAAAAAACACACATGTGAAATCAAAACTGTATCCAAAAACTGAATGTGTTTTTCTTAACATTTGAATACGTGGAAGCAGATGTGATCTCAGGTCTCCCTCCAGTTCTCTGGGATGTCAGGCACAGCCCAGTTCCAGACTTCTGTTGGGTACGATTGCATTCCAGATGCCGGGTCGACACTTATTTCTATGCATTTAACCAGCCACTTCATAACCAAGGATAGACATAGGAGTATCCATAGCTTTGGAAGGATCAATTGTAATTTTTTTAGAAGCCACAAAACACATGACATTAACCAGCCCTTATTTCATTTTCATTTGACTCTTTTACCTTTTTAACATCTCTCTTCAGATCAGAGCATCACAGTCGGTTCAGCTGGTTCCTGTAGCATTCCTGCTAGAGTTCGTTCCCTCACTACCCCATGTTCCTCCAGCTTAGGCCCCCCGCATCCACTCCAGTGAGGCCTTCCTCCTCTCCAGTCCTGTCAACTATTAACAAGGCAAAACCTGGGTAAGAGAAATATAATTATTTTCAAGTTACTCATTAAAGGACACTGTATCCAATTTTCTCCCATCCTCTCTTAAAGGCATGCCTCTGTGAAACTCTCAGTCTGGTTAGGACGCCATTAAGCATCCCAGTGGTTTTCCACGCATTATCAGCCAGGTGACAAAATTCTCCTGGAAGTGCTGGTTTATGTTGGGTTATAGTTCAGTTGGCAGCAGCTACTTTCATACTTCTTGTAGAACTAACCATTCTTTATCTGTGAGCCTAGATATTGGGTTTTAGCAGTGGAGGGCATCATAGTTAAAACTGATTCTGTTGTTATCTTATCATTCTGGGGGGGAGGTAAGCAGGGTTTCCTTGGAGCTGAACTGACTCCAAGGTGGCATGTTTGGCAAAGGAATGTTGGAATTGAGCCTGCCCTCTATGGCAGTCTCAGTAGTCCGGTTCATGAGCCAGGCGGGTCCGCAATACTCCAGGGCACTGCTGACGACAGGTAGGAATCTTAGCTTATTTGGTTTTGCACCCTCACCCAGGACGCTGGTCAACTATACCAGTTTCACTTCTGTCTTAGTTGTCAATAGCACAAACTTGGCTTTTAACCCAGAACATTCTTGATCTGCATAACCCAGTTTCACCCTAGGCAATATTACAGTTTTGCCAAATGAGCCATCATAGGAGCTAAAATAACACTATTTTAATAATAAAGATCAAAAGGTTAATGTGAAAAGATCCAACTTTTAAATAGTCCAGAGAGAGCCAAAGCACTTTATAATGAATGTGCTGTAATGGCATTCCTGGTGCACATATTCTTGCTATTTTGTACTTGTTATCTAATTCTGTCCTTAATCTTCTTGTAGCACAAGGGGGAGTAATAGCTGGCATGGACGAGTGAAGGGAGGACTGAAAGGATTCCAGGATTTCATGGTCTCCGATAGTAACATGAGCTTTGTTGAATTTGTTGAACTTTTTAAATCATTCAGGTAGAGTGCGATCACACTATTACTAATACTGAAATTGCTTTATTTTTTAAAAATAGCTCACATGACATATAATAATACCTATAACTGGATCCTGAACAGGATAATAATGAGGCTTTGTTAAGCAAAGCCTGTCTAGTTTGCAACCAATTATTAAAAAAAGTTCCCATTTCAATGGAATGTTAATTCATGCATGCACGCAGTGCTTGGAGATTGACTATTTGTTCTTTGTGGAATTAGTGTACGGAGTCGGAAGGATGTAAAGGATCTTTTTGATGTTTACTCTGTGATGTGCAACCGCTCTGGTTCAGAATCCACCCCACTTTACACTAACCTGACGATAGACGACAAGATCAGCGGGCTACAGCCAGACCTAGGTCAGTATTTTCTTGCAATGTTACTGGAAATGCCTTCAGAACTGTAAACTGTTTGACTTTTCTAATACTGTAGAGGCATCATCTTCACCTGAAGCGTTTGCCAGACATTGGACGTGATGACACAAATCACATCAAACACATCACTGCATGATGTGAGAAGCACACAGTGACAAAGTGTCTTTGCGACAAAAGTGACACCTGGCTACTCTATTTTTTTGTAACTCTCCAAACAAAAGAAAAGCTTTTGCTGAAAACTTCATAATGTTAATGTACAACATCCCAGCTGTAATGCCGTTTTCAGGAGTCATGCAAATTAAAACCAAGCATCTGTTTACAGAGCTGTTGATTTATGTGATTTCACTGTTTAATGAAGTCAGGGGCTGAAGGTACTGGCTTCATTATTTTTAAAGTATTAATCTGATGAGCTTCACTCAACATAGCACTTCGGAGGAAACTACAGGCTCTGTGATGCACTTGCGAATAAGGTAATGCCTTTCCTCTGGCTTTGAATGTCTTATAGGCTTTTATTTGGTGGAACATTTTGCCCTTTCCCACACATGAGTCGAATTGCAAATCATTATCTCTGAGCCATAAATAAAACCTGCAATAATAATGTTAGGGGAAGAGTGCTCCATCCTTTCTCAAACTAATTTTCGGTTCTAATGGTTTTAGCCTGATATATTAGCATGTTTGTGTGAGAGCCTGAAAAGGGTTCAAAATGCTCAGGTTTCACGTTTCTTTAAATAGGACCATTCACTGAAAGCTTGATCTTTCATTCTGTGTTATGAATGGCTTGCAGGCTCCAGTCACGGAATCTATATCATTACACTAGTCACAAGGCATGTTTTCTTATGCAAGAGTGACAGAGCTGTATCTAAACATGGTGCTAGCGTGATAGTCTCTTTGATAAGGTTTGTAGAGACATGATCATTTCTACGAATTAGGTTTCCAGCTTGAACCAATCCTTTTCCCCGAATGTTCCTGCTTACAGTTACTTCACATTGTCTAAAACTAGACATAGTCTAAAGCAAGGGGAATGTTAGAATCATGTGATGATTTTCTGAGTAATTAATAAGTATAGTTGATTTGAAGCATGAACTGTTTCTAATTTTGACTTGTCCAACCATGATGATGTGCAATGTCTTAGCTCTTATCTCCTAGTCAATGCCCATTTATATTTATCTTCGATGGAGTCACTTGTTGGGAGTAGTTAAAACGTTAACAATTCTGGTAGATTGAATCAAAACTATTAGATAAGAACATAAGAACATAAGAATTAGCAGGAGTAGGCCATTCGGCCCCTCGAGCCTGCCCCGCCATTTGATAAGATCATGGCTGATCTTCAGACCTAACTCTAATTACCTGCCCTATCCCCATATGCCCTAATCCCTCTGTTTTTAAAAAATCTATCAGTCTCAGCCTTGAAGATGTTCAAGGACTGAGCATCTACAGCCTTCTGGGGTAGTGAATCCATAAATTCCATAAAATTCCATAAATTCACTACCCTCTGAGTGAAGAAATGTTTCCTCAACTCTGTTCTAAAAGGCTGACCCTTAATTTTAAGACTGTGACCCCTGATTATAGATTCTCCTACCAGGGGAAACAGACCCTCAGTGTCTACTTTATCCAGCCCTTTAAGAATCTTATATGTTTCAATAAGATCTCCCCTAATTCTTCTGTACTCTAGAGAATATAGCCCTAGTTTATTCAGCCTATCCTCATAGGTCAGTCCCCTCATCCCAGGTACTTACCTAGTGAATCTACTCTGCACCCCCTCTCGGGCAAGTATGTCCTTTTTTAAATAAGGAGACCAAAACTGCACACAATACTCTCGGTGCGGTCTCACCAAGGCCTTATACAGTTGCAGCAAGACTTCCCTACTCTTATACTCTAAATCTTTTGCAATGAACGCCAACATGCTGTTCGTCTTCTTAGTTGCTTGCTGCACCTGCAAAATAACTTTTTAAGACTGGTGTACAAGGACACCCAAATCCCTCTGAACACTAACACTATCTAATCTCTCCCCCTCTAACAAATAATCTGTTTTTCTATTTTTTTTATCTAGGTGAATAACTTCACACTTCCCTACATTAAATTCCATCTCCCACCTACTCGCCCACTCTATATCCCGTTGCAATCTTTTTGCATCATCCTCAGAGCTTACTCTCCCACCTAGTTTAGTGTCATCTGCAAATTTAGATACATTACATTCAATGTCCTCGTCTAGATCAAATTCTTTGATGTTTTGAAGAAAGAAAAGTAGAATGTTTATAACAAGAAATGGCTCTCATTAATGTAGATTCCTTAACTAAAAGACCAGTAAATGTTTTTTTTTGTTTGAGGAGACTAAAAGACAGAATGGTGATTGGGAATGAAGAATAACATTTGTGTTTATTTGTACAGATCTTTTAACAAGAAATGTGTCTGATCTGGGATTGTTCATTAAGAGCCGCCAGCAAATGTCAGACAATCAGAGACAGATTTCCGATTACATCGCTGCAACCAGCATCGTGACTAATCGAGTGGAAATTGCATCCCTGGGAGAGTGCGGAATGGGAATTCAGCAACTAAATGACTTCCTGGTCAACTCTCAAGGAGAACATCACACTTATGATGAAATCCTCAGTATTATACAGGTTTGGATTATTAATTCACGTCTGAGTTGTACTGTATGATGATGCATGTAATCAGTGAATGTAAAAGTATTGTTTTGCTGCAAAAACAACAACTTACATTTATATAGCACCCCTCATGCAGGATAGCATACCTGAAGTCTTGACAGTGGCGGAGCATGACTCCAAGCTGGGGGGAGGTGACCATAGGCACGGTCGAATAGGAAGGTCTTCAGGCATGATGGGGAAGGAAGGGGCAAGGCAGAGGGATAGAGGAAGAGTGTTCCAGAGTTTCAGGGCATAGTGGCTGAAAGCACAGCTACCAATGGTGGAACAGAGGGCACGGGAAACATGCAGAAGGCCGGAGCCAGGTGAGTGGAGGCAGATGTTCTCATGTTAAAGGTTACATTCGTGCCTCATCTCTGATAACACAGTATGCGTTCAGGTTGGAAATAACATGGTACAACATGTTATGGCAATGTGAGTAGACTGCTTTCAGAAGAATGCCCCCTGTTGGGCCCAAAGAGAGTATGTGGAGTCCTGTGGCTTAGTGGTTAGAGCACTCGGCTTACAAGAGAGACACGTGGGTTCATTTCCAGGCAGGGCGAAACCTTGGGCAAGTTTCCTTACTCCACACGCCTAATAATAATTCCTCCAAAAAGCAAAACAATAATAAATTGGTCATTTTCAATCCATGACTGTTTGTGGGACACTGCTGTGTGCAATTGGCTGCTGCGTTTTGCCCACAAATATACGATCAATTCACTATACAGCATATTCTGTGAAGCGCTTTGAGACGTCTAGAAGACGTGAAAAGCGCTATATCAAATGCAAGGATTATTATTATTTTTCTATTTCATGCATGGTTCATTCTTATGTTCTGACACATCGAGAATGTCAAGTTACTGCTAACTGCTGAATCTTAAAGCAGTTTTGATGTATAGATTTGTATTCACTTGAAATAGAGTGAAAATCTGTCCATTCATTTCCCAAGAAGATTTATCAGTATAGTGCTTAGATGTTGTGCCCAAGGAGAGAAAGAATCCATTGCAATAACAGGACTTGTGATTGCCTATGTTTTGCATCTATGAAATTAATAATATTTAAATATAATTATGGCAAAACTTGCCCAGCATTAACGTATCCTGATCCATACTAAATATTATTTGATGTTTATTGAAAAATATATTTTAATTCCTTCACAGAAATTTGAGCCAGCGGTCAACATGCGTCAACAGGGTTTGCTGTCATTTGAGGGTTTTGCAAGGTATTACTTTGCTGATATGTTTCTGAGTGTTTTCGTTGTTATAGTAAGTTACATTTTGTCACCTATCTTTGTAATTTCTTAAATACACGTGCAATCTACTGGTCTTGGAAATTCCATTAGAAGAGTGCAGGCAAAAGTCAGTGCACAAACATTGGGAGATGAACCCTCATGTGTCCCATTTTATGCCTGAAAGCTACTTTCCTTCAAAATACTACTATCTGACTTAAGTCTCATTATTACACAAGTGGTAGTGGAGAATAGTAATGCTCTATCTACAAGAGACAGAGCCTGTCATGAGAGTACACTGGATTATATATCTGTTTCATTGAAATTCTTTGTTTAGATTTCTAATGGACAAAGAGAACGTTGCTTCAAAGAATGATGAATCCCAGGTCAATATGGAAGATTTACAGTATCCCCTTTCATATTACTATATTGAATCCTCTCACAACACATACCTCACTGGCCATCAGCTCAAAGGAGAATCTTCAGTGGAACTTTATAGCCAGGTACCAGATTTTTAATATTGTTTCTCTTCTACAAATGTGTCTTTTTTTGTGTGGGACCTCTAAATTCTCTCTGCTGATTGCTCCCTCTTCTATTTGTTAAGCACTCAAGATATTCACGCTTTGAGAAAGGCACTGTTTGTGTGTGTGTGTATGTTTCCTCTTTCTCGCTCTGTCTTCTCTCTTTTAACACTGGGCTGTTTCCCCTCCAGTAATGTAAAACCTTTATTTCCCACTCGTACAGGTGCTGTTACAAGGATGCCGGAGTGTGGAGTTAGACTGCTGGGATGGGGATGATGGCATGCCCATCATATATCATGGGCATACTCTCACAACAAAGATTCCATTTAAGGTAGGGTTATATTTCATTTCTTAAACAGGATAAACCAGCCCCTGAACTCTACAGTATAATTTGATGTTGTACATGCAGATACAATTATCTCCAACATTACACACAAACTTTGCACTTTCTCCACAGGATGTAATAGAGTCAATCAACCGCAGTGCTTTTATAAACTCCGACATGCCTGTCATTTTATCGATAGAGAATCATTGCTCTTTGCCCCAGCAAAGGAAGATGGCAGAAATCGTCAAGGTAAGGGATACATTTTTCCATCCATTGTATTCAAGCAGATGATTGATGAGGATTGCTGATTTGCTTTAAAGACTGTACTCATTCATGCACTTACAGACTGCTTCTGTTTTACAGAATGTGTTTGGAGACAAGCTGGTGACTAAATTTCTCTTTGAGAGTGATTTTGCGGATAATCCAATGCTACCTTCAGTATGGCAACTCAGAGGGAAAATCCTCCTCAAAAACAAGAAATTAAAAGCCCACCAGACTCCAGTTGATATACTCAAACAGAAAGTAAGTTCTTTTAACTTTTGCTTTCTTAAGTGTAAGTAGAAAACAGTAGGAATAATCTATTAGTCACATAACGTTAACATGTATTTTGTGTTGCCCAAACAGCTGAAAATTACATTTCAATACCAGCACCTGGTATCAGAGCAGAGCTGGGATAATCTGTTGAAATTTATCTGGAGTGCAAGCAAAAGTCGGAGTTTATTAGGTTGTTATTGGTGTCTAAATTGGGAGATTAGTAAAAGGATTAGTAAATGGCAAATCTGAAACGTTGCTCCAAAAATCTCCTAATTAATGGGTGCCAAAACAACAACAACAAAGATAACGACAAATTGCATTTATATACTACAATTGAAAGTTGAAAATGAGATTTATGTAACTTTGTCTTGTAATCCTGTTATATGATATGAAATAGGCTCAAAACATTTTCAATATATTACTTTACTGAGCAATACACTGTGTTGTTTAGGCACATCAGCTCGCTAACCTCCAGGCTCAAGCCAGTAATGGCAATCTGAGCGGCAGTGGAACCTCCAACAATGATGAGGAGGAAGATGAAGATGATGAATACGATTATGACTACGAATCGCTTTCTGATGGTACTGAAATAAGTTGTGTTGCTGTCAGGTCCCTTTATTCTCAGTGCAAAAACAGTCTTTCCATCTTGAAATCCTATTATAAAGATTAAGAAAAAGGTCGCTATTTTAACAAGTGGCCTACAATTTTTGTGCAATTGTTCAGCATGATTTTACTGGCATGTTATATGGTATGAATAGGCTCAAAACATTTCCAAACTTTTACTCCTTGATCGAATTATGGTAGAACCACCAAAAAAGTAAGACCCTTTCAAAAATCATACCAGCCAAAGTGTGATTTATTTTGGTATTTATTTACCTAAAGTTTACAAGTAAACTTTTCTTTGATACAAGGTATGTAACAGGACATTTGTGTACATGGGCACGCACAATCCATCCAAAGAAGTGGAATCGGTTTCACTGGTTTTCTCTGCTTCATTTTTGGAGTATGCCAGATGAGTTCTTTTGGTTCTGTTGCTTTCTGTTATATTCTGCGCCCACCTGCTTTCAGTTGGTTTAAAGGGACATTTCAGCAGATTTTGAAATGCTGCGTCAGTAACCATGTCATTGATGTTTTGGAAATGACATACTCGTGTCTGCCTTCATAACTGAAAGCTACCCTGAGAAAGATGCTGCTTTAGTTTAATCTGCATACAGCAAGTGGAGTGTTAATATTCTTCAGGGAACCACCAGAGCTATGCTTAATCAGTTTTTGCAGCAGGCAGTTTCACTAAGTCATCCTATTTGAATATTATGTGGCATAAGTTAAACCTCCATTATATGGTGACAAAGCTCCCTTTAACAGCCTCTTTGAAGACCAGTTTGCTGAATATTACAAGCATCGGAAATAATCATCCATTTTGGGAACAGTACTGCCCTATCTCACACTGAGAAGTACTTGAATTCATGCCATAATGGCCCATAGCAACAGCTTAAACAAGCGTAAGGTCTAGTGATCTGAAGACAACAACATGTCTGAGTGCTCCAGCAAATGCAACTGGCTTGCAGTATACTATTCACATCTAAGTGCAGGTGCTTGTACAGTTAAAGTAAATGAACAGGAAATGAAAAAAGCCCAAGTCTGTCAAAACAGCTTCAAGTAACCTCAAATCTGCTTTATAAATGGTAACAGTAGCGGTGCAGCAATACATAAGCAGGATAGACTGTAGTTATTGGAGGGATCAGAGGATGTCTGTGAAATCACTTCCTGCACTGCCCTGTAATGACACCCCTGATAATCACACTTGCCAGTTAATTGAAGAAAACAGTTATTGTTAATCGGGTTTGACAGGAGTCGACTGCAGCAGTTTGTAGAGTTTGTCCTCTCCCTTTATGTTCTTTCCTTCACCTTCTCTGTACATTAAACCTGAAACATTTAATAGCTTCTAAAAAAATTGGCAACAACTTGAACTAATAGGAGCTGGGTAGACACGTTATAACAGAGTGTCTCAATCTAATATTAGTGAAAAAATTGCCCTATTTAGTTTAAGATGGGAAGTTTTTACAGTTTGGCTAAAACTTAATCTTTCTTACCTCGCTATTCTAACTGATATCTGACTTTTCTTTGCTCTTCTTCCCTCTCTATCTTACTTCCGATTCCTGTAGCCGATGCCCTTAATGCTTCCCCCTCTCCTGCTGTGAATAGCCAAGAAGGTAAAAGTACCTTGATTGAATGTTCCTTCTATTGAAAGTGTTCTTTGAAAGTCCCGTGTCTAAGATTTCCTTTTGCGCCTGAATGTACACTTTACAAACTCCTCTTGATACCACAGCAGAAGACCCATAAAAGTAACAACTCATCCATTGCACGTGCATGACTGACCGCTTGTCGGAGCTGGGAAATGACAAGACTTAGTAAATAAGTGTAATTGGTCTTTTTTGGCATTGCGTTATATTATAGTTTCATCACTGAACACATTTGTGTGATGGTTGCATTGTGGATGAGGGAGTGTGAAATTAAAGTATTTTTAAATGAAATGTAAACTCTTTGGAAACATTTTCATTTTTAAGATCTACAATAATATTTTAGTGTGAGACTGCAGTGGGTGTGATTTTGTTTTACTTTCACACTTTTCGATGGGCATCAATAAAGCTCTACCACTTGAAAATAAAATTTGAAAAAACATCTATTACATTTATGTAGGGAATAATGAAGAACGGTTAAGACCACCACAGGATTCAATTGAGTGAGTTCAAATGGTGGAATATATTACAGGAAGGAAGTTGGAGAATTCTGAACTCTGAGATTGAGATCATTCCCTTATATTTTCTATAATAATCCTGGAGTTTCTAAAGTGATATATTTACTTCCTGTTCTGTACAGCTATTCACACTGAAGGATTAATGAAAGTGAGTCAATCATTAATAGTTCAGAAGTGATAATTGACAGCCTATGTATTAACTGCACACTGTAACTGCTATCTTATTTCTGTGAGGGTGCAGTTTAAAAAATAGGAAATTAAAAGGAGCCTATATGTAGGAATGAAATAAGAAAAATACTGAAACATAGTTTAAAAGGTATGTTTTTCATTTACTGTCTCCTCTTGACACATCAACTGGAGTGAGATTTTATAGTGAACCTGTCACTTTTATTAGCCAAGTACTGACTGGAACTGTCAAATTGGGCTGCAGTGGTTGGGAATATTTAGCCTTAGGTGCAGCCTACTTAGTCCATCAATATTAAGGAAACCCTTCTATTAGCTACTGTATTTTAAATGAAAATGGATCACATGTTAATCGACAACTTGTCGATGATAAATTGAAATATTAGGGATTCTACTGCAATAACAGCAATTAATGAATGATCCTATATGAAACTATTAGATAACCAGATTTTGAAAGCTTGATAGCCTTTTAAAGGTTGGTTAATAGATGGATTCATAGAGGTGGCCAAAGTAGACTGGAAAATTGTATTTTCTGTATGCCTTATAAGCACTATAGGAATACGTCTTTTAAATCACATAGTGTATTTGAGAGCATTCTTTCAGTAATATGAATTTCAGTTGTAGCAGTTATGGTAACATATATATACGTATATATTTACAGACAATATTCTTGATGATCGACCTGACAGCAAGTCTTCAAGTGATAAATTCCATTTTGAGTACACTGAAGAAACTCCACGGAGAATCAAGAAAATATCAACTGATGGAACATTACAGAACAAAGAAAAGGCGAAGCAAAAGAGATTTATTGTAAGAAACTGTGTGTCTGATTTGTACATTAATACTGTAAAGAATCACTTGTGGAAAAACCATTCAGTGTTTTTAAGAGAGCAAAGTGCAATGACGTAAGAAGGGAATATGGAAAAAAAGGTAATTTGTTCAAAAAGATCCACTCCCTCCCCAGATCATATACTGTTTGTCCAACCAAGTACCCTATCCAACTCCCAACGCCTCCTAAAGGATAAAATTACAGAATGTGTAACCCTTAGCTTTCAACAGGGAACTGTGGACAGAGTCATTTGCAGGGATATGGGGAGAAAACAAGTAAATGGGATGGACTGCATGGCCTCCTTCCGCGCTGTAAATCTCTATGTTTAGTATTGTTTAGTAGTATTGCAGAATGCTGCTGGTATTAGACCAACATTGCAGAATGCCAAACTTGTTTATTTTATTCCCAGGTTTATGACATGGAATTGGGTGAAGAGTTCTATCTGCCTCAAAACAAAAAAGAGAGCAGACAAATTGCGCCTGAGCTCTCAGACCTGGTGATTTACTGTCAAGCCATCAAATTCACAGGTTAGCTGCTTCCTGCAACTGAAAGGTTGCTCATAATCAGTAAGCAACATACCTTGGTTTGTTCAATCTGCTGTGTAAAATATGTATTTATTCAGATGGTTGAAGATATCTTATCATTAAGATACAATTTAATTGTTTCTTCTGTCATTCTTCAATGACAGAAGATACAATGAAACCCTATATATACTGCAGTTGCATTACTAGAAATACGTTAAAATTGAAAAGGATTTAGCTGCTGTGTTTCACTCTTATTCTAGCCCTTTATAAAAGGGAAAGAAACCACTAATACTGAGCAACACATTTACATAACCACACACAGGATACACAAGGGACTGTAAAGAAAAAAAAATCCTTTGGGAAAACTTGTACCCTTTAGTTTTGACCCTTTCCTCTTCTTAATGGGAACAGGTCTTTCGACTCTAAATGCAACAGGATCAAACAGAGGCAAAGTGAAACCAAACAGGAAGTCCAACAGAACGAGCCCTGGGGAATCTGTGACACCAATTAGAGCATCTGGAAGAGGTGAGTGGCACAGCTAACCGATTCCCACAAGCACACGCTGAGAACTGATGTAGAGTTAGTAGTCGAAACATGACTTGATTTGAACATAGAAAAACATGTTCCCTTTATGTAATAATGATGAGACATTTGTGTGAAACTGTAAGACGATTTAATGGAAGCAAGAGGTCTCTGAAAACTGCTTTAAGGATCTTGCTGTAATAGTAGTAATAATAATAATCCTTGCATTTGATATAGTGCCTTATCACGTAATTGAGATGTCTCAAAGCGCTTCACAGAAAATATTGTAAAGTGAATGACTGTATTTTGTGGGTGAAATGTGGCAAACAATTGCACATAGCAGAATCCCACAGAGTCGTGGATTAAGTGACTAAATTTATATTATAATAATAATCCTTGCATTTGATATAGCATCTTCGAGACGTCTCAAAGTGCTTCACAGAATATACTGTAAAGTGAATTGACTGTAGTATTCTGTGGGCAAACAAGGTGTTTCTTGAGTAATAACAGTGATCGTGAAATCCAAAATGCGTGTAAAGATCCAACATCACTGATCAAAGAGACTAAGTGCAAATTATGCTTCATTCTTTTTGCATTAAACCACAAATGCTGAATATTATCATGCCTGGCCTGTCCTGATTGTGACTATTTGTTCAAGGCAAAATAATTGATGCAGGAACACCTTCTCAAATGGCTTCACAGATTATCACTAAATGCTACAGCTAAGCTATCAGAAGAGATATAATGTTCAATTTGATTTATTTCATTGATTTGCCAAGTGTTGCTTATTTGGGTTTAAAAATGTAATCTATTTTTAAAGTAACAGTCCATCTGTTTAAATAGGTTTGCAATCCATTTCACTCTTTTTTGATTATAAATCTCACCTCAAACAGTTCCCCAATGCTGACTGTTTACACTTATACTTCAGAGAACAAGGGTGAAATTCAGGAAAGCAGGTACATCAGATGACTTGATTTTACTTTGCAAGCATTGATGTAGTATTCAGTTGCAACACCAACATCAACACAGAATCAGTAAACAATGCCCATCATTTTTGAGAAAAATAAGTTTTAAAAATTGAGTTGTCCATTTCAAAGCAGTCCCTGATATTGCTGATATTGTCTAACTAAAGAAAATGGTTGTATTTATTTTACCCAGCCGGCTCTTCTGAAGGTCTGCGAAAGAATTGCGAAGAGCCATCCTCTCCACCTTTCAATCCAACCACCTCTCTGAGCGCTATAATCAGGACACCCAAGTGTTACCACATCTCGTCAGTGAATGAGAACACTGCCAAGAGGCTGTGCCGCCGCTATTCCCAGGAACTGATCCACCATACGGTCTGTCAGCTGCTCCGAACATATCCCGCTGCCACTCGAATCGACTCCTCCAACCCGTCTCCCCTCATGTTCTGGCTTCATGGGATACAGTTGGTTGCTCTGAATTATCAAACAGATGGTGAGCGGCGGGGTTTCAAATGGAGTCTGTAATTAGCTCCGAGGTGTTCATTAGAGGTTATGTCAAGTACATCAGCAGGAGTTAAGGTGAAAATCACTGGAGGATTTTAAAAAGAAGCTCAATATTTAGCATTTATTTAGATCCAATTTGCATTTAGAAATCTGATTGCAGGGTGCACTTCAGTTCCATTTTCAATTCCAGTTGAAGAGCATTTGACCTAAATTGAGAATGTGTGGTATCTTCGTCCTGACGTGCCTGAATGGATTGAATGATAAGCAGTGGGGGGTGGGGTTGTGGGCTGTACAAAATGATTAGAATAAAAGTAGCTTCAAGGACAAGATTGAATATCAATAAGGGACATGTGATGCTGCAGGAAGTAGTAATCAAGTCTAGACATCTTGATTGAAGAATCTTTGCGGTCTCACCCTTCAATCTTGTACAGACTTGTATTCTCAAACAATTCTTGCACTTTTAACACAAATCGACATGGTTATTGCTTCTATGTAGAGATAGGTGTCACTGATCCAGGGGTCTTTTTCTCATCCCTGACTTTTCTTATGTTCTTATCATAGAGGAATGTGGAATAACCTCACTCAGCCTATGTCAAATACAGAGGTACTGCATTTAAAAAAAATTGTCTATGTTGTCGATGCATTTAATATAACGTTGATGCATTTAAGGGGAAGCTAGATAGGTACATGAGGGAGAAAGGAATAGAAGGTTATGCTGATAGGCTTAGTTGAGGAAGGGCAGGAGGAGGCTCATGTGAAGCATAAATGCTGGCATAAACCAGTTGGGCCAAATGACCTGCTTCTGTGCTGTGTATTCTATGTAATTCTATGTTGTATCTATTTCTGGTGCACGCAATGAGAGTACACTAATTAAAATTACATTTCTTGTATTCTTTTCCCAGATCTTCCAATGTATCTGGATACAGCCATGTTTGAAGCTAATGGTGGTTGTGGGTATATCTTAAAGCCAGGCGTTCTATGGGACAAAAATTGCCTGATGCATAACCAGTTCTCTCCTTTAGAACGAATGGAAAATATGAGTCCAGCAATACATACCCTAACAGTAAGTGCAGTAATGTGTTTCATTTATCTGTTGCATTTAGTAGATTAATAATGAAAATCTTTGATATAGTGTCTCATCACTTCTTCAAGACGTCTGAAAGCTCTTCACAGGACATACTATAAAGAGGATTGACTGTATATTTTGTAAGCAGACTGTAAGCAGATTGTAAGCAAACAATTATTAGAACCCAATTCTGAGAAAACTTAATTTTCTCCTTTTTTAAAAAAAGAACCTTGAATAGTTGAATCTTTACACTGGGATATTTACAAGATTTGGAAAGGATTGCTATTTTAAGTGTTATGTGATCGGATTTATCCTATAAGCACATGTACCATTGAAGGGAAACAACCACAGAAGCAGTTCAGAGAGTTCATAGTCTAAAAGCTGAAAAACTACATTTGAAGCAGAACATCTGTATTTTCCATCCCATGAGCAATCACCTGATAGGTTATTTGGCTTGTACTGCTGTAAAATAACATAAATATTTCTGTTTCCTCTGTCCCCATCCTCCCATTTCACATATAACTGAAAAATAATTTTCCATTTGATTCATATTCTCAACCTGCTCAGAATGCTAGTAAGTTTTAGAAAATCCAATAGAGTTTATGCCCCTTAACTTATTTATTTTCATTTTCTATTTCAGGACTACTGTAATGAGAAATTGTAATATCAGTTACTTAGTGAGTGAAATCACATAAGATAGTTTGATAAAAATCAATGATGTTTCATTTCCTTTTAACATGTGAACTGAAGTACAATGTTATGAATGGCCCATGGCTACATTCATATAATTCCCATGACCAGCAGGGTTAAGATGTGATAAAAGCAATGTCAGCCTTTGCCTGACCCTTAACTAGCCTCTGGGGAAACAAACCAGCTCTTTTATGTGAATTTTGTGAAAGAAAATTGGATAAATGACTTGTTGCTGTGCCAGTTTAAACTATACAAAATGAAAACTGTTAGAATAATAGCAACAAGTCCTAAGGAGCTTATGAAATAGAAAAATGATTTGCTGTTCTGCCAGTTCACCCTCTTGTTGACTAGAAGCAGGCAAAATATTTGATGAATGACCAGGTAATAGCAACGCCACTACTGCATTTATGGTACACCATATTTACATTTATATAGAGCCTTTCACATCAGCAGGACATATCAAGGCGCTTAATACAAAATGAGCTTGAATTTCAATCTTTTTTGTGTGATAAACTTATCAGAGTTAATTATAGGAAACATCTGCTCTGTCTATTAGCAAAACTCAGATTTCCATTCTCTTTTGATCCAGATCATTTCTGGACAATATGTCTGTCCCAGCAACACCTCAGGGAGCCCCTGTGTTGAAGTTGATGTATTGGGTATGCCGCAGGACAGCTGTCACTTTCGCACCAAACCCATCCACCGCAACACTCTAAACCCCATGTGGAATGAACAATTCTTTTTTCACGTTTACTTTGAAGACCTAATTTTCTTGCGTTTTGCTGTGGTGGAGAATAACAGCTCTACTGTAACAGCTCAAAGAGTGATTCCACTGAAAGCACTTAAACAAGGTAAGACTGCTCTCTACCCTGAGTGTTCCTGTGTGAGCGAGCTGCAAGCATGCTTGCTTTGGGAGCCCTACACAGTACAGTAAATGCTAAATGTCATGACATTTAAAAACTATAAATCTGTCAAAGTGCAAACGATTGCAAGGAAAAGGTCTTCTGAAGGTCTTTCGAAGATCTGATCTAATTGGCTTTCTAATTGGAAAACAGATTGAAACAGACACATTTTATTGGGAAAAAGATTGCTGGGATGAAGAAGAGCTCCCTTTGTTTTAACCTAAACAGTTTAAACAATGATAATCCTCTTTTCAAGATTCTTGTTTCCCTCTAGAACTGTCACAAGCCAAGGCAGCTGACAGGCTGCAGCTTAAAGGTGGTGACTGACAGCTCTAAAGGTAAACAAAACTGGCATTAATTTGGCATCTAAAAGTGTACTAACTGTGTAACTGCCACATTACCAGTAACTGGATGTACATTACACTCAACAGCAGCAACTGTGCTCCAATGCAGTCTATGGGTGACAACATTCCTATGCATCAGTTTGATACACTTCAGGCTATCAGCAATCACCCCCTGATACAAATACCACATATTCAACCCCCCCCCCCCCAATGCTGATATTTGCAAAGATCATCAGAGCCACAGGATTACCTGCTGGAGGTGACCTTCAGCTATTCAGGTCCATTCTTTTCAGAATCCTTGTTGTTCTGGTTTAAGTGAAGGAAATTGAATCGGAATGTTCCTACAATTTCCCAGCTGGGGCAGGTTAGGGAAGGAAAAAGTCACCCTCTTCAAGAAAGTGCTTTGTGTTCAGTTTTTATTTTGTGAAGCACCAAGGAAGGATGGACAATTTTACAAACCTGTTGCATTGATAAATAGTGATTTTGGGGCATAATGACTCAGAATATAAGATGTTCACTTTGCTTTCTCTTTGTCAATTCTTTGCACATAGGATACAGACACCTACAATTAAGAAATACTCATAATGAACCTCTGGAGATATCCAGTCTCTTCATTTATAGTCGAAGGATGGAAGAAAATTTGTCTGGGAATCTAATATCTGCATCAGTGGTAATTATGTAGATGATCTATTATTCGGTAATTGTCATTTTATAATCGCCAATGTTTTATCAGGACAAAGTGACTAACGGGTTTATTAATCCAATTAGCTGTTTAGCACAGATGAACGGCGAGCTGGTCTTACATATAAAGTTACTATCCACGGGATTCCTGGCCCCGAACCGTTCAGCGTTTTCACCATTACTGAGAAGACCACAGCCAGACAGCTGATGCTCAAAGTGAGTCACTATATTCTTGTGTCATTTGCAAGGTCAAGGGAACCATTGGAAAGTTGTGCCTAATAAGGGAAAGCAGAATGGAAACTTTGCTAGGCTGCTGTTTATGTTTCCTTTTATTTGTTTAAGAATTTTTAAAAATAACAAGAAGTCTAAAATGTAATCCAGATTTACTGTTTTTGTTCCTTAAATGGGTTGATTTGACCACTAGAAGTGCATCCGGTTGAGCAGAAAGGAGGTAATGATGCTGTGACTTTTAGAACCACTTCCTACATGAAGAGATGAGTGGCAATGTTTTTATAATTGTTTGTCTTCATGAAGGTGTCAATTCTGATTAATAAACTAGTATTGAATTCTGGGCATCCAATGTCTGTAAAACATAGATAAAACATTCATTCTGAATGCTTGTGAATTGTGTTTTCTTTCATTGAGCGCTCAGGGTATGTATAGCTGTGCTCTTTAAATGGGATGTTTTAATTTAGAGCTATTATTAGTGGAGGAAAATTTAAATTTATAACTATAACAAATATTAAGAGGACTTAAAAGTAAACCAATTATATTTGAATATGATAAATGATTTGCATAAACCATCCCCTCCCCCTATGATCTGATCAGTCAACTGGCTGAATTTGACATTGGTCTTCTTTTGCAATGATCTGCCTTTAATTTAAACGTCCAAATTAGCTGAAACGATTCCATTTATAGAGGCAAACTCTCATGGAAATTGTGTTTTCTTTCTAATTGCTCTCTGCAGATTGTAGAAACCATGGGTGGCTCTGAGTCAGATGCTGGTGACTTCTTTCTTCTGGAAGAGAAAACATCTCTTTCTAAAGAGAAGAACGAATGCAAGAAGCAGCCATTCCAGCGTGTGATTAATCCTGAGGAGGAGATCCTGGGAATTCTACAACCAGAGGAAGGGTTTGTGGGGAAAATTATTTTGAAAACCAAGGAAGAGGTACATCAGTTTCTGTTGTCAAGCTCCATTTTATGTAGCTTCTTTTATTCGGTGTAGACAGACATTCTGTGTTTGTATCCTCATTGCATTTTGAGAATTATTTCAGTTTAGCAATAATATTAAACTGTAAAAGTGTGATTAGACAATGAAAGAATAGAGTTTGTTGTTGGATGACCTTGAGACATCCTACCTATCTGAAAGGCACCACATAAATGTGAATTTGTATTCTGCTGTAAGAAATAAGCAAGTACCAGAAGTGGACTGAAAAATCTCCATATTCAGAAACATGAAGTAAACTTACTGTCAACCTCCNTTTTTTTTAAACCCACAGAAGCTAAACCAAGAAAACTCCATGAATGAGGAGCGAGAGGATGTGAGTTACAGCAGCAGTCCAGAAGTCGATAGTTTCTTGGTTCAGGTGCATGATGTCTCCCCTGAACAGCCTCGCACCGTTATCAGGGCGTCAAAGTTCAGCACTGCCCAGGACATTATTCTACAGGTAGGTCATATACTTGGTGACGGCTGATTTCTATTTAGATTGGTAGCAGTAGAATTGAAATATTAGTAATTTTTTTTGTCAAAAGCATAAGGCAACTTTAACACATATGTGTCGCCCACAAAATTACTTCAAATTATATTCTGTGAAGCACTTTGAGAAGTCTCGAAAACATGATAAGGTGCTATATCAAATGCAAGGATTATTATTATGTGTCATTGATGCATTTAACAAGTACAGAGAAAATTAGCTGTCTACACCTCCAGAGTAGTCAGTAAAGTAACTTCAGAACTAGAAGCAACATCCATTAAAGCCTTATTCATTTTCTGATTTATGAAAGTAGAATTGTTATTTGTTTTACAGGCACTGAGTAAAGCCAAATATTCCTACACGATCCTAAGTAATCCAAATCCCAATGACTACGTGCTTGTAGAGGAGGTCACCAAAGAGGCTTTAAGCAAGAAATCGTCAATGTCGAAGCCTGCACTTCGAATCCTTTCTGAGAATGAGAGTGTGTTCCTGGCTCAGAGCAAGTGGAAAGGAGCAGGAAAATTTATCCTCAAGCTAAAGGAGGTTAGCACGTCACTAGTCCCCATACACTCCTTCGGGCTGCGGACAAGGCTGGTTCCAAACCTCAGAAACAACTCTTTAACCACTGGCTGATTACTTGTTATAATCATTCAATACAGCCTTTTCTATTTGTTTTTATATGTCCCACCTCAGTTTACAACAGCTTGAGTTATGTCAGCTCATAAACTTTGTCTTTCCTGAGTGTTCTTCAGTTAAATTCCAATGCACAGTTAAATGCGGATCATTCCTTAATCCTCTAATCAGTCAGCTTTTCTTGCTGGTTTCAGATGTTCTCTAGTTCTCTAGTTAATTTGCACCAACTCTGTTCATATCTTTTGGACAGTTTCCTGTTTTGAAGTCTCCCTTTCTACTTTTTGTAGAAGTCTGTCTAATATAAGTTGGGTTGTGGTTAATCAGTCACAAGACAAAGCTGCTACCTTCTATTTGATTATTTTTGTTTTGCTTTCGGTTGAATTATTGTTAAACTTTTTAAATTATTTTGAAACTTTATTATTATTAAACTTTGCAACAGATAGAGAAAACAGAAATCCTTCAAGTATTAATGTTATCTCTGCCTAACCTCTATGTAAATCACAAAATACTTGACTTTCTCCAGATGTCACAATGTACAGTATATTTATGTGACTAATTTCTTCACTCCCCTGTTTCTAATTGCTCAGTTTGATCAATAAATTCTGGAATTTATCAGCAGGCTGCACAAGAAAAGAAGAAAGGCCTTTCTTTTGCTAATGAGCTGAAGCGATTCACCAAATCCAGTAAACAGAGCCGGAGTTTTTCAAGTCCACTACAGTCACCATCATCAGAAAGCTCCCAGAGTAAGGATGAGAAAACACCATACAGTGTGCCATTCTCTGAGATCACCGAGTGACACCTCTCACATGGTTGCAGATTGTGACACTCAGGTATGACTTAATATTTAGCTGTTTGTTGACTTTCAGCACATATCAGCAGTTTATTTTGCATTGGATAATAACCACTAAATTAAAAGTAGCCCACAAAATAGAACATGATGAGTGACCCTAGACACTTTCATACTGGAAAGGACAGCTCTTTTCCAAGGTAGAAAAATGTGTAATGTTTGGCCAATGAGCTGGTATCCTCTGCACTGTAATGTGAATTTCGAGCTCCCAGCCTAGGCCCTGTGGGATAAGATTTTACAATCGTTGCATATTGGGACCTAGTCTCTGTGCTGTGCCTGATGCTGCAGTGAAAGGATAGCAGAATAAGTATTCTGGAAAGATGAAATCAAATGGGCTGAAGGTCCTTCTTCATCCAAACCTCTCTTAGAATCTTTGTGAAGCTTCCACCCAGTGAATTGATAAGTCCCAGCTTCTTTGCTGAAATATTATGAAAAACAGCAGGATGGCAGATTAGGCTGAGCTAGATGAACTACCTGATCAGACTTGTATGTGTATGAGTCGCACACAGCCACACCTGGAGTGAATTGCCTTTATGCCCAGTGTTTGAATTTTAGAAAGATGAGGTCTTATTGTGGGTACAGTTATGTTTATTTATACTATTTTCACGCATTCTATGTGTTTCATATTCCACAATCGTCCCACATTTTGTGTTTGTTTTAAAACCAAGATTGTATGTATATAAAATGAAAATGAGATAGAGCTGGGTCAGTACAAAAAAAGTGCCTTAGCGCTCTTGATACCTGATATTCAAAAGTCATGTCAGAGCTACATGCAGATTTCCTTTCTTCTGTAAACATGGAACAAGTACACTTCAGTGAAAGTATAATCTGCAGCTGTGTTTGCATCTCAGCAGCTTCCACAAATTCAGAATGATGCACATGTCATTTAGAATTGTAATTTAGAAGGTATCCCCTGACAAACAATTCCTTTTATGTTCACTCATTACAAAGGCCATGATAAATAAGTCATTGGTTCATTTGCTGTTGATTTGTGAATTATTACTCTCGGGCTGCGAACCTGTGCTGCTCAGTTCACTGAGCCTCGGATATGCTCACCTGGAATGGAGGTCCCTGAGCTTGTAAACGTCACACAGTTCATAGCAGATACACTCTCTGACATCCCCTGACCAGAATCGAGTTCAGTCCCAGCTCCCAATTTTCAGGTTTCGATACTATACACACTGACTCACATAATTCTGTTAGTTTTACAGTATAGGCGCACATCCAAATACCCAAATGAAGTGAATTATCAGAGGTTTGTAACATGGAAAAGTCATCTTAAAAATGCGGACACCTTACTAGTTACAAGATATCCTGGTGACTAGTATCAGAAGATCATAATTAACATTGCTCATGGGAAATAGCTGGGATATTGAGCGAGTGATGAGTTATGTCGGGTTATCCCAGGAGTGTGTTATCAGAGTTTCATTGTATATAAATGGGATCTATGACACAGCCATATCATCTTACTGCAATTCACCAACAAAATAAACTATGAATTCACTTTGTAATATATTTTGTGAAGCGCTTTGAGACGTCTCAAAGACGTGATAAGGCACAATATCAAATGCAAGGATTATTATTATATAATTTATATTTTTTTAAAAAGCCAAGTGCTGAACTGATTGTTTCTTACAAATGTGTTCAATTAGGATCTCTTCCAAATTGGTGTTTTCACAAATACAGTAGTTTTGCAGCCTGAAGTAAGGAAATAAATTAGATTATTTTCTTCAGGAAATAATATTACTTTGTTCCATTGGTTTGAAACAAAATGCATTTTAACCTTTGAAAGATTCTTTTTTCTTCTAGACGAGACTGCTGTTCACATTTGATTCAGGTCTGTTTCTTACAGATTGTTGTAAAATGAAATTCAACAGGGCTGTGCCAAAGTGAAGGACATGAACCTCTAGCAAGTGTATCGTCAGCCCTTCCTCAGTCGCTTGGTGTTTTGCTCTTTCTTTTTTAAAGAAAAACTGGAAATTGCACGAACGACTTCAATAAAGTAAGAAATCCAGCCATTGGAATGAAGTGTATCATCGATTAACGTGACACAAAGGAGAATTGGCTGACAACGGTTCAGTTTCTAACAAGCAGGCTTGTTTCTTTATAGACTCGCGTTTCAATAGGCATGAACGAAACAGCCAGAAATTGGATCTCTCCAAATGCAGGCTGAGAGCTTGCAGGAGAATGGACAGCATGGCCTCAGCTAGACTGAGCATTGGAGGCTTGCGGGCATAGAACCCCAAGAATGATTATTTTCGTGTTGCGCACTTTCCCAACCACATGTTCCCTGACGGCCATTTGAAAGGCTTGTAGTTGTTCAAAAGTTTGCTATTCTTCCTCAACTGGGATCATGTTAGAAGCCAATAATAGTTATTGATTTGTTATCGCATGGTTAGAGTTCATTTTAGTTGCTGTTTACAGATATTTAAATTTGAAAGAGGGAATGATTCCTTTTGGACTGTGTTGGATCCCTGGACACAGATCAGATTAATAGGAGATGAAAGCAAATCTAATAATTTTACTCCAGTATAAAATCATGCACATTTTTAGATGTAAAAGACACTGTCGTAGGTTTGTATTAAATATTTTTGGTAGATTTCAATTATTTATTTAAGCAGAGATTTAACACTATGTGCTGTTACATTTATTATATTATCTGTTTGTTTCGATGAGTAAGCTTATTTTGATACATATAACAAACATGTCCTGTAAAAAAAAATTGCATTTGTTCTCTCTTCACACGTATGACAAGCGTATATACTGTATTTTATATTTTCTTTTTTTTAAATAATGAAGACGTCTAACAGGATAAGAACTTCCTAAAAGTAACTTATTATTTTATCAATACTTTCTTTATTACTGTTTTTTTTTAAAAAAGTTGCTCTGTCAGGAGACCGTGCTTTTAACAAAAATGTTGAACGTTAAACAGTTAAATGTCCAAACGTTTGAAATAGAGCTTGTTTAGTTGCTGCTTTGTGGTGGCTCAGCTGAGCTGCATTGTGTGATGTGTTTGCCAATTTAGTAAATGCCAAACGCCTGAATCTCCTGAAGGTGCCCAGAGCTGCCACTCACAAGAGGTTGTTCCTTGTTGGGCAATACTGTAATTAGATAACTAATTAACAATTCAGCAGCTCCAACTAGGAACAAGAAACTGGAGTGATAATTAAAGGCTTGATAGAGGACATAGGTTGTCAACGTGGAAACTATGTCTATACTAAATCTTCACAATGTTATCATTTCCTAATGTGTAGCCAAATAGATTAAAAAGTCTGGCAATCGCTACTGGACACCAGCAAGTACAGTAGTTGTGGTTTTGATTTTCCTCTTAAAGCAGCATTAGTTCCATTGTGCAGTCATCATTTTTTAATCGGTGATGGATCATGGTCTCTTTCCCAAGGCACTGTCCCACAGGTTCTTATAATAGCCTGAAAGGGCAGTAGGAAAGCTAGTACAAATGTACATGTTTTAAGCTACAGAAATTGCTACTACATTTTACAATCGAATCTCTAAGGTAACAAATTAAACTTTGGAACTGACAGCACAGTGTTTTTGGAGTATTCGGCAATTCCTGTTGGGTTGGAGCAAAATCCAAGTCGGGGAGTTTGAATTTAAATATCAGTGGCAGACATTAATAAAAGATCAGATCGCTAAGTTTTGAACAGAGATTGGAACATCTGGCACCATTTTAGAATCAGGAGTATAATCTTTATATAAAAAGCACTTTCCTGTTGTCAGTATGTATTTATTTCCCAGCTTTTTGCCTTGGAACTGTTTTAAAAGTGTTCAAATGAATTAGAAATATTGTAAAGAAGTAATGCAATGTGCTAATAAAAGAGGTGGCCACAAAGGCCAAGCTTACACCCCCAACTAAGGATTTGGTCACTGATTCAGCTCCTTAATAAACTGAGGGGAGACAGATGCTCTTTGATCTCCTTTTAATTGACACATTAGTTCCCAATTTATTAATGAATGTTAAGTGTTTCTGATCCCTATCCAAGCACTAATAGTAAGCAGCTGTTTAGTCTTAACGGAGCCTCCACGCCCTTGTCTAAAGGGGCCTGTGAGAGTTTCAAGCATGCATTTTCCTCTAGAATTTGCTATTGTTTTCCAATGGTTTTGCCTTTAATTTTTTGCTGGAGGTTACTTTTTGTTGTTTTGAATATATCTTTGAGTGAAGTCAATGAAAAACAGTTTTGGTGCATTCTCACTACTCTTCTGCATCTTGTACCTACATACTGAAGTCCTTAAGGGGACTGTGCAGATTCATCAAATGAAAGGAGGAACGGGTATGTAACACACTTTGTGCCATTTAAAACCTGGTCAGGTTGATGTCAGAGTGCATTCACTGGGCCTCTGTAGAAAGTGATTGGTAAATATGGTCTTAAGTTTTGCAAATACTACAGTTGAACTGTATAATGTATTTTAACTTGCAGTGAATGTTTAATTTATCAGTGATTGCATATTGAAGGTAAATACTTAAAACAATTGTTTTTGTTAACACATTGTACATTGTGTGAAACCCACAATCCTTTTAACTTTACTCTATTTAGTTCTTTGATCTGTATGGATTACTTTCTGAGTATTGAACTTGTTGGTGTTTTGTGAGAATTTTATTTGTGCAATGTTATCCTTTCAAATGTTGAAACATTTTGCCATCAAGTCAGTTTTTTTTACACAAAATCATTTCTATGTATTTTCAGGTTGTATATGGATTGTGATGTGAATTAATATTTGTATTTATATGTAACTGACTTTGGGAATTAGTGTATTAATGTTGTTGATCTGAATAAATATCAATGATTCATGTTTAAACAATGAGAAAAATATACAGTTGGGTTATTTGACTGGTACATTAAGTTAAAGTGACATTTTAGGATTAAAATCATAATTCTGTTTTCAAAGTTTTAAAATTTTGCCTACAAATATACAATCAATTCACTTTATAACATATTCTGTGAAGGGCTTTGAGACGTCTAGAAGACATGAAAAGCACTGTATCAAATGCAAGAATTATTATTATCTGGTGATATAATTCTATCCAGTAACTATAATAATAATCCTTACATTTGATAGTGCTTTTCACGTCTTCTAGACGTCTCAAAGCGCTTCACAGAATATACCCTATAGCGAATTGACTATGTTCAATCACCAAATTTGACTGATAGTATTGCTGTAAATTTCAGTTAATCTAAAAAATGGAAATAAACATTTTATACTTGAACTATTAAAATAGGATAAGGTACTTGTCCACAAATCTTCTGGAGGGAGAAGGTATCTGATTTGGCTCCAAGGTGACCTGTCTGGCAATAGAGGAATTGAGTCAATCGGAGGGGAATCTTTGTAGACCAGTGCCTGACCCAGGCAGATCTGCAGCAGTCCAAGGTATTGTTGATGATGGTTTGCTGGCTGGAACCAGTCAATAATGGCAGAGATTCTTCTGACTTGACTCATGTTAACCCGACATGTGTAGGATGTTCCTAGCTGGACAAGCTTGTTAAGAGTTTATTGCTATGCTGTTTTAGCTGGTTAAACCTCTGCACACTTTAGTGTCCAAACTTTCCAACCTGCACCTTACTTTCTGAAATTAGGTAAGTAGGATGTGTTGTGAAAGGCGCTATACAACTGTAATATTGTTGTTCGTGTCCCTGGTGTGGTTGTTTTCTAGAGGGGGATACTGAGCAGGGATGTTGTGCTGCTCACACACCACCTCGTGGTTGCCTCAAGCAGCAGCAGTCATAAAGTACGCTGAGACATATGTCTCTGCTGAAATAAATGAAGTAGTGTGTTTACTTGTTGGACATCAAAACGGGAAATATTAATAGTACAGATGAGTTTGTTGCTGTAGTAAAAGGCCAATCAATATTTTGTTTCCTTTTCAGATTCTTGTTGCTTTGCCTTTACAGTATTTTGTGAAGTTCAGGTGAGTAAGGCATTTTGGAAGAGATTTGCCAAATGGAGATATGGATTAATTGCTGAATTTTAAGTTTTTTATTTCTCTAAATTAACTCCATAAAAGTTTGATGGACCAAAATCAAGGTGAATGCTTTATCCTTTAATACATTTTAAAGGTGCAGTTGAGTAAGATGTTTCATACAAATAAGTTTACATATATACAGACATTGAGCATGGATACCATGATTAGCCTTAAAGTTGCAACTGAAACATTCCACCTTCCCTTTCAGATCTGTATCAACATATGCAATGTTTTAAAGTTATAAAATGTATTTATTGAGTGTTCCATTTGGAGTTAACATCTAAATGCTTCCAGCTAATCAGCTGCAGGTGGATTCTGTGTGGAAAATTTCAGCAAAGTTGAAGTCATCAGTAATGCAGGGGCTTTCAAGGAGCTGGTTGATCTGTTGTTGCAGAGCTGAGTCGTGGAACATATGCTGCATTGCAGATGTCTGAAATTACATGACAATGAAAAAAGGTAAGCAGAGTACAGGTATAACTAAAATAGGGATAGAATGAAACAACAGTTAAAGACTTACCTTTCTGCTTGTTGTTACAGAGGATGTAATTGGAGGATTGAATGTCATCTCGTTCATACTGTACTCCTCGAATAGTTCTGTAGCGTGCCTGGCACAAACATACAAATCTCTTCAGTTTCCAGAACAATCTTGTGGCAGCTTAATTTTATTATTTAATTTTTATCCAATAATCTAAATAAATTGACTTATTACACTTCAAACAATGGCCTAGCATCTTCATGAAGCTACTTAACTGGAAGCAACAGTTTAAATTGAAGGCTAATTTGGAATTAACTAATTTGAACCACAAAAACATTCGTTTCCAAAGCCAAAAGCTGAGGCAAATCCTGCTCCACTATTCCCACCATCTTTAAAACCCCGTCTTAACATTTTACTTTGTAAATGAGATGACCTCAACAAAACAAGTATGTATCTATGTAGATTCAGCTCTGTGAATGGACAATAAATTAGAACTTGTCAACAAACCAGACTGGTCTAACAAAGACCTGAATGACTTTAACATGGAGTGACTCTTGGGTTTATATAAAGCGGTTAAAATCTCTTACTTTCTGCAGAGTTCAGGTCTCAGAGCTCCTGAACCCTCTGATGGAGCACCAACACTAAGATGCGTTGCAAAGCGTTGCACCACAGGGTGATAATGCCTCTACAACCAAACAAGGAAGTGGAAAAAAACACAACTGAGTTGAGGTAATTTAGTTGAAATAGACAATCTCTACTTATCAGCAGGTCTGGCCAGAACAATTCAGTTGGTCAATTACTATGGCTGCAACATAACTGAACCTGCAGAGATCTGTTTCCAACAGGAATTTCCAATGCAATTATAATCATTTTACTCATGCAACTTTAAAACATTAATAACTAAGCGAGATTTAAATAATCCTGTAGTTTTATTCAAGTAAAAGCCTCAACTATACTGCTAAATGATTGTATTTTTATAATTAATACTCAAAACACTTATTAAATTATTGCAAAAAGCTTTCAGGTGCTCCAATACACGATTCTTAATGATTAACTTGAATTCAAACATTTTCACATACAGCTCCCTAACTAATTTGTGTGGTGCTAGATATTCAATAAGAGACCAAAGTACAAAAGGAATTTACCTTGAGATAATGCAACTCCCACAAAGCAGTGTTCTGTGCATTGCAATATTCAGGCTCATCCAGTTCTGGAAGATAAAGTCCACTTCCCTGAGACTCATTGTCTAGTAAAATATCCATTTTAGGAAATGTCTAGAGGGGAAAAAAGCTTGATCAAACATTTAGATTTCAGATCAACATTGTAATGACCATCACTTTACAGGTTTTTTGCCAGTGAAAATAATTGGATTTCACGTCAGGACAACCACCCAAGGCGTTGGACAGTCGAGGGTTTACATCTGAGCTACCTACGTGTCGGAATTGGGAGGAGTGGGGGGCAATATTGTTGAACCGACTAACAACTCGCGCTTATTTAGTGCTTTTCACACAGAATGTCTTAAAGTACTTAAGTATCCACAATCCTATAAATTTACTTGATAGTCACTCTTCAATAAGCATTGCTGGGCATTCTTCTAAAAACATGATAATGTGAACTAATTATTCTAATAGCACTTACGCTCATTAATATTCTGTTGGAAGCCAGTATACCAATAGATGAATCAGGCAGAACATGAAGTGCAAGTGTACTCAGGCGCTTAAAAAAAGCAAGGACACGTTGTAAAGAAACTTGCTTTCTGCGTTTTGTTAGCATCGCATCCAAACACTGTAGCACAATCAAAACATCTTTGTTTGTGTGACCTGTAAAATAAAATCATGATCCTCTGTCAAATGGGTTTCTAGGATGCATCTATTCAAAATTTTTACACTGGTGTTTTACATATCTTGTTTCTTCAGTGCTTGATATAGTGACCAAATGTAAAGGGAGTAAATGTAAATCAATGGGTCAATAATATAAGTTGCAACTCTCAATGGCTCTGGATGCAGAGCAAAATCCATAAAATAACCCAGTCCCCTTAAATATTTGACTGAACATTTATTATTAAGAAAAATCATAAAAATCACATCCAACTCACCAGCATGTAACTTGAACAACATTTTGTAAAGGTGATTGTAAAATTTCATAGGGTCAATGTTCAGCACATCACCTGAAGCAAATTGAAATGTATAATTAAGCATAATCAGAAAGTACCTCAAAAAATGTTCATTTGAATATAATTTTACAGGAAAATCATCAATAACAGTGTGCAAAAATAGCACACATCTTATACATCTATAAGAACATATTTGAAAACCTAGTTTGTTTGACAAAAGGACCTACCTTGACCAGAAAGCACACAAAAGGCAGTTTGAACACAGTGAAGGCACTCTCTGTAGCTAAGATCCTGCAACGATAAAGAACAAGTTCACCTAATGTATCGAGCAACAGATTCTGAAGAACAAAATGCTTACCTGGCAAATACCCAATGTACACAAAATAAACGGTTTCTAATTTTTTAAAAAAAAGACACTTTTACTCACCCCAGAGTCAATGAGAGAATGCAGCACTTCCAAGAGATCATCAAAGAACTCGATGTTTATGACGTGAGCGAACCTGTGACAATATTTACATGGGCAGTTTGCAGTTAAGAGGCTACTACAGTTGATAAAGGTATACAGATCAACCCCTTTATAACAAGAGCGCCCGGGTACAAAATCTCAGCTCTGTGTTAAAAAGAGGCATGATACAATGGGCAACTTCCAAGGTCAGTTGCCACTTCATGTGGGCTATGCCAGAAGTGTTCCTGATTTCACATCATTTGCAATCAGCAGCACTTCCTGTGTACAGTGACACACACACACAAAGTGAAATTATTAGCATTCCTGTGCATAGCATGCATGCACAGCACACACAAAGTGACTTTAGTGCATCTTCTCAGTGCCTAGTCCGTATGGGTGCCACACAAGAAGTGAATTTAGCAGCCAACTGGTGGCCATTTTTCTGCAATGACAGGTTTTAGATTTTCAGTATAAGAAAACGTCAGGGCTCACAACCCAATTGTGTTGGAGCGAGGTGCATGTTGATGAGGTTTTCTACTTCTAAATGAGCACGAGTAATGTTTTTCCATGTATAAAAATTCAAGAAGCTTCCTTACTTGGCAAGGCCCTCTAGGACAGCAGGAAGAAGAACTGATTTCTGGGCTTTCTTTAAGATTCTAAAGTATGTCAGAAACACAATGTTTAGGACTTCAGTGTGCTGTTGGTAAAACAAAAGAGAAACTCTGTTAATAAAATGCTTCATTCTACTATAGAATGATTATAAAAAAGTATTACTGGGACAGAATGGAGGACATAGAAGCTTGTATTAGAACATTTCATGAACTCAGCTCTCCCCTTTTAGAAATAACTTGGCACCCTCACACCACTGTTATCAGCAATCTGGCTGGTTCATTCTGAATTGCAGTAAGTTTTACATGCATTGTAAATCTTGAGCTCCTGAGATAAAGACACGATGACACCAGTACTCAAGGAATTTTGAAGGGAATCTTTTCCAAGTTCACAAAACAGTGGTATAAGTTACAGCCACAATTTCAAGCCAAAGTAGATTGGTCCACCAGCCCCTCCTATCAAATTAGCCAAGAGTAAGGAGTGAAACACAGAAACCACATACCAGTTTTAGTTTTTTTTCTTTACTTTCTGAAGCTTCTGTTTCTAGAAGTTCTTTCTCTAGTTTCTCCTCTGCTTTTTTCCACTAAAAAATGAGAAATTATTTAAAACAAAATGATTGAAGAAATTTGCTCCAAACGAATATATGTCCATATCCAGCATTTATCTGGAGCTGTGACAAGAACTGGACAACGCTTATTACCTTTCTCTGCTTCCTGGAGAGACTTTGGCGTTTTTCCTTGAATGTCATGAATTTCTTTTTAGGGGCAATGTCTTCCGAATCCTTCTTAACCTCCACTTCTTTAATTCGCAAGGAAAGAAAGGTGTTCAGCACCTGCAACGTTTAAATAAAGAAATAAATTAATATAACTATTTTTTAAACTACTCACAGCGCTCTCTAGTGGTGAATAGGGGGGTTGGGAGGGGAGAGAAAAATACAAATGGTTATTTGGTGCTGGGAGTCATACATGAGCCAGCATGAGGAAGTGACTTCAGCAGAGGGGAGAAAGTAAACTATGGCAAATATTTGCAGGGTAAACTTTCAATTTGGTTTCAAAATTAGTTTGTAGTTATGAGATAGCAATCCGGAAGAACAGAACATACCTCAGATTTGATTTCGTAATTTCTGCTTTTAACAAGGCCAGAAATGACTTTGACCATTGTAAGTGAAGACTCGCCAACTTTGTCCTGCTTAAAGAGCTTTTTAACTGCCTCGCAACACATTTCTGAAATCTGAAAACAAACTGTTAAATATCACAGGAAAAAAAATAACAGGCATACAAAATCCAAACAACCTACTCATTCAACATACATCCTGTCTCAATGTATAATGATAGAGGTTGCCTTTCTGTAGCAGAAAGTTATCCTGGCTGCTTACATGGATGTTCAGGTATGCTAAATGGACTGTGGTTTATATTGCCTCTGCATTATCAATGATGGAAATTAGCAGATGGCAGGATAGTCAGCTCTTTTCCAATCAGAATGACAATAAGGAGGCAGGATACATTTTGTAAACAGACAATAAATGCATTGGATATTGTTCAAACACAACCTGCATGAAGAAAAATTGCTTTCAGAATCTGTGCATTCACTGTCACCGACGAACCAACTGTACTTTACTAGATATTTGGGGCCTGGTGTTTCTACTAGATGTGGTGCACTACCACCCCAATACTACACGGAAGAAGGATTTCAGATTGGTTAAAAGGGGCACAGAGTATTGTATCCAGCAAAAGAAAAACAGGTTTCAAATGGAAAAACAGAAAAGAACAAAATAAGCAAACATGCACTCAGAATTCTCAAATGGATTAACATGATCCCTTCCAAATAAAAAATTCTCTCTAGATACACTGTACTTTAATTTGGGGTTTCTGTACCAAGTTACTAATTAATGAGCTCTCAATTAAACAGTAATTCAATTGAACAGCTCTGATGCCTAATCAAGAGTAAACCCATGAACAGTTTGTGAATTGGCAGAATACCAAAATTGAATTATCTTAAACTCGCTTCCAGATTCTTGCTCATAATATATAGTATGAACTAGCTTTTTAAAAAGTTTTAACTTTTTACACAGCAACTTTGCAGAAGACTTATATTATCATACAATTAGTACAATCAGTCTACATTTTTTATATTTAAAGGTCTATTTTCATATAATGACTACTCTAAAATATGGATTAAAATCCCACAGGAGTCATCTAAAGTAAAGAAATGTACCTGTTTTGATGCATCATTCATGAGCGGAACAATCATCACAGTAATGTTGTTATGGAAATTAAAATGTGGTAAAGCCACCAGCAATTCACACAAGCATTTTATTGCCACCTCTGCCAGTCCTTTGTAGGCTTTTAAAGAAACAACATCACTCTTCTTTAGCTTCATTTGTTTCCAGTCTGGATAAAAATAATGTATGTTTAAAGTAGATCAGACAGTAAATAACAAAAATGTAATTATGCTTCCTCCATCAGACTAGGCTCATTATTCAACTGTTCTAAGTTCCACGGCAACAGCCTTCTCCTCATATACTGTTCTATGAAGTGTTGCTAGATAATTTAAAACAGCATCTTTAACAGCAGCAACTGACCATTTAATTCATCCATCTTTGGTGATGCAGAAGTCTTTTCTTACTGAATTAATACAACAACAACTTCGATTTATATAGCGCCCTCCACGTTGCACGGCGTCTCAGAGAGCTTCAAAGTAACGGATCCCAGGGCCGAGCCAGGGGGAGGGGGAGGAAGGTGACCAAAGGCGCGGACGAAAAGAAAGGTCTTCAGCCGAGACCTGAAAGTGGGAAGAGAGGGGGTGAGGCAAAGGGAGTGAGGAAGGGAGTTCCAGAGCCTCGGGGCATAGTGGCTGAAGGCATGGTGGCTGATGGTGGAGCAGAGGACTCGGGGGACGCCAGAGATCAAAGAGGTCCGGGGCGCAGAGGAATGGAGGGATTTGAAGACAAGAGTCTTCAGTCGATCCTCTCTGGGACAGGCAGCCAGTGCAGTCTGGCAAAGATTGGGGTAATCGGGGAGCAGTTTGGCGCGGGTAAGAATGCGGGTGGCAGAGTTTTGTATGACCTGGATTTTATGAATGGTAGTCGAGAGGAGACCGGCGAGGAGGGCAATTAAATAGTCCAGCCGAGAGGTGACAAAGGAGAGAGATAATGTCAATTAAAAGGAATTCAATATTGATAAACACAACCAATTCATTTGCGTGCAACTCATTCACACTATAGAACGGAATGTTGAAACAAAGACTAAATGGCAATTAACAGGTTTTTTATTTATTTACGTTGAAATACACATTTGTGTATTAAAAAAATCCCAATGTCAATTATAAAATCCTACTATACCAGTTTGACTTTTTTCATTTCCTAAACAATATACTGTATTGGACTCTCTCTGTGACAGTTTTTGATTTGTGCACAGTTGCGGGCAGTGGTCCTGTAACCTAAGACTAAGATTGATCTTTCATGTTGACCACCTCAAGTCTACAAGAAGACCTTTACTTTTAATCCACTTTCTGTACTAGATTCAAAGATAAACTGGAAAGGGTGCAAATCACTATGCTAACTAATCCCCAATCATCAGGCTTCATTGACATTGCTAATTTTCCTTCTAAAGAGTTAAAAACAAATCACCTTTGAAAATGGATCAATACTAACGTATCCCAGAATCATTTCTAAATCATTGACCATTTGTAGGCTGCAATATCATTCAATTTGAAATGCCTCCTTTATTTTTTGTAAAAGTAGGAAGTAGGAAATTCTGCATAATTATTACAATGTTCACCAGAACTTCAATAATGAAATCTGAAATGATTTAGAAAGTTTTCAAGTACCTTTGATAGTCTGTTCAAGATTTTCCAAATAATACTTGTACTGACTCACTAATCCTTCTTCAAATTCTCGCAAGTGTCGTGTTTCTTTCTTCACCTGAAATTAAAAACATTTGTTAAAATGTTTTGATTAAAACTATATACAAGATCACTTTTTTTAGTCACAATCAGTTTGTCTGGGCTGCAGGCAATTGTATTAATTGCTTGCAACATAAATAACTAATCTTAATTGATATCATTTTCTCTCAATTATTTTTGGTCTCAAACTAAAATAACATCCTATATATACAAATGAATATAGAAATATTAGCAATTCTTACAACTGTAAAATCAGTACAGAGTTCTGAACCGGATACACCACTAGATGGCAACAAAAGCAAATTATTCTAATCTAAATTCCACATGGTTTTTCTGTACATTCATACTAAGAATCCATAAATATAGATAGAACAAGATATTTTTACAACTAGCAAAAAAAACATACTTACACAAATTTAAGAACAGTCCCCAGTACCATTGTCACAGCATTTGCTAATTTATTCTGTACCTTTGCAGTTTCCTCAGATTCAGTGAGAGGCCGTATCCTGTAGGAAGGTGTGATGTCCTTGAAAAGTTCCATCAAAGATATCATCACTAATTTCCGCACAGTTACTGCAACATTTGGATCCGTTTCCATTAACATAGCACGTAGTTCTTTTAACCTTTTGATCTGTTGACATAACATAACCAAATGGCAATAAAACTTTATTTGCCTATAATAGCACTGCTACAGTATATATAGTTATTCCAAAAATTATTTATTTTACTATTCATATTCAGTAACTTTATTCTATGTAATTATCAGTCTTGCAATCACCCCTTATTTGTACCAAGTACCTTAAGCATTAAAATATCATTTCAAAACACTTAAATGCTCTAAGTTGAAAATGAACGTCTTCGAGACATCTCAAAATGCTTCACAGAATGTACCGTAAAGTGAATTGACAATATTTTATGGGTGAAACGCAGCAGCCAATTGCACACTATGCAGTCTCTTGGAATCATTTCTCTCCTTTCCCTTACATCCTTTATGAATGTAACCATTTGAAATTATCTTTAGATTGCCTATACATACATTTTTATCTGGCTCAGATAAGATGGACGATGCTAACATGGCAATGTGAGTTTTTCTTTCATGTAATGTCTTTCTTCGCTGTAACTGTAGTTCCTCTGTGGTCAATACTGGAAGACTTGGAGCAACTAAATTAAGAGGAAAAATTAGATGGAGAGAAAAATAAGTCACATGGCCAAGCATTTCCCTTTATAGCATATTAGAAAGCAGAAATACAAGAACATAACTTGTTGCTCATCACAATGCTTATTTAGCACAATTCAGTAGTACACACTTCATTCCCTATTTTGGCAACTAGCCATAGATGGTTTGGCTTCTTGAGGGGAAAAACAATCTGAGCTCAATGAGACTTTGGGGATTGTCACATGTCAGGAGGTAATATTTTGACAAAACACCTTTCATTTTGTCTTCGTATATGTTTTTTTTAAAACCATTCTCCATCTCAGCTTCTTATTCTGTATACATTTTTTCATAAAATTATTGTTAAAACTGTTTTCAGTTGGATTGTTCATTATTTACTTTATTCTTTACTACCCACTTTTCACCTTTACTTTTGTAGCAAAGGGAGACTTCAGCCCCACTTTCAAGGTGGTCACAAAACACAGATTTGCTTAAGCTACACAAAGGATACCTCGCTGCAGCACTGGTTTTCCAACTTTAGGATAACTTCCAACTGCAACTTGCATTTATATAGTGCCTTTCACGTGGGATAATGTCTCGGACTGCTGAAAGCAGCTGTCAGGCAGCACTGTCCTTATAATGGTTATTGGTAGTTAAAACATTTCTTGCCTCCACTTCCAGAATCATTACCATACCTTCCCCATGTTGTTCATCTTCCTCTGACATTTCTTCTTCTTCAGACTCCTCTTTTATAACTAGAATAAACATGCTACTGTTAAAAACAAACTTAAAACTATGTGCACATTTAATTACACAAAGAATATTGAATCAAATTGTTTCCAAAGAAATATATGATCATATGACGCAAGTTCACAAGGGAGGAAGACTTCAAATGTCCTAATTTACACACAGGAATGATAATATTAATAATAACAATAATCCTTGTATTTGATATAGTGCCTTATCACACTACTAATATAGTATCCCATTATAATGACCTTTATTATAACAAGAGTTCACTTAAGAGTTGGGGTATGGACCACAACATTTATTTACCCCAAAATTTCAAAACATGTAGGCCCACTATTCCATTGGCAGTCCATAACAACAGTTAGTGCAGGGAAAGCCAAAGTGACTAACTTCCAGGTCATCAGGTCTCCACTAATGTCATTTACTATACATGTACAGCTGGCAATAAGTGACATCAGCAGCAACCCAATGACCCAGAAATTGGCAATTTTGGCTTACCATACATTGTGTTATTTTTTCTGTCTACAAGCAAGGTATATGTGGAAGCAATGAATGTACCGTTACAGCACTGGTTGAGATCTTTATGGATCTCAATTACCACATGATAACGAGGCTCCACTGTATTATCTATTCCAGTAACATACAAAATATGAAGAAATGGTCTCAGTTTTAAGATTGGACACTTCTGAACAGAAGTTTAAACCGGTTATACCCAATGCAAAAATCTAAATATTTATCACCACCTAGTGAGCAAATAACATTAAGTTTGCGCAAGAAATAAGTATTTTTTTTCTTACTTGACTTCTCTATAGACTGTGGAATGAGACCACGCTTGTCTTTGATAGGCAGCAAATGAATGAGCTCTTTCTCAGGTTCAGCTTGTAATTTCCTGGGCACCTTTTCATATGATGCCACTAAATTTTTCTTCTTTTGTTTTTTAGCATGGATTGGTTCACTGTAGATCAACAAAGCAATTCATCAGATTAAGCATATATCAACATTTAGGATAAGAAAACAAATCAGCATTTGATGTTGGTTAATAATGATAAAGGGACAATACAATTGCACAGTATATTCAAACTGATTATATATTGAACGTAAGTAAATATACAGACATGCTAAGCATGATAAAGAGAACAAAACAATGTTTTTGATTTACAAATAATTAAGGCTAATGTATTGCAATTATCCTTTAACCAACTGTAGCAGCAATAAAGGAATTAAAATCTTTCAAACATATAAGAAATGCAGCCAAGTACAAATATTTACCTAACAAACATTTAATAATAATCCTTTCATTATGATATAGCGCCTTATCACATCTTCGAGACATCTCAAAGCGCTTCACAGAATATACTGTAAAGTAAATTGAATGTATGTTTTGTGGCTGAAATGTGGCAGCCAATTGTGTATAGCAATGTCCCACAAAAAGTCGTGAATTGAAGTGACCAATTAATATTTTTTTTAAGAAGGAATTATTACCTCCGGAAAAGCGATCCGCCAGTCAACTAACAACTGCGTTCCTATTTTTGTATATTTGATTCAGTATAGAAATATAAACCCTATGTACTGCAGGAGCTTTGCTACGAAAACAAAACAGAATGTGCTGTGAACTCTCAAGTTAAACAACAAGATTACATTTGTATAGCGCCTTTCATGTCGGGAGGACATCCTGAGGCGCTGGACAGTGTACGGAATTTCAGACCTGATCTGGGGTCGGGGGGAAGGGAGGGGAAAGGAAGGGAGGTGGCCAATGGCATGGTCGAAGAGGAGGGTCTTGAGGCAGGATTTATACATTATAAATAAACTGACCAGAACAGATGCTGTACAAGTCTTAATCAATCCCTACATACTGGGAAGAGAAATAGTTAGGAACAACAAATTACACATTTTGTAAAAACTAAAGTAAAACTAATAGTCTGCTTGTACTGAAATCTGAAAAAGTTCATTACACTTCAACTACAGCATTAGTGACATTATTATAGTTTTAATTTGTATTCTGCAATATAAAAGCAAAGCTGTTGGTGAAAAAATTACACTAAAGATCAAAACTGTGCAATACCTGGAAGATAGATCCCTGGTAAGAAAATATGCTTTTTGACCAATGCTTTGCATATAGTCTAAATCATCTTCCTCTAGCATATCTAATGGAAGAGCGTCATCTTCAATTTCTTCTTCTTCTATTAAGAATTTGGGGAAAAACACTTGGTTAATACTTTGTAGAAATTGTAAGGAGCAATCTGTCATTCTTTTAAATGAATCAGCAACATCATTCTTCATTGCATCTCAGTTCCATCTATATTCTCATCTAATTCCAAATTTTTTAAATTTAAAGTTATTTAGCAAAGATGACAATTTACTTCTCAGTTTCAGAGTTTATGCCCATTACATAGATAATGGTTTCGTTATGAAGACCTGTGAAATATGTCAGGTACATCATGAATGGATTGATGAGCAGCAAAAGTTTTGACAAAAATATCTCATCAAAGTCACCTCTCATCGCAAACAATGTCATTTTGGGGTTTCAAGAGTGTTAAAATGCTGCTGATGTTTGAACTATACTTAAATCTGAAATAATCCTCCAATTTAATTTATATTTAGATATAGTTCTCAAATAAAGATCATAAAGTAATGTTGGTAGGAATCTCTTACACAAGAACATTTTTAGTTTCCAAATATAAAGGCCAACAGTTAGATTGGCTTCTTTTCATGGTTTGAGAAATTCTGCTTTAAGTAATGTGATTGAGGACTACGTTGGAAAAGTCAGCAAGCCAGGAGTCACAAACACAGGCCATGCAATTTTCCCACAACTATATCTCAATATGCTCTTCTGTCAGAAGAGATCCTTAGTTTGGAAAAGAATGATTTACAATTTTCACGTCTCGCTCAGATCTCTGGCTAAGACAAGTTGGAATAGTTGATTTCTACACTATGGTTAGAAGTATACACTTTGAAACACCTTCTGCAAAGAAATATACAAAGTCCTAGAACTACAAAACAGTTTAATCCACAATATAGGCTTTATAACTGACCAATTGTAAAATGACCTACTATATATTGCCTTAAGGCAACACGCCACACAGAACTACAGCACTTTACTTGCCTGGCCTTTTCCTTTTGGGTTGATCCATTGGAGTCGGTACTTTAGCTGAAACATCTCGGACTGCTTGTCGAAGTTGTTTCTGTTCTTTCTTGAACTTCCTGGCAACACTTTGCTGCTTATACTGTCTATTCTTTAATTTATTTGCAAGCTTTATATTGCTGGTTTTCAACAGTTTGTGAAAACTTGGAACACGTTTTGTATTTTTTCTCTGAAATAGAGGACATGAAATTGTTGGGCTAAAAAACTGAATGCGATTAATATGAAATTCAAAATCAGATGATGAAGGCCCATCTAATCTTCTCCGTTCACATTATAATAAACCTTGCATTTGATATAGCGCTTTTCACGTCTTCTAGACGTCCCAAAGCGCTTCACAGAATATACTGTAAAGTGAATTGACTGTATATTTGTGGGCGAACGCGGCAGCCAATTGCGCAATGTCCCACAAACAGTCGTGGATTGAAAATGACCAATTTATTATTGTTTTGTTTTTTGGAGGGTTTATTATTAGGCTCTGTGTGGAGTACGGAAACTTGCCCAAGGTTTCGCCCTGACCTGCCGGGAATTACCCAATCTACAGTCTTCCCACTGCAGTATCAAGCTTTGTTTTTTAAAAAAACATGAGGAGTCCATTGGGTTGGCCTAAACCACCTTTCTTATCCAAAAAGGAACAAACTGCACGCTCACGGCGCGTTCCATTAAACAATATATTAAATCAACTGGATTATTACCACAGCAGGTGCCTGCATTGTATTACATTGTCAGAGATGCTGCCCTGAGGGTGACATGAGATCTTTAATGTCCACCTGAACAGACCCACAGAACTTCAGCTTAACGTCTCATTCTCATTCCCCCGAGGACAGCATTGGAGAGTAGGCCCAGAAATCTGACTTCCAAAAGCCCACAACCTCCGATTCAAAGGTGATATTTCTACCAACTGAGCTGAGCTGAGACCTAATCAACAGCAAGAACTGGAGCACTGCTAATAACAATCACAACAACAACAACAATAATAATAATGTTAGCAATGTGTGTTATAGCCCCTTTCACGTCAGAAAAGTTGTCCCAAAGCGCCTCACAGAATACAGCGTGAGGTCCAGCGACTGTGTAACGTTGTGGCTGAATATCCCACAAACAGCCAAACAAGTGAATCTGCATCACCCGCCGTCACATCGTGAAATGCTACAGCGCGGACTCCCCCCATTGCAAAGGCTGATAAGCGTATAAAATTATACTGTAACTGGTGCAACACACGGTGTCCATATGGGGGGGGGGGCGGGGGGGACTGTGATTGACCCCCCGCCCCGCCCCCGCCCGGGGTCTCAGCCCCTGCAAACCCCCGGAGCCCCGCTGCCCCGCCCAGGCTCCAGAACCACTGTAGGCCTCGGAGCCCCCGTCGATGCCTCCGCCGCTCAGAGCACCTCCGCCGCTCAGAGCAGCTCGAAGCTGGGAGTGAAGTGTCCCGACCCCGACCCTCCCTCACTCCCTCACTCACCGGCCCCATACTGTCCTCGCTCTCCCGGCGCTCGGGCCCGGGGTTGGTTCGTTTGCGAGCAAATGTAGGGGCGGTTGGTCCAGGTTCGGGTCCCCCTCTCCTCCTCCTCGCGCTGCCGGTAACGCGGCTTTCAAACTGAGACTCGCTGCACGTGTTACCGGGTCCGTGGAGATGCGCCCTGTCTGCGGCCGCCAATCCCCTGCAGCGCCCCCCGCCGGCTGGAGGACCACAGCTACTGGAGGCTCTTCGCCAGAGGACAGCAACTCCCCACGTCGGGGATACGGTCACGTGGAGGTGTCTGGTTTGGTTACTGTTAAAAGAGTAATGCGTTTCTGCATGTGTCAGACACGGGGCTGTGCCCTCCCCCACCCCCCAAAAAAAAAATATCTATGGGGTTGTAAATTTAAATGCTTTCCCTGCCCCCCACCCCCTGTAAGGAAACTTGCCCAACATTTCGCCCTGCCGGGACTTGAACCTAGATCTCTCGCTTGCAAGACGAGTGCTCTAACCACTGAGCTGCAGGACTCCACATTTGGATGCTTTAGTCGAAGCTACAGTCCCGCCACAGTTCCCATGTGGTACCAAGTCAAAAATATTGAATAACTAACATCAGTCAGTCTGCCATCAATTCTATCTGGAATTGAAACCCTACGAGGAAATAGTTAAATAGTTCCAGAATCAAATTGGCAGCAATAGGGTAACCCAAGATGGGAGCTGACAAACAAGGCCCCTTGAACCATTTGATCTCATCCTTCCAGAATACAGAATTACTGGATCAAGTGGTTTCTTAAATGAGTTCAACAACATGGTCTCGATCATTCTGCCTGCTAGCTCAGTCAGCTGTTTAGTTCCATCAGTCTAAAAACTTCAATTTGACTTCAACCAAGGTAAAGCCAACTTTTACAAACAACCTTATATTTAATCTTTCATGTTGCGAGGACATTCCTAGATGCTGGACAGAACATTTAAACATTACACTTAAAATTTACTGGGTAGTCTAATGGGCTATTTATTTGTGTTCTTGGTTAGGCGATTGGGCAGGGCACAATTTTAGTACATCTCATACCACCCATCTACTTAGTTTTATTGCCTTGTGTGCATCTGCTGGTTGCCAGCTTAAGAGCATCATTACCATGAACTTAGGTCATTTACCTCCCTCTTTATCGAAAAGTGTTTCAAAACCCAAGGAGACCTAGTTTATGGTAAAAGCAGATTCAATAGATATCAAGAATTTCTGATAATAATAATAATAATAATCCTTGCATTTGATATAGCGCTTTTCACGTCGGGAGGACGTCCCAAAGCGCTTCACAGAATATACTGTAAAGTGAATTGACTGTATATTTGTGGGCGAACGCGGCAGCCAATTGCACACAGCAATGTCCCACAAACAGTCGTAGATTGAAAATGACCAATTTATTATTGTTTTGGGTTTTTGGAGGGATTATTATTAGGCGTTAATAATTAGTTAGTTGATGAGATGGTTCATCTCAGCAACTAATATTCAATTTAGACTTTACTGTAAATTATAACACAAAACCAAAGAAAAGTTTTAAACACCCAACAATGTGATGCCCTCTCAAGACAAGCCCCACTTCTAGGGCAATACCAAAGACTTGCATCTTTCAACGTCTATTGAGTCGTGCAATACAAAAAAGCACACATTTGAAGGCACTCAGCTTCATTCTTTATTTACAAATGAAAGTGGTATGTAGTGGTATTAGATGTGGGCAATTTCCCTTCTATTTACAATCATTTTTTATGTACATCTGCAGTGAGTAAGAAATCTGTACAATAGAAAGCAAGAACATAGATGAATTTCATTTTAACTAAATTAAGAAATACATAAATAAACATTTCAATTCAAACAAGTATTTTGCACTCAAATTGTAGTACACTACTGTTTATGTAACATGAAAATTCCTTTAATACAGATGTACTGAAATTCAGAACATTCTACAAAATAATTCCTATATAATTCATATTTTTATATTCCAATAAAATAATTTGCAATACAAGAAATACAGAAATTGTTTTGCTATCTAATACACAAAAATATACAAGAAAATAAAGTACAAATCTTTTCAAATAAAAAAGAAACCAAAGGAAAATTAATAGTATACCTTGCAATTTGCACACAAGACAAATTTCAAATTTGCACAAATCTGTCAAACTCACTGTAGAAATTACAACTCAATTTATGAAAAAGCCTGATAATTACCTCTCTGCCCTTTTGTGATTACCAATGACCCTATTTTACCTTTCTAATGTAAGCAGGCAATGTATTCTTAGCAATATATTACTTTAATACATCACTATAGCTTGTCGCTCTCATCAATCTTCATCACCTGATTTTAAATAAAAGGTTACTGAATGTTGCCATGGTTACATTCCAAGACTTGTGCAAAGCACTGTGCCATTTTGGAGTTTCCGTATTGCACATCATAAAACATACTAAATACAGTTACTAAAGTAATGTCCACAGCACCAGTCTGAGGACAATCACGGCAAAGGCTTCATCAGCTGAGAGGCATTGCCTTTTACCTGGAGTAGAAAAAACATTTGGAAGTTTCTATTTCATAGTTCTGCCATTTCACTTGCAGTTCATCCCTGGCCTGTAAATGGTAGAACACCGTATTCCTTCTAGAAAGCACCGGAAAAGCAGCTAATTATTGAAACCCCCAAAAGAACTCATTAAAAATACTAGTAGTAAAAATACCACAGTTCAGTAATAAAAAAAGTCATTCTCAGGTTTGCAAGCCACAGACCCAAGGATTGGAAATGCTTATAGTATTAAGAGGATGTTGTGGAATATTTTAGAACCCAACATATATAGATTGTTAAAAAAAAGAACTCTAGTTGCGTATAGCAGTAAAGTTTGGGTTTTGAAAATAGAAACTCTCTCAGCCTTGGCCTTTTAATTTCAGAATTTTAAATGGTTTCAGTTTACTTGTAGAAATCAAAATGACCTCATCAAAAAGTGAAAAACAGACATTTCCTCAAACAGAATAAACACGTCACTAAAAAGCTACATGTATTATTGGAGGAAAGTAACTCAAGATCCATTTGGTCCACGTTAGGTAGTTTCTGAGAGTTAACTGGCTTTGGAGGTATTCTGCGCACCAGAAATATGGTACAGAATGGTAGTTGGTCTGTTCAAGTGCTTAACATTTTACATCTCAGGTTTCAATCAGTTAATAAATGCAGAAGAAGCTACTGTATGCTACTGTACTTTGTACAGGACTCATCTTTTCCTTTAATACTGACACTAGTGTAAACATTTCTTCATTCTATTGGACTCATGCCATAAAGGACCAGCTATACCTCAAATCTTTTCCCATTCAATTGGGATAACAAGCACAGGTCTTTTGCTCACTCGCAGTCCAACAGTTCATTTACTCTGACAGACATCAATTTCATATAGATGATCTACAGAAATCTCCATACTGTATTGCTCCACCATTAGTCATAATAAACTCCATCTTTCAGACCATTATGAACGCATCTTTTAAAGTTTATTAACTTTTCAGTGCTGGGCTGTGATTTTTCTCAACTTCTTTGCCATCCTTCATCAGTGAAGCAAATACCTGTTAATTATGAAAGGAAAGAATAAGGTTTGTACAACTGACCTAATATACATATTGAATCTTAAACAATAGAATACTAAGCCAGTCATTAAACACATTTTTACTTGTATGAATTATTTGTTCCACTAGAAATTGTAATTCTTCTCTGGAATTCAGTTGGGTAACCAGTTGGGCTTTCAAGAAAATATTTCTACCAGGACTCAACATCTGAATTGCAACAGTTTGAAAGCTTTCATACATGTGAACAGTTTTGTTCACAAGTGGTAGAGAGTTGTTTGTCTTACAGAAAAAAATTGACTTTATATATAATGCACTTAGGATCTCTAATCAAGAATACATTTATTGGATTCTATCAAATACTCATTCAAATTGTAGGTTGTATTAATATTTAAAAAATTTTAAACACAAGATTATCACGCCACTGTATACATTCAAGCAAGCATACGAGGCTGACAACACTGATTTGATGAAAGATATGATTCAATAGAGCACAGAAACATTTTGAACTACCATTATTCAAGGTTAGCAATAATCCCACCATAATAAGCTCAACATTAGTAAAAGATTAAAGGTCAGTTTCAAACTACAGAATTCTCAGACATGTTTGCTGAGAAGCTATTGGCCCCAACCCTTTACCTAGTGAAGAAGAAATTGTATACTAAATCTCTGTGGTTAACACAACACTGCTGAAAAGTAATTCAATATCTAAGGTCAGGTACCAAATGTTAGTTGGTTAGATTAGGATCAAACAAAAGAATAAACACCCACTTCAGAGGATCCAGAAAACTATAGGTGTTGATAGCAAAGGCATTTCAGAACAGACTTTATCTGAGGAACTAGCTACCCTCCTGGATTTTATAAGTAACGAGAAGGACCAACCACAATGAGATCTCCAAATTTGGTTAATAACTAACCTGTGTCCACCGTTTGTTACTACTCTGCATCTGAACAGTAGTGATGCAAGCAAAAAGTTTCTCTGACGTGATGTCTTCAGGTAGTTTGGTAAGAAACTGAGCTATATGAATAAAGTCCATTTGAACTAAAATGCCCTCATACAACTTGAGGATTCCCAATGCTGTCCGAAAAAGAAACTCCTCTCCATCACGGCAGAAAACATCCCAGACTCTGCAAGCCAGATCCAGAGGCAATGACTTACTGTAAAGTGTAAATATCCTGTAATTCAAGAAGAACACATTAAAAGTACAGAAACAAGTAAATCACAAGTTGGGTTACTCTACTGTAAATTGTATCCATGTGAAAATTTAAAGATGCAAGAAACAGTCTCTTTTATATTACCAACGTACTATTGTGTAAGAAATGGGACACAAACCAGCAGTAGTAAGCTTCAGTAAAGTTTCTGAAAACATAACATTAATTTGATATGAAAGGAAAATTATATATTGATCCTAGCCTCACATTCTTAATAAAAATTCAACAAGTCCAAACTCATAACTGCGCTTACCAGTCTATAAGATAAATGTCTGGAGTCAAGTTATTTGTCTTTAAGTGTGCAAAAAGGTTTGGAAGATTTTCTTCAAAGAACACTTCAAATGATGCAAAGTATTTCAGCATCTGAAAAAACAGATATTTATTCAATACTTCTTAATATTTCAATTATTAAACAAATCAATTTAAAATCCTGAACTATATTGGATATTTAAATCAATTTATTTTCAAAAAAGTTACAGAATTAACTAGGTCAATCCCAGCAATATAATTATTTACATAACACTGTAACATCTAGACTAGACCATGCCAGGGTGGGGGGAAGGGAGCGAGAAGGGAGCATTGGTTATTGTTAGTTGGAAGGATGACCAACCAAAGGAAGCACAGCCTGGCTCCCACTCCCCATCACCATGAGTCAGCCCACTTCCCTACTTGAAAACCCATGATGTTGAATGAGGACAAAATGGAGAAGTTTCGATCCCCTCCCACCACCAACAAATAGTCCAATGATGCCTTTCCCCATTAAAGCTCACCTACAAGATAACCCCACTCGAGGTACTGGAGGGACTGTGATATTGTATCCCAACATAATTCACTGCCTTCAGAAGAGTGGAATGCTACAAGTTTAAAAAGGGATGAACACAGAGAGAGGGCAGAGTGGGAAAGAGAAAGAAAACCATAGTTCAGATTTTAATTGTTCCATTTATGTTTAATAATGATCTATAATGAAGGTCAAATCCAGAACCAATATAGATGTAGACTATTTGGCTGTGCAATTCTTTCGGAGATATCACTGCCTTGCAGTATCTTACCATGCTGTGATCTACACGAAAAAAAGCCAACTGACAGGATTTGTTCAACAGGTTGGCAAATGCTATGAAAGCATCTGCTTCCTCCAAGTTAAGAATCAGCACAGCAGCAACAAAAGACATTCCTTGAACCTATAGCAAATAATGGAATTAATTGGCATTTTAAAACTCAATGAACTAGTCAATTTAAGTGTTTACAAATGAAATTTTTCACAATAGATTTATGGTAAAAATATAATTCTGCCTCTTCCAATACAGTTCTAAAATATTACTATTTCATAAAAAGATGACCAGCCATCCCACGGCATATTGCATAACACCATGCGGTTGGCCTAACAAGAGGATCAATATGCTAAGAAGCAGCTGCCTGAATTGTGCATCACCCAGAAAGAAAGAGAAAAAGGGACAGTCCACACTCAATTTTGAAGGGCAATCCATCTTATCTTGTTCAGACAGCAAAAAATATTTGCTGATTCGTATTGGTGCTCTCAATTTCTGTTATGTACCTGATATAAAAAAAACTTTGCAATAGATGCAAGCTGATACCAAATGTAGAGGACTTTATTTGTTAACTACAGATATTAAAAAACTTGAAGATACTAAAATATTCAAGCATTTAATCTAACAAAACAGACTTGCTCTCTAAAATTTAAGCTTAGAATCTGGAGTTCGACTGACAAATTGAGAAATTTCTAACAAATACTTTTAACTGGAATCAAATGACTTAGCTTGAAGGTTAAATCTAGATTCATTCTCAGGTTTGGTTTTACTAGCAGATTAACCTAGTTAAGCAATAACTGAAACCAGAACCAGAAGATAAAATGATGTTTCTATATTGTTCAAACAATCAGTAGATTGGCACATCAAAGTTTTCTAAAAGCCACAGACTACAGAAATGTAAAAAGTGGAAGTTTATTTCAATGTTATAAAATTTGCTATACATGTCTCATGTTCATACACGTTAGGAATTCTAAATACAAATGTAACAGTTGGTCAACTGGTGAAAATTCCTAATTCAAATAGCAATTGTGATATAGTTCAGTGAATCAGACAGGTACACAAGAAACAATGCAAAATAAAAATTACAAATACCTACATATCCAACATCAGGCCTGTAGCACGTGTATGCCCCAAGCACATTATGCAATAGATCATGATATGGTCCACCCTTTAAGCAAACATAATTTAAACAAACATAATTTTGTTATATTTGTGAAAACAGTTGCACAAACAATTTTAACCTCTACAAACACAAAGCCAAATTAAAGCAGTTAAATTGGCTAAATAGAAAAGGTTGCAAAGGCATTTGCCCATTTGTTACACCCACTTTGTTTCGAAGGTCATTTTTCTTTTTTAAATTTTTTTGAAACCAATTAAAGGACCAATCCAAATAATGAGGGCCCCAAGGTTTGAAACACAAGATTAAAGTTAATTCACATTTCACAATCTAGGACCTTCAATAATTTGATGGTAGGACTAAGCCATAAATACAGAAACAAAAAATTACAAACCTTTTGGAAGATGAAGAGAGATGGGAATGTACGGGAGATATCCAGCTTTATTAATTCAAGACTGGCCTCTCGGTCAGCCCCTGATGCTCCAGAATCTAAAAAGTCAATGAGCATAAGTCATTACACTAAGTGAGACATGGAACAGAATGCAGATTGTGCTGAAACAATAGAATGTTCTGATGAAAGTCATATTCAAATGATAGCCTATCTCCATTTCAGATGCTGATTGACTTGCTATGGATTTCTGCATTTATTTTTTATGTATAGTAATCTGTGTGATTATACTATTCCAGAGAAATGAAGACAAAAATGTTTCAACAACTTGTGCACATAATTTCTCTAAACTAAATTTTCTCCTCGACTCAACATTAATTGTATTACAAAGAATATATTTCTAGAACTTTCAGCATTGTATCGAGGAGACATTGTAAATATCAAGAAACCAACTCATAAAAAATAAATTCCACGCAAAGCACCTTTTACATGAAGTAATACCTGCCCAGTAAAGAATGCAACTGGATCTTGAATTGTGTGTGTGCTGTATGTGTGTGTAAGGGGGGAGGCAAGAATCCTCAGTGTGATTCTTCTATCAGTATATTTTAGAAAGACCACATTTAAATTTCCAGTTAAATCCCACCTGTTTTTCCTGTAAACATTTAAGATTCAAAAAAGGACATCCCAAAACATTTAGAACAAGGGCATCTCATCATTTAGATTCCAAAGATACCTTTAATTGCTTTTAGACTGTAAAAGAGCAAAAGTTAATTATCTTGGAGAGTGAGGCAAAACATTAGAGAGCAAAATAAAACAGTTGAGGATATTTTTGGATAATATTGCATGGACTGACATGATTAAGAATTAATTTAGTCTGGTTTGATTTAATCTATTTTTGAAGGTTTAAAATGTATTTGCAGTGAATATGGTTCTACATTACTCATGGATGTTGAGGTTGCTGAAATAGAATTTAAGGAGGTGGAAAGTTGAGAACAAAGCTCCTCTATTGTGCATTGATGTAGGGAACAAGTATTTTAAATTGGTTTTGAAAAGTGAAAAATCTGAGTTGGCAAAACATTTAAAAACATATTAAAAGCAACTTTTCAGCGTCGGGCAGCGTATTTATTTGAACTAGAGTAAAGCATTTACCAAAATAGTAAACAACTAGTGTCAGCAAAGGTAATGTAATAGCGCAGTGCATTCAACCTAACAATGCAGAAAGCAGTGACATGGAGGTGGGTACAGAAGTAGTGCTCAATTTCTTATTTTAAGAAAATATTTAGCAGTTCGATAGTACAATTAGTGGATTTGATTGCCAACATCAAAATGCCAAAATCAATTCTTAGAAACGAAAACTGTTAGCAATAGTCAATAAGAAACCTCTAGCAAAAGGCTCAATTTTTTAAAAAAAACAAAAAATCATTAACCAAATACCTCAAGTTAAATCAAGGAAAACCAAGGGAATTTATGTTTGAATCATGGTCTGATTCCAAAAGTCATCCTTGGAAGCATAAATCATCAATTTAAGTAAAGAAACAAGCATTCACACTGCTGTGATTTCATATTGTTTAAAATGATTGTAGTTTAAACTGAATGCTAAATTGGTTAATAATAATCCTTGCATTTGATATAGCGCTTTATAGGTTGTTGAGATGTCTTAAAGTGCTTCATAGGATATACTGTAAGATGGTTTGACTGTATTTTGTGGACAAAACGCAAAGGTTAAGGGCAGCATTTCTAACCAGGAAGTGATTGTATTACAAGAAACAGGAGGGCGTGTCTGGCCACTGCGGCTTTTATTGATAGAAAGGTCATTTGAAAAAAGCAATAGTTGGAAAAAAATAAAACCTCACACTTTTCTAGTGTTACTCAGGTGTAGACAGTGAAAGTAGCTGAAGATAGGAGGCTTTAGCGTTAAAGATGAGAATTTTGTAATGAAACACATGAGTGGGATTAGATTACCGTTAAACAAAGAATGATTGCAACAAATGGAAACAAACAAGAACATAAGAAATAGGAGCAGGACATTCGGCTCATCAAGCCTGCCCCGCCATTTAATAAGATCATGGCTGATCTTCTAACCTAATTCCATTTACCCGCCTTATCCCCATATCCCTTAAGTTTTTAAAAATCAAAGACCTAATAAAGGAGAGGAAAATTAAATAAATTGGTCACGAGTGCAAACAACAGAAATGTCACTATTCGCTGATCCAGAAAGATTGGAACAAGATTAAAATCAATGCTGTCTCACTGGTTGACAACAGAGTCCATGGAGACAACTTACATCTGACCTTAGTTGGAGTGTTTGTGATGCATCAATTAATCATTAATGCAAAAATGCTACTTGAATCAACAGATTAAAGGAGACTGCTCAGGCATGAAATTAATATATCTGGACGACTTGAACGAATGAAATAAAAGCTTGATTTGTTATGCCTGTGTGAGGTGCTTCAAGGGAAGGCCTACCTTCAGTTTCATTCTCCGATCCAGTCTCACGGAAGCTTTTCCACCGCTCTTTAGCTCTCGACAGAAAGATTTCATAAAGCTCTGTGAATGAAAAAACAGCAACAATGAAATAATTTAAAAAGAAACTTCACTTCCAACAATCTTGATCTTTAACTACCATCTAGTCACATACCTTATCTCACCTCATCTATAGTTTATTTATTAACCATTCTAGGTGACGCTTTTTTAAAAAAATACAAGTCTCCTTTAAGTTAACTTAAATCAAGTAACTGAATTGTACAATATTCATACCATGAGTAATGTTCAGCTCATTGCCAATGGCTAAGCTCCATACTTTCCCACGAATACTGGGAGGAACGCCCTGCCACCAGAGTTCACGCACCTTCCGTGTATTTCGACTGAACATTTGAGAAAATAAAAATTAAGTATCAAGTATAGAAATTGTCAAATCTCTCAATGAAGTTGTAGATTTCAATGTGGAGTCCTATAGCTCTGTGGTTAGAGCACTCGCCTGGCAAGCGAGCGACCTGGGTTCGATTCCCGGCAGGGTGAAACCTTGGGCAAGTTTCCTTACTGCACACGCCTGATAATAGTCGCTCAAGAAAAAAAATAATTTGGTCACTCAATCCACGACTGTTTGTGGGACACTGCTGTGCGCAATTGGCTGCTGCATTTCACCCACAAAATATGCAGTCAATTCACTTTACAGTGTATTCTGTGAAGCGCTTTGAGACGTCTAGAAGATGTGAAAAGCGCTATATCAACTGCAACGATTATTATTATTAGATTTTTTTCAAACAGTGATCCATATGGATGGAATATCTTTACTTACATGGTTTCCCAGTTCGGAAGAATATCCACATTCCAAATAATCATAGCGTGAGCAATATTTTCTTCTTGCTTAAATCGTTCCTTCATAATTTTTTTCCTTCTCTGTGCCTCTTTCATCTCTACCAAAATAATTCCCAAAGTTACAAGTCTGCGAACCAAATCATGAATGTAATATATCCCTATAGCATTGTTTACCTCATCTTGTGTCTCTTTTTTTCAAGGTCAGTAGTCTGTTCCCAGACTTTGCATATGTAAAGTTCTGGAAATCCCCATTTAATCTGTTGTTATCCCAGGGAGATCAAAAAACATCAAACTGGCTTCTCCCTCCTTAATATGGTTCAGATTGGGAATGAAAGCAACATTCCCCTGCTCCAGGTTGCCACGTACTGGTTTCCTAAATGGTACTCGAATTATTCAGAAAATGAAGTACATAACACTGTCTGACAAGAATTCTCTTAATTAGTAAAATTTCACATGCAGTTTAAAAGTGATCCCTTTCTGGATTGCTTTATTTATTTTTGTCTTGGCCAGTTAGTTCTTCCTGACATGGTGTTTTGTGAAACTTAAGTCTCTGCATTGATCAAGCACGTTTAAGACTTCCAAACGATATGTAAGGACTTATGTAAATTGTATTGCATTTCCTCCATGGCGAGCATCAAAAACATTTCTTGCATCTCAAATCTTTTGCGCTCTGGGTGCAGCATTACAGTGCTATTGATTATCATGGTTACTATCGACAGATTGCTGCTATTGTGTGCCTCACAAACAGATGCCCCAATATTGATTATATAATTTGAATTGCAAGGTGGTCATTTGAAGAGTAAATATTTGGTGACTATGAATCTTAAGGCTTAAGTCACCAAATAAGAAAACTGTTGCACAGCATTTTGACATACCAGGGTTTGGGTGGCCACTTTCTGTACTAAACAAACAAGAAATTATTTGCAATAAAATGTTATAACACTCAGAAGTTCACAGTAACAATTGATTAGAAAAGCACCTCTTTTCTTTGCCTCTGCCACCATCTCATCATATTCCTGTCGATGCCTTTGAGCTTCCTCTGCATTTTTCGCAGGGAGATGTCTGCAAAAAAACAAAAACCTTCCTGATAAATACAATGATGAAGTCCTGGAAAAATAGCAACTTTAGATTGTACAAAGTACTTATCCTCTTTCTCTCTTCTCCCCCACCGCCTCTTCCTGCATGTAACATGCAGTATAAAACCATTTGAATAAGCAACTCGTACCATCAGAATTATACCTCCTGATTTTTAAAACTCCCTGTACATAATGTGGAGTAGTTGTATTAGCAACAGTAAGAAACTGCAATGGAAAAACATTCTCAATATCCCAAACCCTCCCCATGCTAGCAGTGTAGTAGTTTTGTTGGGAGCTAATGATATGGTGTCTTCTTCAAAGCTAAAGACTATGAAGGGAAAATGCTCTTTCAAAAAGACCATGCCTGTACAAGCAACTTCATACTCCACGATCACTACTTTTAGGAAGACCATTTATTTCAGCAAGCAACTAGTTAGGCAGTTCTGGCACCCATCAAACCTATTATAATGTTAAATTTTAAAAAAAAATTGCTTTTCATAAGTCATACCTTTCATAGAAGTAAACAGCAACTGAACAATGCTTCATTTTGACTACCATTAGCTGCTTTAAACAGAATAAAAGACACCTAATATTTAAGCGGGACAAAATAATTTACTGCTGTAAGCCTTGTAAAACAGCTGGCTACACCTGAACTAAGTCACAACCAAATTAAGCTCAGGAAAGATTTGCCCGCATCGCCTTGATGACCCAAGTTGGCTTTATTTTGCAAAGATAATCTGCATCTTGCAAATTATCAAAACGAAATAGAGTAGCTGAAGAGAAACAAATTTGCTGATCAGTAAATGAAAACGGGAATAAGATTGAAATAACAAACCTCCCACATTTGGTCCAAACAATTGTTTTTAACTCCCTTTTTTGACCTGCAAGAGCCTGATATGACCAGGAGAGGGCAATTGGGGGACCAAATTTTCCACAATCCACGTCACCACTAACCCACAAGTAGAAATTCAGGCAGCAAGAAAGAAAGCATTATATTCTCTCTCCCCCATCTCTTGAGGAACATTTCACTATTGTGGATAGTATCAAATACCCCAAGGCCAGGCAAATACAATTTACTTCAACTTCCCTTAAAATCTGAACCTATATGATCTTTTGGTTGGGGAAAAGAGTACCTTTTCTATTGATTTTAACTTTTTACTTCCTCTCTCCCCATCCACCCCCTCATATTTCCTCTTTCACCCTGAAGACAGTAACTCATCTTGGGTAAGGGCCAGCAGAGATCAAGAACTTAGCCTACATTTTCCCTTCTCTAATGCAGGAAACCAAGGCCAACTATAGCATCACCACAAAGCTGTTCCAGCTGAGCCACTTGAAAGCTTCACAAATGCATTTCACTTAACTTTTTCCTTTCCTTTATTTTCCTTCGTTTAATTTGCAACTAAAAAAATACATTTGATGACCAATTTCAATATATTTCATATAAAGTATTTGCACTCAAGATTAAAATAAAGAAAAGGAAAATTTACCAGATTGTTATTGCTAAAAATCTAACAGGTGAGGTTCTAATCCCAATTTGGCAAAACACCACTGATTTTCAGGAAACAAGCTAGTCAGAGGTAGTGCATTGATTGAGGAATCTTTTACAGAGGAGGGATTTGAGAGAGCCTTTAAATGGGGACCAAAATATCAAGATAAATAGTCTCTTTTTAGTTTAAATCCAATTAGAGTCAAAGTCACTATGTTTCAGATTTGCCAGGCATACATGAGTGTTTCAATAAGCAGCTGTAACACAATCTCAATCCTATCAGAAAGAAAACGGGTGCTAAGGAAAGTATTCAGTGTGTTATATTTTGACCTTTCCAATTTTGTTTATCTTTCTTTAGATAAATGGATAAATATCAATGTTTATTTCACCTTTTTTTCCCCTTGGATTTTGAACAAACCTTACAAAGATGGCAGATTTCCAAGTCATAAGGTTTCCATAGATGTAATTTCCTGCAGCGCAAATGCAGACTGCACACAGCAGCACCGGTAACGTCACGTCCTGTGCAGTGTGCACGTGCGTTACACACGGGTGGCCCTCTAACATTAACATCCTGCCATCAAGCAGGAAGCAACGCAAATGGCACTTTGCAATTGGAAAGTCAAACAAAGCACTGTTAAGTAAATATGTAAAAAAAATTATGGGTATGGGAGAAAATTATGATTATGTTTTTGCAGATTAAAATTTGTAAATTGGCAAATCTAAGTGAATAACCAGNAAAAAAACTGACCAACCCAGTGAATTCTATCTTTCTTTCCTGCACCCAATTGCATTACATTTTCTGCAGTGTATTACAGAAGATACTTACGCAGGCCGATCCTCCAGGATCAAAGCAGTGGTTGACAGTGGTTCAAACTCAAGATTTCGTCGCCGGCCTACCTGGAGTGAGGGTTTGGTCATTCGACCAGTTCGAGCTTCATATTCCTATTTGTTTGCAGAAATAAAATAAACATTTAACATGGTACACACTTCCAATATTTTCACATTTAAGTGCTTCAAAGCTTTTCTCCTACATAAAAGAAAGCAGAAACAAAGAAATGCATTCAAAAACAACCTGTTTACGTTTCAAAACAGTTATTTATGACAGTGATAGCACAGGAGGAAAGGTAGACCCAGCAGTAGTCATTAATAGATTAAACTGAGATGCAATAACAATTGTTTTAAATTAGGCAACAAGATATTTCTTGGGTACTCTAAGCTGTAAACCAATTAAAAGTTTTGCTTTTTGAATAGAGGATTTGCATATCTGTCTCGTTCCCCCTGAAGACATTTTTCACCACCTGTAATATCTACTGTTAAATATTTTTACAATAAATCTGGAACAGCAGGTAAAATAGTGTGAAATGACAATTTCCCTCTCATTCTGGATTTTTGCATTTTAAGAACTCTGTTCAGATTGTTTTTCCAAGACAATAAATCAAACATATTCAGCAATTCTTAAACCATCATGCAGCGATGAAAACATTCTGGGCACAAACATGAATGAGAAGCTTTGAAAAGTTCAGAAATCCCACTAAACCTTTAAAGAAATGAGAATACAAGTGCACAGAACTTTCACATTATCTAGGTTTTGTTTACATATTCGCTGAACTAAATTTACTAAGCGACCACCAAATTTGACAACTCAAATATGGAAAGATGGAAGGATAGACTTTCTTTTGAAAAGAATTTCAACAACACAAATACTTTCTCACAAAAAAAACTTTCATTTAAGATTTCAAAGGCGTCACCTAAATTTACTTTATTCTTAAATAATCTGAATGTCTACATTCTTATGCAATTAATGCACAATTTTAGGATATTGGATGCCAAGTTCATAGCATAAACAAGTCCAGCTGGCAACTCTTATAAGATCAGTACTCATAATAAGGACACTATATTAAGTTGGTGTTTACATTTACCTGCATCGGGCAAGCGTAAGTCTTTTTGTACTAAAATTAATGCATGTGGCTAAACCAGTAGGCACACCTGTGACTAGTCAGTGATTTCTATTGAATACTGCTGTACAGTAACAAATGCAAATAGGAACCTATTGTGCCTGTCCCTGCACTATACTGTACTACCCCTGTTAGTACAATTTCAAACCTGGCTCAGATATAGGAGGCTCCTAAAACTCTGATGGCAGTGTGGCACTTTCCACTCTCGTTTAAATGTAACCTGAAGGTACTCTGAAACTCTCAATATACAGGCCCAGTACAACAACTTCCATTTATTCGTCACGCAGAATAGGATCTCAATGTCTCAATGTTGGACAGTAGTAATACATCAGCAGTAATTCTCCTGTCCATACTTGATCTATGATGGAATATTGAGCCATCATGCAACAAGTGAGAGGGCCTGCCATTCGATCAGAAAATAGAGTTAATATTTTAAAACCACAAGCAGAAACCTCTCTCAGATTCCAGTTTTTTTAATAAACATAGAAATCACTTGTTACAATTAAAATGCACAAGTCATAAAATTAGATTCAACCACCTATCTAGTAAATAACATGAAATTTTAAAAAATTCAGTTAGAGCCTGTTAGCTGTATTCTGACAAATTTAAGACAGAACCTTAAGTTTAAAAATAACTAGAAATAATTGTTGAAAATCTCCAAATTATAAAACATTTTATAAATTCACTTCACCATGACTTAAATAGCATTTGCAAAAAAACAAAATAACTCGGTCACATATATTTCAGAATACATGGTGCCACTCAGTCCCTCTTATAACTGGTGCCATTATTGATTTCCATTCATTGCAAACCTTCTAAGTTTTAAAAATTGCACTATTTATTCTCCGATCTAAAGCCCATTAGATAGTCCCACAATTAAACCATTATGTAGCTCAGGATAACACACTGAATGCAACAATTGGACAGCTGGCATTCCAGCATTTCACAGAACATCTGTGGGCTATTACTCATTTGAAAAATTTCACTCATGCAAAAGTTCCCTTCTAAAGAAATGACTGTACAGACAACCAAAAATCAGGGTTTCGTATTTGCATGCTGGCAGAATTCTGAGAGTAGTAAAGCGGTATATCTGCACACAAAACATAATCAGTCATCAGAAACTAAATCAACTGATTCAGAAAGAACTAATTCACCAGCACAATACACTATGCAATGGCATGTTCCAAAACTATAAGGGAATTAGTACTCTCATCAACAATACCAAAGTACTGAATTCAGCAGACAGTTTTGACAGATATCTATATGTTAATCAGTGGAGTTTTTTTTTTTGCATTATTTGCATGTACCAAACACAATATAATCCATTTCTAAGATCATTTATAAACTGGGTGTTTTATGAATTTCACATCTGTTTCCTTCAGGAGTGGTATAATCATTTCCAAATTAGATAGCAAAATGTAAAATAAATCCATACTAATTTGCATTTCAACATTCTCTAAAGCTAAAAAAAAGTACAGGCCAGTAGCCAGCAATTTCTTGTAAATATATAATAATAATCCTTGCATTTGATATAGCGCCTTATCACGTCTTCGAGACGTCTCAAAGAGCTTCACAGGATATATTGCAAAGTGAAATGACTGTATATTTTGTGGGCGAAACGAAAATTTTGAGTTGTTAAAAACAAAACCAATTACAACAACTTAATACAATACATTTAACATTCCTATCATTGAAAAATACAAGCTTAGGCGCATGTAAACAAATGGCCGCATCTGAACCATTTAAAAAGGGAATCGGATAAATATTTCAAGACGAAGACAATAATTCATATGGATAAGCAGCAGGGAATTGGGATTAGTTAGTTCCAGTTGATAAAATAGCACCTGTTTAGGTCTCTCCTATGCTATAATTTCAGTATTTCCAACAAACACACCATTAATAGTTATAGAACAACAGACCTGACCCTCCCTTCATTCTTTTGCTAGCACAACAAATTAGACATCACATAAAATGCAGATTTCCAGAGAATTATTTCAGTAATAATGTATTTTGTAATGTAAATTATTTAAACAATTTAGCATAGTGATATTTGCAAGAAAATACATGCAGGCAGTCCTGTACATTAAGCTTTGGCTAGAAGTAAACAATACTAATGGGGTCAGATTTTACTCTGTTGCCAAGCATAAACATTACATTCATTATCAGAGCAATATATAGTACTTAATTTTCTTTTGATGGATTTGATTTACAGGACATTGCAGGTTTGTTGTCATGCTAAAATAAACCAGGAGGGAGAAATTTCCACAGCACACCGGTGAAATAAGTTCATTTTGTGTGGGTAGGTTTTAAGGAGGTACAACGGCAACCTCAAAATTAACTAAAATGGCTTCTGTTGCTTTTCAAATCCTTAGTTAAGTAACTAACCCAAGGGCAAACAATAAATTGGGTTTAAAAAAAAATCTTATGTCACTTATCATCACAACCAACATAACAATATTTTGACTTTAATGCTGTATTATTAATGTAAAAGTGAACTAAATGATTAGCTAGTCAGATGGCAATTGAAGTGTTCAGTGAAGATCATTGTGACAAGCGAGTTCAGATGCATTCTCTTATTGCATTCAAATGGGGTTTTCAATGTTATGCCAGTACAGAAATATGGCTTGCGCACATCATGCTAAAATAAAGAAATGTGCAGGTGAAAGACAAACACACTTCAACAGTAGTGTCATGCATGGTTTCAAAACTGACGGAAGGAAATGTAGTAAGTTCATACCCCTGTATTGAACAGGTTAGGTGCAGACACTGACGCAAGATTGCAACCATAGCTGTCCTGATGAGAGAAACAGAGTCAAATCAGAGAAAACGAAACACAAGATACATACACACAATTTAAAATACATTTTTTTGGGGGGGGAAACGAGACGAAGACAAGCTGCAGCAGGATACAATAGAATGCACACTCAGAAGCTACAATATGATTGTCCCAATATAAACACAATCTATTTAAATAAATCACAATTTTCAATTAATGACCTCAAATGTAATATAAAATGTAAGTGACATTAGCTATGGAAATAAAGATTAAAACTCAATGGGGAATCTACACAAAATTGAAATTTTGAAGGGTTAAGTTATGAAAAGAAACACGAGAAATTAGATTTCCATTGTTTGCTGTATGTACAACCAACCTGAAAGCATACTAAGCCCAAAGAAAATTACTGATTCATCAGGGAGAAGCTGGTCAGTATCAAAGCAGGAAAACAGATGCTTCAAAATTCTCTCTCCTGCTTACTTGTTAGTTCTACATCATATATGTATGGACTGATATGGAATGCTTGAAGGTGAATGTAAAAGTAAGTTTCCAAACTGTTATCATTCTACACAGTTGGGCAGTCTGCTGTTTATCAGGACCCGATACCATGGCAGTAATGAAGACAATTGCTTTTGTAAATGAAAACAATAATTAAAAAATCCTTGCATTTGATATAACGCTTTTCACGTTTTCTAGATTATTATCAGGCATGTGGAGTAAGGAAACTTGACCAAGGTTTCGTCGTGCCGGGAATCGAACCCAGGAATCTTGCTTGCAAGGCGAATGCTCTAACCACTGAGCTACAGGACTCCACACACAAATGAAAACACATACAATACAATTTAGATTTATATAGCATCTCTCACACATCAGTATGATGACTCAAAGCATTTCACACCTGAGCTGGGGGTGGGAGGGAAGATAACTGAAAGCGCAGTCAAAAATGTCTCTTTTGGGCTAAAAAAATAAATAAATCATTTTACTGCAATTATAGTGATAACCTGCGTTATATAAACTCATTCTAAAGCACCTATCTCCTCTAGATGGTGGGTTAATGACGATTTGAATTGAATGGCACCAACTACTTAAGCTACGCTCAGAGTTCTGACTGAGCTCTCCTACAAAACAACAATTATAATAGCTATTGAATTCAATCTAGTACGGAGCTCAGTTAATATCCTGGTATGAAAGTACAGTATATTCAGCATGAAAATCCTAGAGTAAATCAGTAGCATCTCACTGATCATCTGCCCAACCTCCAGAAAAAGACAAGAGAATAGGCTGACACGGAGGAACATTGTGCAAGCACAGCACTCAATATACATCATGACATGCAAAGGTGCATCTGCCCTACCTACTTATTGACATAAATCAGACATCCACCTTTTTATGCTTATGGACCAATACCAGTGAGTGACTACCATGTTTGAGACAGGAATAAAACAGGCCAAACAGTGCTCAGATTTCTCTAAAGCTCAGCATGGTTTACTCCAAAATTCAAACTGCTGACTGAAGGAGCCTTCGCTTAATGCCCCTCATTCTTACTACAGGCTTTTGCACAACAAAGAATATTTATTATACGTCCGACTTTAACATTTATAATAGTTCAAGAACTAACAAATTAAATTAAATGCATTAATGCCTTTTCATGTTTTTGATTTCATTTTTCACTTGTAACAATATTTATATAAGGGATCTTTCTCATTGCATACATAATAGATACTGAAAAATCTATTGCTACATCTTATGACGTCAAAAGAAAATCAAAGAATAATGTTCTACATAAAAGGATATGGTTGGTGTTGGCTCACGTGACTTGGGTAACAAAATAAAGGCAGAACTCAATGACTAATGTGAAACAGCTGAAAGATGAAAATACTATCAGCTGTAAATCGGTCCAAAGCAAACTCACAGATTAAGTCCAATGAAGACCAATCCTACCCATGAAGACCAATCAGTTTACCCTCTTGTCGCATGGAAATCATTCACTATAACTTGTACTTTACTTTGAAGATTCAACTTAAAATTCCATTTGCACAGGGTAGTAACTTGGATTTTCTTCTTATATCCAGCATGAAAATTGCTAATCCTAAACAGAACAAATTGACAAGCATGATAACTGTCTCAGTTACTCAAGAAATGGTTTGCACAGAACTGAGCCAGTTTGTTGCAAAATCCCAATAGAAGTTGTCCTAGATAGTGTGCCAGAATGCATGTAAACTACATACTGTACATTCCTGAGCATTCATTGGTACATGATGGAATCCTGTAGCTCAGTGGTTAGAGCGCTCGCTTTGCAAGCGAGAGACCTGAGTTCAATTCCAGGCAGGGCGAAACCTTGGGCAAGTTTCCTTACTCCACACACCTGATAATAATCCCTCCAAAACCAAAAAACAATAATAAATTGGTCATTTCCAATCCATGACTGTTTGTGGGACATTGCAGTGCGCAATTGGCTGCCACATTCGCCCACAAATATACAGTCAATTCACTTTGCAGTGTGTTCTGTGAAGCGCTTTGGGACGTCCTCCCGACGTGAAAAGCGCTATATCAAATGCAAGGATTATTATTATTATTACTACATGATTCACCTGAGTCCTGTAGCTGAGTGGTTAGAGCACTCGCCTTGCAAGCAAGAGACCTGGGTTTGATTTCCGGCATGGCGAAACCCTGGGTAAGTTTCCTTACTCCACATGCCTGATAATAATCCCTCAAGAAAAAAAAACAAATAATTTGGTCACTCAATCCATGACTGTTTGTGGGACACTGTGCACAGCTGCTGCGTTTCGCCCACAAATATACAGTCAATTCACTTTACAATATATTTTGTGAAGCGCTTTGAAACATCTAAAAGACGTAAAAAGCACTACATCAAGTGCAAAAGTTATTATTATTGTTACATATGCTTCACAATCAGTTTCGGTAATTTACTTTTCCTGCAGAAATTGATACAAAAGTATTAATTCTTGCTACAATTTAACTCCTATCTTATAAAATGATTATTTGAACATTATATATTATTTTGCTGAACACAAATAAACCTGTTCAATGCTGGAGTGCTTTCTCTGCCTGCAGAACAGTGTTTATGATCCAGTATACAACTACCGTGGTATTATTTTGGGAAAAAGACTTGTACATGTTAATTACAAAATTAAATACTACCACCACTAGCAATCTACCTACTCTTTACATGGAATTAATGATCCAGTTGCTAATTTTTATACGATAGTACTCGCTTATTTTTGTGCCCATTTATATTTACATCCCATTGGCTAAATCACTCAGGAGCTGAAAATGTTTGCAGCAAATGGATTTAGAAAGTTATCATAAGCTAACCACTAAAATGTAAAATCCAATCATTAACATGCAGAGAAAAGTTCACCGTATTTAGTACACAAACCGATGGATTTCATGTTTATTCAGTAGTGTTGGTATGATAATTATTCTACATCTAAGAGTCTTATTGTCACAGCAGAGAATGAGTATACAAATATGAGTGTTCAATTTGGGCAGATCCTGAGTGGAGTCCTGTAGCTCAGTGGTTAGAGCACTCGCTTTGCAAGTGAGAGACCTGAGTTCAATTCCAGGCAGGGCGAAATCTTGGGCAAGTTTCCTTACTCCACACGACTAATAATAATCCCTCCAAAACCCAAAACAATAATAAATTGGTCATTTTCAATCCATGACTGTTTGTGGGACATTGCTCTGCGCAATTGGCTGCCGCGTTCGCCCACAAATATACGGTCAATTCACTTTACAGTATATTCTGTGAAGCGCTTTGGGACGTCCTCCCGACGTGAAAAGCGCTATATCAAATGCAAGGATTATTATTATTATTACACAGTTCTACAGAAAGAATAGTTCTGATCCCTCAACTCAATTGCAAAATACAATTATTTACTATCCTCACGGACAAAGAAATAATAAGCAAGTCAAGTTGTCAACCTAATTTTCAAAAATAAGTAAAAGTACTTGTTTTATTTAAACCATTTTAGTACTAAACAGTTCAACAACCGTTTTCTGAAAAGCTGCTAGCAAGCTTCCATTCACAAAGTTTCTTGCTCATTTTCAAGGTCAGTGGTTTTTGCACCACTGTGGGGATTGCAGACTCGAAAGCAAAAACAAAGGTTCAGTTTACACCGCAAGTATGAGATCACTATTTTGACTCCACTCTAACAAATATGCAGAGCAAATTCTTGTGGTTCTCAAGTTTAAAACCAATAAAATGTCTCAACTCAAGACTACATATTACTACAGTCTGAATCCCACTGAGTCAGCGAGTCATTCACCTGACTGATCACAGCTCAATATATAAATCCAGGTGTGCGTTACACGTACCCACAATATACATTCCCAGTCTATTCCCAGCAGACTTATTCAATTACATGCTTGAGTTGAAAAAATTATAAATAAAACACCAGTTCAAAGCGATTATTTGATCCCGGGGGGAGGAGGGAGGAGAGAAGGGAGAGCAACTTTCCAAGGACCACATCTGGCTGTCTGAAGTTAGCTTAATAATGTATTAGCATGTTATATAATATCTGATTATTTACAACAACTTGCATTTATACAGCACCCTTCATTTAGGTAACATTTCAGAATGTTTTATTTGCACCCAGAAGAGGGGTAAGGAGCTGGCCATAAGCACACTCAATGATGTAGGATTTGCGATTGCATTTAATAACAAAATGAGGGAGTAACACTGAGCTGTAGGGAGACAGCATTCCAGAGTTTCATCTAAAACTGTAATAGCAAAAAAAATTCTAATCATCAAAACTGACCAGGCGTTCAAAAACAGATATTTGGTGACCGATTTAAGTTACAGCTGTAAAACTGATGTTTGTAGCAATTGCCTGGCAAACTACGCAAAAAAAAAATTTGTCAAACTTATCAATTAGTGTCTCATTAGTTATTTCTATAAGAAGAAAGAGGAAGGAAATACAAATTATGAAATATGGCCAAGTCCTATAGTGTTTACTTGCATTGCTGGCTGATGAAAAACACCAGCTGCAAGATTTGGTTGCCAACTGTAGTTACCTTTGAACCCTATTATAACCTCGAGGAGGCCAGAAAGACACTTTTGAGCGCCAGCAAAGTTGCTCATGCTGAAAAGCCTGAAGCATTGTGTTGGTTGGAGGCAGCAGAGACAAGTGTGATGTGGGAGGAGAGCATAAATAAATCACAGTACTCGTTTAATCAGCAACATCAAGGCTTCAGGACAGATGAGGAAAAGGCACATAAAGTACATAATTAAAAAAAATGTTACCCAAAGCTTGCCTGTGTGCCATTTATTCTAAACAGTCGGTTACATATCACGTTTCTGGTTAGGATTTAAGACTATGGATGTGCACTGTACCAGAAGTACAGAAAACCTCCTGCTTCTGACACTGCCTGGCCACCTTCCTGTGCACACCCTCACGAAGCTGGCTGGTTAGTTGTGACCAATGTCACGTGAATTTCAAATGCTAGAAATGTTTGAGACTGGTTATGCTCACTGACTACGTTCTTGCATGCTGGCACATGCACTGGATGCCAGCCAGTTAGCATCAACCTGACAACCTGAAAGTGGGACTGGAGGCTATTTTTATTTTGTGGACCTAGAATAATACATTTCTAATTTTATAAAAGCCCAACCGTGGATTACGCAATTACTACTACAAGCACATCAGCTGTGTCTGAATTAGTTTTCAAGCAATGCTAAACTATTTTAAGTTAACTAGATGATTCTCTTCCGAAATGACTCAGCATTTGAGTTGGCTGGCAGCCATTTGTGATCATGAACTTAATCCTAATAAAATATCACATGGACAGAGGTTGTTCAAGGAAAATGAACCTGGGTTTGTCATTGCTCTTTGGGGTAATCCTGGAGCAAAACAGGTCAAAGCCAAGGATACAAACAAGGGTTTAATCAATGTCAACCATGTTCTTCATTATGTTTACAACTATAGCTACCTTACCTTTATAAATCTCCTAAATTGTACATGCACCAGAGTCCCATTCATTTTCCTACCGAAACCCACTTAGATTTCTTTGCACAAGTCGTATTTTATAAAGCATCTCCTGCTGCACTTACCGACTGCATTAGAATTAAGGCTATCATCAATGAAACCAATGTCCATGTTCATCCCATTATAATGTAGTGGTCCATAACTCAGATCCTTTGTTGAAACAGGAAGCATATAATTCCAGAAATGTGTTCAAGTTATCAATTGGATGGTGCCACTCATAGCTTGGATATCAAAGAACACAATTTAACCTTAATAAGTTATAAAGCATATATTAAAATGGAGAAGCTGGAATAATGTGGCGTGTATAGCTTTCAACTACTTACCTGTTGGATTGTTTTGGAGTCTTTCTGTGGATTCTCTCTTGGTGGAATTTTTCCAAATAACTTCCAACCAGGAGCACTGTGTGTAGGAGGTGTTTGTTCTTTTATCTTCTTGGTAAAAAAATTTCTAGAGAAAAAAGAAGTATTGAGCAGTAATTTTACAGACGTCAAGAGATCATAAAGATTTAGATCATTAGTGCACAGGAGTTTGAAGTGAAACAAAATTATTTATTTTCAATTGTACATTTCTTACATTTTCTATAACATTAATTTTTGTGTGCTTTCTCACATTATCTATCACCACAGTCTTTGGAATGCGATCAAACAAGGGTATATAAGAAAAAGTGCAAGGGTAAGTCATATTGAGGGACAGGAATAATCATATAATACTTTTTTGCTCCATTAAAACATAAGTAGCCATTATGTATCGTATAGAAAGATGGACACCTGGGAATAATTACAAAAGGAGTTATCCAAATGAAGAGAATTAGAAGAAGTCAATACCAACAAATGCCAAACTTTCGAGGATTATGATAAACATTTAGATTTTATATTCTTGCTACTTTTGTTTGTGATCAACACCCTCTTCCTTTGATAAGCAAGCGTATCTTGCTTTTGCATACCATTTTATCATATCCGATTCTTGATATCTGGAAAGATCAATACTAAATAATGATAAGGATCTAGAATTTTCTTCTGCAACAAACAAAGCCTTTCCAAACAATACAAGTTAAAGACTAGGAGTTCCAAAACACCCTCCAAAAATATATATATATTTTCTTGTAAACTACAATGATATTCTGAAAAGTTCAGATGAATATATTCATAGATTGCAATGAAGAAAAATGGAAAGAAAATAAGTCGCTTAGAAAAGCAACCAAGCAGCCAAATAAAGCAGCTCCTGATACTGGACTTAAACTTGCACTTTTGTGTAACACAATACTATTTATTCAAAGAGCTACTTGAACTTTGGGTCACTTTAGCAGTGTTAAGTTACAATGCTGAACACAACCATCTGTCTACAAGTTCTAATCTATTTGCATATGAGCTTCTCAAGAGAATGACACTGTTTTCCTCCATCAAGAAAGCTGCTCTTAGCTGAGTAACTATAAAGCAGATTACAGTAATTAAATGTGACACAAGAAATTTCTCAGTTTTTATAAGCTCTTGTTGGGGAAGAAACCGCAGAGCCTCAATACATTTAGGAAGAAAGACAGAATAGTTGTAGGCCCTTTTCTCTTTTGTGGTTAATTATATATCTTAATAACATGAATTACGTGTATGTTAATTCCATGAGGTATAGTGCAATGTTAACATAGATCTGTAATTGTGTTTGCCAAAAGTCCTGTGAGTCCACTTTAATGCATGTCTAATGCTGAACCACACTACAAACATAAACCATACTTTGAAAGTTATTTCTGTAAACCAGAGCAAAATGAATCAAGTTAAAAAAATAGCAGTTGTTTGGGAGCAACATCCTCCAGCCCACATCTCTAAAGAAAAACTGCTGCATCAAGAAAAACTAAAATATTAACAGGCAGGAAATATCTAATATAAGTGCAAAATAAAACTCGTGACTTAGATCAATTTTGGTAATACTGCCAGCACAGTATAAACAAGTAGGCCATTATAATTTCCTCATGTTCATCTGATGTAAGAAAGCAATCTATTTTTTCCCCCCAACTCTGTTCCATCTAAAGTCATGAAAGCTGCAATCAACTCTCAAATGAATCTATCATTTCAACAGTTCTATGCATCCATGAACACCAGGATGATTTTTAGCATGACAATTTCACTGGGTATTCTTACCTAATTTATCCTGATCTGGAAAACATTCAAGACTCCTTTGTCCTCCCAAAACAAACTTTTACTTCTCTCTTTCGTAGCACAAATTTTCAAATTTCATTCATGGTTATAGCATTTACATGGTACACGAAAGAGAAAATGAGATTGAGATTAAAAGGTAAAAGTTCAAGACTCCTGAATAATTTACACATTTTGCTTTGGTAAACCAAAATTACTGAAAGACCACTCAAGTATGAATGCAGACGGACCCTATTATGATGTACAGCATAAGTCTACTTGTAGGGTGTAGTGTAGGCCTATTATATACTTCCTGTTTCTGTCCAGCTTCCTGCACACAATGTGCACATGCAACATGCAAGAAGTGTAGTCAGTAGAAAATTGATAACCCATAACCACTGACAGGTGTTTTTTTAGTGCAAGCCCTAATATGGGGACTCAAACCACCGTTACAACCAGGGCAGCCTGAATTAAGCCCGTGACTGAAAAGTCAAAACTGATGATCTGATAAAGTACTGGTGTTAATCTGCCATTCTTCAATTACATCACCAACACCAAGCTAAAATTTGCACATCTATCTTAAATACCACACTTCCCAAAGCCAAACAGATCACACATGACATGCAACACCCCAGCTGCCATGCAGAAATTCCAACTTCTAACAATAATATTCAGACACTCAAAATATAGTACCCCCAGTTTTATGCTTCTCACAGTTATAAAAGATTGACCGTGAATCCTTGAGCAACAACACTTCTTAAAGAGATTCATTTTGAATCAGTAAATTCGTGATAACTCGTCACTCCACAGGAAAAGGGCTCAACAACTAGTTATCCGGAGTGACAAGTTAGACGTAGGTCCACCTGGGCCACAAGGGGCGCTGTAACTGGTACAGGCAGTCGACGGCGGTTGGGCACACATGCACTGATGCACTGCAGAGGCCTCTGGTCTATTAGAGTGGGGTGGGAGGCAGGTTGGGAAGCCCTGGGGCGGCCTTCAAATAGATCAGAGACCTCTGCAATGTGAGTCCGACCTCCACCGAGCTCCTGCATTAGTCACAGGATAGAGTGGGAGATCTCTGCGATGCAAGAGATGCCAATTTGTAGGACGATTTCTAGAATGCGACTGGTTACATGTTAAATGGAGTGACAAGTAAAGCAAAAGGCCCTTATTAATATTATGCATGGGAAGCAGTCAGGATATTGACAGCATCACAACTTAAGGAGACAATTTGTTATTCAAATTTAAAATGTCTTCATTGAAAACTGAATTTTTTTAAAAAAAATCATAAATTCAATTTCTTGAACATTGAAAAAGTTATACTGCAAATGTGCACTGATGCTAGGTACACATTTCCCATTATTCATGCTATAAATGAAAATATGGCATTACCTATTAATTAGAATGACAGAAAGTGTGTCATGTTATGGTTGTTCAGTAGAAAATATTCCAGCACCAATTTGTGGCTACCCAGGATATCAAATGCGATGTAGTTTCTGCAGATGCAATTTAATCCCATCTCAGTAGCACACTGAAAATACTCCAGCAAATTAATCAATAATAAAATTATAAACTTTGCATTTGATATAGCATTTTAACACATCTCAAAGCACTTCAGTATTTACTGTAGCATATTTTCCATAGGTGCTTTAGAGTAGAGGCTCCAGTACAAAAGGCAAATAATTTTCCATTCTTGTGTTGTAAATATATCACAAACATGACCAGGAAATTGAAAATATTTTCCATAATTCTATAGTCTATATCTCATAATAATGGAAAACTTGTCTCTACAATTTAAATATATAATTTCTTCGAGTTTCCACAATAAATAAAGCAGGGACCAGCTGGCTGCATTCTTTGTTGAGTGCAATTGATGCGGCAGAATAATATCATGTCCATTCACATGAATCGAGCTGTGCATTATATGTTTCATATTTAAATGAAACGTCCTCCTGACGTGAAAGGCGCTCTATAAATGGAATCTTGTTGTTGTTGTAAAAATAATGCAGATCTAAAACTTCCAAGTCTCAGTCTGGGGTTAAAGCAAATTGCTATGGTGGAGCAGAGCAAGCTTCACCCTCCATCGCTTCATGTAATTATTGAAGATCCCAGCACAGAAGAAATTCATTTGAATCACTGTATCTGTGCCAGCCATCTCTAAGGTCTATCGGATGAGTCCCTTGCCCCCATCTTTTCCCCATATATATTTCCCCATTCTGTATTTTTACTTCACAGCAGATTTGGCCAATTCCCTTTTTTAAATACTATTGTGGATTATGTTCCCTATTTCTTTTTCCCTATGATTGGAAAAAGTTACCAAATAAATTTAAAATGTAGACTGCTGCTGTTCAGAATGGCAAATCTCAACATGCAATGAGTATCTTTAAGTGTTTAACTAAATGCCCTAGCTCATTCAGTATTTCTAAACCACTCCATGGTTGTTTGTGGGACATGGAGTGAGTGACCAGAAAGCCAATCTTTACAGTATACATGTGAAGCACTTTGAGACATCTCAACGATGTGATAAGGTGCTATATCAAATATGAAGAATATCATTATTTTAACAAAATGGCTTCAGGAACTGCTTTAGCCCATTTTGTAAATTACGTCATTAACTCCACATTTCTTAACCAACTACTCTGCAAGAAAATACAATTTTATTAACGAATGACCTACCGTATGTTCTTGTATTCAGAGCAACATCTGCTGACCATTTTACTTTGGTTTGACCCACAAACACCTCGACCCCCATAAAGGTTTATGCTTACAAATACAGTAGAAGCAAACCACTGTTGATGTAATGCAAATTTCAAGATTTAGTGTTCTCTGATAACTTTATAAAACAAAACTGTTTTTTTTAAAAAGGTATTCAAAAGTAAAAAGACCATACATGGCATTCTACTGACTTTCTGGGCAGCATTTGGGTTGCAAATCAAGCTTGAAATCAGAGCCTTGGGTGGATCTCAAAGAATAAAAAGCCGCACTAAGTCTGATGCTAGTACTGGCAGTTTCCATACCTCAATACACATGTCAGCATTCATTTAAAAAAAACAAAAAGCAATAATTAAGTTACATTCCTGAGAGAGGAGCAGCTCAAATTGCATATTCCAGCAAACTGTTCAGATCCACAAATTCAAAGACACTATGCACATGTATATCAAATTAATAAGAAACTAGACCTCATATCAAGAGATTTCATCATTGAAGTTAATCCACCCCAAGATACACCTCTATTTAACCATTCAACAAAACTAGAGTGCAGCCCTATTTATAATGTAGTAATTGGGATAATTGGGCATGATTGACAATCAGCGCTTCTGCATTAATTGATGTGCGCAAGAGAGAGAGACTAGTTATTCCATCGGCAACTCAAAACACCAGTCAGTCTGAACTCTGGGTCACCAGGTCATCGCTACCACTATTTCCTGTATGCAGTAAATCCAATTTAGAAGGCTGCTTCCCAAAAGAATTAAGCTGTGCTCAAAGCAACATTTAAAATGGGATGTTGTAGTTCGGGATAAATAAAGGTTATGGGGTAAAGAGGAGGGAAATGGAATAAACTCAAGAGCTCCTGCGGCCAAATGAGCACCAACACAGATAACGGTCAACTTCCGCACTGAATAGTCTACATTTTATAACTCCAAACAATAACTCATAAGAGAACGTTTTAAATTTGAAACAAATTCTGCAAATCTTACACACAGACCATAAGTAAAGAAAATGCCAACAACTTAAATGTTACAATAACAACAGGCTTCGAAGTCAAATTCAGATCCAGTGATGGGGAATTCTAGTGACGCATGACCGCTTTACGGAGGCATGTAGGAGGGATGCTATTTCTAACAATGAACTGCTTGGCCACCCGCGCAACTTCTGAAATGCTTTGAAATGTTTTCTTGCATGAATGATACTATACAAATGCAAGTTGTCTTGGTGATGAAGATCAAACTTTAATCCTTAATACAACAACCAATAACAACTTTATCAAGAAGCATTTCATGTAGGATACGTTCTCAAAATGCTTCACAAGGACAAGATTGGATGCATGCAAAGGGGTGGTATTGTGGGAGGGAGGAAGGTAATCATAAGTGAGGTCAAACAAAGTTATATTTTTCAGCAGAATTTAAAAACAGAGAAAGTGTGAGATGGAGGCCTAAATAAAGGGAGGGGGTAAGGGCGTAGCACCTAAACTGTCCAGGATTAGAAAAGCAGCGAAAGTCTGCTTGAAGATAGTGTGCTAACCATGCTAGACAAAAGCAAACTATACATATACGGAAATCACAGAAGTTTCGTTTGGAGACACTAATGCATAGTGATCATTTTCCGCATATGTTAGACACCCAGCTCTGATAGGGAAGCCCTGCCGAATTATTCACATCTCTGACATCAATCAGCGACCAGGCTATTGACAGCAGACTTCTTGCAAAAAAATTAAAATACCTCAGAGAAAAGCTTCAAATTTTAATGTCAACAGTCTGGCTTCTGTAATGTGCATTTATCCCAATCTACTTTCCGATTATAGGACTACGGCTGGAGGCAGATAATCAGATTTAAACTCCCAGAAGGCATAGTTGTCTAATCAAAGAAGCTTCCTGTTGCTTCAACATTAATCGGCTACTCTAGAAGTTCATCAGATAGAAGCAAAGTATCTGTTTAAATTTAAAATGGGGAAAACGAGTCATGGCTTAGCACTTAGTTTTGCATGGTTTGGTGCTGTATTCCAATTATTCTGAAAACAGAAGGCCTAGGATGAGATTACAATGGTTTATCATTGTTCCCTAAAACAGTGAACCTGGGCTATGAAGTAATATCACTCACCTGCTGTCAGGCCACGACTACAAAAGCTTGTAGAGCCATAGAACATTAAAATTCTGGTAATGTTAATAATACATTTAAAGTAATAAGATGTAGACGTAGTCCTATAATCGGAAAGTAGATTGGGATAAATGCACATTACAGACCAGCTCAGATTCTATGTTAGGATAACATCTAACATTTCACCAGCACAAGCCCTTTCCAACCAAAAAGGTAAACAATCATTATATATTATGAGGCGTATTAAATGAGCGCGTTACAAATGTATAATGCCTATAACATTGATAAGTCACAAGAACACTTTACCACTCAAGCACTCGATTTGTTACTGCCTGAAATATAATGCATTTAAAAATAATAAAAATTAAATGCGAGGCTAAAAATTGACAAATTCAGATCTTTTGTTAGGATAACATCTATTGGAGGATAGGCCGAGGTCCTAGTAAATGAATACGACAGACAGAACTGCCGATGACTATGGAGCCAGCAAGTTTTCTGAAAGTCTAGGTTTTCTTCTTCATTTATGTATTCACTTAGCTCTGAACAATTCAAAGTTTTCATATTACAATATTTAAATACAGATATTCAATTAGTAAAATGATTTTGGATTTTTTTAAAAAAGCATTTCTCCTTATTTAAACTCTATAAATTTCCTTACACAAAATAGTCAAAACACATACCTAGCCGAACAATTTTTGATTTCCTGTTTCAAGAATAATGAAAAGCAGACGTCGGAAAAATAACATTCACTTGCATAAGAGGAGGAAAACATTCGCAATTCCACCAAAAAGCAAGCACCCCACTGCCTACTCATTTTTTTTGTCTGTGTTCAGCAAAAAGGAAATGAAAAAGCAAAGCTGATTTAAACCAGTTAAATCAATCAATAAATAAATACAGTTTCACATCCTCCTGGTTGGAGAATTTCATACAAAAAAAACTCCTACAATTACAAGAAATATCCTCCTCATTCCCTCCCTTATCTCAAACAGCATTTTTTGTTAGCCAAACAGGCTTCCCCAGTCACCCTAGCACTGAATTTGACACTTAGCAAGGTATCCTCTTCAGGCAATATTCATTGAAATTCATTCAACTCCCATCATTACAAGTTTGACAATTTGATTTCCAAGCCTTTTATGGATCTACTTAGTTTGAACAAGGATGATTTAGATATGATATACCACAATTATACATACTGTAGCTTTCGTGAACATTTCCTATGTGTGAAGTAGAATTTAGTATAGTTTGAGCAAAGGACTGCACAAAAAAATTGACATTCATGTTAAGTATTTTTCCAAACCAAGTACAAGCAGATTCATTCAAAAGCCCAAAGATTCATAAAATCTTACACTGAATTGAAATATGCATCCACATTTCTTGGTCATATCAAATAGTTATTTTGCTACTACTGTTACAGAAATAAAATGATTACCCAATCATAACATATTGTAAAAGATTACTCAGGGTGCAATTGTATATTAATACTTGGCCCAATAAATATTGCAGGGGCCACACAAAAGGTCTATTTCAGGGCTGGAACACAGTCAATGACTCACAAAAAAAAACATTTCTAATTCCAACTGCAACTCATTTATTCCATTTTCAAACATCTTCTGGCAGTGGTTTGCAAATATAACACAAATAGGTTGTTAATCTACAAAAAGCAAAGCATGATAAGCCACCAAGCTCATCGGAACTCACAACAGGTCTAATTACTAATATAAGAAATGTTAATTTCATGAGCAGATATAAATATATTGTGGAGTCCTGTAGCTCAGTGGTTAGAGCACTCGCTTTGCAAGCGAGAGATCTGAGTTCAATTCCAGGCAGAGGGCGAAACCTTGGGCAAGTTTCCTTACTCCACACGCCTAATAATAATCCCTCCAAAAAAAACAAACAAAAAAAAATAATAAATTGGTCATTTTCAATCTACGACTGTTTGTGGGACATTGCTGTGCGCAATTGGCTGCCGCGTTCGCCCACAAATATACAGTCAATTCACCTTACAGTGTCTTCTGAGAAGCGCTTTGGGACGTCCTCCTGACGTGAAAAGCGCTATATCAAATGCAAGGATTATTATTATTATTATTATTATTATAAAAGTACCAACCAGTCTCACTACTCACATAATCTTTTCAAACTTCTGAAGCTACTAACGGTACATGCAAATCCTATAATTTAACAAGGCCAAAAATTAACCTATAAAATATGGACTTGCAGTGGAAAATGAGCACTTGCAAAGCCACCTTGCTGCTAGTCAACACTAGCAGCAAGGAGGCTCTGTAAGTGCTGATAAACTGGTAGAAGTGAGGTAAACATTTAGCAGGTTTCAACAAGTCACATTATACATGGGAGTATATATACAAAGTAATTTCCATTGATCAAAACACTGTCTCAGGTGCCACTGCTTTAATGATGAAAGGCACGTATAGTTGTGGATGGGCACCATAGGTAATCAGAATACAATACATCAAGAAAAAAATGGTGGATTTACTCAGCAAGGAACATCTCAACGGGTTTGGTCTGTTAACTGGATTACACTACTTCAAAGAACTTGTGGTAAGTACCACATCAATCATATTCTACGATTGACAATATGTTACATGAACATGTCTGTGCAGTCTGAACTGAAATTACAAATGGATGCATCCTTATAAAGTCATGCATAATGTACCATATGCTTTCTTCACAGAAGCTAGTCATAAACCAGCTACACCTAAAGCAAGTACACACCTGATCAGAAATTGCCATTTGATGACTGAAACAAATATTATAGAAGATGCTGACCTGATGAAAATGAGAACACAAAGAGTGTTACTTACAATGCAAACTACATGTGTATAGCGCCTTTCACGTCAGAAGGACGTTCCAAGGCGATGGACAGTAAGGGATTTGGACCCGAGCTGGGGTTCAAAATCAGGGAGGGTGGAGGGCAGGAGGAGGCTGAGCTGAGTGGAGGGAGCAGGCAGGTTGGTAGGGGGTTAGAAGAATGCAGAGGTAGGATGGAGCAAGACCATGGAGGGCTTTGATTAAATCTAAACATTTCTGAAAAAATTAAAGTAAACATTAGCACAAATTATGACAATTATCACTACTACAAACAATTACTACAAATATTACAAATAAGTAAATTACACTGCATTTAAGTTCAGCCGTAGAAACAGGTACCGCATAATGCTAGATTTCTTATTCTGAAACAAATCCAGAGAACATACTGGAAAATATAGCAATGCTAACTTTGGTGTATCGACGCCCAAGAGTTCATTAAGGAAAGCAATGAATTAGTAGACCCAACTGTACAGCGCCTTGGGACGTCCTCCCGACGTGAAAGGCGCTCTATAAATGGAATCTTGTTGTTGTTGTTGTAGGGCTGCTTGCAGCTGTTCTTCAATTAAATGAATAGCACCACCTTAATGTGGCTACATTTTCAGCACAAATAAAAAGCTAAATTGTTGCCAGTGCTGAAACATTTATTCTAAGAAAAGCGTAATAATATGTGAGCTTGACAATTAGTCTGTATTTTTAAATCAGCTGGGTGTCTGAAACATGTGAAACCCATCACCATGCTTACAAGTATTCAAACCAAGATGAGATTTCCATGCATCCCACCCACAGGGGGAAATCAATGAGCTGGTTGGGAGTTGGGGTGGGGGGGGGGGGGAATGAGAGAAAAAAGATGACTGAAAGTGCAGATATGGTTTAGGACAGATTTTATAGTTGATGAAGGAGAGGCTAAGGTGGTAAAATTGCACTACATAAGTTAATATATTTTGTAAGCTATTCAGTACCATACTCTTGAACCTACTAAATGTTTGATTAAGGCTATTGGATTGCCAGTCATCATACCGTATCTTGTTTTTAGAACGTTATCCAGAAAGATAGGGTAGCACGACCTGGAATGCTTCTACTATTACAACACTACCAAGCTCATCCACTATTAACCAAATAAAACACTAACTAACAGGTCATCTCAATCCAGTTCCTACGCTCATTACTCTTAATTTGGTTCAACATACCAGTCAGAAAAATCACCGAGCAACTGATGCGCTCAATGTGTTCTTAGATTATGACTGGAGCACATTTTGGGAGTTAAAATAAACAAAATTTTGCATCCAACCATGCTATATTTGACCTGGTCTTATTGCAGACAATGCAAATCTGAAGTGGAAAATAAAATGTCATTTTAGCACTAAAATCCTCAAATACAAAATTTATCAAATCAAAATATAACGTATTGAAATTCAGTGGGAAATCAGGGCTTGATTAAATTCAGGCACCTATCTCAAACTATTTAGACAATTTGTGACACTAGTGAGCAAGTCTCTAATATTTCATTATTTCCCAAAATGCTCAAGCTACAGATCATTTCTTTTTTTTTGGGGGGGGGGCATTTCTACAAAACAGTCAACAATGTGGAGACTCGCTTAAATATTATTATTCACTGTGCAGAATTCTTAGATCTTAAGATTATTAGCTAGGACACAAGGAGAAAATCCATTCTCTTTTCAAACACTGTCAAATGATCTTTAGCATCCAGCTGAATAAATAATGTAACAATGTACACACCCACATTACTGCATTGGAGTGTTAGCCTAGTCCTAAAGTGGGGCTTAAACACATAACCCACTGACCCAAAGGAGAGCCAAGCCACTGTTGATAACCTAGTTTGCATGATTTAGGCAATGTTTGGAACACAATCCCTCTGGATGAAATTCTGAATGTGCTCACAAAGAAAACTTTTCAGAATATCAGCTAACACTGTTTTCGAATTAACATCTTATTTTAATAAGGACAAAAGTTAATATATCAGCTGTTAAAAATATCCACCCCAGATGCCAACATTTCTGTTAATTAAAAAAATGTTCCATATTTTGATTTACTATCAAATTTCTCAAATTCACTTTAAGTAAACACTAGTGGTAAAGCCAAGTCTTTTCATCCTTGAAACTAGTATTCTAACATTTTCACAACAGGATTTGTGCATTAAGGATAATCCAGGATTTTTGCATTAAGGACATGTATAATTATAAATTAGCAATACTTATTTTGACAATATAATTTTGGAAAGGCAAGCCTCCACAATTACTGATGATTCCTGATGCATTGCTTTTTGTTAGAAATGTGCAACTGACGGGTTTGTTTATTTGAGCAAAATACCTTGGAGCAATCATCAAAATATTTTAAGAGGCGGTAAATTTTTTGAATGTGCAAACTATCTGTAAAGATAGTGGTACTTTTAAGATATACAACGTTGCTATTGGAATGGAAACTTCATCCCTCAAGAACATGCATTGCCACCCTTTGACCTACAGCTTATTGTAGCAACATCTTAACAAAGAACAGAACAAAAACGTATGAGCAATTGCCATAGCAGATCCAACAACAATTTTACAACAGCTTGGAAACAATTTCCAAGTTCAGTGGTACCCCGACATGGGTAAAAACCAATATTTTTTAAGAATTCCATTGCATTCAGTCTAATTTTTTTGAAAATGTTCCTCTCTTTTTTTACGTCCTTACCTACAGCATCCAAAAGCGCGATAAGTTAGGAACTCAGCACTTATTGGGAGCAAAGACGCTGAAAATCGGGCTGTGCTGAGATCGATTCGTGTCAAACGCTCCAACAGCAGCGTCGAAATAATTGGGAGAGATCCGCCTCATTAACCGCACTGCGCGATTGCAAAACGCTTTGGTCCGGGTCGGTGACAACGTGTACAGCCACTGAACGGGAACGACACCCTTCAGCATTTTACCTGGTAATAAACTCGGCTATGCCAAGTTTCTTGGGTTTGGCCGCCGCCGCCGCCGCTTCTCCTTCGTCGGTCGATGCCGACAGTGCGTCTGCGGCCAAAGTCGCCGCCCCGTCCACCAGGTGCTCGGGCGCGCTCTGCCTGCGTTTGATTTCGAAGCTGTTCCTGGAGTTCAAACTGACGTCCATAAACTGCAGCGTGTTCGTACCCGGGCCAGTCCTGAGTCCCGAGCAGCCCGGACAGGCGCCGTCCTCCTGACAGGCGTGTCCGGCGGAGGTAGAGGTGGAGGAGGTTGCGGTAGTGTTTGGCTCTTTCAGGGAGCAGCGGGACGAGGAGGAAGACAACAGCCTCGCACTGTGAGGAGGAGGAGGAGGAGAGAGGGGGGCGGCGCCACCGTCGGCCGTTGAGAAGCCGTCCGCCGGAACGACTCCAGCAGCCGGGGGAGACGGGCAAGGACCGTCCGCCTGCCCGGCACCGGGAGCCGGGGGAGAGGCGCAAGGACCGTCCGCCTGCCCGGCACCGGGAGCCGGGGGAGAGGCGCAAGGACCGTCCGCCTGCCCGGCACCGGGAGCCGGGGCAGAGGCGCAAAGACCGTCGCCGGGGGAGCCCGGAGTGGCCGGGCTGGGCCGGGTCCAGTCGCCGCCGGCCTCTCGCTGCTTGGCCGCCGCCGCCGCCTCGCCCATGGAGCAGCAGCCGCCGTTGAGGACGTCCCCTAGCGCCGTGTCGCGGCCTCTCCGCGCGTCGGGCCCCGGCGGCAGACAGCGCTCATGGTTCCTGTGAAAATAAATCATCGGCCGCGACATGAAGCGGCGCTTTGCCCCCCGCGGACAGCCGGGTCCTGCAGCCCGCCGGAAGTGGAGCGGCGGCGGCAGGAAGTGACGCGAGCGGGCGGGCGGGGCGGATGGCCGCTGGGCTTCTCCTCCTGAGCCCAACCAGGAGAGGCCCTGAGTGACTGTGACTGACTGACGGTGAGACGCCATGGAAAATACCACCACAAAAAGGCTCAGCTCGGTCAGAAGAACCGAGCGTTGTGTTGGCGGCCGCGATGGTCTCACTCGAGCCGCCTGTGGTGTGTCTCCTTGACACAATAAATTATAACGCCTCTGCCTTTGAAGGAGCGCCCGCCAGAGGCGTCCCGAAGCGCTTCACGGAATATGCTGTGAAGTGGGTTGACTGCATACGTTGCACGCGGAACGCGGCAGCCAATTGCGCGCAGCAGTGCCCCACAAACAGTCGTGGATTGAAGTGACCAATTCGATTTATTATTTTTTTAAGGAGTTATTACCCCCCCCCACCCCGGAAAAGCGATCCGCCAATCGACTAACAACCGGGTTCGCTACTTACTGCGGCGTAAACAGAGGACTGTGGAGTAAGGAAACTTGCCCAATATTTCACCCTGCCTGGAATCGAATCCAGGTCTCTCGCTTGTGAGGCGAGTGCGTTAACCGCTGAGCTACAAGACTTTGTGATCCTGTGAACCAAAGAATCCACCAGACACTCCACGGGTTATGGTGGAGAAGATATGACCACTGTTTGACATTGGCTTACTTGGCCAGGCTTTAACATTTACCCAGGGTTCATCGACTCCCTCAATATAATCGTTGTGTTTCAATAACAACAACTTGTATTTATATAGCACCTTTCACGTGGGGTAGCATCCTGGAGTGGCAGAGTCTGACAAGTCTGCTTCACAAATCTCTCTCCGTCTCTCTACCTATTCCAGTGTACAGTTCTTCTGTTTTGGAAAAATATTGGTCTCCAGCCAATTTGAGCTTGTTTAGCATCTCTGGCTCACTAATATCAAAGTCCAGAGCTCACGTAACACATGTTGGATGTTGGACTACCTATTATTAAGTGTTCTATGTCTTCTCTTTGCAGCATTTAGCTGCTGTCCTGATTAAATGAGCTGTATTAATGATGGTCTAAAACCTGTCTGTAACAGCACTAAAGAACTGGAAGATCCACAATATCCTCGGGTGGTGAACTGCTACTTTGTGGCCACTTAAATTTGTTTTCTTTGCAATACATTAGCCATCATCACATCGCCCCCACAACCCACCCCTAAAAAAGAATTAAAGTTGTGGTTTAAATACAATCATTTCTTATGTGTTCATATTTAATTTGAGACAAACTACGTTTTTCTGTTGATTAACTGTTTTGAACAGCATAGATTCAAAGTGACAGGCAACAAAACTGCATTTTCTGCAGCAGAACATTGATTACAACCTGGGCCAATAGAAAAGTGCGGCACAATTTTTCTGCAGAATCCGCTAAAAACAACACCCTACGCTATAAACCCGCTAAACAATGACATTTCTGGCCTTGCCCCCCCCCCATGCTGTTTACTTGAGCGGCTAGAAGTAGTGCTGTCTGAGTGCGTGAGTCTCTATGTGTTTGTGAGTGTCTCTGTGTGTGTCTGAGTGTGTCTCTCTCTGTATGTGTTCCTTTTGCGAGTGACTCTGTGTCTCTTTGTGTGTGTTTATGAGTGTCTCTGTGTGTGTGTGTATATATCTCTGTGTCAGTGTGTGTGTGTTTCTCTTCCTTGGAGAATGTATGTCTGTGATTTTGAGTGTGTGTGTCTCTGTATCTCTGTCTGTGTGTGGTGCTGGGGCCAGAGAGGCAGGAGGTGTTGAGCTCTTATTGCCCTACAGTCAGGACACTGATCTGGAGTGTCTGTTTTTTGGCAGATCTTTGGGCCATCGCTGGTGTCGTTTCCCCCCCACCCCCAAATGGGTCACCCAGTTTTTTTAGTAAGTGTTATTTCCTCATGTTTAGTTTGTATCAATAAAGTGAACAAATTTAGGTTGGCAGTAAAAATCTACCTCAATAGCACCAATCAACTCCTTGCAATTTCCCAAATTTACCCGCAATTTTAGACAAATGATTCTGCTCCTTTCTACTGGGCCAGTTTATAACCCATTTGTTGTATTCTGTAAAGCTGACAACAATTCTGCTGACTTATAACAAGTCATTTTTGTCAGGTGGCAGTCAGTAAATGACAAGTCAGGAATTGGATACGCACAATATCCTTGTAAGTACTTTCTGTTGAGTCTCAGAACAAAACTTACAAATTGTGTTAACATCTCTTACAGAGATACAAATGGCTCTGATAACTGGCATAGTGGGTTCTAATGCATTGATGTGTGATGGACAAGAGCATATGCACTATAAAAGATTGTACGATTTTTGGAAAATATTTTTTGCAGCTTTTCACCTTTTGCCTTTATCATCAATTATCTGAGCAGCGTGAGAGTCTGCTCTGAGGTAACTACCAATCACTGCAAATGGGTGGAACTGTGTTACAGCTATGTGAAACATAGTTTATGAAACATGAAAGAAACACGTTTGTATATAAAAGTGGAAAGTAAGACAGACGGGAGATCGGAAAGCAACATCTTACTACACAAAACAGGAATGTTTACTCACATTTCAAAAAACGTTCTATTGTAGTTAAAATATATATTGCTCAACAAAAGATAAGTTGCCAAAGTACACATATTAATGACCTTAGTATATTAGTTACAAATTCAGGCTCTAACATAGTTAGGTAGCTGTACATTTGATCCATCTACCCTTCCTATCCAAATATATAAAATATTATTCAATGATAACTATAAATCATTTTAATATGCAAGACTTTAAAAGACTTTGTCAGATTCCTGTGTGAATATTTATTTTGGTTCCTCATTGCACCACCAAGATGGTAATATATGTTACAAGCCATTACCATTTACTAAAAAAAAATCTCCTGCACTTCCTAGCATAGGAGCCAGACAATACTGGCAAATTAGTTGAATTTAGATCCCCATTTGTCATGCTCAGAGTGTCAGGTGCTCTGATCAAAACACACATGTATTACTTACAGTTCTAGTTGCCAGGACACAAGGGAGTTGCTCATGTCCGTAGGGCAGAGAAGAGGAAAGCAACCAGATTGAAGGCCAATGTCAGAGGAATGAGCTATAAGCAACACTTACATAAGATAGGGTTCTTCAGCTTTGAAAAGTGACATCTCAGAAGGGATCTTATAGAGGCATATTAGATTATAAATGTGATTGAGAACAATACTTTCAGATATGCCAAGACAATAGAAAAAGAGAGCACAGGTTCACAGTTGAGGACAGACACCATGAACTATTAGTTATTATCAGGAAGAATGGTTGATGTCAAGATGCTGAATTCAATCAAGAAACAGCTTGAGGCTGCCATGGGAGAACAATAGAGTGGGTTGTCAGGAAGGATGAGCTGTTGTAGAATTCTCAATCAGGATATCAGATCAGTTAGGTAGCCATAAAAAGGAGATTGATCTGTTCCAAATGCCTGCTCTCATCCACTAAAAGGTGGGTCTTATCTAACTTACTGGATGTATTGCAAAACTATTTGTGGAATGGATGCCTAGAAGACTAGACATTCACAAACAATCAGCAGTGCAGTTATGATTGTGAAGCAAATGTGTAGCAAATGTGACAGGAAATCTATCAAATAAAGGTCAAGTCTTACATAGCAATTGTACTCTTGTTATGCTAACTGATTTGAGATGTCCTGACAGTTTCCTTGGTTACTTTATCTACACAGATGTATTTGCTACATTTAGGAACTATCAGCATTTTTACTATTTTGACAAGAGTTGTTCTCTCCTGGAATAAAAACTTACTTGAAAAATGTTAACAGTGATGGCTCTTTAAGTAAAACTCAATCTGACATATTTGGGCAGACAACAGTAACTTGCAGATTCAGATGTTGCTTAGCAGTTCTTTATGCTGTATATGTTACAATGCTTCACAGCTGTTAGATTTGCATATCATGGAATGAAATGTCAGCGAAATTCAACAGTAAAGAACCCAGTCCAGCCACAACTGAGCTTGTTTGCATTGGGGAAAATAGTATTATTAATGCTAGATAGTACAAAACAAATGAAGCATTTATATGTTTTGTATCTACTTTCATTGTGACATATATTGTGTATAATGGAAATATTTTTTCAATCCATGCAGTACTTTTGCATGTAGATTGTGTACTACTAGCTTTGTACCACTGGATGTCACTATTGTATTTTGCAAATATAATTCTGGATGGATTAAATCCACAGTAAACTGTGGTTAACCGGACACTAATTATTCTCTGCCTTAACAAAGACATTTTAGTCTGTTCAGGATTTCATAAATATCTTTTGAATTTAAGCAATTACAGTATGCATAAATATCTAGTCGTAATGTACCAGTGACAACCCAACAACAATAGTAAAATACAGAGAACATAAATGAAATTTATATTCTGTTATATATGATTTATATGCCTTGGATAATCTTACCTAAAATCTCACGACTAGCGAACACTCAGAGCAATGAATTGAATATCAATTATAGACAATACGTCTCTCAATGTATTCTGTTTATACTATGCATTGAAAAATATCACAGAAAAGTTAATGAAATAGAGGTATAAAGGATGGGTTCAATTATGCACATTACTCTTTTGCAGATTGGATCCAGAATAACTGAATGCAATATTATTACTAATTTCTCTAATGGAGGACTTGGGTTTAACATGTATATTTTGAACATTTTCAGGCCGTTTCCGGAGTGTGGCTTGAATTCAAACCCAAGGTTCAAAGGTGAAAGGAAAATGTTGCATAGTTTATATACTGCATGTAGAGAGCACATTTAGCAGCAAATTGCTGTCTGTTCTTGATTAGATGGGATTTTACAGGAGAAATTGTCGCCAAAATGATAAGTAAATGTGAAAAACCTTATAAAGATTCCTGGGGAGAAGAATGTCAAAACTTTGAATAATTGTATTAACCCTTCCTTTCCCTCAACACATATTTATGGAGGATATCCTACCTGTATTAGTTTTACGTTCTCCTTAAATTTGAGCTTCTTAAGACGCCAAAGTAGTTGGATTCAATCCAATCAAATTGACAGGTTTTCCCAAGTCTCACATTGTTATAACTCAGTTGTCTTGTGACCTTCAATAGCTGCCAATGCAGAAGACCTTTCAAATGCCTTTAACTGAAATGTTTATGCTGAAACTGTCCAACCATCATCAATCATCTGTCATTTTGAGAATGGCAACACATTTTAATGAGGTCTTTATCAATTCTAAATGTTAAATGAAAATAATTAATTTCTTCATCTAACAATTTTTAACAGCAGTGTTATTTTACTCACTCTATTCAATGTGCATGAATCAAATCTAAAAATCCTGTAAAGCTTGTTGTTTTGGTCTTATCAATAACTGCAGGGTCATATGTTAATGAGCACAATACTAGCTGGAGTAATCAACCCTCTGTCTGTGATTCACTGCACCTCTCTTGGGTATTAAATCTCCAATTAATCTCATTTTACTTCAAGTGAATAAGTGTAACATTCAAGGTTTTGTTTTCGTTCACTTCTAAAGTGGAACAACAACATCCATTAAAATAGTAACCTTTTCAAAAAAAAATGCACAAGTAATCATCTTAACTGTTTTGAAATGTTACAAATAGTTAAAGTCACAAAGAATACCTGAAAGAGAAATTCCACAGTATGTTGGAGCCTTAGCAAGAAAATAGTTTGAATGCAATTCTGTAGAGGGGAGGTTAAGATGTCATTGGTTGTCAGTCAATCTCAGGATATTGTGAGATGTTCACTGGGGGAAACGAGTTACTATATGTAACCTAGATGTGACATAACTCTGGAATAATAATAATAGTAATAATAATAATTACTCTTGCATTTCATAAGCACCTTATCACATTGTTGAGACATCTTGCTTGCTTCACAGGATATACTGTAAAATGAATTACAAACAGTCATGGATTGACTTACCAAATTATTTACATATTTAGAAGGGATTATTATTACTATTATTATTACTCCTGGAAAGCGATCCGCCAATCTACAACAACAACAAGATTCCATTTATAGAGCACCTTTCACGTCGGGAGGACGTCCAGGTTCCTACTTCCTGCTAGTTAAACAGAGGCATGTGGAGTAAGGACTCTTGCCTAAGATTTCACTCTGCTGAGCAATCAAACCTAGGTCTTCTTGCTCACAAAGCAAGCCGGCTAACCACTATACTACAGGACTCTGGAATAGTTGCCAGAATGAATAATAATGGTGCATAGAAGGGTTTATTGGTGCAAAATACAATTTAATTGTGATGCACATAAGATCTATTATGCCTTTTAATCAACAGAAGTTTAAAATATTTTACTAACTCCACTGATTTGCTGAAAAGTAATGGATAAATATATTTTAACTACCATTTTCCACATGGTGAACTATCTGTCTCAATCAGTACCATCGTAAGAAAATGCCAAGCAAAGAAAATCAAAGAATGAGTTGTATCTTTTTTATGCAGTATATCTGGGAACAATTCAGAGCAAGGAGCAGAATTTATAATTTTCACCCTTAATCATTCCCATCCAAGGCCGAGGAGTGCATTTCTCATTCCAGTTACCTTTGTGAGTTCTAAATAATTCTTTGTTGGTTGTGTATTTTATATGTAATGGCTTCTATTCACTTTCAGTTCAGTGTAAGAAAATAGCTAAGAAGACATAATTTAAGAGTGCAAATGTATTCAAAGTGTTTTCTCAGCTGTGTTTGCAATGGGTTGTTAATTTCTACAGCTTCTCAAATTGTCATGTCTTTGAATTAGGCAGATACTTAAGAACAAACAAATGTTTTTTTCTTGACCAATGATCCTGCAGCATCAAACTATTATGATGAAACAATAAATGCTTCATCTGACCATTAGATGTTAAACAATTTAAACAAAGCAATTAAATAATTTATTGCCAAGGTCATTCCCAAAGAACTAAGGTTATTGCTATTGTAGAACATTTTAATTAGATTGAAGTGATATAGGCTATAAAAAGGCATATTTACATACCAATATTTATGTAACATTGTAGTGCAAGATATACCTTGTTAAATATAACTGTCTAAAACATTAATTTACATCAGATAATAATAATAAACCTTCCATTTGATGTAGCGCCTTATCACGTCTTTGAGTCATCTAATAATAAAAAGGTTCCTATGATTCTGGAATTATAGCTTGATTTTATTATTTATTTGTGAGCAATAAGCTCTTTTCATATGATAGGAAGGATGGAAACAGGGAACTAAGAGATCCGTTTTATCAATCAAATTTATTATGATCATTAAGATTTACTGCAGTAGTTAGGGATTTTAGAAAGGCTGCATTTTGGAAAAAAAACTAGTGGTATTAGTGCCAAAGTAAATATGTGTGAGTGTTTATCTTTGGATATCAGATATTGACATTGCGGATTTCCAATGCTGCTAAGATAACCACCACTAAGATTGTTTATTGACTGCACTAAACCACCAGAGAATGGTTTGTCCAATTAAACAAAATCTCCTTGGAATATCCTGAGATCCACTGCTAATTTTAGTGGGAAAACAAATATCGCAACTCACAGTAGTTGACTCATTTAGTTGTGCCTTGGGTCCACTTCTCAAATATTATGATAGCTTCAATGTAGAAACAGAAGCCTAATTCTGTAATAATGTATATTGAATGTGAGGCTCCAGCTTCAGGCATAGGGTCCAGGAAATACTTGTAATGCTATTATTTAGGATTGATCTTCTGCTTTGCAAAAATGGGATTGGACAGTAATCCCTAAAGATTAATATATCTTGTATTATTTTATTCTCTGAGGTAAATAAAAAGTCCAGATCAATATGCTTGAAAATATCAAGAGGAAACAAATGACGATATACAAGTTGCTACATGGGATAGGATGGAAGACATGAAATAGTTTCAACACAGAGGAAGGTGATTAAAAGAGAGATCGGGAATAATGACCATCTGGAAAATTATCTTCTGGATAAGACAAGGAACCATAATGATGCTGCCTTTACTGGAACTATGTAGCTTGGCTCAAGTGATGGTGCCATCGTTTCTGGATTGGAATATTACGATTTCAAGCTTCACAACTGGGACCTTGAGACTCACAGACTGGGCTGACACTCCCACACAGAACTGGAAGTGTGCTGCATTATGTCATTCTTTGGATCTCCAGGTAAGATGTTATACTATTCAACAAGAGAAAGGATTTTTTTCCCCTGGTTTTGGCCAACAATTCTCCAGATAAATTGCTCATTCACTTCATAGCTGTTTGTAGGACCTTACTGGGTGAAGAATGACTATGGTTCTTCCGACAGCATCGCTACACTTTACAGCAAATTTCTGCGAAACACTTTGAGATGTTTTAACAGTTTAAAACTGCTATTTATGTTTGGAAGCTGGAAGTATTCGAGCAAAAGCCCACGATTCCTGCGTAGAAAACAATGTTGTCTTAAATTTTAAGGCTGGACCCGAAGGTGGAAGAGATCTTCAATTTATTCTTAAATGGAAGCTAGTTTTCCACAGTTATGAATAAAGGTGTTCAAATTAAAACTGAATGCATAATTCTGTATGATGTTAAACCGCAACACAGATTGGTTTTACCATCAGGCCCAAAGTTTATCCCGATGATTCGTTTTTTACACCAACCAGAAAAATTAAAGTACCTGCTGCAGACTTTGTGAACATGCAACATTTTCTAATACAGAGCTGATGTGCTGAGCTGTCGTCCTTTACAGGGAAAACTTTAGTAAGTGTGGAAGGACAATTTCAGCGGTTTGGTGCAGCTCTGCAGAAGAAAAAAAAATGCATATATAAAACAGATGCTCCTTTGGAAATCAGGTGAGACAACACGAAAAAAAGCTGGAGTTTAATGGGCGAGAAGGCGTGTGGTTAAGTATCGATAAGTAAATGCCTCGCCGAAAGCTCCCCATAATACGGCGAGCACCAAGCACTGACTGCACAGACCGAAACAAAAAAAAAAGTTCTCAAAGCTATCAGAAAATAACAAAGAGGGGAAGATTTTAGCTGCCTGCTGTGTGGGTGCAGCTTGCAGCCCAGTGAATCAACACCATATAAACACTCCGAACAATCTCTTTCTCAAGCTTAATTTCTGTAGCAGATTTATGGGCAATATCCACACAACACGACCTTCTTGCTAATATAACTTCAGTGCATATCAATTTTTTTGTGTGTGATTTACTGATTTTTTAAAAAAAAAAATACCGTGTTTCCAAGCCACCGTGGCAGGGTTTTCTCTTTTAACTCACCTTTTCGGCTCGATTTGGGTTGAAAAAAAATGCATTCTGTATGACACTGTCCTAGTCCGCGACCACTGCTCGTACCGAGTATTGCAAATTGACGTACCTTGTAAAAAACGGGGATTAAAAGCTGTAATTTAATCAAAACTGCAGTGCCCATCGCTGTATTTGTATTTTTGCAATGTATTGCATTGATGTGGGAACCATGAACAGCCATCACCCTCCCCAGGGCTGCAGACAGCATCATCCGGCAGCCGGTGAGGTGTTGTACACGCCCGACAATAAAGAACTGTAAAAGATTCAACGTCTCACCGGCAGCACTTTGTTTTCCGTCAATCTTCCTGTTTTCCGAGCTCCACGATAATAACCTACATCTAAACGAGATTATTAAACCATCTGCATATTCTCTGCAGCCTCAATATACCAGATGCCGGATCTGTTCTGTCTGTGCGGAATTCCCAGCGTTACAGTCGCTCCAAGATCACACATCACATCACACATCTGTCTAACAAGCGGATTTCGAAGGACAGCTAATCTCTCTCAATATATTCCATCAAATGTGCTTGCACAGTCCCAATAGACGGATGCGTGCCTTGATTGGTACTGGTATTATTTTCGGGTAAAAGGATGGTTTGATGAACTTTCAGGCGTGTGGCAAGTCGAAATACTATTATTTTTATTTTTAGTTTCGTGATTTTGTGCCTTGTTGATTCCGACAGAACCTCACCCTTTAAGGGTAGTTGGTTTGACACGTATGGCTCACAGCTTATCAGCTGATTGATTTCTGGAGACTATTTAAGATGGAACAAACCCCAGGTTGTACATGTGGGAGGCGTGAGGCACTTGACGAAGATGTCTGGGTCACTTTGGAAAGAAAAACAAATGATGTGATTGTAAGAAGTAATTGTACTATGTTCATTTCATAGTTCACTGTTGCAGAGCAGAGGCTGGTTCTTGACATCTCTATAAACTGCATTGGCTTTAGGGGGAAGAGTGAGCGCAAGTCTTCATCATAAGAAATTTAAGGGCAAAAATAATCAAACGGATTTTGGAAATGACACACCGTTTTATGCTTTTAAGAAGCTTTGACCACGCAATGAATTCACTGAGCCACGACTTATTATCAAGGGAAGCATCATTCGTGTTAAGAATCACAACGTTAGCACGTGGAATCCACGTAGAAACAGTGTGGCTCTATACCGTTAAGTTTCTTCTGAAATGGTTTGGCTATTTTCTAGGAGGTTTTTTTTTAATTAAAAAAAAACTGACCACGGTAAGCCTTCAGCGAAAAATACCTCCGTCATTCAGAAATGAATACATTTGCGTTAAAGAAGACAGAAGCCAATCGGCTGGTGGTATAAAGCCCACAGCTCCAGGGGGCAGCATATAGTGAAGGGGATGGCACCTTATTCCTGACTCCATGGCTGGTGGATGGCGCAGGTTCTGGGCTGCACTGGTGTGATGCGCTCAGGACGTTAACGCCGGAGAGCTGAACATGCATTTTGCCTCAATCCGGATCGAGGACTCGGCCGAATGTGGATTCACGTGGCGCATCCCGAGCTTCTGAAACCCTTTCCCGTACCACCAACTCGGACGAGTGGATTCTGCCTTTGGCAGAGCTCCCCATGGAAAACCCGCTGAACGCGACGCAGATCACCGGAGCGGGTGGAGGTGTGAGCGCGGACCCGACTCTCCGCGGGGTGACTGGCTTCCTGCTCTTCCTCCTCATCGTCTCAACCCTCCTGGGCAACACCCTGGTCTGCTCGGCTGTCATCAAGTTCCGCCACCTGCGGTCCAAAGTCACCAACTTTTTCGTCATCTCGCTGGCCGTGTCCGATCTCTTCGTGGCGGTGCTGGTGATGCCCTGGAAAGCGGTGACCGAGGTGGCGGGCCGCTGGCTCTTCGGCTCCTTCTGTGACACCTGGATCGCTTTTGATATCATGTGCTCCACCGCCTCCATCCTCAACCTGTGCATCATCAGCCTGGACAGGTACTGGGCCATCGCCAGCCCCTTCAGGTACGAGCGCAAGATGACCCAGAGGGTGGCTTTCGTCATGATCGGGGTGGCCTGGACCCTGTCCATCCTCATCTCCTTCATCCCCGTGCAGCTGAACTGGCACAAAACCGAGGCAGATCTGCTCAGAGAGCTGGAGGGCGAGGACCGCAACGCCACGCGGAGTTGCGACTCCAACCTGAGCCGAACCTACGCCATCTCCTCCTCCCTGATCAGCTTCTACATCCCGGTGGCGATCATGGTGGGGACCTACACCCGCATTTACCGCATTGCCCAGACCCAGATCCGGAGGATCTCGAGTTTGGAGAGAGCGGTGGAACACGCCCAGAACTGCCAGGACCAGCCCGCAGATTGCCCGCACGAAGCGGCGCTCAAGACCTCTTTCAAGAAAGAAACCAAGGTCCTGAAGACCCTGTCCATCATCATGGGGGTGTTCGTGTTTTGTTGGCTCCCCTTCTTCGTGGTGAACTGCCTGGTGCCTTTCTGTGAGCCCGGCCTGGACCAGGACGGGGAGCTGCCCTGCGTCAGCGAGACCACCTTCAACATCTTCGTGTGGTTCGGTTGGGCCAACTCGTCCCTCAACCCCGTCATCTACGCCTTCAACGCGGATTTCAGGAAGGCTTTCGCCACCATCCTGGGCTGCGCCCGCTTCTGCCCCAGTAACTCGGTGGAGGCTGTCAATTTCAGCAACGAGCTGGTGTCCTACCACCACGACACCACGTTGCAGAAGGACGCCAACGCCGCCAGTCTCCCCAACCAGCTGCCCCACCCGGCCGGAGAGCCCCGGGTACCCGAGCCCCCCTTCGGCAAAGCCTCGGGCATCTCGTCGCCCCCCACCCCCAGGGATGGCAGGAACCTGCTGCTCCCGGCAGGGGCTCAGTTCGAGTGCGATGCGGAGATCACCCTGGACACCATCACGCCCATCACGCCCGCGGGACCTATCGACGCGGGCGCGGTTCACGGGCGGACGCAGCATTTACAGTCGCCGACTCTATTCGAGCACCGGGCGCTCGAAGGTCACGGCTGCAACACCGCGACGTACGGCGCCGATACGCTCTCCGTTTGAGACTCGCTTCGTGTGTCAGCGTCGCAACGCATCGAAACTCGGACCTTTCCATTTGGGTTTTTTTTTTTCTGTGCAATGGGGACCCTCACCTGCTGAGGACTGGGGACCCTCACCTGCTGAGGACTGGGGACCCTCACCTGCTGAGGACTGGGGACCCTCACCTGCTGAGGACTGGGGACCCTCACCTGCTGAGGACTGGGGACCCTCACCTGCTGAGGACTGGGGACCCTCACCTGCTGAGGACTGGGGACCCTCACCTGCTGAGGACTGGGGACCCTCACCTGCTGAGGACTGGGGACCCTCACCTGCTGAGGACTGGGGACCCTCACCTGCTGAGGACTGGGGACCCTCACCTGCTGAGGACTGGGGACCCTCACCTGCTGAGGACTGGGGACCCTCACCTGCTGAGGACTGGGGACCAGCACCTGCTGAGGACGGAGAGAGACGCGAAAGGTTGACCCTCGGATATGCTGCAAGTGATTTAAAATCAACCCCAGGAGCGACTTCGCATTGTCTTCGTAAAGTGGTGGAAACTTTCTTTTGAAACTTCTGGCAGTCGTATTTGTTTCAATATTCCTCTTCCACCAGGAATGCAACACAACGAATTGCTCATTCGTATCGTTTGTGTTTGTGGAAGACCCCCGAAACAGATTAACTGTCCTGTTTTGGCAAGAAAATAGGACAAGAGGACACAGGTTTAGTGTTGCAGGGGACAATTTCAGGGCAGACTTCAGGAAGTCATTGACTGGAACAGATTACCAGGAAGAATGTTTGAGCCCATGACCCTGGTCTCATTTTTTTAAAAAAAACAACAGCTTTTTACCATGATTCAAATTAACTAATTGTGGCAATAACTAAATGGCTCTATTTAAATGGGTGAAAAGTGCAAGCAAATCTGAAAAGCGAAATTTCAGGTTCTGGTTTCCAGTTAGATGATCTCAGCAGGACAACAGCTGAGCCACTACCACTGGCTTCAGCATCTGGGGTTTAAGGAGGGGGAATTACTCATAATGTCTGCACCACTGCCAAGTACTCCTTGCTGAAAGGTGCACTGATGTGAAAAAATAGGTGAGATCTGGAACAAGCTCGGCAATGAGTGCTCAAATAGTTCACTGAAGCTCACTCTCAAGGCTTAGTCTTGAACGATGGGCGTTTGGGCAAACTACTGGAGGGTTCCCATGGAATCATACTCCAGTTTAAAGGGAAATGAGTCAAATTCCTTGAGGAGAAGAGGGGATAAATCATTAATTAATTATGCATGAAGCACTCATTGATGTTACAACATGGTAATGCACTATACTACAGTATATCAAACACAAATGTACTTGTTTCAACAATTAGTTACAAATAATGGTTCCATTTTGAATTAAATATATTTATTCTGTATATTTCTGTATTTTAAAATCAGATAGCTGTTATCATCAAAAATTCTTTGGAAGGATTTCTACAGGTTGAGTACACAATGTGATGAATTTTAGATCAGTAAATTTAGTCATTAATTCAGGTTGCTGCAGTGATCTCATTTCAACTGTTCAAGCTAATTCAATTCCCTTATAATTCTCAGCAGTCAGCACCTATAATCTACTGACAAAATCAAATATTCAAATAAAAATGTATCAATCATAATTCTCGTGCACTTAATTCTTAAAGGTGTTCAGATTCATTTCTCAATCACTGTATCATTAGTCTGAATTGCATCTTGGCTATTCAATGTAAGCCTATTGTAGAAGTGAAAAATCTAATCGGTGGTTTCTTCATCTAAATCCTCACAGCCTTTTAATTATTAATTGTAAGAATTATTACTATTGAAACTTTATCTTCACGCTATTAAAATAGATATCCCGGGAAGATTATAAAATTATAATTAGACTATTTCCCTCATATCTGCTACAGTATTACCTATAACTGTTTAAGCTATCTGGTGGTTAGGTAACGTTTTACTTCTTCAATGGCAGCCTTTGTAGACAGGATGAATGTTGCCAGCAAAGCTTTCATTGCTCATTTTCAGAGTGGGATAGTGCCCCAAAATGTGCCATGCTATTTTAAAACACTCCTCAACTTCAATACAAAGCCAAGTTCTGTGTGTAAACAAAATATTACTGTAAACATGCGCTGGATTCCCAACAGCAATTGTTTATCCTTTTCGTTTTGTATCTCTTGAAAAGTGTAAAAGAAAGGTGAGAATGTGTAGATTGCAAAACACCATTACCAGTGGTTTCTCACTTTCAAATACCATCTCACCCCATTTTATATCCCCCCACTCCCCACCTGCATCAACTTTCAATGTCATGAAAACATTTCCCATTCCCTCTGGAAGCTATCTCTCATACTATTTACCCGGGGAAAAAAATGTTCTATACATCAACCATCTTTTGCATAAAGCCGTTATATCTAAACTTTCTAGTCACTTCTACCCCCCCCCCACTCTTGGTATTTTATGTTTTCAACCTGCCCCGAGTGGCTGCAATGCTTTTTTCACATAATACCAGTGAGATATCCACAGAAATGATGCAAGATGATGAAGTATTATTTTTGGAAGTACAATTTTCACTTTACAGCATATATTCTGTAAAGTGGAATACGTAAGTGAGATACATTGGATTGTTCTACCCTGTAAAGTGCATGGGTCCTACACCCTTAAATGTGTAATTCTGGAAATCTTTCTGTAAAATGTTCAAAAATAAGAGCTTCTTTACAATATAGTTTTGAAGTGAATATACATAATGAACATTTTAGTGCCAGAATAAGAGCTTTGACCTTTACAAATGTAAATGTATTAAACAAACTTGTTTCACCACTCATGTTTCACAAAATAATAATCTGGATAACACAAGTGTGACACTTTCTTTTGAATCAATTTTGCTGTCTCTTATATATAGCATTATTCCCTATATTGTGTCTTAGATATTTACGATGCAGTATGCATACATCATCTCGCAAGTGAGAGACCTGGATTTGATTCCCAGCAAGGTGAAATGTTGGGCTTACACCACACACCTCTGGTTACCTAACAGTAAGTGGGAACCTGTTTTTTATTCAACTAGTGGATTGCTTTTCCGGGGGTAATAATTCACAAAAAAAATTGGTCACTCAGTCCATGATGGTTTGTGGGACACTGCTGTGCACAATTGGCAGTCAAAAGGAAAGTTGATAGGAAAATAGAAAAACAGGAACAGAAGGTCATTAAGCGATTCAAGCTTGTTTCACTAGTTTATTTGATTTTGGCAGAATGTTAATTCCCAATTCCCCACCCTTTTATCATTCTGCTTAATAGCTCTATAACCCAGAAAGATTTCACTCTCTTTTAAACATTCCTATTTATTCCAACTCTACCACTCTCTGGGACAGAGCATTCCACATCCTCACATCCCTTTGTGAGATGAAATGCTTCCTGATCTCAATTCTAATTGTTTCAATAAGGCTGCGATTGTTAAGTCAGTTAATGTGAGAAACCCGGATCTAATACAGATCCCAATGTTGAACTTGGAGAGGGAAGATTAGGAGACATATAATGCAGTAATATAACAGGGCTCCTCCAGAGTGTGTAGCTGAGTTTGAGAAGATGTAAATCCTTACAAAAACCTCATACCGTATAAGGAATCACAGGTCCAACCTCACTTACCACCAACAAACTGAGCCATTACGTCATCTATAGTAGCATATTGAACTGGAAATAGGAAAGAGTAAATAATCAATGATGGTATAAACAAGCTTTGTCATTATGGGATTATTCTACTCGTACTTTGTGAACTCTATGCAGTAAATTTGCACTAAGTAATATTCTCCTCCATTTGGTAAATTGAATTCAGTAAGTTCATCCCTGTGTGCTTATAAATTCCTTTTTTCATTATAAATAGCATGAAATTATAAATGTAAAATTAAATTAGACTTTTAAAAACTGCACTGTGCACAGATTTGCTAAACTTAATGAACAAAGTAAAATAATGGTTAACCCTCATCAATTAATTTGGTAAATGGTGCGTACAGTGCAGAAAGCTCCTAATGAAAGCTATCCTGCTGCAATACATCTCACCTGCTAGATTGAAATGGCCAGTGTCAACATGTTTAATATCAGCACATGCATTCACAACAGGATCTCAAGATTTCATGCATATTTATTGTGCTTGCATAAATTTAAGACTAATTTCAGAGCTGCCCTGTTGCAGACTGGAGTGCAAATGAAACAGCTTATCATGTTAGCTAGACCGATTGGGTACAAATAAGTACAGCTGCCAATTGTAGTCAGGAGGCTATTCAGAGAGAGGGAACGAGCGAGCAAGAGAGATATTCAGCACTTAAGTACAGAAGATTGTGCCAAGTAGCCCTCAACTACCAAATTTGTGGAGGCAAAGGTATGATTATAAAGAAGCTCAGCTAAGAAACTGAAAACAATATCAGAAATAAAACATAAGAGATTACCTAAGAAGAGGTAAAATGGGAATGGGAATGAAATGTGTTTTCAATATTATGCCACAAAGTGTTAACATTTGTATTGATATTTATTTTTCTTGCGATGAAAGCCATCATCTTAAATTCCTGTATTATTCTCATTTACGGGCAGTAAAGCAGTCTTACAATTCTTTCATTGTGCTGAGGTCTTCTTGTTCGGATAATTGTGTGGATTTAGGTAGGATGTTAGATGTTCTTTAATTCCCCCATGCAGTGAATATCTAAGCATTTGATGCATTGATATATGGTACAGCCCACCGAGTGCACAAAGTAGAACACGTCTGATGAAGATAACCTTGGACGTGTAGGAGTCTGACTTTTGAGTTGAATAGATGGTCCTTGTTGAGTGTATGTATTGTAGTTCATGGAAATAGATAAGCACGGATCGTGATATATAGTTTAGTTTATCACTCTGTGCATTTGTTTGATCAGGAATGACATTTCTCTTGAGATATAAAGAAAAACTGCTAATGCTAAAGGTCAGAGAGAGAAAAAACAGAAAATACTGGAAATGCACAACAGTCCAATCAGCGTCTGAAAGCAAAATATTTCAACTGTGATACTTTATCACAAACCCTTGCATACCGGGGTAGGGTCCCATTAAAACTATAATTTAGGTTTCTCTTTCAGATGTTGATTGCTATCCATTTTCTGTGCAAGTGTAGTCCCATCAGGGTTTAATACGTACTTACATTTAAAGTTCACCCACAAAACACAGTTTTACAGTTTATTCTGTGAAGCGTTTTGAGATATCTTGAAGATATCATAAGGCACTATATCAAATGTAAGGATCATCATTATTATTATTATTATTATCTGTGTCAATTTTGTTTTAAAATCTGCTGCTTCTAAGATGAATTGATGGAAGTCACTCTACAGCACCATCTTCCTACTGTTCTTAAACATAGGAACAAGATCACTGAAGAGGTACCGATGAAGAGGGCTCTTCAGCTCATTCGATCTAATTTTTCCAGAATCCCCACCCTCCCTTCTTTCCATTATAGCATCAAGCTGCTCCCACCAGGAAATCCTGCCCTCTACCATCCTCCTTGGTGACACATTCCAGCTGTTAATTTCCTTCTAGAAAGTTGCTGGTATCTATCCTAATATTGTCCTACTATCTTACTTTATTCTGTCTCAAGTCTAGGCTTGACCAAGCAGAAACTCTAAGGATGACTTTTCCAGATTTCTCCACAACATAATAAGGTGCTGTATCAAATGCAAGGATTATGATTATTATTATACTAAAAATCAAACACAAAATACAACCATCCAACAGACATTTACCCACCCATTGGAGGCCAACCCATACCAAGTTTCTATTTAGTTTGATATCCAATTTCTTCTCTGCAAACCAACCCTGTGCCCTTTAATTAACCCTGGGTTCGGTTAATTGATTAGGCAGGTGGATTTCTTATTTAATTATGTTCTTGTCTCTAAGGGTCTTTTTTTAAAGGGGGACAATTAATCAACCTTGGTTGGCTACATGCCCAACATTGTTGACTTTCCATAGAATTCAATGCAGCATTAATGTGTCATGGGAATAGAGGGCAAATAGGATCAGCTCTTGAAAAATGGTGAAGGGATTTTGTGGATCTACTTCATGTTGGCAATACAGGACATTTCAAACTTATAGCTTATATATGCATCATGGCCTATTACCAAAACACAGTGACAATAATGCATTCTTCACTTGATGCTGATATGTTTGTACAGATTGAAACACATCAAGTATCAATTGCCTCCTACAACTGTTCAAGATTTCCCAGTGACTTGACAGATTAACTGACACACAATCTAAAATATTTTATCCACACACAAACAACAAACATAATCTTTGCATTAACATTTAGGGGCTTTAAAAACATTTTAGATTAAAACTGGCAATTTTATTGAGCAATACTAATGAGATAAAATTTAAATTCTTTGGATTCATCTCCAGCTCTTCCTTTCATCCACTAGATAGGCCAAATGAATTCTGCAAATACAAAAATATGTACAACATATGAACCTCTTGGCTTGTTTTATTTTAGCACCAAAAAATATTTAAATATATAAATATACTCAGTTGATACTTATTGTTAATCCTCCCACATCAACAATGTGGACTGCAGCTCACATTACAGCAGCTCACAAGTAGAATATAATAATAATACTAATCCTTGCATTGGATATAGTGCTTTTCACATCTTCTAGATGTCTCAAAGCGCTTCACAGAATATACTTTAAAGTGAATTGACTGTATATTTGTGGGCGAAACATGGTAGCCAATTGCACACAGCAGAATGCAAAATAATTCTCCTATTCAGCAGCTGAGCTCCAGTTTCCAGATTCAGTGTTGTGTAAACATACACAAAGTGAACTTACTGATGTTAATAATGTAACAGGAGATAGATGGGATGTCTAAATTAGAGGCATCGTGCAATTTGATGGTTTGATAGTAATTCAATAGGATGGTGTTTATATTGTAACTGCAAAAAGCAATGTCACACACAGCATTCGCATGAGCTGATCTGCAGCAGTCTGACATCTCCCACCACTTCTGTCATTGAAATAACTGAATTAGTTACTATTACAGTAAGGATAATTTGTTGTTTCAATATGCTCTTTAAATTCAAACTTTCAATCCGTAAAAAAACATCAAAATATTATATTGCCTTAAAATCAATCCTGTTGCTCAGTGTGATAAAAATCCTTTATTACATATATTATATTGGAGTCACCATGCAGTGTGTTGTCTTATACTGTATATTGCAAGATATTATTGGAATTTGTTAACTATTCCAAATATTGAAAGCAAACAAGTAGGTACATAGAAAAAATAATTGGAATTTGAACTTAATGATTGAAATTGGCTTTCTGCATGTAGTTTATAATAATTTATTATAATAATAAAGTTTAGTCACATTATTTTGTTGCTTCTTCAGTAATGTAATGAATCTTCTAAAAGCCCCTTTCGAAGAATTAATTTCTCTCTAAACAAACTAAAATAATACATGCTAATGTACATCAATTACGTTAAGATATTCCATTATTACAAGGTCACAACCAGGCTTTTAAAAGATCATTTAGCATTTAGTAGCCGTAGTTTTGTCTAATTGTTTTAATCAGTGAATGTATTATAATTAAGGGGAAGTCATACATATTTGCCTCAAGGCTGGTCTACACTATAAATAATTTTGTTAAAGCAAATAAAAAAACACAATCGGCTAGTTGCAAAGCATAGGGCAACCTGGGTGATTAATTGCAATTAAAGATACTTTAAGCTCCCTTATTTCTGCTGTAATGCACAACACTTACTTACACTTCCTTATTCACATCAAATGCACATGTTACCTCTCGTTAATGTGTGCTTTTTTAAGTTTGATTGAAGAGGAACTAATTCTTTTCAAGTGATTTTTTAAAAGTTTCATTAAATCCCTGCTAAAAGAAGAGAAATGTTGTGATTAGCTAAATAAAATCTCTTGGTTATATGCACACCAGATATCATTTCAGATATTCTGCTCAAATTTGGGCTATTTCCTCTGAGCAGCTTTATCACTTTTTGTGTCAATATTCACAATACTTAACATATAATACAGTAATCCATCACATTGAAAGACATCTCCTCAACTCCTCCATCCCTCTCCCGCCACCCAATCCACCTCCATCTCCTACCACCCCTGGAAAAAATCTCCCCCCACTACATCTCCGCTGCCCCTGGAGTCATCTGAACTCCTTCCCCTCTGTGCCTCCTCCCGAAACGACTTATCCTCCTCGATCACTCTCCTCCACAAATCCCTCTCACATAAATGCAACAAAAGCATGGCCTGTTTTCCAAACTTCAANTTTTTTTATGTGTTGCCTGCATTACCATAGGAACAGGAGTAGGTCATCCAGTCCATTAAGCCTGTTCTGTTACTTTATTAGATATTCTAATTGCTTTTCCCTGCACATTCTCCATGTCCCTTAGTAGCCATGGTACTGTATTCAAGGTTTATTGATCATAAAGGGATGACCAAATATTCAACCCTTTACAAGTATTAGAAGGCTAATACTTCAACCAATACATCAACCAAGCCAAGTAGTCAGCACTTCCTAAAATGGGTTGAATATGGAGCATGTGGCAAGATTTGCCCCATTTAACAGCATTGTAATGCATCAGTTTAACTGAAGCCACTCAATTGCATCACTGTTAAAATGCATTCAACGCTGCATCTGGGTATGGCTGCATTCAAAACTGTTATGTACTTGGATGATGTCCATCTGTTGTCTAGGTCACATTTGCTATGATTGTGTGACAACAAGCACACAAGCTATCAGTCCAAATTCTTGAGCTTTGAGTACATTAATAGTTATTCACAGTTCACGCTTCAGTGATCTTATGACACAAAAGCGTCATTAAGGACTTTACGCTGAGCAGTGGATGTGTTTGCTAAAATGTTACAATGATGTGAAAACACAATGGAGCTATATTTCAAATAGTATTGAATCTGCATAAATATTGTGACATTTCCTGCATAACTCCACAGATCTATAGGTGTGGTTGCTCGTCACACTCATACAGTAGTGCAATAAATGCAACTGCAGATAATTGGCAGGGTCATTGTCAATGCTGAGTGTAACAATGTCATTGTATTGTCGGAGTGTGATTTGTGGGTTCCAGCAACTCACTAACATTTTGTCTAAATGGCCATTCTATTTGACTGTGAGGGAATCACAGCTAAGCCTGATTTTGTTTTTAATCAATATCACACATGTACACTTTCCAACAGGCAGTCAATTCATAATGATAATCCTTGCATTTGATATAGCATTTTTCATTTCTTCTTGAAGCGCTTCACAGAATATACTGTAAAGTGACTGCATATTTGCGGGCAAAACCCGGTGGCCAATTACGCACAGCAGTGTCCCACAAACAATCATGGATGGAGTGAAAAAATTGTTTTTTTGATAATTATTATCCCTGCAAAAGCGATCTGCCAATTGACTAACAACTGGGTTCCTACTCACTGCTAGGTAAACAGAGGCATGTGGAGTAATGAAACTTGCCCAATAGAACCCAGGTCTCTCGCTTGCACTGCATTGCTATGCACTGAGCTACCGGATTTCACAAAGCTACAGGACTCCCTCAGGATGAAGAGCAGGATTCCTGGCAGGTTTCCTTTCTTCCCCTTTTAGTGCAAGAGTACAGAGGCCAGTTGTAATAAATACCATTGTCGCTTAGGTCAGATCAGTGAGCGTAGATCAGATATCAAACCTGATAGCTTCGTGATTTGTGTGACAGCAGATGGTGCATTTACCTATAGGAGCCCTCAGGGTAGCTGAAATGCTGTGAAGAAAATGAGATGCTGATTTCTTATTTCAATAAAACATGAGCATATTCATTATAGTGAAAATGGGTAATAGTTCTCATGTTCACTGCCAGTATTAAGAAATGGTGATATTAATTCGCTATTCACTGTTCAGTCTGATTGGAAATTCTAGGAAAATGAATACTTTCTAAAAAAGAACTCTATTTTCAGAGATCGAGTGGAATTGAGCACTGTTATTTATTTCATTATGTGGATAATGTCTGGTAGAACAATACATCATTGGTGCCTAAAAATGAGATGTGCACACATTATAATTTTAACAACAAAAAATGCTGAAGATGAAAAACAGACACCAGCAACTCACATTTGCTGTGGTGTTCTTTAGCTATTTTTACAAGTATTCAAGAGTATACATACACTTTCCAAGGTGGTATTTTCTTCTGGTGCTTGAGTTGGTAGGACAATTAAAGCATAAAGAAGGACGAGCAAAAATTTCATTAAAGGACTCAGTAATAATAATCCGTGCATTTGATATAGCGCTTTTCATGTCTTCTCGACATCTCAAAGCGCTTCACAGAATAGACTGTAAAGTGTCCCACAAACAGTCATGGATTGACGTGACCATCTTATTATTGTTTTTTTTCTTGAGGGATTATTATCAGGCATATGGAGTAAGGAAACTTGACTGAGGTTTCACGTTGCCGGGAATCGAACCCAGGTCTCTTGCTTGCGAGGCGAGTGCTCTAACCACTGAGCTACAGGACTCCACAAAAGTAATTCAAGGACACTGCATTTGCCTCTACTATGCACTACAGCATTTTACATCTTATATCCCATTTCCTTGGATATTCCTGCCTCCTTACACGGAAGGCTTTGATGCTTTCTACTGTGGCACGGTAGGGCCTGATTACTGACCACGTTGATTGTAGAACAATGGGCATGATTTTGTGTCCTACAACTCCATGGCGCAGGATGGCATAGTGTCCGGGTGCTCCATTGTTGTAGTACCAAACATTGTCAACTCGGGCAACTTTTTAAAACTGTTATTGCTAACTACACATTTGCACACAGCACTTTCTCAGTTTTATTCTATAGCAAGTGAGTTCTTAAAGGCAGCAAACAATCACATTGTTTCATCCTTGATAGCAAAGTAGTGTTTCCGTCAAAATTACACTTTAATCAGTGGAATTTACATCAGCTTTTACCTCAGCAGAACATTATAATAAATAACAACAACAACTTGCATTTATATAGCGCCCTCCACGCCGGGCAGCATCCTGGAGAACTTATGATTCCCTACCAACTCCTTTCACTTCCTGCCCACAATCTCCTGCTTCTCTTGTACCCTAGTATTTGATTTCTCTTGTGGCAGTTTCCTTCTGGTTTCACTTATAACTGCTCCCCAACTTGTGGAATGCTTCTACTCGGTTTAGATATTCTATCTATCTCACTGTTGCCAGTCAAGCTTTGTTTGGCTGCTATGTCTCAAGACCTTTCTCTTCAGCCGTGCCTTCAGCTCCCCTCTCGACTCTCTACCGCCTCCTCGCTCCCTCCCTTCCCTCCCCTCACCCTGACCATTTCCCCCCTGCTCGGGTCCCGACCCAACTGTCCAGCACCTTGGGATGTCCTCCCGACGTGAAAGGCGCTCTATAAATGTAATCTTGTTGTTGTGGTTGTTGTCTTAGTATTGACAAAGTCTTGTTCTGATTCAAAAACAAGTATTTAGTATCAAAACTACCAACATACCTTCTAACATTGCGTCACTGGTTATTGATGAGTGGCTCCAAGCATCATTACAGTTATCAATGTAATAGAGTTAATAGTGGCTTGTGACAAAGTCAGTTCTCTGTCCGCTTTTACTATCATCCAGGTCTCCACTCAAAAAACTTTTTCTGATACCTTAAGTACACCTTGTTACTGCAAAAATGTTTACAATAACTCAGCAAATAACTATTTGCAGAAATAATTGTAAAAAAATGTATTTGAGCACATTTTTGAAATTTGAGAATGAGGCCATTAGGGTAAATATACAGCCTAAGAATTATGTTAGTTTCACTTTGAATTCATTTGGTGAAAATTACTGATATCTAGAACAGTGCTGAAAGATTATTAACATTTATCACATTATTATAATGTTCTGAACCCTTTGTCTAAGAGTCCTGAAATGGATTCTATTCGTGAAATAAAATCAGTGGGGGAACATTTTCCCCATCTATCTTAATAGCCGTTGAGAATGAAGTTAGGCTGGTGAATCAGCCTTGAGAGTGAACATGGGGCGAGGCACAATTTTCTGCAGAGCAGCTCCATTCTGTCTGTGAGCCACACAGGATGATTAATCTATTAGTACAAGGCACTATGAAACAATAAATGGCCTCATAATAAGCAGTTACCAACAAGATTGGTAGTTTATATAAGAGATGTCAGCAGATAGGAGAATTATACTGTGAACATGGCTATAGGAACATAGGAAAGAGGTTTCCACCTCAGAGGCAGCAGAAAATTATTATTTCCTCATGGTAATAGCTTACAACATTAATATTTTTTTCACGAAAGTGTTCTCTCAGCACTGCTTTCCACTTATTCAAAGAGGCAGAAAAACTACCTGGAAAATTGGCAAATGGTTTTATTGTGTGTGTGATTCTCCTGATGTTTTATTGAGTTTGTATCTAGGGGGAAAAAAACGTAAGAAGTTTCAAGATAAATAGATCGAATTCCAACAAAGTTACCAATGCCACTAATCTAGGAATTTTGTTCAGATTAAACTAATTTACAGATATTGAAACAGATTTTGTTTTAAAGTATCAAATTAAATGCATTGATTTGTTTTTGTCGTTCTATTACTTCAATAATATGTTACATTCATATAAAGCCTTTCATGTTGGAAGACGTCACAAAGGATTTTACGGACTGGGAGCTTGAGGAAGGATGGGGGAGGAATGAAGTTGACAGAAAGGATGTTCTAAAATGCTTTAAATGCGGAAGGAAGTGGGTGAGGCAAAGGGATTGAATATGGGTTGGAGTTCCTGAGAGCGATGGGCTCAATGGTTGAACTAACTTGCAACTGTTTCCACTAACTAAGACCTGTTCATAGATTACTACCTCGATGATATTTGTATTTCTATCTGGAATCTTGTCTCTAAAACAATGTCATAATAATAATAATAATCTTTGCATTTGATATGGCGCCTTATCATATCTTCGAGATGTCTCAAAGCACTTCACAGAATACACTGTAAAGTGAATTGACTGTATACTTTTGTGGGCGAAACGCGGCAGCCAATTGAACTGCTGTGTATGTTATATATTGAATTGGAATTACAAACAATCATTTGTAACATTATCAAATTCTCACTTGCGATGGTCACTGCTTTCAGTGAGAAATTATACATTGTTTCTAACTCAAGAAAATAGCTTTATTTATTTTACAACAATTTACATTTATGTTTTTATGTATTTACATTTATTTGCACACCTGTTACATGGGATGACTTCTCAAAGTGCTTCACATAACTCACTGGACACCTGAATTGGGGGATGGAGGGAGATTCAGTGAGTGTGTGTGCAGGGGAAGATGACCAAAAGTGCGGTTAACATAAGAAGATAAGACATAAGGACATAAGAAATGCTAGACAAAAAAAGGCCAAGGCCCATCTAGTTTGCCTTCCACCTTCCTGGCGGTCAAATGCACATATGTCCCGAACTACCTATGTACTATATCCCACAATATTAAGAACATAAAAACATAAGAAAGACAGTTGAAAAGATACGTCTGAAGGCAAAGTTTAAAAGTGGGGAGTGAGGCAGAGGATGGAATTCCAGAGAGTGGGAGGAAATGGCTGCAAAATTGCCTATGAAAGGTGACGATTTGGGAGAAGGACATGAAGCAGGTTGCTGTTACCTGTGAGACCACGGAGCAATTTAAATACGAGAACAAGGATGCTGAATTCAAACTGCTGGAGGTAGCCAGTGAAACCAAGTGAGCATGGGGGCGATAGGCTTGTGGAGCCTATTGCGGGAAAGAAAATGGACTGCAGTTTCTGCAGGGATTTGCTGGGGAATCTGGCAAGCAAGTCATCGGAATAATCAATCTGGACGTTATGAAGGTATGAATGAGGGTCTCGAGAGAAGCAATGGCAGAGCCAGCCAATGTATTGTGGGATTTCAATTTAGGGCTGCTGCTCTTGACAACAACAAAAAACACATTGTTTGAAGTGGTTTGACTTTAGTAAAATAGGGTTTGTGCTGCTCTTTTCAATTCTTAAGCTTTTTTGAAAAAAATTTAACTTTCCGAGCACACAAGTCTTTGTTTAATAAAGACTTTAAACAATAGAACTTAAATAATGAAACTAACTTCAATCATAATCCCAGCCATGAGAATGTAGTCCCATAATAACAGAGATAATATCACTTTAGAGAGTTCTCTAATCATTACCCACCTTGACAATCTCACTATCAGCCTTAGAGAAGAATCGACATGATAATGAGTTCTTCATGCCAGGAATGGCTATAATGTCTGAGGCAAATAATTCAAGTATTATTAGGATCTATTTTAGGCTTATATTTGTAGTGTTTTGTGCTCTTTCAGCAAGCTGAATGGCCTTTTCTTGTTCCATATTTTCTCTGGTAATTCACATTATTGTGCCAACATAAAGCATTTAACAGTGCATATATATTGGAGACTTGCTTCAGCTCTATGTTCCTGATGCTATAGAAACCAATCAGATGGAACAATTGCAAATGGTTTTTGCTCATGAGAAATATTTTAAAATATTTTAAAAAACAATTCTTGCATTTAATGCATTTTGCCCACACAATATACAGTCAATTCATTTTACAGTATATTCTGTGAAGCGCTTTGAGACATCTCGACAATGTGATAAGGTGCTATATCAAATGCGATGATTATTATTGTTATTATTATAATGTCTAATTAAATGAAAGTACCTTACAGTCCTTTACACAATGAGTACCCTGAGGTTTTACTTATTTGTTATGCAAGTCAACCGTGGCAACTAATCTGCAACAGAAATATTGTACAAACATCAAAAAATGATCAATTGATGAACAATGAGATATTTAGTTTTACTTGGAGTCAGGGAAGAATATTGCACAGGATTTCCCCACCTCATATAATACAAAGGCACTACACTTTATATTTAATCATGTGAAGCTCCGAAAAATCTGCCTGATGTGAAAGGTGTTATATTGAATGCAATAATTATTATTAAACTCTGTGCTATCTTAAGTAATGCAACAGGTTCATTAGCTATCATAAAACAGGCAGGCAGGACCTCAGTCTTACAACATCTTACAAGATAAGAATAAAAATTCCCAGATCAGTAAAGATACAGACTCCTCATAGGAATGTGTCATGTTGAACTAAGCATAATCACTTACTGAATGAATGAAGATTGTTTTAAAATTTAAATGACTCCATGATCAAGTATTACTATTGCCAAGGAAGCTAGAGTTTTAAAAATCTTGATAAGCATATTTAATCAATCAGCTTCTTCGTACTGCAATAACACATACATTCAAAACAAAAGAGTGGATTTTGAAAGTCCAGTTGTTTTAATTGAATTTTAAGCAATAAAATGGTTTGGCAAATCCAATATAAATAAATTATTCCAGAAAGTCACAAATCAACTTGGAAAGGATAATGGAATGAGTTTATAATCAATACTCTAAATGTTTCCAAGGTTAAATATATGGTCATATAGTTGGGGACAATCTTGTTATTGTGGAGAGAAATCACTAGCTTCCATGGATTTTCAGGCAAATTTTCTCCTTACAAACTCTGCCAAGTTAGCTGCTATGAACAACAAACATTTGCAGCCAGTGAATCCCATGCTGGCAAAGTCCGATAAAATGCCTCTTTTCAGATTTTACCTACTAGGTATTTGCAATTTGTCTGCCAGGAATTTTGCCGTGAATCTTACAACTGGATACTTGTGATCTGGAAATTGCAATTAACATAATGAATCTGGTTTGGGAAGATCTCATTTTAGGTTCCACAGAGTTCTCAGTTTCATTGGAAATTTGGAGCTAAACTACAGTTGCTAAAATGAGCCAGAAGAACAAATATACAGTCTTTGTTGTTTCGCCCACAAATATACAGTCAATTCACTTTACAGCATATTCTGTGAAGCGCTTTGAGACGTCTAGAAGACATGAAAAGCATTATATCAAATGCAAGGATTTTTATTATTATTATCTTGGTTCTCAAGATTCATGCCTCATGCTGCTGTTCTCCTTTTCACATCTAGTCCTGCTTAAGCATTATCACTTTTGTACTGATGTTGTTGAGATTTGTGACCTTTGATCCGTAACAAGTTAAATAACCTGTTCGTATTATTCATACTTTGCAGCATTTTGAACACTTTTCAATCTTTCCCAGTGACATGATGTTTAATCTACTTGTCAAAGAAAATGTGTTTGGGAGGCAACCCTGAACTATTGAGAGAGTATGTGTAATTATACCTTCCATGATCGTAGGCGTTAAGTGTTGGTTGAGGACAGGAAGCACAGTTACAGCAGAAACTGTTTAAAACATATTCAATACAAAAATATGTCTAGCACGCTCATAGAAGTATGGACACTTTAAGGTTCAGTGGCATTGCTACGCATGGCCATGTTACTAATGTAATTGCCTACCGTTGGCCTAATAGCAAGACTGTAGAAGGTACTCTCACAATCCAAACACTTGTTTTCTGTTTTCCTTAACATAGAAGACCAATTTTAAGAGATCGACTACGGGTTCCTCGTCTGACTGTTCCTCATCTGACTGCACAGCTTGTTGATTGCTGCTGCTGATTTCATTTAAATATTATTACTATACAATTGTTATATCTAATCCAAAATTCATGAGTGCCAGAGTTATCAGCTAGAAAACTCCATTTCAATCATGGACTGCAAAGCAATTCAACATCTGTCTTAAAAGCTAAAAGTGAGTTTGTGAAGATTTCCATGGTAACAATGAAGGAGTTGGCACATACAAGTCTCAAGTTAATTTACAATAAGTAAAATTGTACTGAGCTATCTGTGAACACAATCCTCAAGCAGGGTACATTTACAAATGAGGTTTGCAATAAGAGATTAGATGATCCACAGGAAATAATGCAAAACTGTACAAACTACAAGACTACCATAAAACATAATATCAATCTGCAGCAGAAAAGAACTCAACTCTTCATAAGACGTTTAATGTAGAAACATAGAAACGGCTCAATTAGCATTTCTTCGCTCTTTAACCTCTTGTTGCTTTTAAATGAGCAGAGTTTAGAGATGCTACTTTTGCACAGCACCAACATTTAATTGTTTAATCTATTCTTAGCTATTGGACAGCACTGAACATTTCAAAAATAGCAAACAAAAGCAGAGAAAGTGAACAACTCTACACAATACATCGTACTAAGTGCAAGATAGTTATATTTGCTGGATACAACACGTTAGGAGGAACTATGGTATCAGAAGAGGCAGCAAAGACCTTACAAAGAGCTTTCCAAGGTATGCACCTGGGCTGCTCATTTTCACAGCAACTTATGACATAAAAATATCTCAAAGTGCTTCACAATTGATCAGATGGACATAAAAAACTGATGTGTGAAATGTAGTGATATGGCTGTAAGACACCAGAAGCTCCACATAATACTTAGTCCTTTGTACTAGTCAGATAAAACTGTGTCTCTGAAGTGAGTGGCTTTTTTAACAACAAAGAGAAAAAAAGTTGTCAGTGAGAATAAAGAATCAAACAGGTTACTTTCGTGATGGAACCTTCTGAACATGATTCTAGTTAGTCAAATAGATGTTATGGTACTAATTATTTGGCAACATGCCAGTGTTAGTGGTGATAATAATAACATTTGTACCTAAATTTTATCACTAAATAATCTTTAATTAAACACAGAATGGTAGAGACATACAGGAGGTTGTCAACATCTGAAACAGTGTAAAGATTAAGGTTTCAGGTATCCATTATTCTGATGAAGTGTCGTACGAAAAAAAATGAACCTACCATTCTCTTTCAGATGCTGACTTGCCAGCTGCACATTTTTATCATTTTCTGTTTCCAGTATTCCGAGATTTTCTCTTCAGCTCTGCTAAATTAACTTTCACTGACTAAAATTCTGAGTGGCTATGAAAGTGATTACTCATTCAGTATGAAGCCTGAAGTGTTTACTGAAAAAGTCATTATATGGCCAAGATTTGAAAGGTGTCACAAATGGCCTTTTCTTCAACATGTTTTTGATGCATTCACCACTAAGAGGTCTCAAGTAGTTTCCATCTTGTATATCATTTGTTTTTCTCTACCGACTCTTGGCAGTACTAAGGTCTGAGAATTTTTGAAATTGCTCCCTTCAACAGTACAGAAGATAGTTTTCTGGGCAATTTAGAGGATTGGGAGGAAACAAGGTTTCTAATTATGTTCACACTTGAAACAGCATTATTTCTTTGTTTTTTCTTTTCTATATGAACTGAGTGAAGAAAGTGTTCACATTTTTCATAGGAGCTTCCTTAGAATATAGATTAGGTTCTCTACCTCTGAGTTTTTCTCACCACTGTCTTATATCTACGCTCCAATAAATATCACCCAGTCACAAGAACCAACACCCATGCAACACCCAAATGCAGAAATTGTGTTTGAACTCCTGAACAGAATACAAGCAAAGGCTGTTCATCTGATAAATAGTCCTTTTCTTACCTATGAACTTAATTCTCCTTCCCCCTCTTTCTTTTACCCATGCTGTTATAATCATTACTTCTCTGAACTTTCTTTTTTTCTCTTTCCAAGCTCCGTCATATAACATGTTGTTTCTTTTCCCTGCATTTGTGCATTGCAAACTAACCTCACTGCACTGAATTTTTTTATCCTTGGGATTTATTCAGAAAAAAATGCAATTTAATAAGGATTATCTGGATCCTATATTCGATTAACTGTATTTCATGACATTCAAGGGGAAAATGCACAGAAATTTAAATCCAGCCCTTAAAGGGTTAAATATGTTAACTTGTACAGATAAAGAAAATGGTAATTGAGTCACTGAAGTAAAGGTGATATAAAGGAGATTAGTAGTTTGCATCTTAAGTGCTTACTAGATTTATTTTTAAATCAATAAATGGTTGAAACATAGTAGATTCTGCTCTGAAAACAAATGGTCCACTTCAACAAAAAATAAAAACTGATTTACACTGCAGAAAAATACCAGTCATTTGCTTGCAGACCAAGCAGCAGGTAGCATGTTATTGGAAATAGGATACTAACCTCAATCAGCTCCTAAGGGAAATACACACAGGGTATAAATCTAACAAAACAGTTTGTTCTAAACAATAATGTTTCAACTTCTTAGTCTTCAAACATCACGGTGCATCCTCTCAGTGAATATAATCTGCCTGTTTTGTACAAGTTTCAACCAACAATTGTGTGTTTTTAAAATGTGAGCAATTGGCTCTAAATTAAACTTCAGTAACTAAAGTAAAGTTTTTGGAAATAAACTGTAAAACAGGAACATGAACAGTAATTCCCTAAATTAAGTTAAAATAAAATAAAACAAGTAAATTATTTGCACTCACAGAACCAATATGGCAAATGGTATGTAAACCTCTTCTCAAGAAAGAAGTGGAGAGATCTAAGCTTAGGGGTTGGTTTAACAGCTGTGCCACGTTGGAGCTAGTGCAAACCTGTAAATAAAATGGAAAGGCATTAACAAGGTTTTTTTTGTTTGTTTGGAAAAAATAACAAAGCCTCATGTGTAGCTGGACTGGTTGATCAAACACAGCAGCCAGGATTAAGTAAAGCCTGGTGCCCAACATGGTGAAGGAAGAATTAGAACAATTCTGATATTAAATTGGACAGACATTATGAGGAATCAATCATAGACACAGCCTGAGAAACCCAGAAAGCTGCTGGCATTGTAATAGCTTTTAAGACAGACTGCTCTCCCACCTGAGCTTACTCCCTTCTCCCCCCCAAAACCCCAAATGAAGTGAATGAACCATCCACAGCCAAGATATGGAGGGAGGGGGGGGAAAGAAACCTACTCCTAGAAATTAGCAAACTAGTGTAATTCTTCCCTGATTTGCTCTTCCTCCCTTTGGCCTTTGGCCAACTGCTTGATATCTGTCGGACATCAAGTCCTGGTTGAGAGCTAATTTTCTTCAGTTGAACATCAACAAGACCGAGGCTCTGCTGATTGGCTCCCTTCAGCGCCTCCTCACCTCAGGCGCTGACAGCATCACCATCCATGGTTGCACACTCCACCTTGCTAAGCCAGTCCGGAGCCTTGTTTGACCCTCAGGTATCCTTTCTACCCCACACCTGTGCCATCACTCACTCTGCCTTCCCCCACATCCGCAACATCAACCAGCTCTGCCACTGCCCACACCCCAGGCCACCGAAACCCTCATACATGCTTTCATTACATTGAGGCTCAACTATGCAAACTCACTGCTTGTCGGCCTCCCCTACTCCTCCCTCCACACGCTGCAGGTTATCCAGCACTTTGCAGCCCGTGTCCTCTCCCGCACTAGGTTCCATGACCCTATCACCCCCATCCACACCCCACTATTGGCAGGCGGGCATTCTGCCATTCTACCCCCACCCTCTGGAACTCCATCCTGCAGTCCCTCCACCTTGTCCCCTCCCTTGCCTCCTTCAAGACCCATCTTAAGACCCTCCTCTTCGTCCGTGCTTTCGATCTCACTGCTTCCCCCCCTGCCCTCCACCCTTCCTGACTCCCAGCTCGGGTCGGAAACTCTGTGTGTCCAGCGTCTTGGGACGTCCTCCTGACGTGAAAGACATTATACAAATGTAATTTTGTTGTTGTGATGTTAAGCTCTCATCCTTAACCTTTACTTTGAGAATTTCTGTGATGATATACGCGAGGTACACCTGGGCCATAAGCCTATGTCTGGTTATTTAATTGCAAAGGGTGTTGATGTACAAACAACCGTAGGTGAATTTCTAATAAATTAATTATGTTTTGCAGCCTCTTTCATGATGGTGATTCCATCAATTCTTCCTTTTTACATGCATCAAAGTTTACCACTGTCTCTCCCTTGTGCTCCCATCAGAACAGCTTGAGTCTCCATAGACACTGGTACATTGAAAGGAAAGAGCAAAGTGGGATCACTGTCAGCCACCCACTGGTAAATCAATAATTGAGAAAGATGCACTAGAGTGCAGAATCACCACACTGAATAACTTGATTATTGGCATGGTAGCTTGCTGACAACTAGTTACACAGCATGGGTTCATTAACAGCGGGTTGCAACGCTTAGAATAAGTTTAGCTCGCCCATCATCAACCCGAATGCACAAAATTACACCACTTTGTAAAGAGCAATATTATGAAGAAAAATGAATTAAGAATGATGAATTTTGTGTATCTGGCTTTCCAGTTCATCAAATCGCAAAGGTTGTTTTGTAATGTATTGAGGTTAGTGTTAAATGCACTCAGTAACCAAAATGCACTGACAACATAAACTGCTTAAAAGCACTCAATTAAAGGCACTGCCCAGCGTGAAACCACAATTGATTCAAAAGGTTCTGGATTTACCAGGTTCTATGATTTTCTTATTAATTATTGAGAATTTCTGGGTGGTGATTGATTTATTTTAGTTGCTATATTTGCTCACACTGCACTTTACAGTGTATCCTATGAAGTGCTTTAGGACGCACTCCTGACATGAAAGGCGCTGAACCAAACATAAGAATAATTATTATTATTTCTAGAGATAATGCTTGAATTTTTAATATTATTATACTGATTTCTAGCATATTTTTATTTTTATAGTTACCAGGATTGCATATACCAGAAATTTAACTGGGAATCAATTATACTTTAAGTATGTGCTGCATGCAGTTGCCTTGGGATGGTCATAATGATGACATTTACTTAGAGAGTAATTGATGCTATTGCTTAGAGTGGTTCAAATTAATCCATATGAAGACCGCATCATCATTCAAACTTCATTTTTTTAAATCTGAAACTAATGTTAATATACAAGCATTACAGGTTGCGGAACATTTCTTTAACTTTACAATTTGTTAAGCATTTTTAAAAAACATCTACAGAATATGTGTTTCTATTAAGCAACTGAGGTGAATAAACACAACTCACAGTGCAAGACATCAGACTAATATTGAAAAGAATGGTTGCTAGGGATGAGATTAATCAATGACTAGTGATCAGGCATTGAAAAGGTAGGGATTTAAAACCCAGTGTTGAGATATTTTAGTACAGTTAATATATTCCAAAATCTGGAAAGGATTTATAATGGCTCTATAAAAGTACATTACTCAATTTGCGAATAAAATGTGTAAAAATGAAGAAAGGCATCAGTGTTTTGTTCCACTTTTCAAATACCTTGACATTTAGCATTGTCACTGGATCCATTTCATTCAAGATCAACACAAATAAGGATTTTTGCAATGAAGCCATTTTACTCTTTTTAAAAAAAATATCCTGGCTCATTGTGACAAGGTGGTTCAAAATAAACTTTTGCAGCCATTCTGAAGAACATTGACAATAACTTAAAACCAGCACTTAACGTTTTTGCAACATTATTGGCTGGAGGGGTGTGTGAAACAGTGAGTTACCAGTTTGCTTCATACCCATTGGTGGCACTAGGTGCTCAGAATGGAAAAATATCCCATTTTCTAACAACAACAGCTCTTCTGTTGATGAGCAGTAACTTTTGCCAGAGTTAGACTTGCACATCCATCCCTGACAGTCTCAAGGACAAACATGCCCATGATCTAGTGGTATCTGCAAAGTACATTTTATATAATTGTATTGATACATCAACCTTTTCATCTGACAAGCAAGGAATTAAATCAGCACTTCTACGAATGCAGGTCACCAATGAAAAGCACACAATCTAATCAAACAGCTAAGAACTGGTAGATACCACCCACTGTGCAATTATATTCTGGATGAGGAGCACTGTGATTGATGGACAAGTGGAGGTGTTAACACATGTGCCAACGCTTTGTCTAAGGTTAGCTCGAGGCAGAAGAGACATTTTCAATGTTTCATTGTGACACTTGGATAACCAAGTCAACAAGAGGACAGCCACATTAGAATAATAATAGCCACAACAATTCTCCAAGAGAAAACGGTCCTCCATAGGGAAGATGGGATCTGGCATAGCAGAAAATTGGAGCAATATATTGAATGTTAAAAGTATATAATTTCTGCATCCCAATACTTGAGTATCATGCCAAATAAAGGAGCAAGGTTGAGACCTTCATATCACACAAATTTGAGCTTCTGTACACAAGCACATCAGGTCATATGCAGGCATGCCAGGTTACTCAGAGTTGGCAAATAATATGAACAAGATAATACATGAGCAGTCTTACCGAGTGGAAGATGCAAACAGTAATGGATCATAGCAGCAAGTTGCAGAACATGTATAGATTCAGGCTGAAATGAGAATAAAAACATGACCCCTTCACTTTTTATATCGCCCAGATTAATCAACCAACTTTAGTTTGTTCAAAACGCAAAATACTGCAGATGTTGGAAATCTGAAATAAAAACAGAAGTCCCTGGGAACACTCAGCAGGTCAGGCAGCATCTATGCAGAAAGGAAAGCGAATCAACGTTTCGATCCACGATCCTTCGTCAGAAGACTTTTAAGGACTAACAGAGAGGGGGAAGGCTGGAATGCATTGCCTGAAAGGATGGTGGAAGCCGATTCAATAATGACTTTTAAGAGAGAATTAGATAATTATTTGGGGAGGACAAGTTTACAGGGTTATGGGAAGAGCGCGTGGGAGTGGGATTGATTTGGATAGCTCTTTTCAAAGAGCCAGCACAGACACGATGGGCCCAATGGCCTCCTTCTGTGCTGTTTAATTCTATGATTCCATGATTCTAAGGAATACAAAGGAAAAAATGGGTTAGAGGACAGGGGATGATGGATTAAAGAGGTGTTAATGATGCAACGCAAAGGTGGGGAATTGCAACAAAGCAAGCAGATAGAGTAATAATAATAATAATAATCCTTGCATTTGATATAGTGCTTTTCACGTCGGGAGGACATCCCAAAGCGCTTCACAGAACACACTGTAAAGTGAATTGACTGTATATTTGTGGGCGAACGCGGCAGCCAATTGCGCACAGCAATGTCCCACAAACAGTTGTAGATTGAAAATGACCAATTTATTATTGGTTTTGGTTTTGGAGGGATTATTATTAGACGTGTGGAGTAAGGAAACTTCCCAAGGTTTCGCCCTGCCTGGAATTGAACTCAGGTCTCTCACTTGCAAAGCGAGTGCTCTAACCACTGAGCTACAGGACTCCACTAAGTAGAGGTAAAGGTGTGTTTGGGACCAAGATGATGTGGTAATTGTCACAGAAGAGGGGGAGGGGGAAGGTGAGCTGTTATGATCTAAAATTATTGAAATCAATATTGAGGCCAGAGGGCTGTAAGGTCCTAGCAGATAGTTCTTTCTAAAGGATAGAGGGATTAAGGGATATTCTAAAGGATAGAGGGATTAAGGGATATGGGGATAGGCTGGGTAAATGGAATTAGTTCAGAAGATCAGCCATGATCTTATTAAATAGTGGGGCAGGTTCGAGGGGCCGAATGGCCTTCTCCTGCTCCTACGTCTTATGGTTTTATGGTCCAGATGAGGTTTATACTTTAGTTTATTCTTCAGCTAACATGTTCCAACAGAATGTGTGTGTGTAATGAAACATGTACGAAGCATTGTAACTCATTGAAATTTTGTTTCCATATTTCAAAATGTTGTTGCTAAGATGTTATCTTAAGTGCTAGGAAGAAATAGGACCATTGAAAAATGAAACTTCTTCAGAAAGAATGATGATAAAGTCTCAGCTGAGTGTGGTAGCTATGGAAACCTCTTGCCAACAGGTTATATAAAGAATGTCCTTTACGTTTCACAAGTTCCATCACTTCTGGGCTATTATTACATTCAAGTCAATCCTAGGACCAAAGCTCTGGAGTCCAATCAGAGCCTAATCATTGTCAATAGCTCCTGATGAAACACTACCAGCTCAGGAAAAGACTTTGATTGAAATATTTCTCACTGTGTCATCCTTCAGAAAGGCCAAGCAACTTGGGGCAAAATTAGCTTCTGTATCATCAAATTATTAATTGAAGGTTGATGATTCATATCAGTGGGGTCAGTACTTGACTACAATTCTTGTCTTTTGTGTTTTAAATTAAAATTGCACAAGTAAAGATAAATACACAATTTTGGCAAACACGCAGCGTAATGCAAATAAGGATTTTTTTTATATCATGTAAGAGCTGATACTGTGAACCAGCTGAATTTCAGGAGTTAATCTTCAAAATGTCACCATCTACTGTGATCTATAGTATACCAGTTAAATTTTCACATGATTTTCATGTATAATTTACATGTCATACAAAATACGTGGGAGACCACATTGGGTTTTGTGGTACTATACAAATAATTGCATCTGATGTGAAGTAAATTTTTAACTTTAAATTTAATATGGTTCCAATAGTTCAATAATTCCAACTATAGAACCATAGAAATTTACAGTACAGGAGAAGGCCATTTAATCCCTTTAATTTGAACTTAATAAAACTATTGGCTAACTTTGAAACTCATTTTTCTTACACTCAACTCAAGACAAGAAAAATGTGGTGCAGAAAGAATAGCTTCTGAGCAATAACTTCAACACGTGAAGTAACTGTAATGTTATCACTATGCATGCCTGAAGTATTCAAAAATAGCGTACATTGCCTCAATAATAATCGAAACTGTAAAAGTGTTTCTCATTAATTAGGTTTGATCAAAATTTAAAGAATTATATACTTGTCCTGCTCAAAATTAACATTGATTTGTCAGACAGAAATTAAAATGGAATATGTAGCAGTGGGAGTGGGAGCAGTTCAATGCCCAAGCAAATACGTTCTAACATTGGAATACAATTACCATGCACCTTGTTGCACAAAAATAATTTGAGGTGCAGGTACCAGCTGGTTCTGAAGGCAAACTGTGTGAAAATCAAATATATTTTCGGCGCTATCATGTTGCTACACCAGTGAGTGTTCTCAACTTTTCAAGCCGTGGGTGTAAATTACATGTTGTAGTTTTGGAATGGGATTAACTTCCCAATAGAATTTCGTATTCCTACCACTCTGCATCAGGTGAACCTGAAAGACAGTCAGACAGACAGGCAGGCAGAACAGGCAGGCAGGCAGACACCAAATGAATCAAATGAGAACTGCCCAAGAATATATTTTTGGTTTTGAATTATCTATTCAAAGAGCCAACTTGTGGTTTTCATCCCATCATATTGCCTTCTAAACAGGATAATATTTCCCCCCCACATTTTTTAGCCAAGTTATGTACTTGATTTCTACAGCCAAGTTAAATGCTTGGTTACTGAACTGTAAAATGTACAGAATAAATCAGGGACAGCAGCATGATCTCAAAATGATCATATATATAAGAGCCCTGACTGCAGAGCTCTCTTCAGCACTGACAATGCGAGAGTAGAAAATAAACTTTCTTTCCTGAAACAAAATAGCTTTACTCACATTATTGCTGTTACCTTTTGTGACTTATTTTTGTAAAATACTGAAATGTAGCAGAAAGAATTGGTGGGAAATAAAAGATGTGAACATTTCTAGGTTTAATTAATAAAAGTGTATTTAATTACTGAATTAAATTGCACTATCTCTGGTGAGCTATGAGAATACCCATGAAAGTATAATTGTTCTCTATGGCTATAATTAATTAATTCAGTGTTAAGGTTATTTCTTGCATGTCTAATTGTCATTTATCAATCAGAATTTAAAACCCATTTTCGGGACAAGGTTCCAATGTTGCTAACCTAACCTAATAATATATTAAAAAAAACGATTGTTATATAAGCAAACACAACAGTTAATCTATGCCATTAAACAACAATTAAATGAGTGAACCTTCATCCAAACCCCTCGTGATTGTAAATACATCCTTACTCATGATTCTGTTCAGCAAGAATCCTCCTCAACTGTTTGTTTCAATGATCAAAGAGCAAGGTCAAATCTCCTTGGCCCACTCCCAAGATTTTATGTGGTACGTACAAATTCAGTAGCTCAGGAATGAGACATGGACAGAGTCTGTGGGAATTGTAGAATTTTTAAAGAAAATCATTGGACGGATTTAAAAGATTGTTTTGAGAAGTTTCATTTAATGAGTAGCACTATAGAGTTACACTGCAGTAACTATATAGTTTGACACAGTGGAAACTACATTTGCTGGAACCCAGATCCATCTACAATCAGTTCTTTGACAAGGTGAGGAATATAAGGCTTTGTAAATAAAAGGAAACTTAGAGAGCAGCTGATGAATAACTGATATTAACAAGAGATATTCAAAATTATACAGTTTATTTAGGGTGCAGTGCAGATAATAGATTTCAATTGTGGCCAAGCTAAGCAATATATCTAATTTAGTAGTTATGTTAAATGCACAACTGATACTCATATTTTCTATTCACAGATTCCACCCTTCAACTATTTCAAAACATCAGATTTCCAGCAATGAAATCTATCCTACTGGGAAGCCTGCAGGGAAGCTTCTCTCTATAAGATTCATTCCTACATTAGCAATTGATCTGAGACAGCTAAAACTGTCAGAATGCCCCAAAGTGGAACTCATCACTGATAATATATGTGGAAGTGTTGACATGTCCCTTGCTACTAGAACCACTTTTTGCTTGGTTCAGGGTATGTTGTGATGGAGATAGTGCCATTAAAGTTGCACATAGCCCACATCAGTCATTTTCCCCTATCTATTAAATTTAAACTTTTCAGCGATGCTTAAAGTTTTTTCTTTGACCATTAGTTTTCCTCTCCTCAAGGTGCTGCCTCTATATCAGGAATGCAATTCCCTTGGTTATTAGGTAGTAAGTTCTAAAAGGCTATTGACCATATGGGTATCAAAGCCAATTCCAGTCCTGTCTTCACTTGTGCAATTTGTAGCGGAGGGTCACTAGATGGTGATGAGGAGCGGAAAATCAGCAGCTGAATTTTTGATTTTTCACCTCCTGAGTCCACCACGGAGGCTGATCGAAATGGTCCAACTACTGGTCCTTTTAACTCAGTCAGACTGTTGAATTTGCATCTTTTTTTGTCTGTATTTAATAGTGCTGCACCGGTTGATCCCTCTAGAAGATGTGCAAGTGTTTGAACATTGCTATAGGAGTGAAAAGGCTGTTATAGCAGGCTGACAGCAAAATAATCAAGGTTTGATGCTTTGAATTATAGTTGCAACAACAGCAACATCAAGGCACATTGGATTCTAAACTTTTAAGATCATTTGACTGAGTGAATAGATTAGGGCTTTACAAAGTATGTTAGCTGATATTGATTCCTAGGTGTTCTAACCTGGAGTAAGGCACCTTCAACTAATCAGCTCCCAGCCTGCAATTTTATCCTAAATAACTGTACTATATTTTTTGCTTTAATTTTTAATCACCCTATAGGTAGCTTCACAGACTCATTTTATAATTTAATATTGCAGAATGTTTATAAATCCACAAGATCACAAGTCATGGACACAAGATAAAGTCTGGAATACTACACAAAGCAGATCCATCTCTATTAAAATTCACTGATCCACTGACAAGATGAAGCACTTACAAATGCACCAGGTGCACACAGCTCTGATTCAAATTGCTGGACAAAAAGAAACTCATAATAGAGGCAGAGTGCGCACCTGTAACTGTTAAGACTCCCAAACATCAAAGGGAATCACAGGTGCAATATTGATGGAACATATTTAGAACAGATACAGGTCAAAATACCAGGGCCATCTACTACCATCTTCCATGGAGGCACCAATCATGCCCAAAACTCTTGGTAAGTGTCAAGGTCATCAAAAAAGATAAAACATCATGAAAACATGAATATGAAACAAAATGCTAGTTTTCATCATTATGCACAGTAATAGAAAAAACTGCACAGAAATCTGATCTGATGTTCTTGGACTTTTGTTGAATGGGTTGTAAAGGATTACATGACTAAAATAATACTAAATATATAAATATAACACATGTAATGTTATGATGTCCTATCCCAACGAGTTTGTTCATTTATGAACATATGGCACAACAGATGTGAACAAAAGAAATATATTCACATACATTTACTGCACCAGCAGCTTTTTGAGTTGTGATTTGTTAGATTCTGTGTTTGATTATAGGTCTGACATCATTATCCCGGGACCTGACCTCAGGATAGAATATCAAGTGAAAAGTCAGATTCCATTGCGGAAAAGGAGAAAAGTATTTTAATGAATAAAACTGAATGGCTAGATGCTTTAGGAAATGGAGACACCATGAAAGACTAATAATTTTACTGAAACAAGTGTAGTTTCTGTGGGTTGTTATCAATTAAGGAGGCAACGATTTTTGTTACACTTGATTTATACTTTATTTATATGGAAAATCTATGTTCACGAGTGTTAAATATATATAATTTTCCTTCAATTTATTCAATCTGAGCTTAAAATGTCAGTGTACTGTAACAGCATGTCTGATTCGTCTAGTACAAATGTGCATGATCTTCATGCACATTTGTACTATACTTCATCAGTATTGCTCTTTCTGTGACATGAATACATTCCATGATTTATAGCTATTAGGTACCAAAATAGCAAAACCAGACTTAAAGGCACAAAAAAATGGAATTGAGATCCACCCTCTCTGCTCCACCTGGGCTACTCATTTATCAGGCATGAGAAGAAATTGTGAGTCTTAATTTTAAAATTTAGAAGTCGACTACAGTTCTAATAGTATTAGCTAATATAACATTTTTTCACAAAAGAGATTTCTGTTTGACTGGATTATAATACTTATATAACTGCAGTTTAATAAATGAGTTTTGCACTATGGTTTGTTAAAGGCAGCAGATGCAATCAATGGTTTGGAGCAATTGATAGATGTAACAAAGAACATAGCCACCAGATGGCAAAACCTTCCTGTGCAACCAATAGTCTTGAATAGATTTATCTCCTCTCTGTTCAACCTTATTGATATAATCTCTAAAGGCTATGTTTCTTCCATCTATCAAAAGCCAAGACACTGATAATTGACATTGCTATATCATGGATAAAAGTCAGTTAATCTTTGATTAAAGTAACATATCAAACCTGTCTATTGACTCCCAAAAGGCTAAAAGTCTAAACAATGGTTTACCCAGTAGCTAATTGGGGAAATGCACTGAATGACAGGGGTACTGAGATATACAGAGTTGGAAGGTCCCAGCTTCAGGCTATGATTCATGCTTAGATGGTCAATCTCAGCCAGGAAAGCAATAAAAGGCCTACAGTTAATAAGAATCAGGCTCAGAAAGCAAAAATAAATCCCCTGGGATTGCCATTCCTGACCATTTACACAGAGAGCCTGCTACAAATTTTGTTTTAGTAATGGCTGTGCAACCTAGATACAGTAGTTTGTTATAGCAATACTCATGTGTACTCTGCTACTTTTTAAATACATATTCAATGTGCTCTAATGGAAGGCTTTGAAACATGAAAGTATAAAAGCTGTTATATAAATGTAAATTATGTTGCGCTGTATTAATACTCACAGTGAACCAAATCAACAACACAATAATTCTGTTGCGCATTCGCATTTACAATTACAATTTCTTTGTATTAAGCCTCGGTCAGTCTTATATCACTCCGGACATTGTTGTCAGGGTGTGGGTTACTGAGCTTCTTTCTGAGAAACTAGAGGCAGACTAAAGGCAAATCCAGGATTTATATCTTGTGAGGTTGACACTGCTTAATGGTGCATGGTTAATGGGGATTCCTTTATACAGGAAATTTTCTCAGGCACCAATTGTTCCCCAAATTGTTTAAATCAGTACTAATAATTTATAGATTTTGTGACTGGGATAATATAATAAGATTAAATATATTCCCACACATCTCATCGCTTCAAGAGTAGTTTTGAACATTGCCCGGTTACAGTAGCATTAGCATGGAGATAGTGTAGTTTCCAAATCCAAAGCACCTTTCCCTCCAAGTAGTCAGAGGCTACTAAAATCACATCTGCAATCTATACACACATTGAAGAACTCAGGAGGTTGATGTTAAATGCATATATGTATATAACTACATAGAACTTATTCAGTGGCTAGCAACTTGATTGTGACCATTTCTACAACAAGAACAAATTACAATATGTAGGGCCTTTCACATCGGGAGAATGCCCCAATTCGCTTTTTACTTTCTAGTTGAATCAATTTTTTAATAAAAAAATACAGATAATCTCATTCTATTTCAACCTATTTATACCTTCTTCCCAGAACGATTACATAGTCTGCAAGCAGGGAACAAACCGCTTCCTCGACTGCTTCTATCAAAAAGAAAATGCTAAGATTGGAAAATCACAATGGTTTTGTCTCACCAGTGAGACTTGGAGACATATCCTCAACTCTGCAAGCCAAAGTCCTAGTGGATAGAAAATATAAAATTGCTTTTGTGAAATCAAAGGAACCAATGAATGTTCCTCCACTCACAGCACTCTCAACATCTATTATTTTACAAGTCTCAACAATTAAGCCAACAGGTGTTTGTCAGACGGTACCTTATTCTGTGCTATAAGAAGGAAGTTTGAGTATTTGATTTTGATACGATCAGACACTGTCTATAGATATGTAAATAAGTTTCAACAAGCAGGCAGGATGGTAGGGAGGGGTGTGGTTTGCTGAAACTCCTTCTGTCCAATGAGCAAGACATTCACTTGCCCCTTTTATACAGCCCACACTCACTGAACGTGGGACAGCAGCTCTGAACTCCAGCAGCAGGGCAGGTCATTCCCTTAGACTGTAAGTAAATCCACTTTAACACGTCAAGAGTGCCATTTCACTTACTGTAACATTGGATTATCTTCTGTCCCCCCGTTAACTTTGTCAAATATATGTTTGGATATGACATATATAACTAATAATACAATATAACTATAATAAATAATTGACTAGAATATTTTTAAGACAGAATTAAGGGTCGGTACTCAGGGTCAAGATGATATTTATATCTGAACCTTACTTTTTAATCTGCGCTGCTTATGTTCTTGGTTGAAGAAATTAAAAGGTTTCTTCAAAGAGGGTATGTAGTTTGGAAGGAAACTGTTGTAGCACGTTGGTTTGCCTGTCTGTTGGAGGTTTAATCATTTCAATATGATCTGTAAGATTATGTAGGGCTGAGTAACTGTGACCTGATGCCTTTCTATCTAGTGAGTTAAATGCATTCTTTGTCATGCATTTGACCAATGTTGCGGGAAAAGCATTCTGACAACGTCAATTGCTTTAGTAATAAATGTATTTAATGCATCAATATATTGATTCTATTGGCGTGTTCGGTATTACACAATAACTTGTGATGTTTCTTTACCCTTGTAGGACTGTGCGAATATAAAGCAAGGATTTCATCTTCCACACTTGGTCGAATCATTATAAGCTTGGTTGCATCTGAATCGCTACTGCCAACTCATAACGGCCTGATGATATGAAGCTCTTTCACACGATAACTTTACTTCTACTGCTCCTGTGCCTATTCCCATTCCCAGGAGAAGGTGCAAAAGGGGAGGAAGATGGCAAAGAGCATGTTGATCGACGGAGTAAAAAGAAAAGCAAATCCTTGCCAACTAAAGGGAAATTGACAACAAAGGATAGTCATGTGTGTTCCTGGGAAATCGCAGGAGATGAGGAGTTAACTCTTCTTGTCAATTGCAGTCACCAAGGCAACAACTACTGGTGCAAGTACACTGGGAGACCACAGATCTGCCCGCAATACACTGCCAAAGCTGGGCAGTACTGGAAACAGGTCATCGGCAAAGTGAAAAGGAAGAAGCACGCCTGCGAGGGCGATAAAACCCTCAAAAACAGAATCTGCAAAACTGGATCCACAGAATCACAGATGAAACTGACCGCGAAGAGTTCGGAGACGGGCAAGCGAGGGGACAGAGGAATTGCACGTAAAAAGGCTTCCGCAAAAGTGCCACCGGGGAAGAGAAACTTGTTAGACCAAGGTGACACCACTGAGAAACCACTTAAAAACAAAAGGAAACCCAAAGCGGGAAACTCTCCAAAGAAGGAAGCACCAACCCCAGCAGATGAAGTGAACGATGAGAACTCTGAGTTGCAGGAGGAGCTGTCTCAAGTTTACTGTGCTGAACAGTGGCACTCCCTCTGCTCATTCTTTGTCACTCTGTGGAATGGCTAGTGCATAGATTCCTCTTCTTTAGTTAGAGTAAAGTTAGTATGTACCATGTTTAACTCCATTGCACCAATGCAAACCATGTAACTCCTCCCGAGTAATTAATATGAATTAATGAACAGAAAAAGAAAGGCTTTTGAGTTCAGTTTCCTAATACACCTTGACTGTTCAGATACTATGCTGATTTATGCTGAACTTTTTTTTGTTAAATGAATTGAGCTTTGAATATTATCTTTATGAATTTTAACCACGTATCATTTAAGTAAAACACGCTTTATTTTGTATTTTTACGAAGTGAATAAAGATCACTTTGAACAATTTTTGTGTTGTGACTTGTTTAACCTTGGGAAGTTAGTGAATGCAAGAATGGCCATCATAATGAGTACAAATCTGTATTTAACGGTTGAGGGTAAACTGACAGCAAATCGAGATTAAGGGTAACAAAAATTGTGACCCATTATAAATCCTACATTTTGAGTTTAATATATTTTTTAAAGAGTCATTTTTAATGTTTGTTTTGTGGAAAATCAGTGCAGTGCCTGGTGACTGGGAACACACCTCACTGACTCACAGGAACTATGACAGTAAAATAAATTACTGTAAATTGGTGTGATGCACTTCATGTATCCGTATTAAGAAATCCAGTCAGATATTACTGTGTATTGGACCTCTGAGAGTGCGTTAAGCTGTTTTTAAACAAAACCTGTCCTTTTGTTGCTGGAACTGCACTATGCTTTGCATTGGAGTGGTATCAAAGGACCAGAATCTCCTTAATTTCAAAGCAAAGAAACCACTAGAAAGTAGTTCTTTAGTGCTATATATTCACAGAAACTCAACACCAGCCAACACAATATAAACCTTATAAATGCACAGCCACATTATAACCTTAACATTCACCCATATGACAGAATGTCTGTCAGACATCAAGTCCTGGATGAGAGCTAACTTTCTACAGTTGAATGTGAATAAGACCGAGGCTCTCCAAATTGGGTTCCGTCAGTGCCTCCACACCTCAGGCACTGACAGCATCACCATCCAAGGATGCACACTCCACCTTACTAAGCCAGTCCTGAACCTTGGCATCTTGTTTAATTCTCAACTATCCTTTCTACCCCACATCCGTGCCATGACCTGCTCTGCCTTCCCCCTCCTCCGCAAAATCACCCAGCTCCGCCACTGTCTCACCTCTCAGGCTGCCGAAGCCCTCATCAACCTATTCATAATATGTAGGTTCGACTATGCCAACTCCTTGCTTGCCAGCCTTTCCAACTCTTCCCTCCACAAGCTGCCCAGAATTCACCCAGAATTCTACAGCTTGTGTCCTCTCCCACACTAGGCTCCATGACCCCATAAACCCCACCCTCGGCTCTACTGGCTCCCCATCTCCCGGAAGATAGAGTTCAAAATCCTTGCCCTCGCCTTCAAGGCCCTTAATAGCCTGGCCTCTCCCTACCTCTGCGCCCTGCTGACCCCATGTCAACTTGTCCACTCCTTCCGCTCAACAAGCTCTGGCTTGCTCAACGTCCCCTGCCCGACCCGTTCCACTATCGGCGGCCGGGCCTTCAGCCTTTTTGCCCTCATCCCACATTCCCTTCACCTCACTCTCTCCCTTGTTCCTTCAAGGTGCATCTTAAAACCCTCTTCTTCAACCAAGCCTTCGGCCACATTCCTACCCTCCTGCCCTCCACCCTCCCCAATCCCGACCCCCAGCTCAGGTCCAAATCCCTGACTGTCCAGTGCCTTGGGACATCTTCCCGACATGAAAGGGGATATGCAATAGTCACAAAAACCTTAAATTTGATAAAGTGCCTTTCACATCAAGAAAATGGCTCAATGTACGTCATGTGATTTACTGTAAAGTAATATGCCTGCAGCCAATTCAACAGTCAATTTGCACAGAGCAACATGACACAAACAGCCATGAAGTAAATGATCAATTGTATTTGGGGGCTCGTTGGACAGAACAATCTCCCAAATATTTCTCTTTTTTCAACAATAAAAACAACTTTCATTTTTATAGCATCCTTCATACTGGGTAGCATCTTTGAGCGCTTAAAAGTTGCAGAGCCTGAGGTTGAGCTGGGAGGTGACCGTAAACACAGTCGAAGAGGAAGATCTTCAGGCATGATCTAAAAATGGGAAAGGAGAGGGCGAGGCAGAAGGATTGAGGGAAAGAGTTCCAAAGTTTTGTGGCATAGTGGCTGAAGGCACGGCCGCCAATGGTTGAGTAGAGGAGATGAGGAACAAGCAGGAATCAGGAGCCCGTCGAATGGAGGCAGCGAGTGGTGAATTGGGAGTAAGCAGGTCGGAGAGGTTGGGAGGTGTGAAGGGATTTGTAGATGAGTATGAAGAGCTTGAAGTCAATTCATTCTTGATAGGGAGCCAGTGGATCCTGGAGAGGACTGGTGATGGGGGCATGGAGTTTTGAGTGGGTGCGAATGCGGGCGGCATTGTTTTGAATTAGCTGGATTTTGTGGATAGTGGAGCTGGGGAGACCAGTGAGGAGGGCACTGGAATAAACGAGGAAGTGACGAAAGCGTGAATGAGATTTTCGGCTGCATTGGGAGTAAGGTTCAGTCGGAAGCGGGCAATGTGACGGAGGTGGAGGAACGTGGTCCCGATCTGGGACTGGATGTAGGGTAGGAAGGATAGCTGCCGATTTAACCTAATGCCTAGGTTACGTGCAGGTTCGGTAAGTCTGAGTGGTAGGCCGGGGAGGTTATGGACGTAAGAACCACAAGAAAGAAGACGTTGATGGGAGGCAAAGAGTTTGGCTTCCGTCTTGTTGACATTCAGCTACAGGAAGTTAGTGCTCATCCAGATCTTAATGTCTGACAAACAAGCTGGCAGAACATCAGCGGATTGGAGTCACTGCTGGTTAAACTGAAAAATAGTGCTATAGGATCTTAAAGGTCCATCTGAACAGGCAGACTTGACCTTGGTTTAACCTCTCATCTGAAGGATGGCACTGCTGATAATGCAGCACTCCCCAGCACTGAATTGGAGTGTCAGCCTATACTGTGAGTTCAAAGTCCCAAAGTGGAGCTTGATCCCACAACCTTCTGACTGAGAGATGGGGGTGCTACCGACTGAACCAGGCTGACACATCAGATCACGTCGCAAATACCTACATTCTGCTTTGATATTTCTCGACAACATTCTGTGAATTCCTCAGCTTATCTGACAGATAGGTGCCAACACAGCTGTCAAACAGTGAAATCTTGCACACAGCCAGCAAAATAGGGCATTAAACACTCCTAACTCTATGATATTGATACCTGGACAAAAGATATGAGAAGCTCCCCGCATCATATGAAATTGGTACAAGACTGAATTGGTACCATCAATATGAGTGGAGTAAATTACGACAGTGAAGGTCAGTTATAAATACGAGAATTTTCTGTATTACAACTTTAAAAATTCTCAGTCATTTTACGATTATATATGGTAGCTTATTTTTCCCATCAAAGATGTATTGTTGAGAAAAAATGGACTGCTATACATAAAATATCTTGTGTAATTGCCTCCTTACTGACATTCACCATGCAGCTTGGTATCATATAAGAGGATTTTTCAGGGCCACTTAAAATGTGTTGTCTTTTCATGTTTTGGGCACAAATTATTTCACTGTAAAAATACACTTTTATTGGGTCATGAATTTCCAGCAGCAGGTGCATTAATTGTAAAGCATAATCACAGAACTTACATTTTCAGTACAATTAAATTGTCGTTTTATCTAGCTGCAACTCTGCGATAAAGTGGGTTCTTTGACATTTGTCTTGCTCTGTCAAAGTGAATTGTTAACAACAGCAAGTATCAGGAGATGCTCTCAGCTTGCAGCAGATGGTGAGCCCTTGTTCCACTGATTGTCGAGGGCAGACAAAGGTCATCGAAATGACCCACTTTTCAAAAAGATCAGAAAATAATGTAGCAACGTAAAAATGTTGTAAAATCCCAATTCCGCTGCCTTGTATTTAGTGAGGATTCTTTTTTTAACACTGCACAATACAGAGTAATCAAAATAACACATCCAATAATTAACTGGGCTGGAATGCTAAATTACAGTGTTCACTTGAGACATATCAAAGGGGCCAAATAGCAGGATTGTTGCACACAATGAACGGCACTTGCATAATCTGAAGAACAACAATTCAATCATAACATAAAACCTTCACTTGCTATTTGATTTATTATACCCGTGGGCTGATAGTTAGTTGTCTGATAAATGGAAAACCATTGATCAGCGTTGGCTGCAGTTGGTGAGGGGCCTCAGAGAAACCCAGGAAAGCGCAATGGCAGACTCAGGCCTGAGAAAGAACAAATGAGAATCCTGCAGCTGCACAATTCAAAATAGAAAAGCAGGAACAATATCTGAGTCAAATACCAGCCTGGGAAAGAAGCCTGGTTGTGTAAAATTCCTCAGGTTAACAAGAACTTTTGTTGTGCTGTCCCGTAAAATGTGCAGCATTTCAGTTCAAGGGTATATTTATTATACTCTGGAATGAAACATTGCATGGAATTTGTGGAAGAGTCACTATTTGTGAGAGAATAGGTTAGACCACTGCTTGTTAATGTCAGTGTGCAATAATATCCCGTGAGTGATGTTAATGGGCAATATAATTCTGATAATTGCCCACCACTGATACCAAGAAACACAATCTAAAACATACACAGTTGAAAAGATTTAGATCTACAAATGAAATTATTATCAAACAGCATTTTTACAATATAACCTTCTGACTCAGTGGCACAATTGGTATCAAATGAGCCAGGCTGACACACCCAATACTGTATGTTCCTGTGGAGAAAATTCCATTGGAAAGTATGTTTATGAATATTCTAATCTGTCTATAATATTGTTTAAATCATATTGTAGAATCATAGTAATTTACAGGACAGAAGAAGGCCATTCGGGTAATCTGGTCTGTGCTGGCTCTTTTAAAAGCAATCCCAAAGCTGAGTTGTGATCCTCAGAATCTAATATCGATTCATAAACAAAATGAATCTTTATTTTGGCCCTCTCTCCAGACTTAGTAGATCTAATTACAGCAGCCTCACCTTTCATTGGCATTATTTACATCAAAGAGACTACAAATTGCAGAATCTGTGAAAATAGAAAACAAATTTTGCACAAGTCCTCTCCAGCCACTTGGCAGACATCCTCCACTGACCTAACATTTTGGCTTCAATTACACATTCTTTGACACCCACAGAGTGCACAAGCAGCAATTCATTTATTTCCCGTTTCACATCATAGGCTTTTCTGACACTATTTAACTGGAATGGTGGAATGAGCTGAATACAGCTTTCACCAATGAGATCTATGTTTGAATCCAGCCTAAACTTTCTTCTTTCGGATAGCTGTAAAAATCCTAGCTAAAATTATTCTGTGTGTTACTACTTAGTATTGCATGAGTAGGTACAGCATGACATTACCCACCAGTCATTGTTAATTGCCACTGAATTGGCAATGTACTTTGAGAGAGTTTGAGGATGGCTGGTGTGATTCTTGGAAATGTCATACTGATGCTGCAGGAGTGAGGTTTTAAGTTAGGGTTCATGCTTTGTTTGAGCTGAGTAGAGGGAGCTTTGCTTTTTGTTTAAATCTTCCATTGCTACATCTGATCATGAAATACTTAATGGTGATATTGGTGCCAGATGTTCATATGTTCTTCCTTCCCCATTATTGACATTTCTCACCTGAACACATATTTGATGGAAACTTAGAAATTCCCCCACAAAGCATTACATAATCGGCCTTTTGCTATCTAGGAAACAGATTCCATTCTGTAAGCAGGCATGCTGGAAAGGATTATCTGTACTTGTTTGATACTATTCAAATGAGTTTTCAGGATTATTGGAGGCCACTGTAAATGAAGATTAATTAACAAAATGAAATGCAGGGGAAAAAGGCCTCAGTGTAACCTAACTACATATTTGCTGAGAATACAAATAACAGAATTTTAAATTAAATAAAATGAATGGATCAATGTCTTTCTCTATTGGTAAACACCGAACAGCAATGATATTTGCCTGTAAACTTACATTACTCTTCAAGAAGTAAATAGCTTGATCAGACAATGTTTAATTATACATACACAGAAAAATAAGTGAACTTATAATGCATCACATTATAATATACTGAGGTTGAACATAATACAGGTCAAATGCACAAGGTTGTTTTTGCAGCAGAGCATAACCCACTTTATTCATCTGAGCCCAAGAACCAGTGCACATTTCTGCCAGAGGCAGAACTGGTCTATTTTGTTCAGTAATAATGAGTCTGTTTGTGTGCAAACCCAGAGTGTTAATGAGGATGCAGCTTCCTTTTATTGATTTGTCATTCTGAATCTTTGACCATCATACATCTCCAAATAAAATGTGGACACAATTTACAAAGCATTAAAGTATATATGTAGACTATTTTGATAAAAGCTAGGGCTTCTGTAACCTTCGAATAATACTGTTCTCCTGCTGAGAATCCTTGGCTAAATTTTCTAGTTCCATTTCCCCCCAACCTCAAAATAATCTTTCTCAGCCAGCTGGGTAGCTAAGGAAACCATATTGGCTGAATGAACATAAACAAACACTTTATACAGTGGGAAAAGCAACTTAATAAATATTCTGGGCAATTTGGCAAAGACGATTGGATGCAACTTCAGCTTTTAAAAATATCTAGCAGTTATTTTGAATTTGTTTTGATCTCCCAAATTTTCATATATATTTCTTAAACCGTCCACTAAACTCACTTGGATTTTCCTTCTGCATTTTTATTGCCAGTGGGCTGAGTGAGGATTCAGCATTTCTTCCTGGGAGCCTTACAATGCTCTCAATACTCCAGTATTATTTATCCATACATACAATTTACTTTAGATCAGCCATAGGCTTGAACAAGCTTTGCACTACTATTTTAAATAAGTTTGATCTACTCTGTCATCAAGTGAGAGAGAAGCTTTGGCATTCAAATAACATTACAAATTAAATTTTACAATTTTGGTTTCTACATTTTAAAACAAAATACAAATAAACTGAAATAATGAGACATAATTTGAAGTTTTCTTAACTCAAGTAATGGGGTAACATTGTAAATTTTATGCTAATGCCACTTTAACATGACTACATCACCGTTTTAAGTTTAAGATTTCCAAATCATTCGTCTGAAGTTTTTAATTATTTTTCCCAAATACTGAATTCTGAATGTATATGTTCATTTGGCTCTTGAAATATTTCCATATTTAATAATAATCATCCTTGCATTTCGGTGTAGCTCCTTATCATGTCTTTGAGACGTCTCAAAGCACTTCACAGAATTTACTGTAAAGTGAATTGATTGTATATTTTGTGGGCGAAGCACGGCAGCCAATTGCGCACAGCAGTGTCCCACAAACAGTCATAGATTTAGGCCAACTAGAAGCAAGGGGTTTGACAACTGGTGGGACCTCGCTTGATATCTATTCTCATACATTCCAGCAGCAATCACTGGATAGAGATCAAGAGCAGGTACCTCGGATAAGTTTTCTTTGTCCCAATGAAAGTCAATGCAGAGCCTCACTGCTGCACAATCTGATATAGGCTAACCTCAGCACAGAGTAGGCATCAATCCTAGGACATTCTAGATCTCTGTAGCTCAGCACCATGTTGCACAGTCCAACATAAGGCATTTCTATCATTAATTCCCAACCCAACTGTGCTACTATTATTGAAGCACTCGGGGAAGTTACCCTGCATTAGGGGAACTATATAAATGTAAATTGTTTACTACTATTCTTTCTCAAATAATTTATTTGTCTAACATTCTTTATTATATTGCTGATTTTAAGATGAAAAGTATGCAGACTTTCTTATCTAATTTATTTTGAGGCTCACAAGATTTGTTCCCATGATTCTGTTCCAGCTGCACATACAAGATAGAAGTAATCTACTTTGTTTTCCTCATCTCATCTACAGTAACTCAGAAAACAATTGCAATTGAAATCAGAAAAAAATACAGCTAGCAAAATATTTAGTTGGTTTCATATGTTTAGAAACATTACTGTGTCCTTGGGGGGGATTGGTTTTGATTGTTTCTTCTCATATATTGAGTCTAGAGTAAATACTACAAATAAAGTTGTTCCATGTGTTGGTGAATTTAAAACGAGGGGCACCGTGCAAGATGGCTTGTAGCAGAACTAAAGGGAGTTTAGGAGTAACTTCTTTACAGAGCTAGTGTTGGTAGAACTCACTCCAGAAGATGTGCTTAAAGCAAAGTATTGAAGAGGAAATCTGTTACATACATCAGGACAAGGGAATAGAGGAATAGCAGAGAGGGGAGAGGTGGAAATTTTTATGGTCTATAAAAAACAGTTAGTTGGGCCGAATGGCTTTGGGAAGTTGCTGCAGCAGTCAGTGGTTTAGAAGAACAAACAAACATAACAAAAAGACTCACAAGGTGAAGTGTTGCAGAGCTAAAAAGCTTTGGATATGCTCTTTCTATTCACTCTCTTTAACTAAATAAATATAGATAGAATGGAACCTACCGACAGAACAGCTTGAAAATAAGTTTTCAGGCCAATCGAAAGCCCAGATATTAAAGATTGGTATGATCAGCAATTGATGTAATGTTCACATGACAAATGGGAATGGTGAAATTTGGCAATGGGTACAGTTGTCATAGTAATCAGCTCTCAGATTCAGGACAATGACCCTTCTGTGAAAGAGTTAAAGAACAACCGAATATATAAAGAGGCTGTGAATAAGTTTGTGGAGCTTTTTCTCTGCCAAATTTCTCTCCAAGTCTCCCTAACTCAGGTGAGGCCATTTGCCTCAGCCCAATTGCTCCAGAGCTGAGACCAATCAATTCAGCACGGACTGTGATTCAAACCTACAATTACTTAAAAAAACGTTTCAGATGCTCAATCTGAAAAGAGAAACAATCAGAAGGTTTTATATGTGAACCTAACAGAAATAGAGTGGCCCACTGGCTTATACAGAGATGAATGTCCTAGTTAGTTGACCTCAGTCAAGGTGATTACAATTAATGTTTGCTCTCATGGGGTAAGCCAAGGTGCTCCTAATTCTTTTTCAGTGATCGCTACTGCTGTGAAGTGCTTATGCATCCACAATGGATTACAAATGGGTTCAAGCACTCTGAAACGCTAACTGTGTGAAGGTCGCTATATAAATACAAAATAAATAAACTTGACCAAATAGGTTTTGCCTCCATTAACTAATTTCCATGATACTTTGCAGCGATTAATCAGATATGCAGCATCAATCACAGAATCCCAAGCAATGTTGAATACTGTAACAGATAATAGATGTCTTAAAATATTCAACAAGGTGAGAATTGAAAGATTCAAACAATGCTATAAACAGTGCTTGTGAATCTTGGGGCTGTAAGATTAATTTTGTTAAAATTTGACATTGTAACAAAAGTACCAAACAGCAATGCAACAGTGAATGAATGTGCCACATATGTTACTGCTAACCCTATTCAATGCCAATGCTGAATGTATTCCTTTTATAGATTCATACCATCAAGCTGAACTTTAATTTTATTTTATAAGTTCTTGCCAGGCAACCTGGCTCCCAACTGATCAACTTCAAGGTCCTCATCTATAAAATCCTTCACGCTCTAGGAGCTCCCTTATCTCTGTGATCTTTTCCTACCCATCTCTTCTACTCGCTCCCTTTGATTGTCCCCTGTTCCCTCGATGCCACCATCAATGGCTGGAGCTTCAGCTACTGTGCCTCTAACCTCTGCCATTCCTTCCCCCTACCCTCTGTGTTGCCCACTTGATGCATAGACATGTAAATCCTCCCTCCTTTACAACTCTACCCTTCGACTTTGCCTATTGTCCCCTTTGCCCTTCCCCACTTTGTCAGCTTCTGGCCACAGCTTTGTGAAGCACTCTGAGACGTGATCCTATGCGAAACGATCTACATAAATGCAAGTTGCTGTGTTTTGTTTTAAGAAGCATTCATTTCACTTCACAATTGTAGTGGTAGGAACTGTAATGCTGTTATGAATCTCAATGTCCCCAGGACACTGTCATTGAATATAAATGCCACAGTTAATTTTGCAAAATCCAGACATGGAAAACTGGAGTTGCTATTTGCATCTGAATTTCTTGTTTTCTAAAAATGCAGAAATCTCATTTTTAGTTTGTACATCCGTTTTAACAAATGAAAACTAATTGCAGTGCCTTCAAGTTCGGGTTAAGGTCAACATCAGTTGAATAAATACTCAATTAAATAAGATTCCATCTATTGTTATTTTGCTAGTTATCAATTGTGTGATATACATACACCCAGGAGACGAGATACCCAAACATAAATGTAGATTGTCAGGTAGGGGAAAGCAAAAAGCTGTATGGGATGATAAAACAAAAAAAATACACTTAATTTTTCTTAACTGTTTTGAAACATTACAATGAAACAGCATTGAACTTTGAGGAAAGTTGCTCAGGGAGCAGGTCTGCTTTTCTTCCCCAATCAAGTGCCTTGTAATTTGATCCTGTGACAATTACAAATATTGAGAACGGCAGTCACATGATGGTCTATAGAATCTCCCCATCTTTGATCCATATGTTGTTTTGTTCTTAATTACAATTATCACAAAGAGTATTATTCTTCATTGAGGCTAGAAGGACCTACATCTTGCATTCAGTTTATTCGAGGTCAAAAGCAAGAAGTGTGGGACACGGTTAGATTATTTTCTGTGCTTAACAGTGCAGAAAGTTTCTCGAGGGTAGTTCCCATTGTCAGGCTTCCTATAATATGCCTCTGCATTATAAAAAGAAACTGAAATTTAAGCAATCAATTAGGCCAGTGTCACAATCCTGAAGTAATTGGTCGGAATACTGAATAGAAACTGCAATGGCATTCTTTCCAAATGTGTTTTTGTTATTTTAAGTGAAAGCATTTAAGTTTAGTATGCAAAACTATTGCTTAAATGTGAAATTGGGGGTATACAATGTCGAAACTATTGTTTTTGCAAGATGCAACTCAACGAAGTTAGACTATATCCCAAGTTTGCTTTCACTGGGTCATTAATAGTAAAAAGTTAATATCTGTACTTTAATGTCTCACTTTGATTTATTAAATATCAAAATAACTAAGGAATCAAACATTATTAATTTACTCCTCCCATATAATTAGATAATAATTGGTCATATGCTATTTTCGACTTTACATTATAATCTGATATTTATACATTGTAGTCTTCCAACAGTAATTTTAATTCAATGGCTGATGTTAATATGGCCCTTGTCTGATATAATCATGATTTTTTAATGATTTCTCCTCCTGCCTCACACTATTAAATAAAAGTTCTAACAAAGCTGTAAATCTCCCATTCTCTGGTTATAGCATGTAACGGTCTTCTTATCTACAGTAAATCTGCAAAATGAACTCAAATAAAATACATGAATCTGCACAAAAATCAGATATCACCAGTCCCAAGAATAAACGTTTCACATGTTCTTTCTAACAGTCTTCACTTCATTTCAAATTCTGTTTTTTTTTAATGAAAACCAACGATTGAAGAATGTGCTGATTTAAGATTCCTTGGAGAGTTTGTAACTTCAGCAAGTTCTGCATCTGAGAATAGGTCTCGGATTTTGTAAAACTGAAAGATCATTTTGAAAAGTATAATGAGATGTGTGTCTGTTTTCCTGTGGAAAGAGGGTTGGAATCTGAAAGTTGGAACTGCCCACATTGCAGTCACTGAATAGGAAACATCAGCTGATAGAGGGTGGTGTGATTTCACTCAGTCTCCTCCTCCCTCCTGTCCTCACTGTAGTGTTAATAGGATGTTAGCCCAAGGTTAAGCACACAATTTAGATCCTTCAATTATAATTTTCCATTAATCCACGCAGTTCTTTCAGGAATTGTTCACACTGCTCTTAAACCATTAGAGTTGCTATTTGATGTGTGCCCACATATATTCTTTATGCGTTATTTGTTATATCACAGCTTGTTTCTATGAGCTTGTTATAATTTTTCTGTCCGGCCAAACTATTCTTTCCTGCAACGTTCATTTTAGTTTGAAGATTAGGTATAATTTCTAGAATACTATTGATGTTTAGGCATGACGTGTCGTGGAGAATAATATTCAACTATTGCGAGATTTTTTTTCACCAGAGTTTGACTGTTTCCACCGCAGTCTCGACGTTAAAATCAATAGGGAATAATGATGATTTGTAATATAAAGATATCCATGTTTTATTCTTCAAAAAACTTGTCCACGTATTATGAATGAATTCAGATCAGGATACTGAATATAAAATGCTTTAAATGCTGGTTGAAATGTACTAGAATGTAGAGTCTGGCTGGCGTGAGATTAATTATCTTGTTTCTTGCAATTTTCACCATCATTGTTACTATTGTGCCTCTCACACTTTATTCCATTGCTGGTGCTTACAATTTGAACTACAATTTGTTTAGCTGAAAAGCAACTAATTACTTTGCAACATTCCAACGTTGTCTTTAGCCAATTCCCTTTCTCACCAGCATAAGTAATATGCATTTAACCCTAACCGTATTAAAATACTTTTTTAAAATAAGATCAAAACACTTTGAAATTTTTTTCCTTCACCCACATTTTCATTTCGTTTTCTGTCCTTTATTGAAGGTCAACATTAGTGTTTTCTAGATGATCTTATATTCTTGGAAGTTCTCTTTTAATCCAAAAGTTTTCTGTCCTTCTCACACCTTCCAAAACAGACAGTTTTAGTTGAAAACTTGCTTCACGGGTCATTGTTACTAATGAACTCCAAGTCTCAAAATTGACACGCCCAAATGAGATGAGACTACATCAATTGAACATGAAACATACATCACAAGCCAGTAATGGGACCATGAATAAAAACACTGCCACCCTTCTCCCCCCTTCCACCCTGGAGATGATGCTTGGATGAGTGAAAATAAAGGTGACTTATGTGGCAGGACCTTCAACAGAGGAGGAAGAAAATTAGAATGGGAAAATAACTTGCTACCAAGAAGTATTTAAAAGTTTAAATTTTAAAAAAAGTATAGAAATAAATTGGCATGTGAGGTTTGAAATTCTACCCAGTCTTTGTCTGCAAGACCATTATATCTTAAAATTTAAGACAGTACAGAATTATGGAAAATTCTTGAATTTAAGCTTAATTTGGAAGCTTGTTCTTTTCACAAATTGCAGAAAATTAGTTTTGGGTCAAATTAAAGGTGTACCAAATATCAAAAAATATCAAGCGCAAATACAAGAATTATACATCAATTATTCTGTGCAGTGAGTATATTTAACTTGTGGAAGCAAAGATGCAGAACCACCATATTTTAGGTGGTAAGTTTTCATGGCTTTTTTTTTAAATAACCAGCCTTTTCGATTACAAACAATTTTGTTCACAATCACTTACAGGACAAGGATGGCATATTAAGTGGGCCACACAGCACAATATCGTTGCACATTAGTTCAAACAAGATGTAATGATTAGAAGTTAATCTTTTGTCAATGTGCGTTGACAAGCAGTAATAGATTACTATGCATAGTTTTGTCTTGGCAACAAGCCTGTCCCTAATGCTCCCTTATTCAAGGTTAATAGCTGCTGGAGATTCCTCCACCCCATGTAATGCTAGCCTAGCACCTTGGCATGAAATGGTCACTTACAATTCATCACCTCTGTAGTCTCCACCACCAAAGATCTGGCACTATTGTAAAAATTCTTTATGCCTATTTCAGTAGCTTGTCTGGAGTTCTGCTTGGGACCACATAGTGTGAACAAGTTCTGTGCTGGGAATCTTTGACAATCTTTTAGCAGTCATTCAAACAAATTGAACAGCACATTCACTGTAAGGCCATGATGTCATGCCACCCATACATCTCTGAAAGGAGGAAAATAAAATAGAGAACTGTTTTACGAGACGGGAACACGTGAGATCATTATTAAATAGAAACGAGATACCAGTGATGTATGTTTTAAAAGATGGAGATTCTGAAGGCAATTTAAAAATAAAATCGTGATAGAAATTATATCAGATAAAAATAATTATCCTTATGGATTTGGTAGAGCACCTTATCACATCAGAAGGACATCTCAAAGAATTATCAGAGTGCCTTCTTTTGAATGAGACATTAAACCGAGGTCCCATCTGTCTGTTCAGGTAGATGTAAAAGATCCCATTGCACTATTTGAAAAGAGTAAATAATCTGTTTAATTATTGGGAAGCTTTGCAGGTTTTCCTGTGTAATGTAGTGTGTATTTGTAGGCAAACACAGCAGCACAATTGCTCACAGGAATGCCCCACAAACAGCCTTGAAATGAATGACCAATTTTGCTTGGGGGATTGTTGGCCAGGACACTGTGAGAAACTCCCTTTTATGAGTATTAGTTCAAGTCCCGTCATGGGATTTGAACCCACAATCTTTTGACGCAGAAGCTGGAATGCTACCATTGAGTCTAGCGGACGCACAATATTTGGATTTAAGATAGTGCTTTGTCTCTACATTCATCTGCTTTGGAGACAGAAACCACAAGGAATACAGCTGTGACTAGAAGCAAAGATTGAAATGAAAATTGTAACTTATACCAGACATCACATTATGCTCCAGGATGAGTTCAATGCTATTCTGTGTGTGTGCTGGGGGTGGGGAGTGTTCAGCAATTTGTCTGCCACATGTGATAACCCATCACCACGCTAACGAACATTCAACCAGAGTTCTCGATCCATCACTTACACACAGACATTTCCATGCGTCTGGAATGGAATGCGTAAGAATGTCCCACCTGTTAGGACTTTGGTTTGCTACAACTTGAAGTTAATACAGCGCCCTTCACACAGGGTAGCATTTTTGAGTGCTGAGAAATGATATAGTTTGACATTAAATTGCAGACTCGACTCATAGGAGCCAAATGGGAAGAATCCGAGCTACCAATGTGCCCCTCCAGTCCTGTCGATGAGACAGGGTGGCTGGTGTGGCAAGTCACACTTTGATCTAATTGCCCCAATGATAGTATGAAACTAATTTTAATCAACTAATCTTAGGTCCAGAAATAACAGGCATAATCGTAAACACAGTACTTGTAAAATAAATAGGTAAATTACAAGTAATTTAGTAAAAAAAATCGGCTAACATTCAAAACAAATTAGGATGAAAAAGACATGGAACAGAACTTCTTAAAAATGTTTTATTGTGACATTTTTAAAGTTCTTTATTGTTACATAATTACAGTAATAAAGTTACTCAACATCTCAGTGACATTAAAATGAATGTCAAGGGATTTTTCAGTCTTAGTGCATGAGCTGCAAATTTTTTAAAAAATGCTTTATGTGACACTTTATTCCTCAAATACATAACTGTGAGATTCATTGATGTATTGTATCTTAGTTGTTTTTCTGCAGTTCTGGTAGCAAGGATTTTTTTTCTCAAAGTCAAATGAAAAGATACAAATTGAGTTGACAAACGGGAATTTGTGAATTGACTCTCGTAGGTGGACAAATCAAAAATTTATTTAATTCTAAAAAAATGCAATGTATATTGGATAAGGTAAGACTTAAACCGGTTTCTGGTACATTTCCATACATTGAGAACAAGTTCAGATTAACATACATATTATGGAATGAACCTGCACTAAAAACATCCTTCTTATTAAAACAGCCTACACAAAATTGTATATGCTTTACAATAATCATTCATCAACACACCATTAGGATGCAAGCGAATATAATGTAATGAGCTAACACAAGCATGGAATGTGACAAGTCATTTAAGTTAAACACAGTTCTTGATGGGTAGGTTGTACACACTGCACAATGATCATATAATTAGAAATTTAGCTTACAATGAATTTCAAGTGATAGGACCATATTAAAACACTGAACTTTTAGTTAATGGATTAAATGACTAGGGAGCACAATTTTTTTCATGCAACTAAAACAGCAAGTCAAAAAACAATTATACACATGCCCTAAGTCTATTTTTCTCCATGCATATCTTAATGTTAACGGTCAGTTTTATGTAATTTCATGACTCATTTACATAATTCATGGATAGTAGTATAATTTTTCTTCAAGAATAAGAAAAATTATAGTAATGAAAGTGCAGGCAGATTTTTCAAAATCTATTCACTTCCCTTTAATGGGACTTCAATGATGATATAGCTGGGATATTTTAAATTTGTGATACATCAAGGAACTTTTGAAAAATTACCTATTAAGCTGTTCAAAAGATTCTTAAGTCTGCACTTCAAAACACAGTACATTCATATTACAAAAGCAGTGTAAATAAGTTACTGGACTAGTACAAAATCATTTTTATTTACAATTGTTTTACAAATGAGTATACCATATTATGGTGTTTTTAATCTGAAACACTGCTAAATGTTCTGCAAATTCAGTATTCTATAGAGATCGAGTGTCATGATTAGACTAGCAAAGAGCAACAGAAATCCGAATTCTGTACAATTATTTCAAGTCACTTTCTGCAAGGAAGGCATTTCATCCATAATTTGAAAAGCAAAAGCCAGCTTTCTTCTGGAATGGTTTCTATTAAAGTGCTGGAATACTGGCAGTTCTCCAGAAAAGTTACTTCCTTTGTACACTGAAGGTTTTTTTTAGGTTGTTCAATTGACATTCTTCACATTGTAAAAGCTATCAACATTCTGTGGGGTGTAACTGTTTTTGTTTTCAAAATATGAAATTATATAATGTGTTCACCTTCCAAACAAATGCAAATGTAACATTGCAGTGTATTTATGTCAACTTTGTGATACACTGTTTAAAAAAAGTATCAATCAGATGAATTTTCTGGCTTCATAATCTGATAGGTTATCATATATTCAGGGTAAGCCTGGGAGGAGAAAAAGCAAAAACACAATTGGTCACTTTTGCAAGTTTGTTTATTTAAAAAAAAATACTTTAGCTAAATAATTAACTTATGTAATAAGAAGAAACATTTTAAAATTCTTGGGTAATACAAGAAAGATCAGTTTTGTGAGAGACAAAGGAAATGGAAATAATGAAAAACAAGTTCCAAGAATCCTGAATATAAACTGAAAAATGCAAAAAGGTCCAGGGAGGGATAGTTGCTTACAGCTACAGGAAGCATATAGTATATAAGCAAACATTCCTCATGAGATTAAATGAGGAGGCTAAGAGGCACAAATACATTAAAAAAAATAAACACACCTGTTCGCCTCTATAAATGACATACTCAGCTAATGCTAGACCATTCACACTGGGCCGGCCAGTGACAGAATGATGACCAGGAGGAGCATGAGCCATTTTCATTGCACTGAACTGCAAGAATGACTTGCCTAGTGTTACTCGACAAAACACCATTTGTCTGTGGAAGGAGGGAATAAAATAACATAGAAATTCAGCAATTTAAACATAATTTATTTAACTAAACATTCGTTACAAGTTTTTTTTACTGTATTGTATCAAGTACATAATTCACCACTTACTTTTTTATGTAGTTAAGTAGAAATGGACAAAGTACCGGACTACCGTGTAGAAATCCAACATACAGGACTACAGTCACTGTTGTATACATTTCATATTCCAGATTTTAAATAGCATTTAGTCATCAGCAACGCCAACTATAGCACTTCAGAATTTAAAAAATAAAGTTCTCCCTCACACATACTTTTTTTGGTGAACAAGTCAGGCATATAACCTGTTCCCAAGAATTCCACTTATGCCACCCTTAACCTGAATGCAGAGTTACAGGTTTATATAGCTCAAATTTGATGGTCAATAACTGAAACACCAGACATTTAGCCCAGCCAAACCGCATTGCTTATGTTCTATAAAACAATTTACTAAATAAGAGTGATGCTGCTAGTCACGGAAAATCTGATAATTACAGACAATAGATTCTTACCTGTGACAAATGTAACATGACCTGTCTTTATGTAAGGGACAGCCAGTGCCACCGCCTATTCCATAAACATACTGGTTACTTTTGGACGAATTTTCTGCAAAATATATGCCTGCTCCAAACATTCCTCCAATGTAAGCATGCCTTTCATCAAACCCCTTGTGTATTATTGCATTTACAAAGGGAGAACCTGTGGGAGTGGGTAAGAGAGTAAAAGCTACTTAAAGACACAAACAAACCAGTATTTAATATTGTAAAACCACCAGATATTATGCACATTCACTACTGGGCTGCCTTTGAGGGTTATATAATACCTAAATACAGCAATCTTTAACAGATCTTAAACAGTGTATGTTACAGTGAGTGCGCTAAGTTCAAGTGTTGCAATAAGAGATAGTACAAAAGCACTAAAATGTAACATTTATTGCAAGCTATACTATACTACACAATGTCTCTTCACAAATATGAAAAATTTAACATTAAATTGCATCATAAAAGGCAGGAAAAAATATTAGATTTGTGCCCATTATTCTTTGTATGCAGAGCTTCTGTGTTTCAGCAAAACGACCAAACAAACAGAGGGCATGAGAAAAAGTAATCAAAGAGCACTCTCAGTCAGAGGGACTTTTTTTAAAAAAATGTTATGCCCTTGTTACCACATTTAAGGAAGCAATGTGCAGTTTGAAACTTTTTTGAAACTCTGGAAGACGTTAATACACTAGTTCACCCACAAAATACAGACCAGTCACGCCACCTTACAGTACAGTCTGAAGTGCTTTGAGAAGTCTTCTCAACACTATATCAAATGCAAGGTTACTATAGTAGACATTCTGCCTCATATGTTCAACCACCATGTGCAAAGAGGAATGTATTAAAGTAATGCAACAACTGATGGCGAATCTTTGAAGACCCTTTGAAGCCTGATTAACCTTGAGCTGCAAAATTAAGGCTTAGGAAAAGTGTAGATGCTATGCAGCTGGTCTCAAGCGCCACCCTCTGCATGGTGGCTTGAGAAGTGGCTACTACACTCCGAATTTGTATTCATTAACATTTTGGTGTTACCATGCTTACCATGAAATAGCATTCTTTCATTTGAATGGTTGTGATTTTCCTCAGATACTTCTTTTCTTCGGTGAGTGTACCTCTCCCACAGTCTTTTGTTACATACCCTTTGAATCTGAAATAATTTTTTGATGAGTTTCTGATTTACTGGTACAAACCAAAACATGGAAACAAATAATTGGTAATATTACAGCACCTTTAAAAAGTTGTATTTATTAAAAACTCCTCCAGCATGGCCACCATCTCTGTGTTCTCGAACCGTGCTCTGCATCTGTATAATTTTCATACAATATTACCTCCACAAACAAAGCAGGCAATGCAAATAAAGAGTATTGCATACAATAAGTACAAAGTAAAAATGGATGATTACCTCTTCTTCTACAGACTGGAACTCCTTGTCATCTGGTAACAAATCAATTAGTATTGTACCACTGCCGGAAGTGTTTAAAGTTATATATGGATTGATGCCTATAATTGGAAAATACTCAGTTAACTCAGTTATAAAGTTTCCAGAGCTCCTAAAGTAATAATTATTGAGTTACAGGATCTTCACATTAAATATACTGGTTCACAAACAAACCTTGCTGTCCAGCAATTAGTCTTTCAACTCCTTTAATGATTTTATGTCTATGTCCGTAAGCATTTATTCCAATTTCTTTGAGTTCTTTATGTCCCATTTCAAACAATACATCTAATGTGATCTGCAAAAGAATATGAGAAATAGGTGAGAAAGGCTGCAGTCAAACAAGTCGAGAGGGACTACAGTTTGCTTAAAGAAATACATTTTTTAATATTTAAAAAAAGACTTGAATATCATTTCATATTTTTGTAAAAGCTTCAGTTTCACGATCCATGAGATGATGGAGTCAGATCTCCATGGATACTAAGACAGAACATCAATGTTGTAGTGAGGAAAAATTTCCTATCAGTCAGCAATCTGAATGACCCAGACAAAATGAGGTTATTAGCAAATTCAAGAGAATTATATAGGTATTTTATTCACAAAACACAGTCAATCCACTTTACAGTATATCCTCAAAAGGGGCAATACAAAATATGATAGAGAACGCAGCATTGTTGCAGACTTTGGCCAAGATATTGACCAAGTAAAAGGAAGCAAGATTTGCATTTGACTTTGGTTATGCAATACCCAACGTACTTAATTATAGCACCATATGAGGAGAATATGAGAAAGTGCATGCTGCTATAAAACCTACCTGTTCTCTTTCAAAAATGTCACATAAATGTTCCATGCCCAAATTCCTCATAAACTGGTTAATAGTCATATCTATTCCCGGAACTATAATAGAAGATATCAAAGGGTGAATAACAAAGTATTATTGAATCACCTCCTCCACTCCATTTTGAAGTCTAATATGAAATTCAGTTTCCCAGCCGTATTCGTACAATATATGATTTAATTTATAATCTATACTGGACATGCATACTTCAATGCAGCCAGTAACTGCATATGTGGCAACAGGTCAAGACTTTTTTTCCCCATGATTCAATGCAGCCGGTAAGTGCTATAGCTGCGTTATGAGTTAGGAGATAATTTGCATAGGAATTAGGATGTTTTTGCAAAGAATCTGTTATGATTTAGCCATTTATCCAATTTACAAAATACGACAAGTGCAAAGAAATCAAAGTATTTTTTGGTGGGAAACTGAATGGGGCTTAGGTACATGTACAACTTAGGTAATTATGACAATTTATGGAAATAACTTATGCGAATCTATGTTTCATGAAGATGAGAATTTGTTACTGTCAAGACAAAAACATAAACTGTAATTATACAACAATAACATTCACTTACAAAACAGACTACAGAATCACAACATAAAGAAAATATAGAAAAATATAGGCCATTTGACCAATCGATTAGAAATCTACTCTGCACATCCACTGTGTGAGTGAGGGAGAAAGAGAACAGAGAAAACATTAAACATTAAAACCCCTTACCTTCTTTTTTCTCAAAACCAATAGTTCCTTCTGCACCACATAAGCTGCCACTTGAAGCCAGTTCAGAAAAACTATTTGTAAGATTATCTAGACTGGTTGAAGCTGAGAGATGTGATGGACTGGAAGGCACAGAGGGTAAGGAAGGAGCTGTGGTTCCTGCTGTTTGAGATGCATTGATTACAACAGCGTGAGGCTTATAGCAGGATGGCAGAGCAGATGGAGGCATTGCAGCAATCAACAAGGCTCGGACATCATCAGCCTGAATAGAGGAAAACATTACTTCAACTGAAATGCTAAGATTCTCAAAAGAAGCTGAAAATAATTTACAAGATTACAGCTGAACAATAGTGTGTAAGAGAATACAGTACATCCCAATGGGCAGACTTTAAAAAAAAGACTGGCTGAATCTCCTTCAATGTGTCATCAAGTTTAGGCTTTAAAGCTTAGTTAACAGATCTTAGATTTTTTTTGTTAAGCAGGATTTTCCGCACTTAGCCCCACTAAGCCAAATTAAACCAAATCCCATAACTGGGAATTCAGGTTAGCTCTCAGGCAACCCTTACTCCCATCCAAAATATGGGCCCCAACCATCAAACGATGTCACATCATCAGATCTTAGATGAACCAGCACAAAGTGATCTCCCTACTTACCCTAATAAAAGAAAAAGCCAAATACCTGAGTGTAAACCTTCTGGGTAACAAAATTGAATAGAAATAGTCCTAATGACAAATAAATGTAAATTGTACTTAATATGGTTAACAGGTGATATTGCTGTAAAAACTACATATACGTATTTTTTACAAACACGTATTTAAAAAGTGAAAGCTTACATGACTTAATCGTCTATTTAAAATATTTTGTCTTACTAAAAAATAAGGCTACAAAAATGAACTAAATAATGTATTTTTGCAAATACAAAAATATAATGTCTAAAAATCAACAGTCCTTATACAAACTTAATTTATAACAATTCAAAAAGGTAGAATATTCCATTAAACTTGCAAAAGGGTAGGGTCAATCCATTCTCCCATGCAGTTTCCAAATAAAACAATGTACAATGAAAACCATTACACAATTGCATATTATGTCCTGATTCATTTTTAGTATAATGTTCCTAATAGATATCCTGATAAAAATCATCACTGAAGTGTTTTTTTCCCCACAAATGTCACTTTACAGAATTCTAACAAGTATATGGAGAGCAATTTTGCTTTAACAGAATACATACAGTGACTAGGTCTAACGGAGTTTGCCCTTCCTGGTTTTTCATTGTGGGATCAGCTCCATGCGCTAACAATAGGGCACACAGTTGTGTCCGCCCTTTCTGGGCTGCTTCATGAAGGGGAGTAAAGGCCCACTTGTCTGTTGCATTTACGCAAGCAATATACTTTATCAACAAGGCTGCTACATCCACATGCTGGAACCAAACAAATCAAAATAAAAATTTACATTCAACTGCTGTTCTGCTTAAAATTATAACAAAACAAATATAGTGCATGCCAGTTAATGGACATCAGCCTTGTCTTGGGTGGAACCAAGGTAAAACTGCCTTGAATTCAGCATACCAGGTTAAAGGACTATACTATAAGGAGTTTGGAACCCAGTTATGTTTCCATTCAGACATTTTCCTTCCTCTCCAATTATTTGCTACAGTGACACACAAGGTAAAATGTACTGATAAATTTATTTTGAAAAACTAGAAACTTATTTAATAGATTTCAGCAACATATGAAGGAATGCAAAATAAACCACTTTAGGTCACTTAATGACTTACTCTTCTTTATACAAAGAAAGAGAACAAAGAGGCGCGATTACTCAGTGCAAAGTGTAGTGAGCCTTACCCTTTCAACCATACATTTTGTGGTAGAAAACAATGTGATGCCAATAAAAGCCTATAGAAAAGGTTTTCTGCATGTCAGTTTCAAATAATATTGTGAATCTAACCATGAGATATTTATCTATATTGATGAAATCTATACCTTAATTCACTCCCTCTCTGGTTATCCTCAATCAGTGAAACCCAATTTCATATTTACCAAAGAAAATTAAAACCTTACAGTCACCTATTCCAAGAAATGCTACAATGAGATTCTGGGCAACCAAAAGGCAAAAGCTAAAAGCTGAGGAGTTCCTTTGACTTCCAATCAAATTATTCTCACTGACATTGAAAAATTAAACAAAACAAATGTAGTGCATCTATATTTGATCGAGGACACCTTGGGATGGCTCCAAAAAGTTATAATATACAGTTAATGATAGAATCCTCAATTGGTTACGAAAAAAATATCTTTTATCATTACATCATTCAATATTTGATAATTCAATGATGAAAAGATGTGCCTCTAATAACTGTTCAAAGCAATCATCTTCAGTTTAAAAAAAACTACTGCTTTAACCTTGAACACAAGTAGAATATTTTTATATTCATGTAATTGGAATACATGCTTCTTTCCAAGCAGAAATAATAACTTAAGTAACCAAATATATTTCACAGCTGAGTACTTAGTCCACATTAAACAGCATTCTTACCCCATATGAAGCAGCATTATGCAAGGGAATCAGGCCACCTTTGTCTTGAGCATTCACATCAGCACCACGTTGTAATAGGTATTCTGCAACTTCTAGATTGTTGTACCCAGCTGTTAACAAACATGAATATTGCAATAAAGCATAAACAACGGTGAAGTAATGCTTGAAGTGGTTAATAAGATGAATTCAGTATTTGGATGCCTATCAAATCACAGGTTGAAAGTCACTGCAGGATCATATGTTAAATTAGATTGAGTAATCTCAATCCAGTTCCTAGACAATAATTTGTGAGCAGAACCTACAAAGTCCATAGAATTATTTAAACCTGGTCATTCACTGGATACGTTTTGGTATTCACCACTGAGAAACTTTGGGATTATTGGAGAAAAACATAGATAGCTCGGAATGAATCTACAGATGCAATAATACACCATGAGTGAAACTTCAACAATTTACAACCTTTCTTAAACTCATTATTACTCTACATTTTTGCAGGAGTAAATAGTATTTTTTTTAAAAAAATTGAACTTTGGCACTAGTTATACCTGGCAAAAAAGACTGGTTATCATTGGTTATCCCAGCGCCTTAGGATGTGCTCCTGACGTGAAAGGGGCTATACAACTGTAATTTGTTGCTGTTCTTCATTGAGGCACTTAAGAGCACATGATCAATTAGCATTATTCTAATATAGTTACTTTTGAAAGGAGTTTATAGCATGATAGGAATAATTAAATGGGGCTTTAGGAGTGCATGAGAGATCGTTCCTACCATATTCACGTTTTTAAAAAACAAAACTTAAGATATAGCTTCTTTTATTTTAGCGTTTCGCACGTTTTTCGAGCAGATAGCTAGTCAAGAGTGTACCAGCGTGGTGGAATTCAGAGGTAAATAACAGAAATGGAAGTAATAGTTCTGAAATACTTCTATAATTACAAGCAATACAAAACCCATGAAAACTGACCTGCCAAATGTAAAGGAGTTGAATGTCTGCCCTGTGTGTCTCTGCAGTTAACATTATCTGGTGTACACAGCTTTTTCACCCTGGCCAAACAACCCTTCTTTGCAGCATCAAGTAAGGCAGCATCTCCACTCAACAGGTCCTGAATGTCTGTGTCTCCTTCTTTTATCAGGTCTAAGGGTGTATTTCCATCTCTGTTCCTCTTGGTTGGATCAGCACCATGCTAGCAATTTAAATTAAAATGAACATTGAATTTTCTGAGTCTAATTAAAAACACCAGAATATACTATCAATTAACTCAATTAAGGCAAATTATTTAAGATGAAATACATGAAAGCTTTTCTTTTGAAATGATTATCAGTATGATCAATTATTACACTTATTTTCCACCTCAGATGAATTTACTTACCAGTAATAAAAGTTTACAAATTTCATATTTTCCCTTAGCTGCAGCCTCATGCAATGGAGTAAACTTCCACAAATCTGCTACATTTACTACTGCACCATGTTTAACAAGCAGTTCGGCAACTTCATAATGCCCATAGGAACAAGCATTGTGCAATGGAACCAAACCCCTAAAACACAGATAAAAGGAAATCAAAAATACAATCAAGATGTTAAATATTTGATAGAAAGGACATAAAAAGTATTCTATATTATCAAAGTAATGGAACTACAAACTCTCTTAATTTATTAAAAACAGTTTTCATAATAACAATACCACCCCTCGTCGCTCCCCCCACTCCACCCCTTTAAAAAGAATGTCTGCATGTACTATTATGTAATGACAATGTTTTCTGGTGATTTATTGGAAAACAAGGACTGAAAGTTGAGGCATAACATTCCTTTGCAGTGTAGGAGTTCATTTCTTACAATGTTTTGATGCTTGTTATTTTACTTTGCTTACCTTTTCCACCACCAAAGGTGGCAATCACCTCCAGATAGTTATTCTTGAGTGGAGTGTGAATTTATGTACAGAATGAGGAAAGAGAGTACTGTAGAAAATGTCATTGTAAATCATACTATGTGCAGTTAGTCGTGAACAACAAGTAATAATCTTTGCATTTTATAAAACACCGATAGCATTGTAAATCATCAAGCTCCTCACAGGAGCTGTTGTCAAGCTGAAGAGCCTAAGTCTTCGAGTTTATAGGTAAATATTTTGAAAACATCACGGTTGCATGTTGCAATCTTATTCCTGGAATCCAAACTTTTACTTAGCTCCAAACTAACAATAAACATAAATATCTCCAATTTGCACTGCACCAAGAATTTAGAAAAGTTTTTTTTTTCCAGGAGAAAACTACTAAATATTACCCTTTGTCCTTGGCATGAACATCAGCTCCATGTTGCAGCAAATATTCCACAACGGACACTCTGTTATAGCCAGCTGCAAAATGGAGTGGTGTAGATTGTCGACCTTCTACATCTCTGCAGTTTACATTCTGAAGTGTACATAGCCTCTGAAATACAAATAAGACATTAGACATTTTCCCTTAACTGCACTCCCATAGGCAATCAGTTATTGTCTCTTTACATAATTAATTTTTTCCTCTTCCACAAATTCTTCCAGCATCAAGGGAAATTAATTCAAAGAAGCAGTAGTATAATAATGTGTTAAAAAAAGGGACATTTCAGAGCACAGTGGCTGAAAGTGCGGCCATAGATAGTGGAACTGAGAGCACAAGGGAAATGCAGGAGGCCGCAGCCAGTCGAGCAGAGGGTCGGAGGGAGAGGGAGGGAGAGAGAGAGAGAGAGAGAGAGGGAGGGAGATTATATATTTATTAAAAACTTATGTTGAAAAATTGAAGTCTGGTAAAACCATCACCATCTTGATCTATTCGTGAATGACAGTTAGGAAATAGTAAGAATTAAGTTCTAGGTCTTATATTGGTAGAATGTTTGCTGAACACTGTATTGACAAAATATTTACCTTTACAACATCTAAGTCTCCAGCTTTGGCTGCTTCTAATAATTGCCGATCCACATCTAAATTTCCAACACAGACATCTTCTGCTGGGGAAACAAAAAAGATTTTTCCACAGTATTAACCTTATGCTAAATTCAGCACAAAAAAAATCTTCAAAACATTTCAAACACAATGCAACTAGTCTTCCTATTCTCTCCTTTTTACTGATCTAACTTTACCTTGTAACATCTGCTGTACGCTTTCATTACCCATTTGCAATGCAGTGAAACCTTGCAAGGATACGATAGATGAATCAGATCCTGAGGTCAGCAATAAACGACATGTCTGAAGATGCCCACAATGTGCAGCCCTGTGTAAAGGTGTCTGGCCAAGATTGTCCAAGGCATTCACCTAATAATCATAAAATTGAAACGCTAACTTTCCAACATAATAATCCTTGCATTGGAAATAGTGTCTTATCACTAAAATAATAATTTTTTTACAGTTCTACAAATTCAGTAAAAATATATTAACGCAATTAGATTAGAACAAATTATAGATCAAACACTGAAATATACAAATGTAATACAAAGTTATGTTCTCTAGTGATTGCAAGTTTTGCTTTGAATACTTTGAAAAGATAATACACTACCTTGGTTTCATTTTTTACAAGCACATCTATCACATCATTATGTGCCTTTTCTGAAGCTACATGAAGTGGTGTTAAAAAGCTGAAAAATAGATAGATTTGTTAAACATGAATATCCTTTCAATTTTAATGTACAAATTGGCCAAAGTAATTTTTTTAAATCAACTTACTCTTGTGTCTTTTCGTTCACATTGGCTCCTTTTCTTAATAATAATTCAGCCACTTGTTTTCGTTTTGGGTATTGAGAGGCAGCGACACAATGCTATTACATTAAAAAAATGAACTTTTTAAACTTACAAAAAACGAAATTTACAAGATTGCTTTAATTGAATAACAAGCAAACCAAAACAGTTATGTTAATAAGAAAACATGCATGAAGACCCATTAGGCAAAAAATATTTTCAATATGTGTAAGAATGGGGTGGAGAAATCTCAAGTCTAAATATTTTCTGTGTTCTACGTTGTGCGACTTGAGTAATAATCCTTGCATTTGATATAGTGCTTTTCACATCTTCTAGATGTCTCAAAGCGCTTCACTGAATATACTGTAAGGTGAATTGATTGTATATTTGTGGGCGAAACGCGGCAGCCAATTGCGCACAGCAGTGTCCCACACAGTCGTAGATTGCAGTGACCAATTTTATTATTTTTTTCTTAAGGGATTATTATTCAAGAAATCGTATTAACCGAACATTTGAGTATTCAACCATATTCAACTGAACATTCAGATATCAAGAAATAATAAAAAAAACATTCATGCTTATGCATTCAATATTGCCCAAAAATATAAAAATAAAAATGAAGTTTCATTTAATGAAATTTGAATGCAGTTAGCTATTCAGTGTAGCCCAACTTGATTCATTTAATGTTGAATATATAAATTGGAAAACAGGCAGGATTCTTACCAGGGCTGTTTCATGAGTTTGCGGATGTTTAAAATTCACAATCTCTGCAGAAAGATGCCTTTTTACCCGGACAATATCTGCTTCTTTTGCAGCCTGTAGTAATGAATGTCCTTTGAATTCATCTACAAAGTGAAATTAATTTATTTATCAATACCAAAAAAATATTTAATATTTCCATTATCATTCATAACTAAAGCATTTTGCAGTGTTTTAAAAACAACTCATCTACAGTGTACAGGAAGCCAAAAATCCGCAGTTAAAAATTGTGGCTATACAGTACGATGCAAGTGAAACGTCCATATTCAATTCTATTTCAGGGCGCAGTGGCTGAAAGACCGGCTGCCGTTCCACCATTGGCGGCCGTGCTCTCAGCCACTACACCCCAAAACACTCTCCCTCAAACCCCTCCATCTTTGCCCACTCCTTCCCCATTTTCAGATCACACTTGAAGTCCTTCCTCTTTAACCGTGCCTATGGTCACCACTCCCCAGCTTGATGTCAGGCTTGGCCACTGTTAAGCTCTCCAGGATGCTACCCCGCATGAAGGTCACTATATAAGTGCAAGTTTTTGTTATTAAAAACTCTGGCCTTGGCATTTGATACTGCTTTTATACCATTATAAATGAAGCATCTTCTCTAGCCATTATTTCCAAATTGAGTTTGAAAATAAAGCATCCAATTTCAGCATTCTACATGCATAAAATTGGATGGTCGACTCTTTAATATCATTAAAAAGCTATTTGTTTAAAGCGCTCAGATAGTTCAGCAGGGTGACCACTGCAAATTGTATCAGCTATGTTTATACTGCACTTGTTGCCCTACTTTTGAAATCATCTCCTTCAGGTGGTGTCAGAAGTAGGGCTCCAGTAGCCAATATTTATTTGCTGCTGAAATTGCAATGATTCACCAAACGTCCAATATAAGCACAGCATGCATAGACTGTTTAAGAATGTATGCTCTTTTAACAAACATGGTCCTGAATTATTAATTCCGACAACTTTTAGGATAATTAGATTCTAGGCTAATGACATAAAAAAAGTTTTAGATTTACTTACATGCTAACCGTTCTTTTAGTTGTGGAGTAGGTGCTAAATCAATTGCACTTTTAGAGTGACAATTCAGTAAAGTTGGATCAGCACCATAGCTCAACAACAGGGAACACACTTCTGCTCTGTTTTTAGAGGCAGCCTCGTGTAAAGGAGTAAACTGCCACAGGTCCATAGCATTCACACAGGCACCATGCTGCGAGAAAGTTTCAAAGGCAATTTAAAAAAAACTATTTTTTAAGCATAAACAGTACAGCTTTGTTTAATCCTTTAGGTACTACTGACAGATGTCATCAGGTTTCAACGTGTAGGTATGAATCTTTCTTAAACATGGACAAGGATTTTCACTGGCAAATTGCATTTGGACTCCAGAAAGATGATGGTGCAACAATTATTATATTCATGGTCTTATAATTTTAGCATCATTGGGATATAGATGGGAGGCTGCAATCACTGGAATATTTGGTTATATTTTATCTCTGGNAAAAATGACATAATTGTGAAAGGTGATAGAACGATTCTATCTAATACATAAATACAATATATAGTCTCTTGGACAAATCGAGGCAGATTCTGTGAAACTCATGCAACACTTTGCCCCGTTAAACTTCTAACAAATCTAGCTGTCTCTAAAAGGCTGGTTTTTTTTTGCAGAATTTATCTAAGACAAGGTAACCAAAACTGCAACTTTGTTTCAAGCACCAGAACCAACAAGGAGAGAAGCGGAAACTGGATCAGAGTTTGCCATTCAGGGTCAGTTAATGTGGTGGATCTGTTCAAGCTGGTTTTATTCCAAATAAATTTCTCCTCTCAGACAGGAGATCTAAAAAGCCATTTTCCCTTTAGTCTTTCTGGTAGTAAAGGGGGATTATGAAACATTAAATCCACTTTCCGCTATACAAATGTTTTTTCAAGCCAAATGAAAATTCTGATCATACACATACATTCATATAAATTAATTCATGGCCCAATATTTTTTGTGAAGTACTCAAAAATATTATTTTTAAAACCATTTTATTCTGAACTTTTATCAATAGATTAGTATTCATTCTGAATCTGGACAAGATATATTGCTCTCAGCCAACCACCAGAGAAACAAGCACACATCAACGTTTGGAACAGATTAATTGAAGATTCATTCTCATTAACACAATAAACATGATCTGGAACCTCAACAGTGATGAGAATAAAATACTGACCTTAACCAAAAGTTCTGTGACTTCATAATGGCCATAGGAACATGCATTGTGCAGAGGAACCAAATCTCTAAAATACAAAACATGAAAATATTTTCATGTATAGCCCATGTGAAATAATTAGAATGGCTCTAAAACAATTGTGATAAATGATTACCCTTTATCCTTAGCGTGAACATCAGCACCATGCTGAAGGAGCAGTTGTACGATCTTAACACGATTATATCCTGCTGCTAGATGAAGTGGAGTAGACTGTGGAAAGAAATGAAAACCATTTCAGGAGAAGGCACTTTTCCTATTAAAATCTTAGTTTATATGTCTGTAATTTATGGACGTTTACTACAACCAGCTCCTTTGTGAACTCCTTAATAAGGCACCCCAGTTTAGTTCTGTGTGTATTCATACTATACTGGAAGCACAGTACATCTGGCTTCTGGCCCTGACTAACCAGTGTCCTGTGTTAAAAGATGGCTGCCTTGCAGATCAGCATTTTACCACTGATATGCAATAGGTGAATGCACAGAAAATGATGCCAGTATTAGTTGCTGCATATTGCGCATGTGTACTATACCCAGGAAGTAACTTTAGTAGGGCTTTGTGTGAATAGTACTCAATGGGTAGAAAGTGAAGTCAGCTGCAACCTGACAGAAGGCTGCCATTTCTCATACTTCAATTTAATGCAAGGTTTGATTTAATGATCCCAAACATGGGAGTTCGCCATTTTATCGTGCTTCTCTTATATTGAAGCTAGACGTTCACCAGTATTCTTAAAACTGTTCAAAGGTACCACCATTTTGGATGGTTAACACAGTAACAAATAATACACAATAATCTTACCTTTCTACCATCACTTGCATGGCAGTTTACATTCAGTGGTGTAAGCAGGGACATCAACTTTTCTTCATTTCCACTCCTATAAATAGGTATTCTTATTACATTCTAGCCCATGTTACTTATGTGAAAAGATACTTGATGCAATTAACCATTCCTACTGATATAGCTGCATCTAAATTAACAGCACTCCATTCTATATCATTGCAGATCAAAATAGCTACTTTGTCTATTGATACAATTGGTTTAATTACACATTTACTTCTTAAATAACTTAGTTAATAATACATTATGAATAGTGATAACAAAAATAATCAGTTTTGTAGAGTCACTGGAGTGTGACGATCTGCAAACACGTTTTACACTTAACAGAAGTGTGCCATATTAAAATGCTATAGCTCCTTGATAGCCAACAATGATCTGATGCCACCATGTGGTGAAGAATTGTAGAACTAGTGTTTCACTCCAGTGACTTGCTTAGCATCACATTCTGTCTGAATTACATCAAATGTAGCAAAGAAGCAATCAATGTTCATGACATCATGTCAACATTATGAACATCCAAGCTTCATACCTGCCTACAGACTTATGTAAACTACAGATGAAAAGGTTCGCTGATGTTTCATCAGTCCAGCTTAAATTGCATTTCAATGTTCACATTATTTTTAGTGTCCCAATAGTTTTGTTAGTCATAGATCTGAAAATAAGATGATCTAGGATTATCCATATAATAAATTCACAACTGAATCCTCTCAATTAAAAAAAATTGACAATCTGTGAAACTGATTACCATGCTCTTCATTATCAGAAAATAGTATTAAAATTGCTTAATTCCTTAAAAAACAATAATCAACTTGACCCTTTTTTGACAAACAGAACATAACATGTGTGTCACTTATATCCTCCATAAGCCCCCCGTAATCAACTATTGATCATTATTCAATTTTTTTTCTAATGAAGTCAATCCTTGGTCTTAGGCTTCTCTCTACTTGAACAAAACCAAGTTTATTTTCATGTCTTCGTGGACAACAGCTAAAATAAGCAACCATCTAAGATTTATGGCATCATCAAAATGTTTCAATGAAATATTGCCTTGTAATCAGACACAGGCATCTTCTTTCTCCTGTAGTTTTTCCGACAAGTAGGGCATACACCATTACGTGCTAATCAGTGGAACTAGGGTTAGAGTTCTTCTACCAGTGAAATTTTAACAAGTGTTACACATTTATTCTTCACGTTACCACAAGATCTTCAGAATGCAAATGTGTCTTGAGCATATGCGGGACATTGCATCTTAAATCACAAGCGTGACACTTCTCAAGCTTCCAAGTCCTACCACCCAACCTCAGAATAAAATTCGTAACCATCTCCATAAAGGTAGAATTATGGGCACTGGGAATAAAAAGACTAAATGTTGTAAATTTGAAACAGAAACAAAAATGAGCAGGGAAACCACCGTCTTCTGGAGAAAATAGGTTAAGTTACATTTTCTGATAATATTTCAGAAGTGGGAGACCTACCTTGCAGTCTCCAGTAACTCATCCTTCTTGTAGTCACCTGTAAATGTAAGTACAATTAGCTAAAAACTTTAATATAAAAGCAGAAGTAACTTCCAAGAATTTGAAAAGGGCTTTTTATGTTAATTATATTTATACTGCTTTTTGGATAGATTTTATACATTCACCCAAGGCACAGGTCTCACAAATAGCCGAAAGCATTTGAAATAGGATCACAAGATTGGCTTGGATAAAAGAGTCCTTTGGCCCATTTGGTCTCATCCTTCCAGAAAATCCACTACCATTCTTCCACCACCATCAATCAGTTTCTTAAATAAATCTAATGTCCTAGTCTTATTGGTCCAGGTTTCACTGAATGCATTAAGACTTTAAAAACAGGAAAATGAGTTTCAGAAAAACGATATTCCTTTCCAACCCTCATTTACTCCCTAAACCCCTTATAAGATCAGGAAACAAGCCTGTCCTTTCACGGTGTAAAGGTATGTACAGCATGCTACTTAGTGCTGCAAGATACCAGAATTCTAACTTGCATCATGTTGAGCATCTTTCTCATTACAGAGACAGCATTACAGCCAAAGGTCATGCAGAGGTTTAAAATCACTCACCTGTCAAAACAGCTTTAGCAGATAGATCTGCCAGATCGAACGCTGTCCTCCCATCAGTATTACGAATTTGTGGATCAGCTCCATGTTGAAGCAACACTACAATACAAGTAAAAAAAGTCTTATAAATATGAAAAATTAGTGATGCAAGAACATGAGAAAAATATATATTCAAATAAGGCACAGTACTAGTCATGTTCAGTACTCAAAATATATTGAGGGATGGCAAATAAACATTGTGGAAGCAAATACTTAAATCTATCCTTAATATGAATTCTACCTTGCATGGTAATTTTTCAAGAAGATTTATGAGTTTCCTAGAATATATTGAGTTTAATAGTAATAAGGTTTCCCTCACAAATTATTTCCAAGATTTTTTTAATATTGTAACTAATGACAATGGTGAAAACATTACTCAATCTGAAAACAAAAGGCTAGGTCAGGAAAAATAATGTGGGAGGTTTGTTGTGTTGAAAAACAAACAGTGGGAAACCCGTTCTCAATAATTAATACACATTTAAAAATGTTACAGGTAATATGCAACTCATTTAACCCAACATTAAATTAAATATACTTAAAGTACATGGAAGTTTAATGCCCTCCCTTTCCCCAGAACCAGAGTGGAGCATTGATTCAACAACCTGAAGTTCTATTATACCCTTTCCATTAATTTGAAACAATTTTACAGAAGGAAAGTAATGTACCTTAAACATTTATTAATGCAGTAATAAATCTGAAGTATTTGAAAGTAGATTAATGTTCATAAAATGCCACTAACTCTTAAAATGTGATAATTAAAAGCTATTTACTACATCATTCCTAAAAGGTTTTTATCCAAAAACATGGTTGGCAATATTGGGTCAAGATTGGGATTACATTTAAAAAAATCTGATTTTAAAAGTCCTTATTTTAGGGATTAATATTTAGAATGACCTTTTTAGAAATTGCTTAACTATACATGTTATAATATAAAATAATCTTTTTTCTTTTCTTCCTGAAGTAGGATTCCACCACAGGTAATGGAAATGTTCTATCTGGAGCGATTCAATAAATTTTGTTGTGTACCTTGGTCTAAAATCCACTGTGAGGGAACTGATTCTGTCCCATGTACTGGGCACCAAAAGATAACACAACCAATAAATCACACTTTCCAATCAACCCCGTAATTCCTTGAATTGATGAACTAATCCATTGACAAGTGGAGACATTTTTAATGGTCTACCAAGAGATGTTAGATTATCTTTACACTAGTCTCACTTCAATACCACCTCATCTTTTCAGTTTTGCGATATTACTATTTTGCAATATTTTGCTTTGCAAATTCTCCTTATGTTAAAATGTGTTTGCATATTTGAGTTTTGGACATATTCTAGTTCATTTGAAGTTCTTAATACTATAAATCTTAGTTTATTACTTTTGCAGCAATCCAATTTTGATTTTCTAATGCAATTAATTTTCTAATATAATTAAACATAAATTAAAGATTAAATTATTGATTGCAACAACTATCTGAAAAATCGTAAACAAGCTGTATTTCAGCCACACATTTGAAGATGAATCATGAAAAGGTCAGTGTTCCTGGAGCTTTTCTAACCTTAAAAATGTATTCTTATCTAAATTATTAGATGATGGTTACTTCTTTATTGATTACATCCCTAATAATGGTCTTCACTACCAATCAATGGATACTAATGCTCTTACACATCCATCTTGTAATTTGTAATATAAACCTTATCTGAATAATGTCTTGAACTCAAACATGGCATTCCATCCATTTATTGTACCCTTCCATTTTGCTTAACCATACAGGAAAGGACACTATTTTCCTCCCTTTTAATTGTTTTTAAATAATCAGTGAACCCTCAACCAATGTGCAACAATCTACAGTATATTATAAAATTATGTTTAAAATCTTATATAAAAATGTAATAAGCATTGAAGGTCAATCTTTGGCATGCATTATTAAACTGTGAAACAATCATCATTGTGTGGGGTGATGATTTCCAGTGGAATGTAAATCAGTGACGAGAGGGCATCGATTCAAGGTAGAAAAGGAGGAAATGAAGGAATTTGTTTTACACACAATGCTGTCACGATGTAGAATGTCCTGCCTTTGTGATGCTTGAGGCAGAATCCATATTAGTTTTCAAAAGGGAATTAGATAAATATCTGAAGATAAATAATCTGCAAGAATATGGGGAAAAGGCAGGTAAATGAGACTAATTGCACTGCTCTTTCAAAGAGCCAGCCCAGCATGGTGATCCATACGACATTCTTCTGTGCTGTAAATCTATATGATTCTATGAAGCTTTAAAGCATCCTAGTGACCATTGGTGAAAATCCAATTTTTCCCACCCCACCCATATTTTCCCCAAGGGTTGGTGATCAGGAAAAATGGCTGATAAACCTCCTTCTTTGCTCCTTCGGATTAGCACAAGATTCAACTCAGCTGTCCCTCACAGATGGATAGCCTACCAAATGCATTGTCCAGCCTCTCAAAATTGACACTGGGATGCTTTAAAGCTTCATAAATATTTACATTTTGTTTACTTCCTATTATTAAATAACCTGCTTTATATCATAAATATAAGAGCGAGGATCTACCATAAATTGCAGGCTATGATTTCAGAATAATTCAGAAAATGATTACAGAGGTTAAATGCAACAGCAACTACTAGATAATCTACTCTTTTCTGAAACAAAAAATTGCCAGTGAGAGCGAAAAATGAAAAAAACTTTTATACAATGTGTAATAAAGTTCAACTAAATAAAATGCCTTCTTAAATTTTTTAATGAATTAAGAATGTAATTGATTTTAGAAAAGTGAATATTCTAAAGGATTAAGATCGATTCTTTTATATTATACTTTTATTAAACCACTTTTTACATCAGCATAACAATTTCTGCCAAGTTATAGGAAAAATGATCAGGAAGGGGAAATGATCTAATAAAATGATTCACGCATTTATTGAACAAAGTTACAGAAAAGCCTACCTATGCATACGTCAATTTTGCCTTTGATGGCGGCTTCATGGAGAGGCGTGTAGTTCCAATTATCTCGAGCATTAGGATCAGTGCCTTGGCGTAGCAGCAGATTGACAACTTCTGCATGGCCAAATGAACAGGCATTATGAAGAGGAATAAGACCTCCATCATCTGTTGCATGGACATTAGCACCACTCTGAAGCAAAAACTCAACTACATCTTTGCGTCCAAACCCTAGAGGGATTGACATATAGCCATAAGTTATCAAAGCAACCACACTTCATACATCCTAAAGCAAGGACTAGGTGCAACATATGTAATCTTTATTTGATTTAGTAAACTGAGCATAAATATCTCATGTTTAGTGACCTGGAAAGTGGCCCCTGTGCACATTTACTTCACCTAGATTTGTTGCACCATAGGCTTGGTGTTGTTTATAAGCATTACTAGCAATTTTTACAGGGATCCTAATTTTTTTATACACAGTACATTCATACAACTTATTTATTTTTAATAAATTCACTTTATGGACTTGCTATTCATTCATGTTAAAACCGTTCAACTTTCTGAAACCAGTCATTCTTTCACACAAACCATTCTTGCAGTGCACTCTTGTGGTGGAAAATGTTTTATCAGCTAATTACTATTTTTAAGGTTATAGTTTTCGAGGAAGTACACCCAGATTAATTTTGGTTTTAGAAAATACAATTACTTCAAGTTAAACCAAAATAAATTAAACCTAAAAAGGAATAGAGTATCTTTGATATACATGAGAGAAGAGAAATATCCATTAAAATTAGACACAGTGAGAAGAGACTCCAACTCCACACTCCCTCTATACTTGAGTGTCAATAAAGATTTTGAACAGAAGTTCCAGTCTGACACATTGAAGAGTCTTCCCATTAAGCCAAGATAATACTTAAAGGAGAATAAAATGATCTTCCACACTTCAAAACTGTAAGGCACAATAGCAAAGGGCCTGAAGCAGCTCCTCTCAAACCAAAGCATCAGAATATATGTGGTGGTACTGATTGGCACCAAAGTAGACCTCCAGGTGGCAACATGCATTGACTTCAGCATAGCACGAGCCTTCTCTGGAGCTTGACTGTCTCCTATACTGGTGTACAGTGGTGTAGACTTAGTAGCATTTAATTTTCTATATGGCAGACTAAATCCCCAAACAGTCCTGTCGAGCTAGTAATAACATTCACCTTTCACAAAAAATAAACATCCTGAAATGTTTACAAAATATAACTGATTCTCTTTGGCAAGAGAAACAAATTAGGATTCCCAATCTGGTTCATGCCCAGCTAGTAGTAACTTGCCATTATATAGCATCTTTCACATAAAATAAAATCTGAAATCATGTACAAAATAGAATAGATTTTGAAATGAAAGTAAATATTGTTTATTGGCACATAAACAACATAAACAGATGCTGCTGGTATTTTGTTATGTGCAATTACACCATGGTTTACAGGGTAGCATTTTTGCAACCACTTCTCTTTATCTGCATTCACTGCCCCCAAAGCCTGTCCTACTTTATAAGATCTTAGAAGTTTTGAAAGTGTGAGCTTCTTAGGTCACAAATAGTGCATTTCATTCTGTATCCTCCGCACATTGAATCGAAATAGGATAAGATCATATACTGAGAAAACAATATAATCCTTGCATTTGATATAGTGCCTTAACACGTAGTTAAAACATCTCAAAGAGCTTCACAAGGTAAAGAATTTACTCAGAGTAAATATACTGAAAGATGTAGCACTGCATCGTTGGAAGTGCCATCTTCAGATGAAACAGTAAACCGAGGTCTCACGAGTTACTCAGGTGATCATTAAAGATCCCACATCTCTATCCGAGAAGGGAATTTCTCTCAGCGTCCTAGCCAACAATACCCCAAACAAAATTAGTCTTTCACTGCATGGCTCTTTGTGCAACATTGCTGTACTTAAATTACCTGCTATGCTCACCTGCAGCAGAAAGAGCACATGGAACACCCACTAACACTAAGGGCAAACTTGTCACAACAAGTATCATGGACCACCATGGCAATCCCAGAAGATGATGGCAGCCTGATTCAAAACAATGTGTGAAGGATATAGAATAAACAATGTCACTCGACTTCGAGATTGTGCGCTCGAAACAGGAAAAACTCAACTCAAACGCCGCTAAACCTTTGCAGCAAAAATTTTTTTGTCACCAAAGATTCCCCAAGTCGTCATCCCACCCCCCCAAAAAAATGTTTTATTTTTAGTAAGTATTTCAGACGATACTGCTGCATTAGTCTACGTTTCGCCCTCTTAATAATAGACAACACTGTCTACTCCGACCCCGCTAACAGGGTTCTCGACTTGTCTGAACACGGTCCACTCACTACATTAAGTTGCACTTACACTACCTCGTTAAACCTCGTAATTGACGACGTGCCCATTTTACCCCAAATAAACAAACTTGCAGGACGATTTTACAGCAACAAGCTCAGTTTTCTTAAGGTCACCAATGGAGCTCGCAACACTGATCGGTGGCCTTCAGTCATTACAATGATTTTCCGACCGAAATAAATACTTTCAAATACATGTTCCCCGCAGTTTGAATTCGTCAGCTTCACAACATCGACTGGAAAGACGCTCGTCGACAAACACACACACACACACACACAAAAGAAGACCCAGGAGGTTGCATTCAACTTTCTCTTAACGAGTTGCAGTTCCATTTTACTGGTCGTCCCCCCCTCCCGTTTCTTCGCTCGAGACGAAAACACTTTTGGAGAAAATGGCAACCGGAGAGAACACACAAAAAAATATCAAACGGGAGACCAGTCCCGGTGATAGCGATGATAGCACCGGCCCGGGCTTTACTGTTACCCGAGGCCTCCGCCCTGTTTTTGTTTTACCTGCGGAGAAATGCAAAGGCGTCGACCGGCGCCCGACCGTGTCTCGAGCGTTCACGTTGTCGGCGCTGACCAGCCGCTTCACTCGGGCCACGTCCCCGTTCCTGCAGGCCTCGAACAACTCCCGGGCCGGGTCGCTGTGAGTCGGGACGGGAGAGCGCTCTCCGGGGCTCGAAGTGGAAGGCGAGCCCGCGGCTCCCGGACACCGGCGGGAGGCCATTAAAGAGCCAGCAAGACAGACTGACCTGGAGGGGAGTGTTGGGGGCGGGCGGAGGGGGGGCGGTTAACCGACAGACAGACCGACCCCACCGCCTTGACTCGAGACGCACGGGGCGCCGCGACTGCGCAGACTCGGCGGCGCCCGCCGCCAACCGTCCCTCCGCGAGCGCCCGACGTCACCGGGACTCTTTGTCCCGAGACTCGGATTCCGCCCGCGCCCGCCCGCCCGCCCGGCGGTCACGTGACCCGCGGAGGCTGTCAGCCCCCCTCCCCCGACAGGTCGCCGGAGCCAAACCGTAACCGTGCGCAGCCGCAAACCTGTCCGCCGCTTCACCTCCGACACGCACTCAAAACACTTCCACCGCAAAAACCGAAGCAAAATAGTTTTGCTCTCTTTCGGAGGGAGAGGAAAAAAGAAGTTGTCTTTCCTACATCTCGGATGTAGTCTAGTCCTGGACTTGACGGTGACTTTGCTTTCAACAGCGCCACTCGTGCGTTTATTGCTGTTGTTACCAATTATCATTGGCTGCAATAATCCTCGCATTGGACGTCGTGACGCCTCATCGGGTCTTCGGGGCGCGGTGGCCGAAAGTGCGGTCACACGCAGGAGGCCGGAGCCGGTCAAGCGGAGGCAGCGGCTGCTACTACAGCGACGACGGCGACGACGACAGCGACAAAATTACATTTGGGTGGAGCCTTTCACGTCGGGAGGACATCCTAAGGCGCTGGACAGACAAGAGTTTCGGACCCGAGCTGAGCTGAGGGTCGGGGTGGGGGGAGAGCTGGTGGGTTTAGGGAGTAATAATAATGATCCTTGCATTTGATCCGGCGCCTCATCGCGTCTTCGAGACGCCTCCGAGGGCTTTACAGAATGCACCGTGAAGTGAATTGGCTGCACGTTTTGTGGGCGAAACCCGGCAGCCGATTGCGATTCTTAATGTGCATCGCGTCGAAAATTGACAATTGCGTAAGGTGTCAGTCTGGCGCAGTCGGTGACTCCTGGGAAGCGCTTCGAGATGTCCTCGCCGATGTGAAAGACACTGTATCAAATGTAACGATTATTTTATTATAAAAGTATCACTGGCAAGTGATGCCATTCTGCCTGAAATGATGTAAAGCATCCTTGGCTGTATTGAAACAAAAGTATTCCGAAACCAAAAGTGGTGGAATCCACACGTATCAATCAGCATCTCGAAGAGAAAGACAGGATCACGCCCCAACATGTATTTTTGGTTTTCAGATGCTAAATGGTTGTGGATTTCCAACATTTTTTTTTTGAATTTTACAAATTGTTTTGAACATTGTTCATGTTTCCACTTGGCATTAATGTAATCATAACCTCTGCATTGGAAATTAAATGAATGCACAAATGAAAGTAACATTCGCAGTGCAAGTTTGCCCCACAAAACACACAGACACAACATTTTACAGTACATCCTGTGAAGCACTTTGGGACCTCTCAAATGTAAGAATTATTATTACTCACTACAGCAGCAAATCACTCATTAAATCATGATTTGATGAAAAAGGGCTGACAGCAATTGATTCCAAGACTATTAATTACTGCACTATTAAATACTACTAGTTTAATCAAATTATTTTTAAAAATTGTCCTAGGTGTTAGATATAATTACATTTTATTCTGACCTTTCCTTCAAAGATTTAATACAGTAAATCTGTTTTTTCTTGTTTAAGGTAATTCATTTTAAAATCTAATATAACAGAAATGGAAGAAATGTACAGTTAGAGAAAGGTCACAAAATATATATATATAGCTTTCTGCACTAGTTTGTCAAGTGTGAGTGAAACCTTAGACAATCACTGCACAGAGTAACACGTTGACTTGTATTCTTCTTAATGGACAGAAGGGTGCAGCTGTGCACTGTAGATTTGCTTTGAAAGAAGAACTATGGTCTTGTGTTAACGTTTTAATAATAATAATAATCCTTTGCATTTGATAAAGCACTTTTTCACATCTTCTCAACATTTCAAAGCGCTTCACAGAATAGACTGTCAAGTGAATTGACCGTATATTTGTGGGTGAAATGCAGCAGCCAATTGCACACAGCAGTGTCCCACAAACACTCGTGGATTGAAAATGACCAATTTATTATTGTTTTGTTTTTTGGAGGGATTATTATTAGGTGTGTAGAGTAAGGAAATTTGCCCAAGGTTTCGCCCTGCGTGGAATTGAACCCAGGTGTCTCGCTTGCAAAGCAAGTGCTCTAACTACTGAGCTACAGGACTCCAATAAAGGAAATAAAGTTTTCCTTTATTTGAACCAAAATAGTAGTTAGAGTAGATAATATTGATGTGATAAGGCCCTATCTCAAATGCAAGTATTTGATTATTATTGTGGTGAAGTCAACATTGAGTGGTTTAATGTGGCTCAAATGTTCTGGTGAGATAAACAATAAAATTATTATTGTTAGATTCACTTTGGACAAACTAAAGTATCCAGATTTTCCTTTGAACTTCCACTGGTATAGTTTTTATTGAAATTATTTCACAAATGATCTCAGGTAAATATCTCCAAGCTGCTCATTGTTGAGTAATTTCCATTTCACAAATGTCACCAACAACAAATGTTACCAATAACCATAATAACTTGCATTTATTAGTGCCCCTCTCTGTTATCCAGGTAACAGCAGATATTATAATAAAAAAATCTAATGTACTGTATTGCCTGATGACAAATTTGAGGCTTTACAGAACTTCCTGAATCCTTTGCACTTTCGCCTTGTCCCAAGTTTCTTTTAAAGTTCAATTAGATTTGGTCATGCCTCCAGCTCAGCACAAGGACCTGCGTTATTACAAATGTAGGACAGAAGTGCCAGGTAGGGAGGTGCCAGGTCATGAAGGGATTTTAGTGTGAGGATCTTGAAATCAATCCATTCGGCGAAAGGGAGCCAATAGAGCTTGGCTAGAACTAGTGTACTGGAGGTATGGAATACCCATCCTATTTGATATGTAATAACATGTTTACAGCGTAAAAGAAAACTGCTTGACTTGATAAGGCTAAAGCATAAATGTTTACCAAACATGTATAAACACACAGTGGATCACTCGTACTGAGTGACTGGATATTGAGTTCATTCAAATCACTCAGTCATGTCCAAATTATCTTTCGCTGTGAATCTTCCAAAACAATTTTGCTTCTTTGGAACAGTTCCTCAACTACCACATATAGTGGTAAATATTGAGGGAAAAAAACAAACTAGATCCAGGCATTATAAATAAACATTACTAAAATGTTCTTCATACTTTCTCCAGCTGAAAGACTATTACTACAGCTGTTGTGTATGCACAGCTCACCAAGGACAACAAGTAGGTCATTCTAAGATATTCCATGTTCAATATTCCTTTTTACTTAACACATTCACCACTCTGTTACAATGAACATGGCACAAAAGAAATTACATTTTTATATTTAGCTGCTAAGAACTGACAAAACGTTTATATTGCAATTGATATAATTTATAAGTAGCTGTATTATGTGGTATTAATGGAGTAAAATAGTTCAGTGTGTGGTTGTGTTAGTGACCATTTAGTTCTGAGAGAGAATGGTTACTTTAATGTCCCCTCTTGCTGTCATTATCACAAACTCAAATTTCATATATTTGTGGACAAAAAAGAAATGGAGTACATCAACAAATTTAATTATTAAAGATGGGTCAAATTAATTGATTAACAATCAGCATGTAAGAAGTGTTGGTTATAAACAAATATCTCTAATGATTACATTAAATCAGAAAACGTGCACACAATCGAAAATCAATATATTTACTGAAAGTGAAAAATAACACCAAATACATACTTTTATTTGCTCTATAATTATCTATTAGTAGTAGTCACATTGGGTTAATCCCACACATGATTGATATTTGTATGGTGGATAAAGCTGAAGCTCTCTGTTAAAGAAGGCCATTTTTTTAAGTGGCTCAGTTCCAAATCTCTCATTGCTTCACACTGTTTATTACTGTAAGCTTGGCTCAGTATGTAGTAATCCTATCTCCGAGTCAGAAGGTTGTAGACCATTAAAACTAGAAGTTTGGAGTCTGGATTGAAACTTGAGTGTAGTATTCTGCTGTGTTTGCAGAGATGCCATTCACCGTCATATCAAATCCTGTCTACCTATTCTTCAACTTGAAGTTAGAACATGCACAGTCACTTCACCAGCACCGCTTTCTTCCACCTCCGACGCATCGCCCGTCTCCGCCAAAAGCCGCTGAAACCCTGGTCCATGCCTTTGTCACCTCTTGACTGGACTACTATAATACCCTCCTCGCCGGTCTCCTATCCACTCCTATCCATAAAATCCAAATCATTCAAAACTGCCGCCTGCATTCTCATCCGCACAAAATTCCGCTCCCCGATCACTCCAGTCCTTGCCAGACTGCATTGGCTGCCTATCCCAGAGAGGATCGATTTCAAGATCCTCACTCTTGTATTCAAGTCCCTGCACTCCTCTGCAACCCCCTACCTCTCTGACCTCCTCTCTCCTCAAAACAGTACCCGTTGCCTTCGTTCCTCCGGGACTGGCCTCCTCCTCGTCCCCCGAGTCCTCCTCTCCACTTTGGCGGCCGTGCTTTCAGCCACTATGCCTCGAGGCTCTGGAACTCCCTTCACCTCGCTCCCTCCCTTCCCATTTTCAGGTCTCTGCTGAAGACCTTTTTTTTCGACCGAGCCTTTGGTCACCTTCCTCCCCCTCCCCCTGGCTCGGCCCCGGGATCCGTTATTGTGAAGCGCTCTGAGACGCCTTCCGGCGTGGAGGGCGTATATAAATCCAAGTTGTTGTTGTTGTTGTTCAATTTACAGAAAATCTTGTCAGGCACTTTGAGATGTTCTCCCAACACGAAGGCCACTATATGAAACGCAAGGATTATTATTACTGTTTGCAATATTATTTCCTTATAAATAATCTGTACGCTTTTTTTATAGATATCACTGCCAACTCTGGAACTAAAAATATCATTGATTAGTACTACATTTTTAATTCTTTTCATGAAGCTTTTCCTTTTTTTTCATTATGGACAGGATTATTACTTCCAATAAAAAGACAATCCAAGCCAGTGAAATGAATGCAGTAGCTCTTATGAATTTACAAGATTCTAGCAAGCTGTGTTCCCAACTGGCACGTAAAGCTAATCAGTCAAATGAGGCTTCAATATTTCACTCTCTTACTCTTCCAGATGGCAAATGCATTTAGCTTCTTCATATCCATTTCATGATATTCAATTTCATTAATATTTCTATGGAAAAAACTCAAATTATAGCGAATATAACTTAAAACACCAGATTATGAATAAAGAGCATCATGTTTTAATTATCTTTTAAAGTAATTTAGGAGTCCAGTTATATTATCAGTCTGGTAATGATTTTGAGGACTTTGCAAGTCATGCTCCTGATGTTCTTTTACTTATATGATCAGATGATCGTTTTGGCATCTGAAGTATGCTACTTACTTCAACTAGGATTTTTCTCAGCAGTTTTCAAAAACATGGATAGTTTGAAGAGGACCATAAGATCAACAAAAATGGAATTCATTAAAATGGAACCGATAAATGCTAATTGATTTCCCTAATCACTGTTGTCATCTCTATACTATAGATTGGATTATTTTCCAGACAGATTATTTTCTCTCTTTAATTTGATGAGAAGGGAGTAGAATTCCAGTTTAGGTCTCTCAAATAGCTTTGATTCAAATGTAGTGTTATCATACTTTACGATGTAGCCATTTATTTGTGTGATATTTACCTCATAAACCCACTGATAATTCATATCTTACAGGAAATATAAGAAGCAGAAGAAAGTCTTGACAATCACTCCAATGCAGTTTGCAGTGTTAATTATATTTATAAAGTTAAACACCAAATAGACAAATTACTTTGAGATATACTCTATTTTTGAATTAACTTAAATGACTGTATTGAATAACATTCACAAAACAATGTTAAAAGTATTCTTAGTGAGGTTGCTTTTTGCTCCTGAGATAGAATCAGTCCAGGGCTGATGTTACAACTGGTTGTAAATCAATTAAACCTGTAGCAGTTCCTATTGCCATATTGGCTAGTCTTTCAGCCTTCGTTAATAAATATTTCTCATCCCTCAAATACAAATATGGTCAGATGTTGACACACACATAAACACTAACTATAATGATCATCTTAAAGTTGCAGTCAGTCCGTGTATAATTAAGTAACAGCTCTGCTTCATTACCACGGGGTTGCAAAGGGGATGTAAGAACCCTAAAATTAGGAGTCAGCCAACAAATAGGTTAATAATAGGATATTGATTCACATACTTTAGAGGTTTTGAAAAGTTGAGTGATGTTTTCTTGTCTGATTTTTCTCAAGATCTTACCAAAATATTCAAAACTAAATGGCAAATAAATGTCACAAACATCAGGTAAAGCAATATATTTGTCCTAAATTCTAAAAGAATCACCTTAGCATGTTGCCCAAAGCCCTAAAGTGTAGGGTGGCACTATCTGGAAGCAGCAGGAAACATGCCCGACGGTACTTATAACCAATTATAACCAGTGAAGAAATAATAGGTGCCACCTATTATTGATAGCTTCCCCCCTCTCCCTCCCCTCCCTCAATTGGAGTCATGTAGCTTAGTGGTTAGAGCACTTGAATTGCATGCGAGAGGAGCTAGATTCGATTCCAGGGCAGGGTGAAACTTTGGGCAAGTTTCCTTACTCCACACACACGCCTCTGTTTTCCTAGCAGTAAGTAGCAACCCGTTTGCTAGTCGATTGGGGATTGCTTTTCTGGGGTAATAATCCTTCCTCCCAAAAATAATAATATTGTCACTCAATCCATGACTTTTTGTAGGTCACTGGAATTGCCTGTCAATTCACTTTACAGTATACTCTGTGAAGCGCTTTGAGACGTCTCATAGATGTGATAAGGTGGCGTATCAAATGCAAGGATTATTATTATTAGTTCGACTGGTTAAATTCCCATCAGTACCCCAACGCACACTCTGGGGAGATAGTGTGCATTCTTTTCCAGATAAGGGAATTTCTATGTATAGGTGAGATGCATGGAACTCTGTCTGGGTTGGATACTCCACTTGTATCAGACACCAGTCCGACCCCCAAAAGATTCAAAAGCATATCAACCGCCTGAAAATATATTTGACAAACTTTTTATGGTGTGGGAGAAAGGAGTTTATAAATATGAATCAAAGGCATAAATTGTATCTATGACAAATGTTTTGTCCTTTTGCTTCTGCAACAGCAGACATTTCATGAGGACAGTACCGCTTTAAACAAGACAGACATGAAGCGTGCATTACGTGAGAAACCATTTATCTGGCCTGAATTCAAGGGAGTCTTGTCAGTGCAGAGAAACAGCAGTTTACAATCATCCAAATAGCATACTCGAATTATGGGTAATTACTACAAGTAAGTTTTTGCAAAGAGCTTGTCCTTATTCTCTCAGAGAAGGTATTTCATGAACTGTAACTTCCACATGTAGAATACAATGTAAATAGATTAATATTTACCAATGACTCAGTTTGGATGAAAATATTTATCTTGAGGGCCTCAGAGAGCTAAAGCAAAAATGTAGGTCGAACATAGGGAGTATATGATTAACCAAAAAGTTCAACAAAACGATGAATCAGTTCAATTCAAGTATGGCTTCATTTTTAATTTTGTGTGATTACAAGCTGGATTGTTAAAAATTGTGTGTCAAATCTCTGTGTCCATGACAGTCATAGTCATCTCAATAATATGAAAATACGTTATTGGCCTTTTAATTAAATCTCCAGATTGAAAGTTATTTGCTCTTATGCAACAAAACTGGCAATCAAAAGCTGTTATTTATAATTTATAGATACAGTATAAATTAATGTCTTTAACACATCTAGTTAGATTTTAAAGCAGCTTGTTACATCCAGAACATTTAACTATTTCCCTCACATGATGCACCATTCCTCAGCAAAGACCACACGCTCACAGGCACATTTTACTAAAATGTGCGTCGGTTTTATAGTCCGTGGGCTAACCATGTTCAGCACATATAAATGGCCCTAATTACATAATGAACCAAAAGTATAAAGGATTCTAAATTACTTTTAATACTTTTCCCTGGTTAATAATTAGAGGCACCCATATATATTTAAGCATGAGTAGTCTGTGGACTATTAACTCAACTGAACATTTAGAGCTTATTGTCATTGGCCACTTAAATATGCATTCATGAGCAGGGTATATAGAGTTGCTCTCAGAGTTAACCACACTTACTCTGAAATAACATCACAGGCTTCAAATTCCATTTAGTTTTAGCCACTAAGATAGATTTGGCTTTACTTTATAATTGTGCAGAATTGGGAAAATTCATGAATCATTATGCGATATTTTCATAGATTCATAGAATTATATAGCATAGAAGGAAGCCATTCGGCCCATCGTGTTTGTGCCGGCTCTTTGAAAAGGCTATCCAAATCAATCCCACTCCCCTACTCTCTCCCCATAGCCCTGCAAACTTGTCCTCCCCAAATAATTATCTACTTCTCTCTTAAAAGCTGTTATCGAATTGGCTTCCACCACCTTTTCAGGCAATGAATTCCAGATCCGAACAACTCGCTGTGTAAAAAATTTCCCCTCACTTCCTTCTGTTTCTTTTAAGAACTATTTCAAATCGGTGTCCTCGGGTTACCAACCTACCCGCCAGTGGAAATAGTTTCTCTTTGATCACCAATCGAATCCCCTCATAATTTTGAAAATTTCTATTGAAAAGTCTCCTATTAACCTTCTCTGCTCCAAGGAGAATAATCCTAGCTTCTCTCGCCTCTCCTGATAACTGAAGTCCCTCATTCCTGGTACCATCCTGGTAAACCTCCTTTGCACCCTCTCCAATGCCTTGACATCCTTCCTAAAGTGTAATGCCCAGAACTGAACATGGTCTCTAGCTGAGGCCTAACCAGTGTTTTACAAAGGTTCATCATAACTTCATGACTTTTGTATTCTATGTATAAAGCTTAGTATCCCGTATGCTTTTTAACAGCTTTATCTATCTGTTCTGCCACCTTCATTTTGCATCATAGCAATAATATAATTTACATTATAAACACAAAAGCCAGGAATACAAGTTGTTGGCATGTGTGCTTTGGGGCATGGTTCGTTAATCTTTACTGAGTATGTGAATTTTATCAAATCTCCAAAATAAACTTACATGTCCATCTTCTAGCATCCAGGATAACAACAAACTTCAGCCACTTAAGTAAACAACCAAGACAAACTCATTAAGCTCTTATGAATGAGTGCTTTGTACGACCAGAAAATGATAGGTAAAGAACTGGAAATAGCACCACAATTAGACCATCCATCCAAAAATAGAGGCCTTTTTTTAAACTATTCTATTATCTATCACCATGCTTGGCTCTTGTTTAAATAAAATGCCTGTAAAAATACTATTATTACAGGCATTTCATTAAAACAAGAGCCAGGTGGTAATAATTGTTGCCCATTCCCAAAATTCTGGTTGGAATTGCTCTGGGAACAAAAAACATCCCTTGATATAGTTGGAGCCGTATCATAGAGGTTGGACTCCAGCTTCATAAATGGGGAGGGAAAACCTGACTTTTTCTTAGTTAAATTATTTTGTCCTTATTTAGAACTGGATTAAAGATCCTTCCTTTAATCTTGTGTTGTTATCATCACATTTCTTTTAGACAATGACATCTCATCAGTAAAATATACCTATTCTAGTTATTGGTATTTAGAAAACTAGGATAACTCCACCCATCCCCTATAACATTTCCTGTTACAAGAGTCTTAAATGATAACAAGACTTAAGGCAATGCTTGTGCCTAGAAAAGATTTGTTAGGAAAGGATATGTTCAGATTAGTTAAGACAGCGCATTATGATATCACCATGGGGTCAATAATTGGAGTTTAAGGATCCGATTACAACAACAAAATCACATTTTTATAGCACCTATCATGTTGGGAGGACGCCCCAAGTCGCTGGACAGTCAGTGTTTTAGACTCGAGCTGGGGGTCGGGATTGGTGAGGTTAGAGGGCAGGAGGGTGATAGAATCCCTATATTCTGCAACTTGCTAAACACGGTAGAATCATTATGTTTCACTATTTTGCAGCCATTGTAGAACATAGAGCATTGAGTTAACTTAAGAAAACCCACTGCTCTAACTGCTTTTCCAGACATCTTAGAAATTTTGGCAATACAGTATTTATCAAGCTGTTTGTAACTAAGTAAAGCTTGCCATCTAAATGGTGTAATTGTGGGAAAGTACAATATCATTGTCACATGAATTTAACTTTTGGATAAATAGAACGTCATAGGTGGCATAACAAAATATAATTACAGATTTAAGTAAATATTTTGTAATCATGTTGTTAAACAGTGAAATTAAACAATGATTCAAGCAACTTGAATCATTGTTTAAGCTGTTGAGCTGTTCGTAAAATAGTTTTAATATTTGTAGAAGTAATTTCTCAAAGTAAAGGTCAGCTTAAAAATATTGTTTACTATATTTCAGTTTTAAAAAAGGATTGAATGAAGGCTTTCATTCTAACCCTAACCGATACTCAAGATTAAAAAAATGGCCAGTTCAGTTTTCAGAGTTTAAATTATTTATAATACTTGAGAACAGTTAAGGGGTAACTGTAGACTATGGCACTATCTCACTCCTTTACATTATTTTGGCTGTTCCAATGAAGTGGAAAAAGCAAAGCACGTTGGGATACACTGTCATAAATTATTGAAATTAATTTATTTTCTACAACCTTTATTTTGAAACATTGATGTGAGCATTGTTGTTTTTGTTAGAAAAGTGATAGTGGAGAATACGGCTACAATGAATACCTTGTTCAAAGGTGCAGTGTTCTATGGAAAATATATTCTCGGTAAGATGTAGATATTTGATCAACTTTTGAAAATAGTAAAACAAATCCAAATAAAAATGTGCACATTGTCATTGCCCAATATATTGGAAGACAGTGTTTAAGGTGTGCTCATGTAACTGCTGCAATAAGTAAAATTCATGAAACCTCTGACCACAAAAATGTTTTTTTTACTTTCTCTGTGACGTAACCTAACAGAAGAACAATACGAAAAATGACCTAAACTGTTCACACCTACTGCTCTCTCTATGTGCTGCTCTATTTGGTATCTTGCTTGCATGGTAATTCCACTTAAGGATTTAAAAAGTGGAAAGTGGGAATTCGAGCAGGGGTCCAGTTAATTTAAGAACAAAAAAAATAAGAATTAGGAGCAGGAGTAGGCCATTCGGCCCCTCGAGCCTGCCCCACCATTTGATAAGTTCATGGCTGATCTTCAGACCTAACTCTAATTACCTGCTCTATCCCCATATCCTCTAATCCCTCTATTTTTTTAAACAGAAGATGTTCAAGGACTGAGCATCTACAGCCTTCTGGGGTAGTGAATTCCATAAATTCACTACCCTCTGAGTGCAGAAATGTTTCCTCAACTCTGTTCTAAAAGGCTGACCCTTAATTTTAAGACCGTGACCCCGAGTTATAGATTCTCCTACCAGGGGAAACAGACCTTCAGTGTCTACTTTATCCAGCCCTTTAAGAATATTATATGTTTCAATAAGTTCTCCCCTAATTCTTCTGTACTCTAGAGAATACAGCCCTAGTTTATTCAGCCTATCCTCATAGGTCAGTCCCCTCATCCCAGGAACTAACCGAGTGAATCTACGCTGCACCCCCTCTAGGGCAAGTATGTCCTTTTTTAAATAAGGAGACCAAAACTGCACACAATAAACTGGAATTGCAGGTTTTGGGACTGGATAGAACCTGAGATAATCTCATAAATGAAATAATGTTATCATCATGCAATCTACAGTCATCTCAGAAACATGAATGGGTGTGATTGTAGTTGCACTTCACATCCTTTGGTGAATCCATTCAATGCTGAAGGAATGACATAATTCAAAAGAGTGGGCATTCATAGGAAACAGCAGTCAACCTAACTACAAAACAAACTTTCCTGTTGAACCCATTGCAAGAATGGCAGACAGTAATTAGTTTTGTTTTCATGCACTCTACATTTTTCGAATTAATTATGCTTAGCATCTATCCTTGAATATGTTATTGAGTTCTTTTAATTTAGCAACACCAGTCATAGGAAAGCAAATAGCTGTGGAATTCATAGCAGAATGGTGTGAAATGATTAATTAATCAGTTAATTAACCAGGGGTATTTGAAATGACTCGTTTATACCAAATGTTACATTTAATTGTATTTGATACAGCTTGGATTTGCAAAAAAGTAACCAAATACCCAATCCTTTCATCCAATCTATAAAAGGTTATTCAGTTTGTACAAATAAACAAAAAATTCAATCAATAATACATGTCATGAAGCCACACTCTTTGATGGGCCTAGTAACTTCATGCTGCAGACATCAAGCCAAGAAAACGATTAGAAACAACCATTTTTTTTAACCATTTACTTTTTAAGTGTCGTTATGACGGAAAAGATTCCATCTTTAATATAATAATGTGAATGAGAAAGCTCAGCAGAATTCTAAATGTGCGAATGATACACAATTGTAAACGATGAGGAAATTTCATTGCATAAATATCTGAGAAAGTTTGCAATGTTATAATTTTCATATAATTTTGGTAAATGTTGAAATCCTGGAATCTATGCATGTTGCACAATATCCTTTGACACAGAATCATTACAGAAATTTACCACATAAAACATTTGGGCTATCAAGTCTGCAGTGGTGTTTTTTTCTCAAAATTAGCCTATTCAATCCCAGTCACTGGCTCCAAGTGTCGGAAACAAGATTCAAATTCTAAAAAGATATCAGTATAACCCTAATCACCACTTGTTATTGTAATCACTAATCACTCTGGGAATGGAGTTCCACAGAGCAGGGGCGAATCTGACGTGGAATTGTCAGATGATCCACCCATCCATCCAAACAGGCAGATGGAACCTTTGCTTAACGTCTCATCCGAAAGATGTCTCTGACTATTCCATATCAGACTTGCCCCCCATTCTGTGGAATCCTGGAACCTGTTGCATGTTGCACAATATCCTTTGAAACAGAATCATTACAGAAAGTTACCACATAAAACGGTAGACAATAGGTAGGCAATACACACACTGAGCCCATCCCTCATAAAGGGGGGAGGGTGCGGCTATGACAAGGCACCACTGTCGCCCACCTTATTCAATGCATTCAGCAATGACGGCACCGAGGGGACAGACGACGCCCAACACTTCCAACGAATTTCTGGGGCGCAGTTTGGTTTGGACACTCTTCTTAAGCACGGCGATGGGTTTCCGCACGTGCTTCGCTCGCAAAGTACCCCGTCAGACCCCCTTCACGGGATACCCAGCGAAGCTCTTCGAGACGTCGTCACGGCGCGATAAGGCGCTCGTATTATTATTAGTAGTCGTGGTATTATTATTGACGAATGGTTGGCTTGATCATTAGAAATGAGAATAGTGGGGGGGGGGGAAGTTGTGTGGTGATTGGGGTCCTTTCCTAGCGCCCCCTGGCGGTTCCCGGGTGCAGCGGGGGCTCAGTGATTGGCTGTGTGGGGAGCGACCCACACGGGGGCTGGAGTTGGCCGCTGGTATAAGAGGCAGAGAAGCGTCGGGCGCAGCGTTGAGAGACGCGGCTGCAAAGGGAAGCGCTCGGTGGAGGTGCAGCCACAGCCTTCCCTGCATCGCCCAGACCCCGATCTCTTTTAATCACGACCTTCTCCTCATTCAAGCCGATGAACTGCACGAGGTAATTATGCATTTAAGTCATTAGATGTCCCACTCTTTTTCCCCCCCCCCCTTTTTCCTTCTATATAATAAAAAAAAGAACCAGTCGGTGCGTTGCTTGTGTCTTACTTTCTGAGCTGCAAAGCCAGGGGTGGGGGGTTAACATGGCTCAGAGCTGGTTACTCTTTTTGTTTTTTTTTAAAAAAAATGTGGCTGCACTCACTTACCTCGGTCTGTCCGATGACTTGGGTGTTGAAAGCGATCCGAGGAGGTTGTAACGAGCGCAGATTGGAGCTCCAGTGTTTATTACTGGTTTTGCAAAAAAAAAGTCTGCTGAATTGTGCCCCAGTAAACGTGCACTTCCAACCGCTGCACAACCTCAAATGTTGTTCGTCTATCTCGTGTCATTCGCATTGGAACAGTGGATTTATTATTTTGCTGGTCTTGCGCTTCATTAAACGTTTGCAAAAAAAAAACCCTTTTTACGCCTTTTCAATGAGACGTGCGTGGGATTGCAATGGTTAGTGATACTGTTTTAGTTTTACCTTTTTTTGGGGGGGTCTTCAGAGCTGGTAACTGACTCTAAACGTTTCAAATGAAGTCGTTCAATTATGGATATCACCGTGGGTGGTTTACATCTGACTTGCTCCTTGTTTAAAGGCTGGTTTTCAGTGATCTTGTTCCATTTTCAATTAGTTTTAAGGACTTGTATTGAACGAGTGACCAATTTTATATTGGGGATTTGTTTTTTTTTTCAGGGTCTTCCATATATTGACACCAGGCCATTACCAACTGTATGTATTATGCCTATCGACATAGCCATGAGGATCTGTCTGGCTCGTTCTCCACCCTTGAGAAACTTTCTCGGTCCTTATGATCCTTGCCGGGGCCGAAGCTTTGCTAACAGGTTAAAGCCACTCAGGCCCTGTATCAGCTCAAAGAATGAAGCTGGTCCTTGTCATGAAGAGTGGGCTGATTCCAAGGACAAAAGGAAGAAATCGGTTGTGTTTGCAGATGACAAAGGGCTGTCGCTCACACAAGTTAATATTTTCTCAGAATTTGAAGACCCGCTAGCTGACCTACAGTTTGATCTGACTGACCTTGAATACATGACATGCGGATTGAAAATTAATGAAATAAGAAATCTAATCCTGGACTTCACTCTGCCTTCTGCTGATTACTTGACATTCAGAAATCACCTTAAGAAGAACTTTGTCAGTCTTGAAAATTGTGCTCTGCGAGAGAAATCCATTGAAGGTACAGTTAAAGTAAAAAATATAAGTTACCACAAACTCGTCCAGATCCGGATAACTTTTGATTCGTGGAAGACTTTTAAGGATGTGGAGTGCTCTTACCTAAACGATGTGTACGGTTCTGTTGACAATGATACCTTTTCTTTTGTTGTTGATCTGCCATCCTCATCTTTATCTCTTCAGGAGAGAATTGAGTTCTGTGTCTCTTTCAAAAGTGGACATCAAACCTACTGGGACAATAACAATGGTGAGAATTACAGGATCGTTCATGCGGAATGGAAACCTGATGGTATACAGGCTCCAATCACCTTCAAGAGTGAAGTGTCAAAGAATGGTGGGAAGGTAGAGGCAGTTGAATGTGATCAGTACGGTAGTCCAAGAGCATCGAGTTTTCTGTTCCCTGACTGGCAAACCTGGAGTAGGATTGAGAAGTCTCTGCCTTATTGGTGATGTCAATGTTGCAGCAATGGATTGAAGCAAAATAAGATGAGTTGCCTCGATTTCTGCCACAGATTTCAGAAGTCCTACATTTCTAATCTAATTATCTTCAAGTCCCTCTGGAACCACAGGTACATTCATCAATTTAGTCCAAGACTTTTCAAAATGCTATTGTGGTTGTTTGAATCCCAGTAGGATTCTTTGGACTAACCATCTGAAGGCAGATACAGATGAAGGCAGTGGATGTGCAAGTTTGGATTGTGGATGATCTTGAGCAATGTGCCAAGACTGATGGATTAACAAAGTGAATGCGTTTTGGATTTCAGATGTGTGCATGACAGTTGTAATGAGTGAATGATTTGACTGAAGTACAAATAAATTTGCTAAATGAAAATCCTTTAAGAAAAGTTGCACAGAAAAGTACCTGAAGGGGACTGAACACAAGACAACCTGACTTCGGAATGAGCCAACTATGATTGTTGATTGTGTATCCACACCAGGGATTGTGCATGTATATAAAATCCGCGAAGGAAACTAGTATCTGGAAAAATAAAGTGCCTTAGCTTAAAAACTTAGCAAAGTCAAAAGGTAGAATTAAAAAAAATTGAATACAGCGATGATCTGCCAAGTATTTCAGTAGTAATAATTCACCACAAATTTGACGCACCCAGAACTCCATTACCTTGTTTAAGATTATCCAAACCAGACTGAAGTCCACATTTGCACAGGATTTTCATGTCTGGAATGGAAATGACACACTCTCCCAGCTTACCTAATTCTCTGCTTTTACACATTACTGTCCAGCATGATTGTCACTACTGCATTCTCCACTTGACTGGGGCAGTTCTGTGTTTTTTTCTTATGTGCATCAATAAGTACACAATGGTCTTGGAAGATGAGATCCTTCATATTGAAGGTTATATGACTAACCTGAATTGGACATGCAGATGGGTGCATAACTAAAGATTGCTGGAGTCTTTGTTCTATGACCACAAACTGTTAAATTAGATGTTTGCATTTTTCCTGGTCAAATGTTCCAACTCTTAATAACTGTTGCTTGGTATTTGCCAGCTTGGGAGCCATTTTTACAACTGTTAACAAGGCAGCAAAGTTTAAACGTGTTGTAAAGCGTTCACTTGCGTAGCCTTTTGATCAGTAATGCAATTCAATGTGCACATTAACAGTATATGTTTTCCATGTGGCATGGAATATGGGGATAACAATGCATTTTTCAATATAAGTAGAGGAAATTCCAATGTATGTCCATGTGGCAATTAGTGTGCTATTGAAATGTGATCAAGAACTAGTTTCAGTTTGTTGCAGAATTAGACTATTGAGGTGCAATGTGAGGATGAATGTGGTTAACATGGACTCTGCAGCCACTGAAATATTTTTCTATGGGAGATTTGTTCTTGGTAAAGTAGCAATATTCTTTGAAGAAAAAAATAAACAGTTTTATATTTACATCTCTTGTCCTGATGTTTTGTGGGCTAAATTAAAATTGGTTTCCATTTCCTGATAAAAGGTTAAGACACTATGACATTCCCAGTGGATTAAAATGATGGAGATTGGCATTCTCAGCACTATTTTAAAACCATTAGCATTTACCAAAGTGACTTGTATGAAGACAGTTACAATCCTAAAGTAAAATAATTGTTTATCCTGATTATTCTGTACCTTTAATCATAGTCTTATTATTCCTATTTAGCTTTGTTCCCCACTAAATCTAATTTTAAAAGTCTCACATTTTCTTTTGGAAGGTGTTGAAAGTGGCATTGTAGCCTGGAAGAAAGACCTATTGTCAACCTATTGAAAGTTCACCAACCTCCACTCTGCAGGCACTGGTCTGCTCACGTACCCCATCCTGCCTGCTCTACTATCGGCGGTCGGGCTTTCTGCCCCCACCCTCAGGAACTGCATCCTGGAGCCCCGCTGCCTCACCCCCTCCCTTGACTTCTTCAAGGCCCATCTCAAGATCTTCCTTTTTAACCATGCCTTTGGTCATCTTCCCGCCTCCACCCCTTCTGATTCCAACCCACAGCTCAGGTGCAAACTGCACATTGTCCCAACATCTTGGGATGTCCTTCTGACGTGAAAGGCACTATATAAATGCAAAGTTGCTGTTGTGGTTTTTGCATCCAAACCATAATATTTGAATGTACCAGTGCTCCTCCACAAATGGAACTTGGAATTATACATCCACTTTTTAATCTTTTCTGAAAATAAAGTTGACTGTTCCTGTGGATTACCCATTCACTTGCTAGGCAATGACACTACATAGTGTAACATAAACCTCACTGACCAGAAGGTCACAATAATTTCCTCATCCAAATAGAATCAGCCAAATAAAATACTGTGATGAAGAAAGGTCAAATGACACATTTGTTGGGGATTAACAGTAAGACACCAGCTTCAATATCTCTGCAGTAGATTTACTATTTTTATCACATGGTCTGAACTGGATTGTGTGTCCAGGGTAAAAACCTGCAAATAATTGGTTGTCTTATTAATGCACTCAGAATGTATTGAACATTTGCAATAAAAGTTTCAGAATTGATCATTCTCATACGTGCAATAAAATAAATAAGTATCTGCTTGACTTATTAAGTAACTTTGTAGGGGATGGTATTGACTGATATGACTGAAATTCAGCACTGGAAAGAACTGTTTCTATACTACAGGGGAAGGAGATGGGAAAGTCATCTGAAATGGAAATTTGGGGACAGATGAATATTATGATTAATTATCTTTAGAATTGGAATATTTACATTTATATTTAGCATTCCCAGGAAATAATGATAATAATCCTTGCATTTGATATAGCACCTTATGTCTTTGAGATGTCTCAAAGCACTTCAGAATATACTGTAAAGTGAATTGACTGTTTTGAGGGCAAAACGCAGCAGCCAATTGCGCACAGTAGTGTCCCACAAACAGTTGTGGATTAAGTGACCAAATTATTATTTATTTTTTTGAAGGGACTATTACCCCCAGAAAGTTGATCTGCCAATTGACTAACAATCGGGTTCCTACTTACTGCTAGGTAAATAGGGGAGTGTGGAGTAAGGAAACTTGCTCAACGTTTCGATCTGCTGGGAATCGAACGCAGGTCCTCTTGCTTGTGAGGTTGAATGCTCTAACCACTAAACTACATGATAAGTGGATGGGATGGAGTCCATGGTAGGGTTTTCATGGTCTATGAAGTAATGGCATTGGGGCAAATAATCTTTACTCATCCTATAGTAAGTCCAATTATAGTACTCCATAACACAGGGACTTGAGGTTTCAGGTATCCATCAGATAGCTATCATTCACTGACTACTATTCCTGTTTGGACTTGATCCTACTTGTTTATATGATAACCTGTTTATCAGTTTGCTGGAAGCATATTCATGTGTGATGGTTGTTGCAGTTGGGAGCCTCTAAATTTAATATGTAATGCATGCTACTCGAGACTAATTGTGCTTTAATTCATTTCCATTAGTAACCAGATTGGGTTAAAAAGACCAAGACAAACTGTTCCACTTATTCATGTTCCTCTATGTAAAATAGTTGAATGAACTGTTCATTCTCTCTTTTGCTTTTGAGCTTGAAACCATAACCCCTTGTTGTGGGCTTTACTTTATTGAACATTATTGCATTCAAATCCATCTATATTAGGAATTTAATTACTCCAATCTTCTGAAACAAACATTTCTACCTTTCAAAATTTCTAATGCTTCAGGTGGCTAATCCCATTGATTATTTGAGTCGTCAATCGCAAATACCTCACCAATGCCAGATTGTCAGCTGTGGTATGGACAGCAGAACTGTGAATTAAGCATGGTAGGTCCATGCCAATTCTTTGGACAGACCATCCTCCATTCTTTCTGAGATTTGTGATACCCTTCCAGCTGTACATCCTTACCTTTATTTGTCTTCCTTACTACTGCCACACACCATACGGATACATTTCAATAAACTGATGTGCCCCAAATCCTTTCTGTATTGTCTGTAAGCATCCATTGTTTACATTAGATTTGATCACAATACACTTGCATTTATAGTACAATGTGCATTGCTTCCTTGTTGGTCTCCAAGATTTAAAGGCTTCACATTGCTTAATTATAAATCGATCTGCACAAATGTAGCCTAATATAGTACTGGACTTGCATCATATTTCAACTCTTTGGAATTTGTTGCACATGAAACAAGCTACTGCAAATTCAAAACAACTTCAAAAAAATAATAATCCTTGTATTTGATATAGCGCTTTTCACGTCTTCTAGATGTCTCAGACATCTCAAAGTGCAAATATACTGTAATGTGAATTGACTGTACATGTGTGGGTGAGATGCGGCAGCCAATCTCGCACAGCAGTGTCCCACAAACAGTCGTGGATTGAAGTGACCAATTTATTATGGGGGGGGGATTTTCCTTGAGGGATTATTATCAGGAATGTGGAGTAAGGAAACGTGCCCAAGGTTTTGCACTGCCGGGAATTGAACCTAGATCTCTTGCTTGCGAGGCGAGTGCTCTAACCATGGAGCTACAGGACTCCGTATATTTGAATTCAAATCATTCTAGAGATCTTGTGTTAATGTTTATTATTTACTTTGCAGTCAACACAAAATTTGTGTTGCACCTTTCACGTCGGGAGGACATCACAAGGTGCTGTTTCGGTCAGTGTTTCGGATCCGAGGTGGGGGTCAGGATCGGGGAGGGTGATCAAAAGCACGGTCAAAGAAGAGGGTCTTGAAATGGGTCTTGAAGGGAAGGCAGAGGGACTGTGGGATGGAATTCCAGAGGGTGGGGGCAGAGTGGCTGAAGGCTCGCCTACCAATGGAGGGGCAGGCGAGGTGGGTTGCCTGAAGCAGGCCTGAGTCCGCTGAGCGGGCAAGTTGGTAGGGAGTTAGGAGGTCGCAGAGGTAGAGGGCTTTGAAGATGAGGGCCAGGATCTTGAACTGTATGATTGGAAGCCAGTGGAGTCGAGCGAGGATGGATGTGATAGGGTAACGGAGCCTGGTGCGGGAGAGGACATGGGCTGCAGAGTTCTGGATGATTTGTAGCCTGTGGAGGGAGGAGTTGGGGAGGCCAATAAGCAGGGAGTTTGCGTAGTCCCAAGCCTGGATATTATGAATGCATGTATGAGGGTTTCGGCAACCTTCGGTGTGTGAGATAGTGGCGGAGCCGGGTGATGTTGCGGAGGTGGGGGAAGGCAGAGCGGGTCATGGCACAGATGTGGGGTAGAAAGGAGAATTGAGGGTCAAATAAAATGCCAAGGTTCTGGACTGGCTTAGTAAGGTGGAGTGTGCATTGGAATTTGCAGCTCCTGCACCTGCAGATTTGCATTGCTCTCGTGCCTCTGGAGGCATGATCTAAATAGGATACAAAGCCAATTATCTTTGCATAACAGTTCTTTAAGTTGTGAACACCTTTAACAGATGCTATTTTAAAAAAGCCTGGCCTAATAGTATTGAATTGAAAGCGATTTAATATAACACAGTTTCACAACCTCTTTCCCCACTGGGCCAAATAAACTCATCTTCCCAATGCGATTACCAAGGATCAAACAAAAAGGCTAGATTTTGTACATTTTATATTAGTAAACATCAGAATAAAGCAATTTGTAGGTATGCAAATTAATCCACAAATGCATTTGTACCAGTTATCCCCTCAGTGTTACAACAAAACAAAGCGATTTCCTAAATGACTGGATTTGCCTGTTAATTCAGTTCAACAAACTCAATATGCCTCTTTAAATGAGGTACAAATAAAACTTCATTGCCCATTTATTTAGCTCTGCCTCATACCAAATGTCTTAACCAGGTATCACCTAATCACATTAATATTCAGAACCATCAATTGCAGCCTATTGGATTCTATCAGAGACTGCTTTCACTTTGATGAATCATTTCTAACATTCCACTAAATTAGTGCTGAAGAAACTTTGGCCTTTCCCACACTCTGAACTCAATCAAATGGACCAGAATAATGTGATGGTATGTATTATTTGGAGGCTTGCATTGTCTAGGGCTTGTCTTATTTCTATTCCAGTTTGCAATTAAAAAAAGTTGTTAATTTAATCTAGTCAGTACTTCATTGTAACACAATTGTATTCTAAACCAATTATTAAAAAACTTGGCATTTCTATTTCTATATTCTGTTCTCATTATCAAAACTTTGTTCTTTAATAGGTTAATAATTATAGTCCTGATGTGTGTATGTGGGTGTATTTTTGTGTGTGTGTATGTGTGTGTATATATATATATATAATGTAAGCACTTCACATGATTGGCTGTGAAGTGGAGTGACTGTGTATTTGTAGGTGAATGTGGAAGCCGAGTTGTGCACAGCAATGTCCCAAACAACCATGAAATAATTATTTTAAAAAATCAGGAGGAGCAGGAACAACAAGATTCCATTTATAGACTGCCTTTCACGTCGGGAGGACGTCCCAAAGCGCTGGACAGTTGGGTCAGGACCCGAGCAGGGGGGAAATGGTCAAGGGAGGGAGCGAGGAGGGGGGGGAAATGGTCAGGGTGAGGGGAGGGAAGGGAGGGAGCGAGGAGGGGGGAAATGGTCAGGGTGAGGGGAGGGAAGGGAGCGGGCGAGGAGCGGGTAGAGAGTTGAGAGGGGAGCTGAAGGCACGGTCAAAGAGAAAGGTCTTGAGACCGGCCTTGAAAGAGGAAAGGGAGGAAGCAAGGCGAAGGCACTGGGGGATGGAGTTCCAGAGCCAGGCACTGGGGGATGGAGTTCCAGAGCCAACGCTAACATATACCAGTAAATTCCTTAATGCTGGTGTTCCTGCTTCTTAAGGCATGAATTCGGTTATTTTGAAAACTTGATTTGGTCAGAAAATAGATGAATATTCTTATCAAGATTGTAAATGATCCATATCCCACCTCTGGTAGGTTAACACCCAAAAGATTGTTTCAGCTTCTGCTGGCTGGGAAGGAGAGGGCAGAAAGTTGGCATGTAACTAAAGATTTGTTCTAAACACAGAACATCTAACTGTTTTTGATAGGAAAGTGGCTTTATTACAAATTGTGCTATGATACAAGGCTCAACTTTTTGTCATCTTTTAAAAAAAATCTCTTTAATGCCAAAGGTTATATTGTATCTGTAAAAGTAGAGAAAAGTATCCACACTGGGATAAGAAAGAGACACAGATTTTTGGGGCCAATGGGGAATGGACAAGTAAATGAGACTGAAAGGATTGCTCTTTAAAAGTTAGCACAGACCAATGGGCCAAAATACCACCTGTAATCCTATTCTGTAAATTTGCATTGTTCTACATGGACTGTTTATCTGCCATATCTTTCTATGTAAAGCACTTGTGTTTTATAACCTGATCACATTGCAATTCTGGCAAGAATACTGACTATTTTATAGGCGTAAACAGCAGTTATTTGCAACATCAAATGAAAGGCAGTTTATCTGGAGGATTGTTGGCCTAGAAACTCAGTGAAACACCCTTTTCTTTCTGAATAATGTAATGGGATATTTTTAATGTCCATTTGAAGCAGGCAGATGTGGCCAAAATTTAATGCATCACCTGAAGTTAAGCCTAGACTGCAAACTAAAGTCCCAATATGAGATTTCAAGCTACAACCTTCTGACTCAGAGGTGAGAATGCCTTTTAGCCAAGGTCACCCAATTCCTTTGACCCATAGAAACCACTCTCATAAAACAAGTTCTGACGAAGGGTTATGGACCCGAAATGTTGATTCACTTTCCTTTCTCCATAGATGCTGCCTGACCTCCTGAGTTTTCCCAGAAACTTCTGTTTTTGTCTCATAAAACAAGTGCCTGAACCGGAGCCATAATCTACAATGAAGAGGATCTTACAATATTACCATGCAAACCTGCAGACAATCTGTATTACTGCATGAGTGGGTTTTAAGCTATTAACACATCTTCCCAATATAAGATACATAGTACAATATACATACAACACACATCACTACAAACATGACCTCTGCAGCTCACATCAGGAAGAGATAAGTTTGGGATTTAACTGGTGGCTTGATGGGTTGAATGGTGATTAACTGAGTAGTGCTACAAGGGCTCTACTGAAAATAGGGTTCGAAAAACCTTTCTCTAATTGTGTTGCAATTGTATAAAATATGCAATGGGATTCTATTGTTACAAAAATATTCAACTCTTTCAGTTCTACCTCTCTAAAAGATCATTATTTCTCTTTCAAGTCTTCTGACTGCTTGACAGAAAGGTTTGACTGTGACCAAGAAATAGTCAGCTGCAGAGTGGCTGATGCCCCCAACTGCTTACATCTGGGCATTAAAATCTTTGTGGCTCAGTTTAGATTTTAGCTTAGTTAAGACAAGCCAGTCTCCCTGATACCAGATGTGTCAATGTTGGCATAATTTCTTTCCTTTCTCCTCTCCATACCCTAACCCTTCATACACTACTTTCATGGAGAAAAAGACTCCCTCATCTGAAATCAGGATGTGAATTGCTGTGGTTGCAAATTATTTGCACTGGAAGCAGGCACAGACTTTTTTTAACTTTTTTTTTAATCATGTTTTGGGGTTTTGGAGTCCTGTAGCGCATTGGTTAGAGCCTTCGCCTCCCAATTGAGAAGTTCTGGGGTTTGATTCCCGGGCAGGGCGAAACATTAGGCAAGTTTCCTTACTCCACATGCCTGTTCACCTAGCAATGAGTAGGAACCAGGTTGTTAGTCAATTGATGGATTGTTTTTCTGGGCATAATAACTCCTTAAAAATATATTTTTTAAATAATAATAATTTGGTCAATAAATCTCCAAATGTTTGTGGGACACTTGTGTGCAATTGGCTGCCGTGATTCACCCACTAAATATGCAATCAATTCACTTTGCAGTATATTCTGTGAAGCGCTTTGAGACATCTCAAAAACATGATAAGGCGCTATATCAAATGCAAGTATTATTATAACTTATTTAATTGCTCACAGTACTTAAAACTTGCCCAGTCTCCCTTCCCCCTTCTACTATGTTGTTAGCCATACCTCTTTAAACTGTTCAATATAGTTTAGCGCATTAATGAGATGGATTGACCACTTAATAGTTAATACCAAGTAGGTTTTTCTAAATTACAGTTAAAACCTAATTTAATTTTCAAGACAATTGTTAAATCTGTTTTCTCTTAATGCACATGCAGTCTATGGAGATGATGGAAAAATAATATTCAACATACATGTAATAATAAAAACTGAGCTCATGGATTTTACAATGATACATAGCAAAATTAAAAGAGAGAAATTCTGTATTTTGTGTTAAAATGTTTATCTTCAATTCCCAGAATATCTTTCAAAAGGATTGCAAGAACAAGACCATGTGAGTGTTAGCCTAAAAACTGCTGTATTTTTCGAGTAGATTATCATTGCAGTTAGCCCTTGAATAGAAAAGACCAACATTTCTGGAAACAAAGAAGAAATTGTCAGTGATTTGGCTTATTATAAGATAACAATCTAATGGTTTATTACGTTTGGCAACAAGCAAGAATATATATCCTTCCCAATCTGTTTACACAAGTTTTTTAAAGAATATTTTATAATAAAAGCATCCATTTTACTGTGTAGACCTAACATTTGTGCAGTATAATCTGTCACACAGGAATGAAACTATGCTTACATAACTGATAAAAGGCCAACCTAATTAGGAAGTAAAATTCCACCTGGATCTAGATTTTCTCTAACATTTCAGAGCTTGCAGATTCTGAAAAAATATTATAAACAGTTTTCATGTACAATGGCAAACAATAAACAACTCATAGCTACCTAAAATTAAACACTTACGCAAGGTAAATGAATTCAGACTAGAGGAATAAACAAGTTCAAGTCTGCAGATTTGATACATCATTTGTGTCTGTTTTGTATAGCAGGAACCGGGAATTCAATAAAACTAACAGCCTTTAAGCAAAGACTAACTAGATAATGATTAATGTGAAATTCTTTGTCAAATTCAAAGCAAGTTTTACATTATGAGTTTGCACAAGAACTAGGATATGATGCCCTGCAGTTACCAGAACACAAATCTGTAATAATAAAATGACTGTTTGTCTATCTACACTTCAAGAAGGATCTCAATAACTGATTGATGCAGTAACATGAGTTATACCTCATCGGAAAGGTCTTGCATCTGGCAGTGACTTGGATATATTTGTTTTCGGGTATCCTATTGTTCATGAGTCATGACATAAAATGTATTTCAGTTTTGCACTTTTCGTTACAGTCATACCTGATGACTGCCAAGTCAAATAACATTTTTAAAGCACCGTTCATGTCGGGAGAATGTCCCAGTGGTTATAAATTATACATTTATATTGATCATTATAAGGATGCCTAAGCGAAAATCAAACCTTTCAAGGATACGTAAGTGTGTCTGTCTGTATGTCAATCTGCATTCCATATTGGATCCTTTTGTTTGCAAGCATAGCTGCAATGGGTACAGCTAGTCTATTAATAAAAGTAATTAGAATGATTAAAGAATTGAAAACCCTTAACACATATTTCTACCGTCATGAGTTCCGTGCTGCCCAGCAAGTTTCAGTCTTTGAAATCTGAATACGTTTATGGAGAACTAATTTCAATGTGCTGTTCACTTAAACACCATAGAACATTTATTGTCTGAAAAGCAAATAAGTCAATTGCTACATGTTCTATTCATCATGACATGTTGTATAAATTTCTTAAGTAAAATGCAGTAGAATGTAATTATTACAATGGCGTTCCCTGCAAGACAAACATACAACCAGGCAAGCATTGGCTTAATGGTAGACAATTTTTCATGGTTTTCAATCATGTTGACCTATTCTGCCAATAACTAAAGACCAATTGACCTGTGATTGTAGTTGTGGCTCCACCCCATCCCTCCCAATCATAACTCTGTCCGATGGTTGGGCCTGAAGATAGCTCGTATTGAACTTGGTGACTCATGGATTGTGAGACTGGAGTACTGGTTAGAACAATACTGGTTGAACAAAAAACAGCATAAACTTAATGTTGCTATTCTGCCATCTGCAAGACGACAGTCCAAAACTGCAATGGGTAAATTAGGACTGAATTTAAGAATTTTCCGCAATCTTAAATTATAAAACAAAATGTTTTGCAGATAGAATTTGAATCCTCATTAGTCACAATTTCACCCCTTCACTTTAAAGGACTCAATCTCATGTGGATGATTGTGAACGTGGCTTCCAAGTGGCTTTTGCCGGTTAACCAACAACAATAAGATTACATTTGAATAGTGCCCTTCACGTCGATAGAACGTCGCAAGGCGCTGAACTATGAAAGTTGCAACAATTACATTTTGATTTTCAATCTGGTTCGAGGCAATTCTTCAAAAAATCTAAAGAAATAAATAGGCCAATTAACTCGTCTGGCAATGGCTTACAAGAAAAATTTAATAATTTCTTTTGCTTGACATTTTCTGAGGATGATGGAAGTGGCCAGCTGTAAAAAAAGAGAAAACGTTATATGTCAAGTATTGAAAATTGAACTGATGTCAGATCTCACACTTTTGTACCAGGAAAGTGACTACTCTTGTAAAGAACAGGATTGAATACACATGTACAAGATCATACACAAATTTAACTTGAGCCCACACACATGGAAAACGTACAACTCCTAGTGATCTGGAATTTCCATTGAGCAAAGCAGGGGACATTTTAACAAGGATCATCTTGTAGGCATTTTGTGCCTTTTAATACATGCAAAAAATGTAGAAACTGAGTTTTAGTTACAAAAAGACATTTCTCGTAAAAAACAATAATTTTTTTTAACTTCAAGAAAATAAGAACAGGAAATGCTGGACAATTAAGTTTGTTGTTTACGGAATACAGGAAGGGTGTGGATTGCTAATTGAAAACTCTCTGGATTTCTGACAAAAGCCCATTTCAGAAATAGTTTTAATTTTTTTTAAACTAGAGACGAGATTAAACAGAGGCTGTGTGTGATATTTCTTCACTTACTTGCTTCCCTCTACCCCCTCCACCCTTTTTGGTTACTCTAGCTATGCCACATTTATACACGTCTAATAAGGAGGATCTTATTTTTTTACTTTACACGCACATAACATATCTCTTCAATCTTGTAAAAAAACATAAAATCTGGAGCACACAGTGTGGAGCATGAGAACACACAGCACAACTTCTTCACAACACAGTGCCTAGATTCATCATAAAGTTAACTCTTTACACTTGTGAAGTAAAGCTTTGATACTTTTTCTACTGCTCATTGCCAACTCAGAACAGGAAAAAAACACAAGATCACCTTATTCCATCTCTGGAACACTGCCCGCTTACACCCTTATGTTACTTCCACTGCTGCTGAAACCCTTAACCTTGCTTTCAACATCATGATAGATTTTTTTCCAATGCTCTCTTCACTGGCCTTCCTAGATAAAACCTTCTGCCTAAGTTCTCCACTGCACAAAGCTCCACGTAACTAATTATTCCCAACTTCACCAAGCTCCACTTACTCCGATTATCACAGAGGATTAAATTTATGATTTTTCATTGGCATTCAAACCCTTCTGTCATCTGATTATGCAATCCTTGTTCCAGCCCATGCCCTTCATTCTTCAAACTCTGGTTTTAGTACTCACCACCTTTGCTGAGCTTTCAGTAACACCATACCTCCACAACCACCACACTTCTTTCTTCAGAGTTCTCCTCTGAAACTACTTTTTACTGACTCTCCACATGCTTTGAATAGCTTCCTAATATGGTCAATATGTTTAAGTCTCATTTCTCTGCCTGGTCCAGCATTATGTGTCTCAACAACACTACCAAGAAATTGCATTTATATACTGTAGCACCTTTCATGTCACTTAGAGATATTCTTTCTCTTGAAAGTTGTTGTCACGTTCCGACAGTCTTATTCATCAAATTTAGAAACAAATACTTTATGGTTATTCCTCAATTTCTAGAAATCAATACTTAACAAACACAGTAATTATTTACACAGCAATACTTAAAGAAAAACAAAACTCATACCTGAAAATCTGGTAATTCATCACAGGGGAAAAAAACGCTCCAGATATATTTCTGATATAAACACATCACTTCAGCCTAATAATTTAAAATGAAGCTTTTGTTATATGAAGTGCAATGGAGTGAAGTACTACAAATGACTGGGAACTGGACACAGCTGAATAGAATGCTTTTCTAAGTAATGTGATGACAATGGCTGCTGTTGACTGCTTCAAAAGACTTAAAGGGACATTATTCTTTGAGGAAGATTTTCTTGCAGTCCATTGTTTGCTGGGAGCACCTTGCATTCAAGATTTTGTTTCCACAGCTGCAATATTGGCTGCAGAGATGTTTGCACTACAGCAGAAGATGTATTATGTGTTGCTTGGAAATATTTACTGCAGCTTTTACTTGCTGACTCTTAAGAAACTTTACAGCTATACTATATTTGGAAGAGGCATTGTCAATAAGGCAATTTAGTTTTTTCACATTTCTACAAATACTTAGTAAAATAATCTGTTCAATAATAATAATAAAATAATAATCCTTGCATTTGATGCAGCTCCTTGTCACATTGTTGTGACGTCTCAAAGCGCTTCACAGGATATACTGCAAAGTGGATTGACTGTATTTTGCATTACCGTAAAGGGTCAAAACAGCCTGCACTTTAGCTCTCCAAGGACAAAATAAATCCCACGACAAAATAAATTTTGAAACTGGGTATTGTCTATAAAAGACATTAGTGCTTTTGCATAGTTCAATGCAATGAAGGGGACTAACATAAACTTCAGAAGAGAAGGAGACAGAGTTGTGAGGAAAATAAATGACGAGCTGGTTAATGCTATTGGATACAACAAAATGCCTTAAAATCCTTTCAAAACAATCTCATTCCAAACAATAATCATAAATAGGTCCAGCAAAGAATCAAAAACAATGCAGTGTTTTGTTTATAGAGCTGACTTGTAAGCTATTTCCTCAGCAATGCTTGCTCAGCACTGCTGGTTCTTGTCAAGAATATACAGTAAAGTAATTACATCTTAAATTTACTTGAGTTGTTTTTCTTTAACTATCCCTGTTACTATAACAATCATCCATTAAGTGGAGAAAAAAGATAACATTCATTTTACAAGACATGAAGTCCAAACATGTAGCATTTTTCTTTAATTGGAAAGAATATGCAGAGCATACTGATGGTTTATTCAATCAATGCCAACTCTTCACATCTAGCATCAGAGTGACAAAGGAGCAGAGCAGGAAGCATAGTTTATGCTTTTCACTTCAGGGGCTGTAAACTTCATGGTTATTTGTGGGACATTGGGGTGCACAAATTGGCTGCACATTCACCCACAAAAAATGCACAGTCATATCTCTTTACAGTACATCATGTGATGCGCTTTGTGAGGTTCAATGACATGATAAGGTGCTATATCAAATGCAAAGATTATTATTATTAAGGGTTAATAGTCCTCTAGATTCCTCCAAAAATTCTGTAGTATAAGATCCTACACTTTATTTGTATGCCAATAAAGTAGGAATTTTAAACTTGTTTTTGGAATAGTTTGAAAGCTGCATGTCTTAGAACTAATGATTCTCAAATAATCTCACATGGAGTGTGGTCCTCGGCTACAACTATAAATTAACCAGCCAAGGGGGCCTGGAAGAGTGCTCCACATTAAGGAAATATTAGGAGTCGTATTTCCCATCAGTAAAGAGTGACTCAGATTGCAAACTAATCTAAAAATAGCTGCTAAGTAACTGGATGACCCAGTAGATTGTTAAGATTATACTTTCACTGATGGAACTTGAATATAGGCCAAATTAATAGGATGCTGTGAGTATTTCACATTATTGGCATTATTTTGTCCCATCTCAAACCAGTCAGAAGTGATTGTGAGTCCACCCCTCAAAACTGCTCCTCATTTGGTACTAAATTAGCAATCAAGCTCAAGGTAGTCGTGAGGGAACTTGTGAGGAAAATGGAAATGGCACATTAAAAAGGATGAGAATGTTCATAATAAATCAGGACTGTAACTTATTTCAAAGGCAGAGGAGAAAAACAGCTACTCTAATACTAGATCCGGGAGAGGCTTTCTTACTTTCTGAAATAGAAACCTATATTCCCATTCCTTCACTAACCTGCCTCGTCATAATGAGCTCTCATAACACAAATGTATAAATCAATTTCTTGGCAGAAGGGCAGATAAGCTGTTTGAAAACAAAATGTCATGCTGGAAGAGGAAGTTTTGTGGTTGGTCAGTGCAAATAACAAAGTGTTTCTCATCCTGTTTGCTCCTGTGTACATTTAATTGGAAAACTCAAGATCTGAGTTTGCTTAAATATCATATGCATTTGCTTATCAATCTGTGAATGCACAGCTTGATAGCTGTGTGCAGAATGTTTACTCTTGGATTAAAATATAATAACCTCGAAACACCAGAGAACCACAGACAAAGAAATGTAAAATTTTTTCAGTATGTAGCAACTCACATTCTACAGCATGAGTTAGTTATATTTTGTAGATTGCTCATTCCTTACCCGTTTTGTGTTTTGAACAGCACAGTGTGTTCTCCTAGTGCAAAACACATTCTGCCTAACTCTAACAGTGCTGCTTTTTGTTTGGGGGAAACATTCTCCAGAGTGTAAGGCTGCTCTTTGCAGATATTTTTGAACTCATTGAACAAGCTTGTCAGCAGTTATACAACAAATCATCTCTCAGCCAACCATATTTCCAGAGCTAGTTTTTGCAAATTTGTAATAGCATATCTGGTCTAGCCATGGCAAAAATAAACATGTGGGTTAATTACATTTATGTATTTAAGTAATGTAGTGCAATAAACATCTTGTGTTTTGCAACTGGATAAATCAAATTGTTATCGAGACCTTTGGCTGGAATGGAGAGGTCCCTGTTGGGTTTCTTAATTCCTGGGATTCATAAAAAGAATTCAGAAATATGAATTATTGTTAATATAATTAATATTAATATTAGTGAGATGTCTCTCACTGAACCACAGAAACTACACTTGGAAGCCTATCTTCCTCAACATGTGAGAAGCTTCCTTTGGTTGTGATCTAATTTTACAGAAGTCAGACGTGATATTGTTGTATGAGTGGAGTTCAGCAGTAGTATAATATTCAGCAGTAGTATAACTGAGAGCTGAAAACAAATATTTAAATAAGGCAGCACTGTTAGGAATACCATATTAATGGGCAAATCTAAAAAAAATCCAGAATGACCAAATAAATACCTGAAGGTGTTTTTGATCATCTGTCATTTTTATTTTGAAAAACTAACCATCTAAATTTAAAGTGCTCTAAACTGGAATAATCAGAACTTTTCAAATAGTGTACAACTAGAAGGGTATCACATGGGTTTGTAATTTGTAGCTAATGTTTAGAAGCATAGTTAAGAACGTTCTGCTTAAATCAAAATTAATTTTCACTTAACAAAGATTTGTGTGAGTCAGTCTGAACATAACTTTCTGTCCATATCAGCATCATAGAATGTTACAACATAAAGTTTATTTGTAATTAAAATGTAAATTTAGAACAAAATGTCACTGCACCTAAATACTTAAGCATTAGTTGCTATTTGTAGAAAAAACATTTTAAGTTGTTTTCTAATTAAAACTATGATATATTACAATATATATTTTGCAGATTTTATATCATTCTACTGAGCACTACACCATGTGAAGGGCATTATATAAATACAAGTTGTTGTTGATGAAAAACAAAGATTGTTTCTTAATGTCACTTTGCTCATTAGGACATGTTGAGTAGACAGCATATATCACACACACTGCTGCTTGGGTGAGCAATGGAAATGTTTTGAATATGACTGAATTGTTCAGTCAGTTGTTAAGAACAAGAATGATCTTGAACTCACTGATGAATGCAGGATGACAGATATTGCTTGCCAACAGGCAAAGAGTTGTTTGGTTCAAAATGCATGTCACAGATGCACATTCACTCAGCAATTTTTTGTTCTTAACCACTGGTGACTTTTGTCTCCATAATGCATAAGAATACGTGTTTTTATATTCATATTTAAGGCCATATATAGAAATCCAGGGTATTTGATTGACGTGCATAGCAAAATATTGCATTATATGACTTTCTTTAATTTTTTCTTTATACCTCCAGAAAAAAGTCTTGTTTGTATTTACAGTAAGAGGCCTGTCTCCAGATTTGTTTGTGTTCACTGGAGAGTCATTAAAATCCACAATCCTCATCTTGCATGAGAATACACAAGTCACTGCTCTCTCCTTATTGACCTTGTATGTCAGACAGGAAGAGCAAGCTTGACAATGTGAATGTCAGAAACGTTCTTGTCTCTACATGGAAGTCACTAAGCACTTAAAGAAATAATTTCAAACCCTTATGTTCTTTAGATTAAAACTTCCAGTTGTCAACCTTCAGAAGTGACTGATTAGAGTACTAAAATACACAATCCTGTAAATAAAGGGATTGTGATTATACAATTGAGGCAAGTACCTCTCTGTTCTGGCAAGGCAAAACAGCCCTGCTGTTAGAAGTAATAGGAGTATTTGATCTGTTAATTTTTAAACAGTCATGTTCTGAACAGCTCCCTTCCCACCAATGTGAATTTTCCTCCTCCAATTTTGTCCCATTCTTTCCCTTTGTTTGTTGAAACGAGACAGTGATAGCAGATTGGGTACGAGTTCAAGCAAACCTGAAACATTACAAAAGACAATCAGCTGGAAGATTCAGGCATTCCGACCAAAGAGAAACACTTGGATGTGTGAATCCTTTCAGTTCCATTGGTAGATTTTTTTGCATTAGCTCCAGTAGAGTGTTTCTCTATTGCTGCTTCACCTTTCAAAGGGAACGAGGGTTCAGCTTTGCAAAAATTGCTATGCAATGTAAAACCTTCATGGAAAAAGAGTGGGAAACTGAGATTAAAATGTAAAGAAAAGGGACTTAGAAAAACAGGTAGCTGTGATACAGACATAATGGCCCAAATTGCCTCCTTCTGCACTGAAATATTTTAATGTTTCTATGTAAAGAATGAAAAAGGGCTCGATAGACTGAATGGTCTTTACTCCCTTCCAATAACAATACCCTACACAATCCATCTTATTACATACCTATTAAATTGCTAAGGGAAATTATTCCTCCATTTGAGAAGGTAACGCATTCTACATTTAATAGAGTCACTATTGACTCTTCTACCATTTCATGAGCAATGTTTTGCTTTTATGCCCCGCCTTTACAGAGAATATTTCTCATTATTGTGTTATGCTAACCCTGTATCCAGCCACAGCGTGCTTCTCCAAATATGGGCTTTTAATTTGGTTAGGGAGTGTTTATCACTGTATGAGCTAATTTCCCCATTTGCCCCTGTTGTGTTGTGTTTTCTCTGTCAAAATGCTGTTTAAAACTCACCATACGTTTTCATCATAGTGTTTCTCCTTATTTGGCTCTGCTTTTCAGTAGTGGGTTATTGTCCTGTTCACTTGTGTTTTCCATTGTGCCAAGACTCTTTTAAGGATATATGCACTGGAATAACCCTGTGTATAATTCCATCCATTTCCTTAGAGAGAAAGTGTTGGCTTCCGTTCAATGCTTTCCAACGTTAAGATGGTTGAGATCAAGATGTCAGTACATGAAAAATAGAGAAGAAAAGCCTTTGTTTTATTGATGAATAACATACACACTGAGAACTCTTAACATGCTGCATCACCTGCGATGACTTTAGATAGATTTATAGAATGAACTTTCTATTTGCTTATTTATTATGCCCAATGGAAGAGCTCACGTGGCAAAGTTTTTTATACTGTCAAATAGCTGGTCTATAAGTGTACAAAAAACAAGATTGGTGGATTAATAGGCACGCAGAATGAAGACACGTTTTTTCATGATTAATTTGAACATTTACATTGCCTATGAATATAATGATGGCACAGAAAGTAAAGTGCTGACCATGTCTGTATATATGTGCACATAGAAGAGAAGTAAGGGAAACCTGAAAAAAATGCCTTCTTGAAATTAGTAGTCAGTGGTAAATGTTGTCGACATTGCTTTAAGATGGTACACATGTGGATTTTTTACTGCTTAATGAAAGGATATCTGGAGCTGGAGATTCACATCATTATACTGCCAGGTCACAAGCTGACCAGAAGACATTTAAAATGTATTTATAGGGCCCTGCATTCAGGTCAGATCATGATAATGTAAGCAGGCTCTAAATGGTTATCCTGTCCTCTGCCTCAATGCTCCAAGCAATATTAAATTGCCAGTCTAATAGGTCTATCTATTTTTGTGATAGATAATGCCAGGTGTTTCATTTAAGGAATTTATTTATTTATTTTGTACCAAGATCAAAGTAAATAACTGAACAGTCTGCAATGAAAGAATCCTAAAATGAAAGATCAGGAGAGATTGTGTATTTTAGATCTCAACACCCAGATTCAAGGGCTCTAAATACAGTCTACACATACTTCAGTTATGTCACAGTAAATACTTGAATAAAAGGACTATCTTCTCTATCTTTTATCATTTCTGGCAATAATAAATGATAGAGTGATTGACAAATGTTTGGAAAACAGTTTCATCTCTTATGCAGTACTTGGCCCACAAAATACACAGTCACTCTATTTTACAGTGTATCCTGTGAAGCTCTTTGAAATGTCTCTCAATGACGTGATAGGGTGCCTTATCAAATGCAAGGATTATTATCATTATTACTCTTATGCTATGGCAGGATTTCATATTGGTATTCCAAGGAATAATATTCTTCAACATTATTCTGCAGCTGCATCCCATTTTTTGCCAGCATGAAACGATTGCCCATTTATGCCATCTTATTTTACAGTGAAATTGATTCTATGTGAATACCAGAGTGATATAACTTCTCACATGCCGGTGTGGAACACTGGATGATCCGCAAACTACGCCATGAAAAACAATAAATAAAAATTTACCTCCCTATGCAATGAAAGTGTTGACAAATTGGATTCAGATATGGCATCACTGAAATATTGCAGTGCATGATATCCTGCAATAGCATCATAGGTTTTGCACCTTTAGGAATATATATTCAATAGGAAAGAATTAAAATATGCTGTAGTGGAAAACTTGTGTTAAGAAACAGGACAATTTAAACCTGAGTGTTGTAATGATTCAGTAACTGGACTTCAGTCGACAAAGTGAATGAATGATTAACCTTTTAAATAGGAAAAATAGACACGTGGCAGTCTGTCAATAGAAATGCAGAGGCTAAAAGTCCAGCTTAAAAAAACACATCACCTAATATCCACATACTTAATTGAGGTAGAATGCACTACACCCAGTGAATACCAGAGAATATAGCTCAGTTAATAAATCTAGTGCCTCAGGTGAAATAGCAAGATTCCAAGCTTTACACTCTGTCTTTTGAATCAGTTGATCTCAGCCAAGGCAATAGATGAGATAGTATGTTGGGTCCCACTCCCATTGGACTAGTTACAGAAAGTTAGTCAAGAATTCCTGTGCTGCAACCACAACTGGATAAAACACTTAGAATAAAGACAGGATTAAGTCTGACCTTGATATAGCTCATAGCCTGCTGTTATTCATGGAGGTCTAATTTATGATATACAAAAGGGATGGGAAGTATTAATGTGAGCCTTTTCAGTTGGCTTGAAAGGTCGGATTCAGGTTAGCTATTTACAAAAGTCACCGCACAGTTCTTATCATTTTTGAAGATCAAAATTTTCCATTTGTTCTTCAGTTCACTCTGTGCCATGCACCACACCATGGTTGATAAGCACATAGCCTCCACTCAAATATTTCATTGAAACTGGTCATGAGGAGATTTACGCTTGAAGTCCAATTTTACTAAATAGTTTGCATGGAAAATGAAAGAAGGCAATGAATGTTTCAAACAAACAAATGAGCAAAGATGTCGCAATCAAGTCTTTACACTGTTTCATTAAAGCTGCTTTATGCTACATGTTATCATTTATTTATTTTATTAATCAATTATTATTTTATTTTCCCTGAACATCATAGGGTTTTAAAATGGTTGGAATAATTTAAGTCATTTGCAGTTTTTTAAAAATCTGCTGAAGATTTGTTTTGGTGCTTTAGGTTGACAGATATTAATCTACTTTAAAAAAGTAGAACGTTTTGGTTGTGTTATCATTCACTTGATCATGCAAATACAACGACTTTCTGAATATAGTTATGTTGCAACATATTTCAATAGTTGCCTAACATTTGAGTCGATAAACTTTATACAGTTGCGATTGCAATTAGCATTTAACTCATAAGATGTGGCAATACACAGCTGTGTTTTCCAAGTCCTTTTTTTAGAAGCCATGATAATCCTCCCCAGTAATAGGTCTGACAACATGAACATCTAAACTGGAGATATGGAGGATCTGTTTCCAATTACGTGAGTCAGTGAAATAAAAAAAAGCATCAGATTCTGCCTCAGGTCACTGACCCTTGTGAAATTTTGTTTGGAGACCCTTATCAGGCAATTCAGCAATCCTGAGCAAAGTCCAGGGATAGTTTTAATCCTAGAATCATACAGCACAGAAAGAGGCCATTTGGCCCATCGTGCTTCCGCCAGCTCTGAAAAGAGCAATCCAACTCAATCCCACTGCCCTGCTTTCTCTCAATAGCCCTGCGATCTTGTCCTCCCCAAATACCCATCTACTTCTTTCTTAAAAGTTGTTACTGAATCGGCTTCCACTACCCTTTCAGGTAATGCATTCCAGATCCGAATAACTCGCTGGGTGAAATTTTTTTTCCTAACCCCCACCTCTGTTTCTTTTAGCAACTAACTTAAATCAGTGTCCTTGGGTTACTGACCCACATGCCAGTCGACACAGTTTTTCCCGGTTCAACCTATCAAATCCTCTCATAATCTTGAAAACCTCTATTAAATCCCCTCTTAATCTTTGCTCTAGGGAGAATAATCCTAGTTTCGCTAACCTCTCCTCATAACTAAAGTCCTTCATTCCTGGTACCACCCTGGTAAACTTCGTTTGCACCCCCTCCAATGCCCTACCATCTTTTCTAAAGTGCCGTGCCCAGAACTGAACGCAGTACTCCAACTGAGGCCTAACCAGCATTTTATAAATATTCAACATAACCTCCTGACTTTTGAATTCTATGCCCCTATTTATAAAACCTAGTATCCTGTTTGCTTTTTTAACAGCAAAGTGATACATTTTACGCAGGAAAATTGGGCTTCTTTAAACTTTTTTAAAAAACTTTTTTTTAAAAAGAGGCTCATTTTTAAAAATTAACAGAATTTCTTTCAATATACAAGTGACTTTACTAAGAACAAATCAATTTCACGTGTGTGTGTGTGTGGTGGTGGGGTGTGGGCAAATCAATTTCACGTGTGTGTGTGTGTGTGTGTGTGTGTGGTGGGGTGTAGGGGGGCGAGAGCTCGCACAATATTATATACTGTATCCTTTACAATTGTTCATGGAGTTCTATTTAGACTCAAACACATCAATGTTTGATTTGTCAATTAAGATCAATTAAATATGTACCACTAGCCCTATATTTCAGTGATAAAAACGAGCAAATTCAAAAGAGATTTCAAAGTGTCAACTGACTTGATAAAATGTTCAGCATAATCTTTCAGATAACAATTCTTTACTTCACAGCAGAAAACAAAAAGAGCTGCGAAGTATACAAACCAATGAGTAACAGCGATATATCTTGATAGCTCTTCATAGGCTCACATTACATGAGTGAAGTGTTGTCAGTACTGTTTAATATATCACAAAAAACTCTCTTTAGGCTGTCCAAACTGGGAAGAACCGAATAGTTTAACAATAATGCATTGATGTAGATGCACATTTGCCTCTGGTTGTCAGCTGTGACAGGTCAATTTTCAATATATCACAGCAGGTACACTTCATTTGCTTTAGGTTTTATTCCAATGTGAGCAACCCCCAGCTGACAAGTTTGTGTGTTTTTATTTCAATTCCTAATTTAAAATTATATCAGAGAAAAATCTAAAGCAATGGGATTCAGTGCTTCCTTTCAAGTTAGTTGGAACTTGCCAGGTGGTGTTTGTATCCTTTGTAGAGGATCAACTTGTTTGCAATGCAGGATTCACTGCTTTATGAGAAGGCAAGACCAAATGATTCTATATCCAAAGTCAGCATAATGCACATTTACTGCTAGACAAAAAGGCTGAGTTACAGATCATAAATGTACTTAGAATGGCAAATAAGAAGATAGATTTATTTTAGGAAATAATGCCTTGGGATACAATATATAGTTTGGGACATGACAAGGACATGACATGCAAACCCGTTCTGATGAAGGGTCGCCGGCCTGAAATGTTGACTCATTTTCCTTTCTCCATAGATGCTGCCTGACCTGTTGAGTGTTCCTAGTGACTTCTGTTTTTTTGCAGATTTCCAGCATTTGCAGTATTTTGCGTTTAGAACATTGAATTTGGTTCTGTGCAATAGAAAGTATTGTTTAAGAATTTTCCAAATTCTGTATGCTGCATGCAGCATTGTCGGAGGTGTCATCCTTTGGATGAGAGGCTGAAATGAGGTCCCATCTATGTTCTGAGGAAAAATCATGGACCCGAAACGTTGACTCACTTTCCTTTCTTCACAGATGCTGTCTGACCTGCTGAGTTTTCCCAGCTCTCTCTGTTTTTGTTCCCCATCTATCTGTTCATTTGGACATTAAAGATGCATGACACTATTTGAATAGAAAAGGTCTCCCATTATCCTGGCCAACAAGGATGCAATTATTCATTCCTATTGTGCCTGTTTGTGTATCATGTGCAAATTGGCTGTCATGTTTACCTACAAAAACAGGTCACTACATTTAACAGCAATTACCTGTAAAGTGCTTTGAGACATTTCTAAAACTTGGTTCTATAGCACAGGCAAACATTATTATTATTATTTTACTTTGTTCCCTGATAATTTAATTCATAATGTAATGTTAAGCATCTTTAAAACAATCAAATTTAAAGGACCCGGGTTTGATTACCGGGCGGAGCAAAACCTTAGGCAAGTTTCCTTCAGCACCTTGGGACGTCCTCCCAACACGAAAGACGCTGTACAAATGTCATTTTGTTGTTGTTGTTACTCCACACAAGTTACTCCACTTGTTACTGTTTGCCTAGCAATAAAGTAGGAACTGCTTGTTAGTTGATTGGCAGAACATTTTCTGGGAACATTAATTCCTTCAAAAATACTAATAATTTGGTCATGACTGTTTGTGGGACACTGCTGTGTGCAATTGGCTGCCATGTTTCGCCCACAAAATACACAGTCACTACACTTTACAGTGTATTCTATGAAGCGCTTTGAAACGTTTCGACGATGTGATAAGACGCTATATCAAATGTAAAGATTATTATTATTTTATTATAATGCAGCTACGACTTCCAGAAAAAGCACAAAAGATAAACATCTAGTTTACTGTGAATATTATTTGAATGCATTTTAAATCATTAAATCAAATCTGTATCTGTTTCTCAGCATGTTGAAAATTGTCAGTGTCTGTAATCTGTACAGCCAAAGAAAGGATCATGAGAGGCTTAATTGATCAACTGAGAATATTTAACCCATTTACTCATCCAATTGAATTTCAAATATGATTTCTGAGATTTCTGAGTTATGATATCAGAAATGTATTACATTACAACCACAGTTGGGTTGGAGACCATTTATAGAGGCAACCTCTATTAATTATTAACATTTACATTAATTCCCTCAGCACACTTTAGCAGAAGAATAAGAGGACGGAGCCTGAACACTGTCCGCTATGTAATATTACCCAGGGTTTCACACTCAAATAGGAAAGGTATCACTAGAATTTCAGGTTAGTGAAGGAGGAAGAAGACAGATGCTCACTTTTGTTTGGCATGGGCCCATTAACCTTTACCACACAAAGTTATTTTTAAGATAAGTAAATCCTAAGAGTTAATTTTATACCAGCTGAAAACCTGCCAAATTAAATATTGTCTAATCAATCACAGTACATCGGTTGTGGCTGCCTGCAGAGAAACTGTAGAACGTTGGTAATCGTCTGTGCTGTTTCCATTAGGGAAGGTCAGAAAGTCATGGAAAATTGCATGCAGTTTGATTTCCAATTCTGTAGAGGAATACTTTTCGGTTCTAGACAATACTCATTACAATGTATTTTTCACATGTTTGAATTGCTTAGCAAAATAGTTGAAACCAAAGCATTTCAACCCTGAGTACAGTCGAATTGATAAGATAAATAATTCACTGTATGTAGAATATTTAGAAAATGTTATTTGATCACTCAAACTACTATCATAGAATCATAAGATTATACAGCACAGAAGGACACCATTCGGCTCATCGTGTCTCTGCCGGCTGTTTGAAAAGAGCTATCCAATTCAATCCCACTCACCCGCTCTCACCCCATAGACCTGCAAACTTGTTCTCCCCAACCACTAACCACAGATTCACAAATCAATGACACTAACTGAATTATCTCATTCCAGCATTCGTGGAAAAATTGATGAAACTTGCATTTGATTTGTTGCCACATAGACCAGAATAGACTTTCCCGGTCCCTATGTACTCATGTCAAATACATTTAAATTGGTGATTTATCTAAATGAAGAATAGATCGCACCAGGGACCAGAACAATGTCCTTTCACCTGTTAAAAGGAATTAGGACTCTGTAGAGAGGCTGTGAAAGCTGAGCATATTCATACTGGAGTTCTGTAGCTCAGTGGCTTTGGGATGTCCTCCCGACGTGAAAAGCGCTATATCAAATGCAAGGATTATTATTATACTGGAGAAGAGAGGCTCAGGGAAGATCTGATCAACATATTTAAGATCCTACCAGTACATTGAATTCTGATAATATGTTTAACAGTGCCACACATTTCTACAAAGAGGGATGGATGGACCTCAGAAGAAGAGAGATAAACACAATTTAGATTCAAATAGTTTATAGAGAGAGATGGATATATTCAACGCATTACTCAAGAAGGATGTAAAGGCAGACTGGGAACTCGCATTCAATTTAGTTAAGAAATTGATTGAGGTATATGAGAGAGAATAATAAATCATTTTCCTTCACTTTAGGCCTGGCCGGATAGTTTGAAATGATCGTTTCCGGACTTGCATGTTCTTAGGTAAAAGGACTAACTTCAACCTATACCTTGTGACTAGATAAGGACTTATTCGTATGTACAAGTTAACAATTTACATCATAATTCACTATCAACTTTCGTCAGAGATGTTGATCAGAAGAATACAAGATGTCATGTCAATTGTTGGCTGCGCGTCAGTGAGCAGAATGTCTGAAGGCAATATAATGTTTCAGCTCAGGTCAAAGGAAAAATAGTTATTCTGTGTTCTTCTCCGTATCTTACATATGTACTTTCCGTTAGCCACTTGAAGACAAAGTGCCTGAACTAGACCTGAATATGCCTGTCTTTTATTGAAAGTTGTTGGAATATTATGCTTGAAGTGCTCCAGATGTTACTCAATGTGAAGGGCGCTATTTAAATGTAACTTGTTGTTGATTAACCCATATTATTATGTGGCCTTTAGGAGAGAGGAAAAACAGAAAAGGAGCAAGGTCAAGAGAAGGATACAACTAAGGCAAATATGAAACTTTGAAACTTAAAGAGTCAAGCATTCATTGGAACATCAGTGTAACAAACTCTTGACATTGACTTGTGACAAATGTATAATGAGTTTCACCTAAGTATACATCAGAGACAGGTAAACATTTAAATGTAATCCATCTCTATAGAAGTTATGTTACATTACTTTTAAGAATATTATTTCACAATCTACATTCACAAAATGTATACTTACATCAGAAAGCAAAGGTCCTCAATGTATACTCTTGAAAGTGTACTCTATTGTGAACGTATCATAAAAATGATAGTCCTGATCTTTTGATACACATTACAGGTTACATTCGAATCATGCAATCATGAGTAATTGTTGAAAGTAAAACATGGTGATTCCAAACAAAACTATCTGCTGTTTCATGGTAGTTTGTTGCATACACACATTAAAAAAATTCAGCTTCATGTAGGAATTTGCCAGCTTGTATTTTCATGACAGAATAGTGATGAACTTGGAATGTAGTGAGTCTGCTCTCATACCATTTTATTAAGTCCCACCCTTTTATTTTCACACAGGCCTCACTTGACTCCTAGCCTCAGTGCTGGTTATGCACCAATTCATTCCAGCTCTTTGCCTCATTTGACTATGTTGATGACCTGATGAATAATCAGAAGTTTATGTATGTGGTAATGTATGTTTCCTCACAGTATTTCAACACACTGCTGCCAAGTAACATTTTAGTTTGTTTGACGTTGAGATTTGATGGTGATTATTTCAAAATGTGTCGATTGCATACAAGCAGGATTTCGTATGATGAAAGCTGTGCCAAATCAAACTCAATTCCATTTACAGTGCAATAAGTTGAGAGTGTTATTGCTGCCATCTATCAGCTTTGGTTGGAATGTTGGATAAGATGGATAAATATCAAAGTGTTCATGGCATATGATAATTGTCAATCACAGAATATATTATTGCTGATTTGGGTTATAGTAAAAGATAAATTTGCATTTCTCCAGCGTGACTTTTCTTCAGTGTGACGTTGATGCAGAACTGAAACTAGGAGTCAATTGAGACCCGTGTGAAAATAAAAGAATGTGATCTAATGGTACGAAAGCAGACAGTCCATTCCAAGTACCTTCCTATAGCCTCTTCTCATAAGTCAAGAGCTTAATTCCAGCTATTCAATTTAGTTGCCCTTCACTCTGCTCTCCCCAATGTCAGGATGTGCCTTGTATAATACAGCAACCACAGTGATACACAGTATTCTAAGTGGGATTGGACTAATGCTCTGCATGAGTTCAGTATTATTTTTTTAAAGGAATTATTACCCCTGGAAAAGAAAAGGTAAACAGAGGCGTGTGGAGTAAGGAAACTTGCACAACATTTCGCCCTGCAGGGAATCGAACCCAGGTCTCTTGCTTGTGAGGCGAGTGCTCTAACCGCTGAGCTACAGGCCTCCACATGAGTAAAATATAAAATGTTTAGGTGAAAAAGGACCAAACAGGTCCTTTAAACAGGTTTATTAAAATAAATACAAAATCCAGATTTACATATAGAAATAATCACAATTTAATTTCATACACTTAACAGCAATAAATAGAATAATTCATTACAAAATCCTAGGTTGCTATGAAAAAGAATTGTATCGTTATTAAAAACTATGATACTAAACTACTGTTACTTTATAATTTATAAATTCCTATAAACATCACTGAATGTAGAGTTACAAAGCAGCAGTGCTATTTCAAAACAATCAAGAAGCGACAGAAATAAATAATTCACCAATATTAAATATTATAAAAAGACATTTTGTGTTTGACCGTGAGAGGCAAGAGATTAGCGTAGGCCCATATTACCCAGATTTGACACCCTGTTTTTTTTACCAGATGGGGTCATGTTTCAAATTAAATGGGTTAAACATTCTAGCTGAATTTGACAACTGCTCGCCCTGTAATTATATAAATCAAACTATGAATGTAGACTAGCCCATCCTTTTTATAGGAACACACTTCTACCATTTACATTTACACAGTGGTCAACAACAACAAAAAGTGTGTGCAATTATATCACGCCCTTCACATAGTCTCTTATCTCAGACAAACACCATCGAACAAGATATAGTTTCAAATGTGTATTTTGACATTTATTTCCAGATGAGAAAGTTACCTTTAGTAAAGTTATACTGATTTCACCCTTTTATAAATTGACAAGGATACTGGTTAAAAAAACAGGAGCTCAACAGCCTTCAAAAGAGATAAAATGTCATAGAGGCTTTATAGAGGTATAATACATTTTAAACAGGATTGAGAAATAAACCCAGAATAATACTTTCAGAATACACCAAAGCAACACAAGGTTGCAAAGGCAAGTTCAGGACAAAACTAGGAAATAACCAGCAATAATTGGTGCATTTTGTACAAACTGTTATACATTACATTATTAAATAGTTGCTTGGAGTCATCATTTATCAATATCAAATACATAATATACACAGTGAAGTTGGCAAGAATTTATATTAGAAGCTTTCCTTTATCTCATAATATCCTATTTTGGGTCTGAATAAATATTTCAAGGAACTACACTTTATTAAGTGCAATTAATGCAAGTGTTAGGCATTTACCAGACCGTTTCATGTGTAACAGAATTATTGTGTCCATTGAAATACCAATATCAGGAACTGTGAAAAACACTAATATCCTGTAAATTCCAATTCCAGATGTTGTTTCCAAAAATCTACTTACATTCTTTCTGTGACCAAACTATGCTTCTAGATTTCAAAATCCAGAAACCTCATTACTGTTCCGTACTTGCTCACTATAAGGCAACGAATGCAGCCTAGTCCTGGACACTAAGATTTAAAATTGATTTACTGTTCTATTTTTAAACATGGTATCCACTAACTAGTTTCAAATCAATACGATACACATTCAGGTCATTATATTTCATTAAAACAGCCTTGTAGCTCAAATGCAAACATTATTTTCTTCCAACCTGAAACAAATAAGCTAAAATAAGCTACATTTGATAGTAAACATTTGTCGTATATACTTATAAATGTAGCAGCAATTATTGAAAGTTACAAAACATTACACTGTGTCACATTGGGTAAAATTCTATTTGTCTGGTTCTCAAATCTACCTTTATAGCTAGACTTTAAAATACGCGACTAAATGGAACAAAACATGAATAAATGGGTCGGCAAAAAAAGCCCATGAAATAACACACCCATTTGGATACATTCGACAATTCTACCCTTTTAAAATGGTTTCCTTATTATTCTAGACCAAATCCCTCGGCGTTGGAGATGGCAACAGTTAGCTTTTGTTTGAGTTTTTTTTTGCTTTGATAGGGAGGTAAACAAAGCTGATTGAAACAGGTATGTGCTACTGGTAGCCTGCAAAGACAAGAAAGAACAGTTACAAAACTCATACACTACAAACAAAACATTATGAAATCTTTGCTTTCTTTTTTACTAACTAATTAAGAATCTGATTAGGTTTATATCTGTTTAGTATGTGCTACAAAAGCAGTAGAGGTTCACCTCCTGCCTTGCAGAGTCACCTGAATAGTGCTTCCTCTGTCCCCTCCTTTTCTTCATTTACATTCTCCCTCTTACCAATACCATTCGCAGACACAGAGTTAATTTCTACATTGACGCTCAAAGTAAATGACGCTCAAATTTACTTCTCCACCTCTGCTCTTGATTCCGGGTCCACTGATATTCTGACTGCCTGCCTTACATCAGGCTCGGATGAGCTTCAATTTCATACAGTTTAACCAGAACAAGATGAATGCCATCTTTCTTGGCTCCCACCTTTGGCACCTCACTTCTAGCTCTGACCTCCTCAATCTCTCTGACCTTACCCTCAAACTCACTGAACGAGTGAGGAACGTTGGCATTTGGTTCAATCCTCAGCTCTCCTTCCTTCTTCACATACATTCCCTGACCTGCTTTTTTCCACCTTCACCACATTGCCCACCTCTAGCCCCATACACCAGCAAAACTCACATCTTTGTTACTTCTCGGCTAGACTATTTACAACGCACTCTTCACTGACTTCTAAGCAGCCAAACCTTATGCAGCATGGATTATTATACCAGTTACTGTATTTCCTCATCATAAGTGCAATACAAACTACAGCTGAGACTGGATCCTGAGCAGTTAGCTGGTTCAAGTGATGTGAAAGTTAAGTAATCAAATGTCATATATGATAAAAGCAGTGAAGCTAAAATGATATCTAACCACAGTTACATATCACTTAAGGGAAAGAAGAGTCTAGGGGGAATACTTTAGTACTTCTAGATGTTACTTGCACTTTAATAACCTATGTTGTTTGGCAGCAAAGAATCCTTTTCAGAAGTAGAATAGTTCATCACCAATGAAGTTTTATGGGGATAGGGGATCGTGTGATTTCACTCAACAGAACAAAACAATCACAAATGTTATGAGTGTTTCACTCCATGCAAGTAAAACAGGTTACATCCCTTAAAGGCATCTTACCAATCAATGGACACATCAATCTTAGAGATTTTGAAACTAAGGTCAGCCAGTCCTCCGACAGGAACTCGATCACTTCCTGTGGCAAAGTGCAAAAGCTGCTTCTGGAGCTCGAGACTGAATCCTAAAACTATATCCCAGAAATACCTATCGAAGAAAGATGGGAACATTAACTGCAGTATACATTACACTGATCATTATTTAGACAAACAACGAAGCATTATAATTACCCACAATAATTGGTGTCTTGTAAGCTGTGATAGAACATTTGTTTACAGATCCTGCATTAATGAAGAAACACAATAAAACCTCTACTGCACTTCCTTTACTATTATCAGTTATTTAATACAGTAGCATCTTTTAAAGCTACATGAAGAGCATGTTCTGTATTACCAAGTGCATAATCGTAACTTGCAGTAGCTACCTTATCCAAACTACATATACAGTATACATATATTATACACACATTTGTATTCATACAAGCATGCACATATATATATATACATACACATAAAAATGCCCTTGGGTTGAATATTCTTTTAGGTTACATCAACAAGTATGCGGGCTATCCACATGTGTTGCGTTTACACAAACATTTAGTCACTTGTCTGATAAATCTGAGATTTATATTCCCTCATTTGTCTGGGGATTCTTATACAATTTCAAATTCAAGACTTTTAACAGTTTAGTGATTGTGACATTACTCAGTTATGGACATGGAGACCCACAGTACCTTTGCAGATACTTCTTTCAGTTACACTTCCACCGACTTTCTTGATAGTCTGGTTTTTACTTAGTGATAAAACAGGGAGGGACAGGAATGATTGGAATGCCAACAAAGAAAGACTGTACCAAAAAAGTTAGAGGAAACGTTTAATATTTTTGAAAATAGTCCAGCTTCAAAACACAAACTATAAAACTGCTCTGGACGACAACAGCTGATAAACTGGAAGCTGCAAAGATCATCCTGCTTATGTTACCTGTGGCACTACTTCATATTTGAACTGAAGTTCTGGCAGCTGAACAATGGCATTGAAGAGTAAAGGCCACATTTTTAAATAGTGATTACTGCAATGACCTTGCCTTCATTTAACCTTTGAGATAAGACAACTGAACAGCTGAAAGCAATAGGTTGCAAAGCTCCAAGTTGTTTTTCAACACCTAAAGTAACCTGTGTCTCGACCCTGTTATATATATCCTGTGAGATATATCAGTAACACTTTATCTATAAAGTACACACTTAAAATTAAATAATAACCTTTAGATAAATTTCAATCATACGTCTATGTAAGATATAATGTGTGGGGATCATATAACGATCTTTGTATATTATTGCATACTAAAATCATATTTCTTAGCCAATTTGTTGTAAAAAAAACAACTTCAATATTTTACTGATTTCACTTCGCTTTATACACGTTAAAAAATAAATGAATTGTCAATTAACCTAGACGTGTAGTATTATACATCAAAGATGAGTTGATGCGTGATTAGATTCAGAACAAGGTCCCTCGTCCCAACAAAACTGCTTCACTTTCCCCTTCTCCCTGCCTCTTTCATCTGTGAATTGTCAAGATAATGATAGTTCTGTACTGTAGGACCTGTACCAACAAGAAACCAGTTTGAGCCTAGCATACCAAGCGAGGGAACCCAGTGATTCACATCTGCCATGATTAGACTGTAACATGTAGTAATTGCAATGCTCCTGAACAAGCCTCCTCTAGGTTTGGTTAAAAGTGTAGCTCCAACTCGATTTGTGCTGACTGAGATACCATCAAGATCACTGCCAACATGTTCTGATTGACCACCAAGCTTGAGCTTTTCTATCGTGCTACGGTTACGGTTACCCACACTCCTCAGTAGAAGTGAAATGACTATAATTTTGTTCTTTTAAGTATGGTGCATGACTACTTACATCATTTTGACAAGTGCTCTGCAGGACTTAAGCTGAAAGTCAGAGATAAACTAGGAGAGGACTTTACAAATAAGTTTGATTGACTATTCTGATTCTTACAATATCAATTCTATGGTACTTGCTAAATATTTTAACACATTTTCTAAACACATACTTTTATATCACATTCTAGTGGTTCGTATTTACAATCTAATTTACAATACTTATGATTCAATACAAATTTGTTTACCTGATTGTAGGGTCCACCTTAGAGTAACCCTCATACTGTGTAACCTTCTGCAGAGCGTACATATCTAGCTCAGGGCTTCCACATACAAGGATTTCCACTTCCTCTGGGCGAAGCAACTGCAGAGAAATCAATTCCTTATTTGCTTTGTGTGTGTTTCAATGCAAATTAAAACATTTTTTCCTGAAGTTCCAATTAAAACATCAACCAAGCTTAAACATTAGGAACAGTGAAGTATGATAGAATCCTATGGCTCATTCGGACTGGAGTCTTGAAGAAAGTTTATGCAATTTTCTTATTTGTATAATTGATGAATATATTCTCATACTGCACTTCAAATATATACAAGACACTGTCCATCCTTAAAATCAGGATTCTTCCATTTCATAGTACAGATACTTTAGCAACTTCTTAATTTACACATCGTGACTTTCACAATGTTTTTTTTACAAGCAGTGCTTTTCACAATTATTGATACAGAAAATGCAGCGTTTGAAAGAAAATAATTCAACAATCCTATTTAGGATCCAATATATTTTTGAGCAGTGCAATCCCAAACTGAACCGTTCAACTACAAGAATTTGTATTCAGCGACCCAGGGACATTAAATATCCTTCAGATTTAAAAGTGGAAAGTCCAAATGTACAATAATTTATGGTGGCAAATCTACAATTTTCACAGCTTGATCATCCAGGATTACTTCTTATGCTATTTTTAAAAACTGAAACATTGCTTGTACAAAACATGTTTAAATTGAATCAAGAAAAATAAAACAAGAACAAGTTTGAATGTTTCCATTAAAAAAAAGTAAATAACTGAAAGCAAATAACTTTGCGAAAACTCTCATGTAAAATAACAGTTGACTGCTAGTTTGGAATAAAATTTCAAAATACTCATAAAATTAAAAGTTTCTTGTAAAAAACAATGTCCCATTAAGACATTACAATAATTACACTGCAGATATGTGAACCTTTGAATGTGAATCGAGAGGACAGATGAATGAAGAAAGCAAACAAGAGCATTAAAAAAAAAACTCAGCTCAAATCACTTTGAAAAATCAAAAAATTGTCCCTTCAAAAAAAATAATAATTTGGTCAGTCAATCCACAACTGGTTGTAGGACACTGCTGTGTGCAATTGGCTGCTTTGTTTCGCCCACAAAATATACAGTCAATTCACTTTACAGTATATTCTGTGAAGCGCTTTGAGATGTCTCAAAGACATGATAAGGCATTATATTAAATACAAGTTTTTTTTAATATTACAGAACATGCTCTTAATTTTGTGGCATCTGTATGTGCAGTAATCTAAATGTCCTAGGACCAGTCGCTAAGACACACTGTACTACACTATTTGGTATAGGAACAATATAATATTTAAACATAAATATTATTGTGCTGAATAAAATATAACATTTTCAAAATATGCCCCAATAAGACTGATTTATACTTGAGACTAATGCTTTATTTTCCAAAAAATTGAGTCAATTAAAATAGATCATGACAGCAGAATACAGAAGTGATGACAAGTGATAGTATTGTTAGAAAGGACCTTACCATTAAAGCATTGGAGGCGCATACGCTATGAAACCCAAAATAGAAGGATGCAAATTGCTTGTAAACAGACTTGTTGAGAAGAAAGTCCACATAAAGATGTACATATTCTAAAAAAAAGAAGCATTCTGTATTTCTGGAAACACATTTCTTCATAATATGATTATATATAAAAGATTCTAGTTTTATTTAACTGGGATTATAGCTATGTTGACTCTTACCACATATTTAGCAAGTGTATGGAATTAGTTTTACTTATAACCCCACTTTAGTAGAATTTTAACTGAACAGATAATTATCAAAAAAACATATTTAGTTATTTAGTGAACAAATGAAATAATTCAAAGACTACATTAACTAAACAATGCAAAAACATTGAAAACTATTACAACCCTTTGTGAAAAATACCCTGAAACTTTGAAAATGTTACGTACAGGTTTCAGTATCTGAATGAATAAACAAAACCTTTATTCAGTTAGCAATATAATGTGCTATTGTCCAGAAGAGAAGTATCTGCTTGCCTTTTCTGTTCTGGTTAGTCACAGGGATTCTGTCGCCTCCAGGTTTGAGGATATATGATTTAATAGTTCCAAACTCTTCTTGAAGTACCTGAAATAAAAATAGGATAAAAGCATTTTTTTCTCTTCACTGAAACATTGTAGAATACACCAGGATCTATAAGTACAGCTAACAACAAAGTCATTCACAGTGATTTAAAAGAAGAGGAAATGCCTGATTAAAAGGTTTTGTTTTTAACAAAACTATTCATCAAAGTCAGAAAATCATATATTTTATTTACCACGGTTTGTCTGCAAATGTCCCAGCATTTAAACAAAAATACTTATTGCTCCTTCATTTGACCAGATGGGATACAGTGTATATAAATAAATACATAAATAAATAAACAGCTTTACTGTAAGGACACAAAAACAATTCAAAATAAAATGTACCTGAAATGTGGAACAAAAGTCTTCCTCAACGTTTCCTTCATAAGTCATAAGTTCCATCAGCCCATGAGCTAAATCCTTCAAATTAGAAATAACCTGATTAGTTTACAAAGTATACTTTCTTTATGCTTCAAGATATCCATCATTATATATATTATATATATCAGAGTCACTATCAAAATAATAATCCTTGCCTTTGATATAGCGCTTTTCACGTCTTCCAGAATTCTCAAGTGCTTCACAGAATATACTGTGAAGTGAATTGACTGTATATCTGTGGGTGAAATGCAGCAGCCAATTGCGCACAGCAGTGTCCCACAAACAGTCGTGGACTGAAGTGACCAATTTTATAATTGTTTTTTTTTCTTGAGGGATTATTATTAGGAGTGTGGAATGAGGAAATTTGCCCAAGGTTTCATAGCAACCAATAACACGATAATATAAAGAACCACAGATGTATAAAAATTTATTTTAAAAAAACTTAGCTTCAGACGTCACAAAAATATACAATTTATAAGAAGGGAGAGGTAATCTTAAGGAGGACATTTTCTTCACATTGGAAGTTACAGTAGGTTTAGAAAGAGGCCATGTCTGTTTGAATTTTTAAGGCACAATTGTGACATTACTTTGGGAGTCCTGTAGCTCAGTGGTTAGAGCACTCGCTTTGCAAGCGAGAGATCTGAGTTCAATTCCAGGCAGGTCAGGGCAAAACCTTGGGCAAGTTTCCTTACTCCACACGCCTAATAATAATCCCTCCAAAAACCAAAAACAATAATAAAAATTGGTCATTTTCAATCTACGATTTATTTGTGGGACATTGCTGTGCGCAATTGGCTGCCGTGTTCGCCCACAAATATACAGTCAATTCACTTTACAGTGTGTTCTGTGAAGCGCTTTGGGACGTGAAAAGCGCTATATCAAATGCAAGGAGTATTATTATTATTATTATTACAGAAAAGCTGGCCACAATTCAACATGATGCTTGTGTTAAGAAATGCATATCCTGCTCCTCTTGGCTCAGCACAAGTGAAGCTGAGCTCTGTGATAACATTAAATACGCTGCCCATGCTAATGTTAAATACACTGCTCTTGCTGCTCAGATTTTTGTGCACTTGCTGCAGTTAAAGACTGCAATTATACAATAATGTGAAGGAATCTATAATGGCCTCCCCGGATGATCTTGTGTCGGGGAAACTGGAAGAGACCCAGGGATATTGGTTGATTCTTTGCTCACTATGTCAAAACAGTGCAAGACAGAACAAATAAGACAGACAGGATGTTGAGATTTAATCAGTTGAGGTGAGATCTCCAGGGGGCATGCACAAGCTATTCAGTCTTGCTGCACCTTGACTACTGTGTATAGTTTTGGTCTCCATGATGTAAGTAACTAGGATTCCAGGAAAGGTGGTCAAGGCCAGAACACTGGACTCATTTAAGAAACAGCTTAATGCCATTATGGGAGGATGGTAGGGTGGATATTCTAGGAAAATGAGATCAAATGGGCCGTAGGACCTTCTTCATCTGAACCTTTTGATCAACTTCCTGTGCAGCAGGTGATACCAGGGATCCCTATTGTGCATAGGGCACAGGAAATGACATCAATGGCAATTTGATGACTCAGAAGCCTTGTCCAGAGCCATCATTTGGCATGTTCCACTATAATGTGGTATCTCAGTTTATGGACCGAAACCACAATGTTATAATAGGATTGACCTGTGCTCTGGTCAATAAGGTACAGATCTGCATCCTAATATCCCATTTGTCCTTTTTCTAAAATGCAAAACTTTACAATTACCAATGTTGCATTTTATTTACCTTCTACAGTAAGTATAAATGGACAATGGAATAATTTCAAACATCTGTGTAAGAAATATGTTGCATCACGGATCCTCTTTTGAAAAAATAAACTTACTGGCATGACCTGGTGCAGGTCATCAAGTGTAAGCAATGCAACTCCAACAGGAGTGTTCTGATCACATGGAACTACAGGAGGGCTCAACAGTTTTTTGTAGCAACATGGTGGAAACCGAATATCCAATGTGATGCTATTGTACACAGCCAGACCCATCAGCTCAGAGACTAAAAGTTAAGATAAACAAAAAGACATGACAAAGGCAAGTGTAACCCTTAAAACAAATTTGAAGGTCTCCAATATTATATTTTGAGAATCATAATTTCACAGGAACCAAAATATTACTAAACATATTGGATTTCCAAATATCAAAGCTACAAACTCGATTGCTCCCCAATTGTTTCTGTGCTTGGAACTGGCAGTAACAAAAAAAGCATTAAAAAATTTTAAAAAATTAATGAAAGCATTAGCTAAAAAAGCAAAACATCGGTTCAAAAAGAATTGTTGAAAAATCACAACTGAAAGACTCGGATATAAACGCAGTAGGGCACCTTTGCACAGTATAAGTAGAACATTTCGTGAACAGAGACGATGCAGATTGTAATTCCAGTTAAATGTAGAGACTGAAACGTCTACAATTAGACATTTTTCAATAACAAAAATAGTGTAGAAACAGTAGAATGTGAAGCAACTTCATAAAAATAGTGATTCTATTTACTTTCTTTGAGCTCCTACAAGTGGTCATATGGTGCATTGGCATATAAAGTGCAAAGGATACAGCTCCAACCAACCGAAATTCAGAGTAGTTTTCACACTTAAAGCTGCTGAACCAGTAACATCGGGAATCCCATTGATATGCAAACATACCTGTTCAATAAGGAAATGTAGGGAAATATGTACAAGGTACTTTACAATTTTATAAATATGGAGTACAAAAACTGCTGTATAATTCTGGGGCAGAGGGATCTCCTACAATTCTGTAATTTATCTCCCAGTTTTGATCAAATGTAAGGATTATGAATTTTATTGTGTATTTAGTCAGTAAGGATTCTCCCTCCACCACTACCACTTCTTGTTTTGAAAGAAAATGGTTTATACTGCACCAGATTATGGTTTTGTTTATTGATAAATACAAATACATTGTTTATCTGTTCAGCAGATAAACAAGTTCCTGCTCCATATCTCCTGCCCAACCCACCCTACCATCAGTGGCCGGGCTTTCAGCCTCTCTGCCCCCACCCTTTGGAGCTCCATCCCACAATCCCTTCACGTTGCTCCCTCCCTTGCCTCCTTCAAAGGCAAGACTCAAAACCCTCCTGTTTGAACCTGCCTTCAGCTGCCCTCCTAACTCTTTGTCCTCGTACCTCCTACCCTTCAACCCAACCCCTGCCCCCCCACACTCGGGTCCTGATCCCTGACTGTAGGCACCTTGGAACGTACTACCGACATGAAAGGCGCTTTCCGAATGTAATTTTGTTGTTGCTTTTGTCATATTCATAGTACAGACCACTTAATAAAAAAATCCATTCAACATTTCCTTAAAAGTTATATGACAACACAGTTATTTCTCCCTTTCCCAGCCAGGTTAGAGATTTTTTTTATTTAGGTACCACATGAACACTCCTTTCCCCCCACTGGCCATCTGAAGTTCTTACGTTGCAGAACCTTACCATAGTCAGCCTGGAAAATCTGTCGAATAAGCAGAAGAAACCACTCTTTTGTGAGACCACCCATGTCTAATCCAGCTTCGCCAACAAAGGTGACTTTTAACTTTTTTTTCAAATCTGCCCTCTTTCTGGTTAACTGCAATTATATAAGATTATATCCCGACTGAAAACAGTCCACATAATGTTAAAATAATCTGAAAAAAATACACGTAGATTTTAGAATAGAAATATAATCAGTAAAGCACATCCAGGTTTGCAACATTTAGCTCTTAATAGTGAGTTTATTACAAGTCTTGATAACAAGAATCATCATTCATCAGGTATTCATTGTCATGTCAAGGTTTCAAGGAGAAAAGGTTTAAGATTCCATATTACCTCGTCCAGCGAGTCGCTAACCATATGCATTCGCCTCACTTCAATGTTGAGGAAAAGCATATTCATGTCTGGTCTCTGTCTGCGAGAGACTTTATCAACCAAGCTTTGCTGCGCAGAAAGGAAAAACAGAATTCCAATTGCACATTACTCAATTTTAAATAATATTTCCAGATCTATGACATAATAATAACTATAAAGTAAATTGTCTAACTTTTATTACAATGAAGATGAGGAGCAGTTATGGGAAAATGACCTTTTCCAATTAATGACCGTTCCCAGTGATCCAGTGCCTGGCAGAATAAACAACAGAAAAAAATTAACAAAATGCAAAGCACTATAGATGCTGGAAATCTGACACAAAAACAGAAGTCGCTGGGAAAACTCAGCAGGTCAGGCAGCATCTATGGAGAAAGTAAAGTGAGTCAACGTTTCAGGTCCACAACCCTTTATCAGATAACAATTAGGGTGCCTTCTATTTTATTTCAGCTCTCCACTGCATGTTTGGTGGTTGATTACCTTTTAATAATATTTTGTCCTTTGAGACTAGCAATTCAGTTTATTATAGTAGAACACAGTTAATCCAATTAACCACTTGCCCATTTATCCTTATCTTTCAATGCACAGGGCAAAAAGAATTGTTGTGAACATGTGGGAAGCTGCATGTGAGTTCCTAGAGATTCTATGCCCTGCTACATCTGTATTTCATGTGATGTCCAATTAGGATGTTCCCAATTAGTGCAGCTAATCATCTCTCTACTATATCACAGCAATTATTGTTCCACTGAGAATTCGTGCCTTCTGGAAGGTGGATCCAGACTGCCCAATCCAAAATTCATTGCACTGACAGTTCAGAAATCAAATGATTATGGATCTATGGAACAATGATGCCACATAACAGCCCAACAATTGGCTAACTCTCCCTTCCCTCCCCTCACACTGACCATTTCCCCCCTGATCGGGTCCTGAACCAACTGTCCAGCACCTTGGGACGTCCTCCCGACATGAAAGGCGCTCTATAAATGGAATCTTGTTGTTGTTTTTGTAAAGCATGAGCAACCATTTAAAGTTCTAATGTCTGCTGAATTCACAACAAATCCACAGCACAACAGTTCGAGAAAATCAACATTCACTGGGACAGAACAAGGTGAAGAAAAATCTAATAACCTAAATATAATACTGAAAAAGATTTATTTATGCTCTTTTGTGATCTAATTGTTGCACTCATTTACCCCACCTACACTGATACTGCTTCACTTCCAGCAAAAGAAAACAATTAGGAAAAATAATTTGTACTCCAAATTACAGTTGTTAGGGGTTGAAGGTCCTCTGCTAAGGGATTGCCCCAAAACATTAAAGGATCACAGATATGTTTGGATGAAGATAGCCCTTTGTTGAATCCAATCGCATCAATTCACATGACCCTGAATTTATGTTACATCAATGCAAAACGATGAGGGACTGCATGAGGAAGCTCTAATGTGATTAACTTTCGAATGGCGTTGCTTTATCCTGTGTTGCAGTGCATGGTTAAAACAAATTGATTCAAAAGCACACAATAATTGCGTCATTAGCTTGATGCTAATCTCTCAATTATTTCCATAAAATTCACTTACCCTTGCTTTCGTGATCATCTGCTGTTCAGAATCTCGCCGAATAATAACTTTCTTAGCTGGTATGGAGAGAATGAATGGGAACTGGCAGAAGGAAAACCTAATTTAACATAACAAAAGTCACAAGTAGAGATTTGTATGTAGACATGTAAAAACCAACAGAAATACTTTGGGCAACCTATTAAAAATACACCATCTTCGTCTATGGTTCTTTGCAAGCTTCCATGTGGAGTAAAATATTCAAACTCCTCGATATAAAGCGAAGTTTGGGTATCATTTTTCACAAAGGAATAGTCAATGTAGAGAGCAGTAATAAACACTGCAAGCTTACCATGATGTACCAACAGAAGTGTTAATCAAAATTCTAATACATAGGAGCCTTTAACAAGTGTAGATATACTGTTGATATAAGTCCAGTTGATAGAAGTCCAAGCTGGTAGCACAGGATTATACTGCAGAACTCACACTTAAACCATGAGAAAGCAAGTCTATGCAGCTGTATTCTTAAACTCATCAGTAAATTTCTGGTTACCATTGTCTGAAACTCTGGTGATATTTTTTTAGTTCTCTAGCCTGGCATTTCCTAAATCATAAAAGCAGAGTGATGTAAATTTGCCTTCTGTTATGACATTCGCTGTCACTTATTTGCAATATTTGTCACTTCTGAAATACATTCAGTTTCACTTTGGAAACACAAATCTAAGCACACAGACATTCAGAAATTAATGAACTGTTATGCTTCTAATGTGCTGAAGGAGGAGCTGTTGAGCCATTTTATTTTAAAAAAAAGGAATGATCAGTACCAACAAAACACACAAAATAATGCAACTCTTGTTTTCAAGCAGTAACAATTGAGCAAATAATGTCTTGTTTATGCTGAACATTTTACACTGTAAATTGGGATGACGAGTTCAATCACAAAGCAAATTGCACTGGATCTCTGCTGCCAAGAGGACAATGAAGAGGTGGCATTCACAGTAAAATCCTGTGAAGCACTTTGAGACGTCCTCCCAAACATGAAAGGCAATGAACCGAATGCAAGGATTATTAATATTATTATTTTGGAGCAGAGATTCATATTATGAAGGGCATCAATAGATTCAATAGTTTTAAGTTCTTCTCTGCAATGGACCATCAGAAGTCTTTGAGCCTTGTAATAATAGCACTGAACAGCAATAAAAATCTAGCTCAATGATGAATTCTGTGCATATGTTAAATTGTGCATTTCAGTCCCCAAACAATATGATTAAGAGCTTGCAATATTAATCAGGTTTCCTCATTCTAATTACTTTACTACTGCAAACAATATCACTTTGATATTCATCTCATTTTAAAAAAAACATTCTCTGCCTTTAATTATTCCAGAAGAAATAAAGATAATGCAACAGGACTCACGTCTACTTGGTTTATGAGCCTTAATAATGTAGGAGAAATATTTCCCACTGAATAAGCATTTAATTAGATCTGCAACTCATGTTCCAATGGTCTTAAAATTTTATTTTATTTCTATGCTGTCAAATCATTCATATCCAATAAAACTAAGACTGCTTACTGGATAAACATGTTTTATTTATTTAACTGTGCCTTGGGATAAATACATGAATACAAAAAGCCTCGACCACAGTTTCATGTAAAGTATACTGCAGGATTGTTGTTTAGGAAAAAGTTTTGAACCAGTTTAAACTATGCATCTTCCTTCATTTCCTACCTGTGGGAATTTCCATAACATTGCCAGGTATGGTATTCCTCCATGAGGTCAATATGGTCCAGGGTTGAATTGTACAATTCCACAAATGGAATGATTGGAGGATTCGCCAAACTGTTAGCAGCATCTGGAGCAATGGGGGCCATTAAAATAATAAGGTCATTAACTCATCAATAAATGTACGAGAAAAATGTGAATATACTAAGAGAACTCAGCTCTGCGCGAACAGAATTAAGGTGTAAATCACAAGAATCATCCTTCCCAAATTATCCCAAGAAATTGATCAGTAATCCAGAAAATGTTTTGAATTTGGAACATGTGTTTAGCACTTGAAATGGAGTTGCTGTGGCTATTTTGGTAAAACTGCTGATACTACACACTAAAATACATACTTAAGGTTTTCATCACTCTTGATTTGTGGGATACATGCCCTCAGTTATCCAGTATGTAAAGCCACGACACTAAAGTAATCTACCAAGTACACTTTGCACAGCTTTGCAATTCATCTAGCTTTTCAGGAAATAGCATGTAGTACTAAACACTCACTGAGTAAAGCCAAGACTCTGGTTGCTGAAGGGATCCACCACGTGCACTTTGCCATGGGCGGCAGCTCATCTGGTTTTGGAGGAAACAGCCGTAGAGATACAAACTCCTGCAATCTGTCTACCAACTGCTTAAATCGCCTTGGAGATAATCTGATGAAACAGAAGTCAATCATGCTAGTTGTTAATGTCTTGGGAAATTTTTATGTTTTGAAAATCAGAGTTTGTCAGCTGATGATGTTTAAGAAAAAGAAAACGTATCCGCAAGGGTTTATTTTTAGAATGGCAGGAGCAGTCGCTATTCACAGGTAAAGTAGTCATTTCACAAAATTATTTTTGAGTTGGGGAGCAAGGAACCTTAACTCATATAGTACTGTATTTATTTCTGAAAGGAATATTTTTTTATTAGCAAGTGTGGTTATTTACCACAGTTAAGTAGGAATTTGTCAGTTCTTGACTCAACTATTAATATTAACAGTAATTGATCATAAAGGGATAGTCTCCCTCTGAGAAGGATATTCACCATCAGGCCTTTTGAAAGAGTAATTACAGTCAGTTGTCAATGGAGAAAAATCAATATCAATGAGGAAGAAATTAGTCTACCCCTGCCACAGCCCTAGAGAATCCAAACGAGAGTGCTTGTGAAACAACTTATTACAATCAGAATAAATACTTTCTGCTAATTAAGGAGTACAATAGTCATAAAGCTGAATAGTGCAATTAATACATTAATACACAAACACTAATTCTTTATACGACACATCTTAGTACACACAGTACTGTATTAACAAATTAGGAAGATATTTTACATCCTGCTTAATTGAACAGACAAATTCTTGGAATTCAGAGAGCCAATTAATGACAGGTGAAGCTTCATATGAGTCACTACGTATGATATTATTCAAAGGACGGTAGCAATGGCTTATGAACAGAAAGCAGTGCAGAACCATTTTTTTCTTTGATGAACTCAATAATCCAATAGCAGAACCATGGATGGAGTTTGACTTTTTCATTCGGAAGGTCAGTGGGGGTGGGGGGGAGGGTGGAGAGGGCTGAAATGAGAGATTTCTTATTTATTTTTCTGAAATTAAGTGCCGAAATCTAGTGAAGAGAAATATGGTCTTTAACTTGCCCCTTTGACTGTCTTGTAATTTAAAATTCCCACACAAATAACCAAGTGACCAATGGCAAGGGATCAGCTGGAAAATAAGCACAGAAATGGGTTTCCATATGCACTATAAGTCTGCCGATAGAATAACCTTCATTAGCACCCTTGTTATTGATGCATCCCTCTGAAATTTAGGAACAAATCATTGATGCTCATTAAGTACGTTATAATTTAGGTCCCTGTTAATATTTACTCTTTATAACCTCTTATCTGTGTAATAACAAACTCTTTCTTCAATCAAGTACTTCAGGGAAACTAGCCAAAAAAAAACATTTTACTTTTTAAACCAGTGGCCCAGGAAATGTTGATCCGTTTCAGACAAAGTGGCGATCTGCCGTAATAAATGGGCATAGATGACATACGTTGATGTGCTTCCAAACTGAGGATTCTGAAAAAAAAAGATACTTTAGCAGGGAAAACTACTTTCAGTTACCTCACAAGAAACACAATAATAATAATAATCCTTACATTTGATATAGCGCCTTATCATGTCTTCTGGACGCCTCAAAGTGTTTCACAGAATACACTGTAAAATGAAATGACTGTGTGTTTTGTCGGCGAAACCCGGCAGCCAATTGCACACAGCAGTGTCCCACAAACAGTCGTGGATTGAATATCCAAATAATTTTTTTTCAAGGGCTTATTACCCCCGGAAGGTGATCCGCCAATCAACTAACCATCGTAACAAATCTAACAAATCCTGTGATTAAGACAAACAGATTTAACATCTTTTGTATGGAAAATATTAAGAGCAGACTATTGTACAGCATGTTGCAATGGTAAATTGTTGCCAACTAGATAATACATTCAATAGCTTTATAATGGTAACAGCAGTTGATTGAAAGTGGTATATAGTTTTATTTCATGTGTACACTTAAGAAAACTGTATATTATCATATAAAACAGTTTTATACCTGCACAAGTATAAAATAAGCTCGAAGGTCATCTTTTGTTCGTGGCCTAGAAAAACAATAGCAACAGTATTTCAGTATAGATTTGAATGAAGAGAAAACACAAGACTTCAACTGATGGATTTTCCCTATAAGATCACCTGCAGATTCTACCCTGGAAAAGTATATTCCATTAAATATTCCATTATATTCCAGTTAGACAATTATCATCATAAGCTGTTTTCTATTGTAAATACACATTTTGTTAACTGCCAAATGTTAAAAGGGATTGGTTGACAAATGATTTGGAGATTGGCACAAGGTCAGATGTGTTCAACTAGCAGATGATATCAACATAGACGCAGTGTCCCAATGATGGCCATGTACAAATTCAGAAAGATCTGGAAAAGCTGGTTAAAGGGGAAGCAAGATTGTATCTTAATACGGAAAAATGCAAAATTCTGAGGTTCATCAGAAGAAAGTGATGCAAAAATAAGTACTGTATGGAAATGTTCTAAAAGTATCAGAAAAGATTGAGCACAAACATGTGTCTCGAACGTGGAAGCAATGCTAATGTGCGCATTGGTCAGTCTGGCTTTTAGTCCAAGTCTCAAATAAAATTGCTGTGCGCAAATTGGCTGCCAGACTCACCTACAAATACACAGTCACTCCACTTCACAGTAAATCCTGTGAAGCGCTCTGGAATGTCCTCCTATCATGAAGGCACTAAATTAAGTGCAAGGATAATTGTTGTTATTGTTATATTAGGGTAAGGTTGTTATTATATAAAAATAAACTATATTTTGAATTTAAGCATTGAGCTGATATTACAGGGCAATCCTATATTATAGAAAGACGACTCTGACTTCCATTTATTTAAGAACAATGAGAAATAATAAATTTATATAGATCTGATTTGCCACTGACCTTGAGGATTTGTAAGAAAGTACTTAGCAGAGCATTGTCAAGCACTGCAAACCTACAAAGTCTCATACTCTCAAGTATAATCCAAAACATTCCAATCCCAAAACTGATAAATTAAATGCTTTATCTGTAGAGAATCTGATAAAATATTGTATTAATAAAATGTAAAAAATTAATGTTACAATAATTTCCCATGATAAACATATTTTTATCTAAAAACTGAAAGCATTGTTTCATTAACATTCCTTACAAAATAACAGGTTGACTGTGGTTTACTTTGGGGACTGAGGGTAAGGCATAGACACAAGAATCTTACTTTTCTCAGGCCTTCTACGTTGTGCCCAAAGTGACAAAACAATTGATAATGTTTTTACAACAAATGATGTTTGTAAAGAAGCAAAGTCTGTAAAATGTGTACAATTTGAAGTTGATTTCCAAGGGGAGTTACATTTGTTTTAATTGACAATTCCTGTTCTTTTGGACTAGATTGTGGAGCTGGTTTGTGCTGGTGCTTTCTCGTCTTATTTAAAACATTGCTAATATCACAAGGTTGTGAGATTTATGCCTATTTTGTTATAATTTAATTTAAAAAATTAAACTAACCAGACAGCCAGAAGTGAAAACCTTGGCCATTTAGAAACATTAACCGGCTTTGTCCCAAAGTGTTTACAAAATGTAATTGGATATAAATGAAAGTACAGTTAATTGTGTAGTACAGTTAAATAGAAACACCAAAATCTTACCCTTTCCATTCCTTCAGCAGACTACTAATAATCCCTTTTAAGACAGTTTTCTGGATATCTTGAGGCTACAAACAATAAGATTCTGAGATTATATTTGTATATATGTATATGTACACATTTGGTTTTGAAAGATTAGCAACGATAAGATCCTCTGTGTGTTAGCTGATGGAATGGGTTAATTTTTATTCACAACCAATGGTCCTGGAAGAAAGATGCTCTTGCTCACCTTTTTGAACTTTTGGTTGCATTAAGGAAGTCTAAAATATTCACTTATAAGTATTGGAGTAATATATTACGCTGAAACGCCAATGTACAGATCGTGTAGTAGTGTGATATGTGTTATACCCATAGCCCTCACACTGCTGAGCTATTGCTGCTGTGAATAGAAAGGGAGAGGACAGACAGAGAGAGGGAGAATGCTGAGTGAGGGAGAGGGGAGTAATACTACAAACTGATTGAATACCTAGGAGAGACAAGGTTTTGTTTAAAAATAACAGTAGGATTTTCTTGTACTCCCAATGTTTGCTTAATGTTATACAGTGGCTTTCTGTACAATATCCTCAAGAATTTATTACTCTTCTGTTCCAAAAACTCATTCCAGTATTCACCTGACTATATCTGGTTAATATTATTTAAAAGATACTCACTGTGCTCAGCACTGTGTCGTACACACTGTTTGTATATTTTACATTAATTCCCGAATCTTCTATTGTGTTAAATGGTGTATTGACATCACGCTGTGAATATATGCAAGATGAAATAAAATATAAAGTTAGGGTTTAAACAAAAAGAATAATGACATATATTTACATATAGTATCAATACTGACATTGTAGTGCACATTAATTTTTTGACTTAAACTGAATAAAAATCAAACTCATTTATTTCCATAGAAATCAAAATAAAACCCACAAAACCCACCTTAGATTGTGTAGATCTAGCTATGAGTATCAAATTATCATATATTTTACGTTAAAATAGCGCATATCAATCAATTATTTTGCTTATATTATAAGTTTGGTATAAACTAAAATACTTCATTATACTGTTACTAATTCCCTCTTAAAAGCTAGTCTTGAGACTAAGTAGGTTATCCTATTCTTAACCCGACTGTGTATTCAACTATTTTTTCAGATGAACGAGCTAAACAGTTAGTACAATAAACGCCAGTAGGTTTTTATAATACTTCCTATGGGAGCCATAAATGAATCATGTTTCAGAAAGAAGCCATAAACTGCTTCATATGGTTTTCTTAGTCGACAGAAAGTCATATCAGAACTGGTTTAATAATTAGAGGCTACTTGAATACAAGCAAAAGAAAACTTTTAGAAGACAATTTGTAAATAAAAAATGCCCCTTCACTGTTTGCCTCAATAGAGCCAGAAAATATTACAAAAGGTTTGTTAAAAAAATCTAAAAAATTGTTTGCTTTATACCTTAAACACCACATTAACCTCCAAAAAGGAATCAAATGTTGTTGCATAAAAATCATGTACAATTTTCCAGTCTCCTGAAGTCTTGGCCTTTTCTACATCTTCTCTGCAATTCAAAAAAATTATGTTCAACAACAATAATAACAGCTTGCATCTACATAGCGCCCATGTGTCTATGTGTAGTAACAACTACACTGGTCATTAATTAACAACAACAAAATTACAATTGTATAGCGCCTTTCACATCAGGCGGGCATCCCAAAACATTTATATTGAAAACAAATTGTGCTTTATTTCTTGATTTGAAACATAGGATCTGGTTTGGCTTAGAGAGAGAGTAATAATCATGGAAAAAGAAATAGATAGTTGTCTAATAGGTCTGGAGATTTGAACTTTAATGCAATGCCAACTCAACTACAAATACACAATTAAAACACTACAGTAAATCCTTCAAAGTGTTTTAAGGTGTCCTCCCAATATGAAAGGTGTTATATGAAATACAATTATTATTATTATATTCAAAGATATGTTTTTACATCTTTTTTTAAATAAAAGAATATATTTTTATATACTAGAATTCCATCAGTGCTTTTGTCACCAAAATTTAGAAGAAATCCAGCATGTCCGAAGTATGAAATCATTTTATATTAAGAGAAAATATTTGCAGAGAGATATTGCTATTAGACTACCCTTGTCTTTTAAAATTAACAACATTATAAGTTGAAACCATAAACAGAATATAAGTTAATAAGCTCTTGATACTTACTGAAATTCCCTCAGAGTTTTGCTACGAATAGGAACTACAGGTTCAGGAGGAAGAGGGGCTTTCATTTCAGGGATCAAAGTCTCTATAGAGATGTGCTGCTTTTGACGTACATCTGGTTTAATAGGTGGTAGTTCGCGCACTGTAAGAATACAAAGAGCCAAATGTCACAACTGACTATCACTATGTCCTCAACAATGTAAAAAAGAAATGCCCCCTTTTCCCTGCACAGTATTCTTTGCTCATATTAAAAGGAATTGTGCATTGGACTTTGAATAACTATCTCCCACATTTCAGTATCATCCATAATCATAGAAACATAGAAATTGCTAGACGAAAAGATCCATCTAGTCTGCTTTCTACCGTCCTGGTCATTGCTTGCTCCAAGAATCAGCCACAATAATCTTTAACTGGGGTTAGACATCCTTATGTAAGTTATTTTCTATTTTCTCTTCCAATTTCCAAGTCTGGAAGTCAAATAGGAACAGGCCTATTAGACAGCAATTCCTAAATTAACACTGAAATACAATAAAACTGTTTGAACAGCCCTTTACTGTATTTTGAGTTAAATTTGCTTTGGCACTCAGCCCTCTCCCCATGTTTAAACATCTAAATTTGTATTTTTAAGTTGAACATTTATCAAAGTAGAAAATTATGATGTTTGTCAATGTATTCTCCCGCTGCTTTTCCAGTTAAGTTTCCCTTACAGCTGAAATATATCCCCAAGGATCTATCCATCGCTTTAGGCCAAGAGAGTTAAGTAGTCGGAACCACTGAGTTGTGGCTGACACAATATTGTCCCATTAACCCATATCTAACATAAGTGCTTCTGTTCACTTCAGCATAATCTGAAATACATGCGCTGCTACTTTAACAAAAATTAATTAACATTAAAAATGTAATAGCCATCCTATGTTAATGAGACAACAGGAAAAGGTTGACAAAAGTTACAGTGACTTTAGTGGAAAAGCTTGAATTTGTTAAAAAAAAATCATAATAATACGTACACTGTACGCTGCCATTTGCAGCACCGTCTTGGAATATTATAATGTCACGTCATTATGTGTTGCTAGGCAAAGGTAAACAAAACAACGATAAATGTGTTTCTTCGCTGTGGCTGGGTTTAATTTGTTCTGAAAACCCTGTTGCTGTGGTAACAAGGGGCACGGATTCACAGTAGTTGCTATGGATAGCTTCAGTAAGTGCAATCTTTTGTAAATGCAATGGGGATGAGACAAACACAGCACATTTGCATCTGAGAGAAAAGAGAATATGCACCCAATGTAATAATCATCGACATGATGAAGACTACATTGGGTATCACTAGGGAAATAGCAATCACATCAAAATCAGGGAAACCATAACATTTTATAATACTCTGCACGCTCAAATGCTCTGTTTAAAATAAATATTTTGGTAGAAAATATCGTGCAGAAAGTAGGTCAAATTCACGAATGGCAAAAAAGCACCGATTCCATTTAAGCTGCAATTTTATGCAATTTGGTAAAAAGACCTTAGAAAACAGTGAACTTAAATTAAACAGTAAAAAGAACCAAAAATATGTTTGACATTATTCATGAAGTATTATCTCTTCAATTACTGAAGAATTAATTTGTGCATTGTACTGATACTGTATGTGGGAAGAAACTACTTCTTTAACAAATATATTTTCAGAAAGACTTGTTAAGATGTGAGTTCAGATAGGATTTAAGCAGCATCTTATATAATGAAGCTTTTGAAATCTGTAGAGCTCAGCAATACTGAAGCCAGTTGAGAAAAGATCCTACTCAGGTGGAATGTTTGCACAATGAACAACAGTATCGTGTGCACAGCTGTATGCAATAGACATTTCACTCAGAGAAAATGATAGAAAATCATTTAACACATAAAGCAGTACAACCCTCTAACTGACAATGAAGTAGTTTTGTTGAAAAATGCACAAACATTTGCATGTAAAACAGCTACTGTTTTAATTTATCCTATGAAATAGCAAATAGATAATCGATATTATCAGTCCTCCCTAATATTTGTGAAGTGCTTTGAGACATCCTCCTGACCCGAAAAGCACTATATAAATATAAATTGTACTATGTATTGGTTCAAACAGTAGAATGATTTGAAGTAGGATACTTGATTTTATGACTTTTAATAGAGGGGCAAAAGAGAATTCTAACCACGTGCCTAGTTATGCATGTGCATAGCTCTCCCAACCAGCCATAATAACTACTGTATAATAATAACTTGGTGACAATTAAAACACAATTTTCGAATGGAGTAACAGCCTATTTAAATTATTTTCCAATCAAATGTCAGTCAATTAACACCAAGGGTCTTCGTAGCGATCGGGTGCTATTTGACCTGGAAATCAGATCCAAGGTCAAAAAGCTCAGTATAAACCAGACATAAAACATATTTAACAAGCATACATTTCAGATATTCTTTCTATATATTTACGAATTCTCTTCTCAACTAAAACTGATGCAACACAATAGATCCAAATAAAATCTATGGTGAATATATTCTGATCACTCAGATTACTACTGAAGATCTCAGCATACCACTGTGCCAATAATATGGTCTTCACCTTAAACATTTTTTACATCCCAACAATTAAGTCAGAAGCAGAGAAGGCATCATACGCATTCAAGTATTTGCGTGATATGAATGAACATTAGCTCTCTATGTTGCTGTGGCAACTGCAATGCACAGGACGTACTTACTAACAGTTGAATAAAATACCTACCTCAGCATCGAAACTGACCTCTTAAATGGAGCATAAAATAGCTTCAGTTATGAGCAGATTTCATAAGTGGCAGTCAGGAGGAAAACCAATCTTTGAAACAGCCTAATTCAGTTTGTTATCCCAATTTTAGTGCAATTCTCAAGTATAGAAGTGCTACAGATCATTATTCACTTGAATATATATAAAATATGAGCACTCTTGTCATTCAGAGAAAATTAGACAATGATATTGAAAGCAAAACTCCAGGTATAGAATCCTTGCTCACAGGTAATCCTTTTGAAAGCAATTTTTTTAGATGCTATAACTATATAATTAAACTGCTTCAAATGTGTTCAAATTACATGTAACTTCTCAGTTCTCCTTCATTTGCAAATAGCTGTTTCTTTAATTAAGCAGGTTAACCTCAACACTCCAGTGCAATTCTGGTAGGTGACATCTTGTCGCCCGTGTCCTACTTTGAATGACATGTTAAACAGAGGACTTGTCAAACAAATCAAACTAAGGCAAATTTTGTAATGTACGAAAATAAAATAATAATCCTTACATTTCACGTCAGAAGGCATGTCTCAAAATGCTTCACAGGATTTACTGTAATGTGTACTGACTGTATTTGTAGGCAAAACTGGAGTATGAACGATACCTGTGAACGCTATCTAGAGATCCAGTTTACAGTGTCGTCATAACCCCAGTTTTTCTTTGTATGAAGAAAAAAGGGCTAAACACCTTCAGGAGACAGGGGAGTAAAACTTTTAATGGAAAATGTGCTCCTTAACACCAAAAAAAATAAAACTAAGGGCAGGATATCTTCTAAACCTCTAAGACAACAATATTCAGATGGAAAGATGAAATGGAGAAAGTAATTGGGGGGGTTTTAAGGAAAGTGGTCAAATACAACAACAACAACTTGGATTTATATAGTGCCCTCCATGCCGGACGGCGTCCCAGAGTGCCCCACAGGAACGGATCCCGGGGCCGAGCCAGGGGAAGGGGTAGGAAGGTGACCAAAGGCGCGGTCGAAAAGAAAGGTCTTCAGCAGAGACCTGAAAATGGGAAGGGAGGGAGTGAGACGAAGGGAGTGAAGAAGGCAGTTCCAGAACCTTGGGGCATAGTGGCTGAAGGCACGGCCGCCGAGGGTGGAGCGGAGGACTCGGGGGACGAGGAGGAGGCCAGACCCGGAGGAATGAAGGCAACGGGTACTGTTTTGAGGAGTGAGGAGGTCAGAGAGGTTGGGGGATGCAGAGGAGTGTAGGGACTTGAATACAAAGGTGAGGATCTTGAAATCGATCTTCTCTGGGATAGGCAGCCAATGCAGTCTGGCAAGGACTGGGGCGATCGGGGAGCGGACTTTCGTGCGGGTGAGAATGCGGGCGGCAGAGTTTTGAATGGTTTGGATTTTATGGAAAGTAGTGGATGGGAGACCGGCGAGGAGGGCGTTGGAGTAGTCCAGCCGGGAGGTGATAAAGGCAAATAAAGTCTAAAATTGAATAGTTTTAAATTCTGTTAAACAAGAGGCAAAAGTAAGGTATGAACGCTGAATTGCTGTGCTGTGCTGTGCGAGATGCTGATATACAATTACCAACAACAACAACTTGCAGTTATAAAGCACACTACACGATATAAATGAAATTATATAGAAATTAAAAGGGCTTACCATGCTTGGCATCAGGTAATACAAGCTGTGTGGTGGAGCTGTGGTGGCCCAAACCATCCCGCTTCTGGTGTATTGTGGCGATAAAACTGTTGATGCTGAGAATTGGAAACTGAACCTTGGGCCCTCTTTCACTTCCCTGCAACAAGACAAGCAAAAACAGGCTGGTTTAAAAGCATTCAATCATATTGTGACAATTGTTATTTTGTTGTGTTAGTAACTTTGATAACATAGAGAGCTGGTTACATTTCAAATTCAGTAAGCAGCTCCTACTTCATGTATAAAGGTCTTCTATTTCACATCAGAGTGCACCAAGTGCTTTTTTTTCCATCAAAGTGCATTATTACATGTAATGTGATTTTATAGCATTCAGTGTTATCATATGTTAGCAGATTACAGCCTTCTAAGAATATTAATCAGCATTACCTTTAACTGTGGTTAAATCAAACAGCTGCATGGGTAAAATCCTGATTTATTTTCTATTTTTAACACTTATTATTTTGTTCCCACCTGCATGTCATGCACCATTACCTGCTGTGAAACTTGTTTTACAGAAGATTTTTAGCACACTAGATGAATAAGCAATGGTAACTTTAAACTGTGTACATTATAAAAACAGTAGATGACAAGGGTAAGAGTAAACCTAGTATGATTTCAGAATTCACTGGTATATACTGTGAAGCACTGTGAGATATCTTGAAGACATGATAAGGTGCTATATCAAATGCAAGGATTATTATTATTTTCCTGAACCATCAGAGCTTTACCGTTATGGTTTCTGATAGATAAACATTGAAACAATTAGAAACTAGAACTGAAACACACTGGAAATCATCACACTGAGAGAATAACTTCTCTAAAGCTATTCATTTTATATTTTCATTATCTTCCAATTATAATTAACTATAATACAATCTAAAACCTTTTAATCCTTAACTGCCCATTCACACAAAGTAAAACTAACACCGGAACTGAACCTTAGTTTTAAAATATGTCATCAAAATTGGCAGACATAGTGTTGGGAATTTTGCTTAAATTTAGTTAAAAACACGACAAGGAGGGTGGCTTGGGGGTGGGAGAGAAGAGAAACCAAGGGTTTAAAGTCCACAAAATATACAACTAGCAAAACTCTCATAATTGTTAATTGTAAGTGGGAAAAAAAGCAGAGCAAAGGAAAAAGAATAATTTTAAAATATGAACAATAAATAAATACCCGATAATTGCTCATTGAGTTTAAGATGAAAATATTAACAATGTTTTACTTTGGTTTACAAGCACATGAAATACACACTCAATTGTAATTTCTTCCTTGAGAAATGTGCTACAATGTCCTGAGATACATTGTAATATTCTTGTTCCACCATTTGTTTTTGAAAAATTTCAGGGTTGAGAAAATATGAAAGCGGCTGTAAGAGATCAGTATTGAGGTTAAAGGGTAGTCCTTCTACACTACTGATAACTTTCTCAAGTTAAAAAAGGTAGAGAACAGTAGACAAGAGAAAACAGCCACAAGAAAGGCTGTTTTAAATAGGATTCAGGAAAATACTAAATCAACAGATTATGTCAGCGAAATAAGGGATACTTATCAGAACCAACACAAAAGAGAAACCAGCTATGACGCATGTAAAAGTACTCATTGTTGCCAGTTTCTAATCCCTAAGGCAACAGTAAATGAAGTGTTTTATTAATAAAGCCATACCTCACTCTGAATGTCTGAAACTAGAATCTAAATAAAATTCCACATTTCGCTCGGCATATTTCATGTGAGCAACATTTCTCTTTCAAACGTTTTTAAACAAAAAAAAGTTTTACCCCTGACAACCAACAAGTTTTCATGAGTCTTTCATTTTAAAAGTGGCAAAAGTGGTAATAGTTGATATATCTGCCCACCAGATAGTGCTGATTAAATTTGATAAATATTGTTCCAAATGAACACCACTGAAAGCAAGTAAAAGATTGTCAGAACCATGAAATACCATGATTTCAATCATCCAATTCTTCAGCAAAAATACTTCCACACACAGGAGCAGTATCTGACTTGAGATTTAAACGCAACTTAAAACAAAAATATGACCAACTAATGACTATCCTAGGGGTGGGGGGCGGGAGGAGTGGGCGGAGGGTGGTAATATAAGTGGGATTTCTGAGTGGAACTGGCTCCCAGATGACATGTTTGACAAAAGAATGTCAGAATCGAACCAACCCTCTGTGGTGGTCTCACGAGTCCAGTTCCTGAGCCAGGTGGGTCTGCTGCACTCCAGGGCACAGCACAGCCAGCCTGGCTCATTGGCAGGACCATTCACTGGGGACAGGAAATCTTCCCACCCAGCGTCTGTTAACCATGCAAGCCAACATCCTAATGGATAGGGTAGTCCTAGCTGAACAAGCAGTGTGAAAGCTTGCCAGACAGCATGTTTTTGTATGTGTCAGACCCAGCTGACCCAATAAATTAAAAAGACTCCAAATGTCATATTTTTTACCTTGGAAACTGATGGACAAGAAGATAAAAAATAGTCAACTTTTCATTGATCAAACACTTGGCTTATAATAAACGTTAGAGTGGCTATTTGGCTATTTGTTGAAATACAGGGTTCACTGTAGCCAAGTGTGCTGTTAATTTGGTTTGCTACAATGCCTTGGGACGTGATTTAAAGTTCAATGTACAATTACAAAGATGAAACAAGAATATATTTAGAAAATAAAGGGAGTTATTTTCATATAATACTTATAATATGGGACGTCCTCCTGACGTGAAAGGCGCTTTATAAATGGAATCTTGTTGTTGTTGTTGTTGTAATACTTTTCCATCTATCTTGGCAAGTAAAATGATTTTAAAATGGCCTATGTTATAGGAATAATAGCATAATTTCTCCTCCAGCGTAAGTTTTTCAGACTTCTAACATTCAGTGGGCAGTTGCTGAGTCAACATCAGCTGCAAAACCCATCTGTGAACTACCTCATTGGAAATAACATGGATCAGGATCCTTTCTGATTCCTCATGCTTGAGATTCAGAGCATAAACAGGGCTCGGTGCTGCTGAAGTTTTTGGCTTGAATGCTTTCACCATTTTGTCATCTAAAAATCTGAGCTAAGAATCTAACTAAGGTATAATCATCCGGCTGTGTGTTTTTCCATAATATTGGAAACCAGGGGCAATGGCATTCATACGAGTAATAATAGAAAAATAATCATTTTGTATTTCTTGTGTTTGGAAAATATGCTTTACCATCACCACTATTATGAAGCAGATTTGTTCCCTTGGCTGATATAATTGTAAGTCTACTCCAATGTTTGCAGGAATTTCCAGAGCGAAGGCAATATAGGGCTTCATGTTGGAATTAAGTAAATACAAATATTTTGAAAACTAATGCTTTTTATAAAAAAAAGCCAACAAGCATAAATTATGGCTAGGTACTCCATATATGGAACAAAGTGTTTATACTTTGTTTTGGTGATAAATTACAATGTAAGTTGGTAATTTTTGTAAACATAGAAAATGACTAGTCAACATTTGGACCTGGGTGTAAACAATACTTCTAATTAGCCTCGATCCAAAGAACATCAGTGCTATAAATGAAGCCGCAGTAAATCCGAGAGGGAGAGTTAACAGGGTTGACCTGCATATTTCACATACAATTAAGTCCCATCTCATACTAGCTTTCATTTGTGGTTTGACACAAATAGTCTTCATTAGGCTTGAAAAATGTGCTTCTAGGGTAATTTGTTTTTAAATAAGCAGAAGAAAATATGAGCAGTATATGGAGTACACCAACAGGACTGCAAAAAAGATTTTTTTTAAAAAAATTAAAAAATCAAAACTAATGGGGATAAAACAGATTAAGCCTTATGGTAATAGTGCAAGCAAAAGCAAACAAAATAATAATTGCATGGATCGCTGAAGCTTTTTTTAAAAATATAAAAAAATGCAAAGCTGCATATTGTCACTGTGACAAAAGTTATAATAATAATCCTTGCATTTGATTATGAGTCAAGGAGAGATGGATATATGGCATTAATACAAAGCTTTCAGCACATTGATGATAAACCGATAATTAAATTAAGATCAGACAGAATAATTAGATTTGATGTTAATAGGCTCTATGTTACACCTATTATTTGTTACCCGCTTGTATACAATTTTGTCATTCATTTTATAAGCTACTATTTTATCAGTACGTTGCAAAAAGGTGTCTGTCACCCAATTGGACACCTAATTGCATTGTACATGGAATATTTTCCCTCCGTTTGTTGAAGGCTCATTTCCTGCTTCCAAAAATACCTACCTGAATTGCTGTCGCTGACAAGTGTGGATTTGGCGAGGCATTCACTATTGGTGGAAGCTTTTGTTTCACTTTATTACCCTCTTGAGCCGGATGTGGAGATTTTGAAGGCTCTTCATTCATTTTAGCAACTGGACGTGCATAGATGAGCAGTCAACAAAGAACAAGACCACAAGCTCCAGCTGCTGACGTATCTAGAGGTGAAAGACCAAGTTCGAAGAAGTCATTCTCAAAAGATGACCCATTATGTGCTCTTACTGTAGAGCCAGCAGCACTGTTATATAATAATAATAATAATAATAATAAAGGAGTCCTGTAGCATATTGGTTAGCGCACTCTCCATGCAAGTGAGAGGACCTGGGTTTAATTCCCGGGTGGGGCAAAACCTTAGGCAAGATTTCACATGCTTTTGTTTACCTACCAGTAAGTAGGAATCTGGTTGTTAGTCGATTGGGGATCACTTTTCCGGGAATAATATGCACTTACATTTTTAAAAAAACTATATAATTTGATCACTCAATCCACGGCAGTTTGTGGGACACTGATGTGCGCAATTGGCTGCCGCATTTCACCCACAAAATATACAGTCAACTCACTTGACAGTGTACTCTGTGGAGCGCTTTGAGACGTCTCGAAGACGGTTGTCTTCACACTGTTCACATCCTGAAGTCTTTCGCCCATTAAGAAATGGCAATATCTCTGGGTGAGCCGCTCACTTCGGGAGTGACCATCGCATCAGTGTCAATCCGGCAAAAAGGCATCACTCTGCCCTTTGCCACCTTCTAAGCAACGGAAGCAACAACAACAACAACAACAGCTTCTATTCGCCTGTAAGCAGAAGAAAGCGAGCAGCTTGTCTTAGAGTCAGTCACTCGAGTGAAGACGCGCACACACAGACGTTCCCCAACCAAACCCAAGTAACGCGTCCGCTCCCCTTAGAAAACGACGCAGGTGTTCACACACACACACACACACACACACCTGGCAGGGACTGCGGGGTCCGCAGTCAGAGAGAGAGATGCAGCGCAGGAGCTTTGCGCCTTGTTGCTGACCGCCTCTGGGACGCACGCAATTTCCTGGTGTGTATTTGCTGCTCTGCGCTGCGCTGCGCTGGGACTCGGGGCCACAGCCACAGCGCCGCAGCGCCGCCTCTCTCACTGTGAGCTGCTGCTGCCCCCACTCAGGTGCGAGTGTGCAAAGAGGATTGCAACACACACCGCGTCGGGGAGGAGTGTGTGTGTGTGGGTGTGGGGGGGGGCGGGGGGGGGCAGTCAATGATGCCGTGACCACAAGAGGATTTAACATAGACGCGCAGTAAAAACAACAGAGGAACTCCCGATAACTGGGGGTCGCAGGAATGCAAAGCGCAGAATGTCAGCAGTAAAATTGTTGAGCAATTGACTGACATTGTCTGCAACTCCATTTACTCAGACTCTGGATCCAGAGTCGGCTTCAGTGACAGAGGGTCCAGTCTGGGATTTGGAGAGAAAAAAAACACTCTAATTCCACTGGGAATGTCTCTCACAGAGAAGAATTCTGAGCAAAATCTTACTTTTTAATTTGAAGATGTACATTGGCTTGAATTTAAATTTCTCAGTGGGATTTTTGACTTAATTAAACGATGAAGATATCACATGATTTTTACAGGAATTATCAGAGGTCCTCTGATGGCAGATGTTCAGCTGATGGGGGCTCTCTGGTCTGGGGGTGGCAGAGATGGTAGGAAGGCAGGAATTGAATCATAGAAGTGATGTATAAGGCAGAAGCGAGGAAAACGATTCAAAAATGTTTTAGATTTATTTGAACATCATTTTGTTATTTTTCAATGCAATGCGCAATGCCACAGTGCAAATTCCTGATGTCGCAAAAAATTATAATCCTGTCAACTGGATTTATTTCAGGGTCACCGTCATGTGGCGGCTTGTAAATGTGCAGAAAATGGTTAATATAACCAAAACAATAATATGATCGGCTTGCTTTCAGCGCCTTGGGATGTCCTCCCGACGTGAAAGGCGCTCTATAAATGGAATCTTGTTGTTGTTGTTTACAGACCTCTCTGTGTCTCTCGTTGCTAAATTATTTCCGAGTTCCTCCAGACTTTAAGCTTCCAGCTTTTAGTAACCATTGGTACTCAGAAGCTCACGAATACCAATATTTTATACGTGCCCCCGAATGACCCTCTGCACTTATCTCCCTAACATTGCCTGTTAATTTCCTGCAACAAAATTCCTTCAAGACCACCAGTATGTTTGAAAACTCTGCAGCCTTCAAATCCTGGTCTATGATTCACCCTCACCTGCACATGCTGCCGAATCCATCCATTGGAATATTTTTTTGGTCACTTACCTGCTTTCAGATTTTGTCTTTTTACTTTCACACAGTTTTCAAATAATGTAGTATAATAATAATAATAATCACATTTGATATTGATCCATTCACGTCGGGAGGATGTCTCAATGCACTTCATACAGTATACTTCAAAGTGTAGTGACTGTGTACTATATAGGAGACACGACAGCATGTTGGGTGGGGCGAGTGAAATGTAAGGATGGTTGTTGGACAGGTCTACCCGATCAGCCGTGTCCTAGAGATTATTGTATGTTAATCTTTCATTGATGTTCAATTTTCATTGATGCCACTGTCAAAACAATGGTAAGGACAAACCAACGAATTGAATGAATGGAGCTTAGGCTACAGCAAAACTTAGGGTTTACTTTTTAAAAACTAGATTGTCACCTCTCTAACTCAGTGAGACTGTACACAATCACTCAAATAACATTCATGAAAGTTGACTAAAGATGGTATAAGGGGGTAGAACACAATGAACACATTCCCCCCCCCATTTCTGACATTGACACCCAGAGAATAGAAAGCGATCAATAATTTCACTGCTAATTCCATCCCCAATTACTCAACTCCGTGTTTCGGTAGTAAAATTTTGCCAGTAGCAAAATTATTTTACTTGATTAACTTGCCCTTTGCTGGAATTACCACAAGATTAAAAGGAGTCAGTCAAAAAAATGTAGCAGCACATTTACCACCTGCAGGAATTTGTGAGTCAGAACAATTCACATGGAGGAGCTGTGTGTATGAGAAGGCAGGAATCAAATGATAGGTTCAGATCACATCATAAATCATAAGAGTGCAGCTTGAGCTGCTTATATTTATGAACAGAATCCTAGATGGGGTTGGATAACAGTCTCTAACTCAGAGACTGGCAGTTATCCAATATTTTTGATAATATTGAAAGGCCGGTGACTTTTATTTTATATTTTTGACAAATAGTAATGATGAGTAGCTAGTTCAGTATCACATGTCTTCAGTTAAGTAGTGCCAATGGACTACGGGTGCAAAGCTATTTTTGATTATGCTTTTATATGTAATCATTATCTTGTATGTCATTTACGTGAAACCCAGGTCTCTCGCTTGCGAAGCGAGTTCTCTAACCACTGAGCTACATCACTCTACTGTAGGTTTAAACTTATAATTTAAAACAAACCAAAATGAGATTAAAATCCCCCCCCACACACACACACACAAACTCCACAATATGTATGACACATAGTGAGTTGAATCTGCATATTCAAGTGAGAGTTTTAAAAAAACTCACAAGGATTCCCAATTATTTTGTTAGTTTAGTATAGAATGATGTAGGATTATTTATGCCGGTGGTGGAGGGGATCTTTGTGACTATCCTGATGGATCACAATGGTCTTTTCCTGTCCTGTTAATTCCTACATTCCTATGTGTGGATATTGAATGAGGACAGCATCAGGCTCAGCTATGATGCTCCCTTCATGGATGAGTAGCTGTGACATGGCTATGAACATTCACACATGAAAAATGGTAATTTGGCAAGGAACCAGATGGACACTATTGCCTGTGAAACCATACAATAGCATAAGTCAGCATCTTCAGCAAAAGAGGGAAAACTGAATTAAGGAAAAAAATACTTCCGTTTTTAATGATGTTATCTGAAGCTCCTTGATAAATTTGTTACTTTTAACCATTCTACATGTAAAAACTCCGTTATTTATTGTTTCCCGTATTCTGTGTTACTGATTTCATAATCATAGTTGCTAATCTCACAAATTATATCATATAATTATATAATATACACAAAATATACAGTCAATTTACTTTGCAGTACATTCTGTGAAGTGCTTTGAGATGTCTCAATGACATGAAATATGCGCTATATCAAATGCAAGGATTATTTATTATTTATAATTTTTAAAAAATCTCTGATATAAACAGTTTGCCAATTATTCCAAAATAAACAAAATATTAGAAAAGAATTGTAATAGGTATATTGAATATTTATTTAGCTGGTTTAGAAAGGAATAAAGCATTTTTGCGAAAAGATAAAAGGAAGATTATTTGGGGAGGACCAGTAGACTGTGAAATGCTTTGTTTGAACTCAATATAGTGCTCACTCACATCCACAAAGCAGGAACAGCTTTAAAGAGATCATGCTTTCAATTAATTTGATCTGAAGAGGAATGTATCATGTTCTCCCGATGTGAAAGGTGCTTTATAAATGTAATTTGTTGTTGTTGTTAATCCAAACAGTTAATCTTCAGAATCCTAAATGTAGTCTGAAAAGGAATAAGTTATCCAAACTGTTTTGTTTTAATTCAAGGCACCAATGCAAGAAGTAAGAGATTTGTAAGAATTCAGATTAATTACAGTTATTGCCTCTACTCTATGGTCAGATTGTAGATTGCAACAACCCATGTTGTCATGGTTGCGTATCTTCATTGATTGGAATTTATGTGTACCCATTAATTCTCCACTACAGCTCTCTCGTTCAAAGACACAAAGGTTCATTTTTGGTTTTACGAAGCATTTAAATCCATCAACATTTGGAAAAGAGTATTTTACCTGGAGGTTTGTGGTTCTGCCTCCATATTTCTGCCGTCTTTTCCTGTCTTTTCCTATGTGTGGAAAGAACATAGTTGTTGGTTGGATGTTCTGGTTTGTGCTTAAACTCAGCGTCTTCTGAATCTGTGGATGATTTCTTTTTCAGAAAACTAAACTCCACTTTCCATACTATGGTATTTTGTTATTCATAACATTGTGCGAGACACTTGTACATGAACATGATAATGTCAGAAGAGGAGTGGGAGAAAACATATGCTTTGTTGGATAAGGTCAACAGGCAGGGCGAAACCTTGGGCAAGTTTCCTTACTCCACACGCCTAATAATAATCCCTCCAAAAAAAACAAAAAACAATAATAAATTGGTCATTTTCAATCTACGACTGTTTGTGGGACATTGCTGTGCGCAATTGGCTGCCGCGTTCGCCCACAAATATACAGTCAATTCACTTTACAGTGTGTTCTGTGAAGCACTTTGGGATGTCCTCCTGACGTGAAAAGCGCTATATCAAATGCAAGGATTATTATTATTATTATATTATAACGTGTGTCGTTGTTTGTACAAATTTCAATAAAAACCTTTAATTCTTTCTGAGACTCTGAGCAATTCTAACATGATACTTTTGTTGTTTTGTTCTGTTTTGTCTGAGCCGGCCATAACCCTGAAAATAAATATACCCTGAAAAAATGAATTATTTCAATATTTTATATCTTTAATCATATGCTTAGCTGTTATTTCCTTTTCTGATGTATGCCTTTTTATTTCTCGATTTCATATCTTCTTCCTTTGGTTTATTCCTCTCCTTGGCACACTGTAAGGTGGTGGGGGAGGTAAAGAAGTGGGTTGATCTTATGGAGGCTGTATGGTAAATACTCAGTGGCTTACTGAGGTTACACTAAGGATACAAATATAATAATAATAATTATAATCCTTGCATTTGATATAGCACTTCATCACGTTTTCATGACGTCTCAAAACGCTCACAGAATATACTATATATTGAATTGACTGCATATTTTGTGGGCACATTTGTAACCAATTGCGCAGAGCAGTATCCCACAAACAGCCGTTGATTCAGTGCCCAAATTATTGTTTTTAATTTTTGGGGGGGATTATTACCCCTGGAAAAGCAATTTGACAATCAACTAACAGCCGGGTTCCTACTTACCGCTAGGTGAACAGAGAGGTGTGGAGTAAGGAAACTTGCCTAAGATTTCACCCTATCTGGGAATCAAGCCCAGGTCCTCTCACATGTGAGGTGAGTGCTCTAACCAATATGCTACAGGAATCCTTAACTATTATATAACAGTACTGTTAACTGTACAAGACTAAAGGATATCCCTTTATACATGGAGATTTTTCCCCAATGAACTGGATATCTTTGCATTGCTGATAACTCTAGAACAAGCCTATATTCTATTATACAAGTCGACATTTTATAAACACAAGTATCGATGGCTGTTAGCACTGATTATTCTGCTTGTAATTTCTAACCAAGTAAGAATAAATGCATTTCTAAGTTAAGCTTGATTCTGATCAAATCACATTTCAATGTAACCATTTATATACTGAACATAAAGATTTGAACAAAGCAGAAGCCTTTATTAAAGTGTATTCTGTAGTTAACATGTAGTATTAATATATTTAATAGAATAACTAAATAACAGTGAAAAAAGATTCAAGCTTGTACAATTAAAAAAATCATCCAATAGAGGGAGCAAAACTGCCACAATTACTCATAGGTACTGCACAGTTACTGAAAATAATAAACTAGATGCAAAATGTCATGGATTTACACATACAATTCTGTCAACACATGAACCACTACATTAGTCTCATGTCATCTGTGCAAATGTTAGCAGCGGTGAAGTATGAATCATAATATTATTTTTGTTTTTGATGTCATACAGGATGGTGACAGCAGATTTATTGCACATAGACCTGATTTGGCAGCTTTCAGTGTCTCTAATGACATTTGTTTTACCATAACAGGGCTCTCGCTTGCACCGAGTCACGTGTTGAAACATCTCGTGCTTTAGACTAGAATGGTAAAAATGCTCACCCTTTCAATAGAGGACACCGGCCTTCAGTCATGCTCTAGACTACTTATGTAAGATCTGTTACTGTACGATTCATTCTGTAACACTGTAATAAAAGCATACTGCACAGTAAAACAACATTTTCATTTGGTTTGTGTGTTTAACTGGATTAAGATGTTGTATTATATCCATGGTACTTCATCCCCTGTAAATTCTGAAAATAATATGGCTATGAAGCATGCGTTCACTCATCAGAATGTACAGATTATTTTTCAGTAATTCTGCACCCTCAATGCCTGACGAGTTCTCTGACACCTGCTATGTCACGCATCAATTATTCTGCACTACTGGTGACTTCCTCACCTGTGCAGTTCACTCTGATCTGCCACCAGTTCATTTCTATGAAGAAACCAAGTAATTTGTATGTACCTTGTATGTATTAACAAAATAAAAGGTGGTATTTGATTTGAGGGACGCATTACAAACATCTACCAAATGTTCTTTCTGTCACAGGAAGTGAATGGTTCTCACAAGAAAAATTAACTCACAGAAAAATAAACTCAAAACCTCAGAATGGGTAAGAAAACATTCAGGTTCCCTCTCTTCATAGGCTCTAGTCTAACATGTACCAGCTTTGTTGGATATACTGGCACTGCCATTTGTGCCTAACATTTCACAAGAATTCATATTAGTTTTGCTTTAATTCATAGTGTTCCAGTGTTAGCAACCTTTATCTTCCTGTGAACGTATTTGAACATGTCGATAGCAACAGTCCTGATTGTACCTGTCAAATTGTCTGACAGTAATTTGAGAAGCAGAAGCAGTTTGAGATGTTTTGATGTTATTGGTGCTACAAAAGTGGAAGTTCTTCTTGCAAATCCAGTAAAACTTGAATATAGAATGAACTGTTGAAGTCTACATAGTATAAAGTAGCAACTGCCCACAACAAAATATGGGAATGACTGTAGACAAGCTCAAATAGAGACGTATATTTTTAGGCAGCTTTTGAAGGCAGATAGAAAGGGGGCATGACTGAGAGAGGGAGTTCCAGATGGTTGGGATATAAAATGTAATATAGTGCCTTTCATATCAGAAGGAAGTCACAAAGCACATTCACAGAGTTAGTTGGTCAACTAAACTGGGGAACGGGAGCTGAGCTGATGAGGAGAAGATGCAGTGGCTGCTGATGGTGGGAGGGAGGACTGGGGAATACACACCTGAGCTTGCCAAGCAGAGGGGGCGAGCTGAAGAGTGAGAGAACACCATTAAAACTATCCTGAAAACTAAACAGGGAGTTGAAAAATTAGGTAATAGGAAACGCCTAGCAAACCACAAAAAAACGCTTAGTAGACAGACACATCCCGCCATGCATTGCTCCTCAAAGCATAGATCATCAGGACCAAAATAATATTATTGACTATTTAATGTCACAAAACAAACACACATGTATAATCTCATCTCTATCCAGCTCTGGACTGTGACAAATGTTTGACTGACCTTGCAATTCACCGCTAGTAAGAACAAAACAGATTACCACACTGCACATTCACTCCATCTTTGGCCTTAATTTTATTAATATTATTAATATTTATTAATTTTTTTTATTAATTAATTTATTAATATTAATGAAGCATTCCTCTGTGTTGTCATCATGTGTATATTCACTATTCTCTCAGACTCCAGAAATGTTCAAAACATTTAGAAAACTGTTTCAGAACAATGACACCAGTTTCTTCTTGCTAAATTCCTAAATGTGAAATGTGAAACTGGTTGCATTGACGACAAAGAAATAGTTACGGTAACTTCTATTAATATGAACTGCATGCTTATTAAGATTCATATTTTAAATGTACTCTGTCTTCCTCAATTTCTTGCCATTTGGGAACCAATAGTCATCAAGTTCCACTTTCCATTTCATTGTCTAAGATGTAAAGACTCCCAGCAAAATGCCGATTGCTGTGTTGATTATATTCTTTAAACAGGAACTGGGTCTAATAAGATTTGAGAGAATAGGGATGGTAGGGATGGAGATGAGTAAATGCTACCTAAAATGCAAAGATTCCTTTTGCTGCTAGGACTGGTGGTGCTCCCTGTTGAGGACAACAGATTAGAGTTGGATAATAGAGCTGAGGATGGGATAGTGATTTGGAGGTTTACCAGACTGGAAGTGCTATGTAAAACGTAATTGATTCAGAGTCCTCAACAGCAATACATTGAATATCATCTGCAGAGGGGCTTGACTTGATGGGTCAAATGGTCTTTTCTCATTTCATGCTGTCTTATGTCTCTCATTGTATCACGTTCCACTTGAGAATCTTAACAAAGGAAGCATTCTTTCACATTTGGCTTATTTGACACAGAAAAGCATCAAAATAGGAAAGAAATTGTATTAACCATGGTTGTAAATAATGAAAACATTTTTTTCAATTTTTAGCAGGCTGTATCAATATCAAGCACGCTCAGATTAAATTTACAGTAAATCTGCCTCAAACCTAACTATAGCGCAGTACTGAAGTTTTCTTTTTCATGTCAATAATTAAAATGAACGTCACAGGTAATATACTACCATTATCTTAACATTAAAGAGTTGTTGCCTGAAATCTATTATAAAATATCTTTTAGTTCTGCATAAATCCTGGTATATTAAGTAAATGCTATTTACATGTGCGTAATAAGCATTATGCCATCAGTGGAGGGTATATATAATAATACATTGAATTGTAGCAGACAGCAAAACATAAAGCAGTGTGAGATTTGCACTCTGGGTCTAAAGATGGATTGGTTGCAACTTCCACTCATATAAAGAATTATGTATTATATTTATACTAACCTATGTGAAAGAAGAAAGGAAACTACTTGAAATATAGATCAATAGATGGATAAAATGAGGGAGAAATGACTGTTCTTTGCACGTTTCTCGACTCTCTACCCCCTCCTCGCTCCCTCCCTTCCCTCCCCTCCCCCCTGCTCGGGTCCTGACCCAACTGTCCAGCGACTTGGGACGTCCTCCCGACATGAAAGACGCTCTATAAATGAAATGTTGTTGTTGTTGTTCTGCTTGTGTGATGCTTTCTAGGTGACATTCACCATTGAAAGTGTTGCTTCTCTTACAGCTTACTATACAGATAATCAAATTTATCTTCATCACAACTCTCAAACTACTGCAAAAACAATGATAAATTTGCAGAATAATTGAAAGAACGAGAAGCAATTAATCTTTATTACTATATGTGTACAGGGTTTTGGGATTCCTCCTGATGTTCCTCCCTTATTAATACAGTTGGGATTTCTGCTCCAAAACAAGCTAGTAATGCACAATTGTTTTTTTGAAAAAAAAAGCATTTTAAGCATCAGGTTTTGTAAATAATTTAATAATAAAAAAGCCCATAGAAGCATTTCTAACTGCGACTGACATGCATGATTAGTTCAGTGTTCCAATACTTATGGAAATTGCAGCATATAGATCTGTCCTTTCATTTCGACTGGCTGTTACACTTTTCTATGTATTCCAACTTTACCCCCACTTTAACTCTAAATGGATTTCTTTAATCTGTTTTCCTCTTCACAGAAAACACAAATTAAAGCTTGTCGTAAACCGATTACACTCATGAAGAAATTCCACCTAATTCCAAATTTGCTCTACTTATGCAGCATTTTGGAAATGTGCAGAATGTGACTAATTGTTGAATTCAGTTTTCGGTGGTTCTTGAATGAACTTACAGAAAATGTATTTAAAATTAAGGGTGTGTCTAAGAATTTTCCAAATTCTGATTGATTTGAAATACTTTGTAAACAGAGAAAGTCTAGACCCAGGTGGAATTTCTTCCCAGACGAAGAGTAGTGCATTACCAGAACAACAATAACAAATTACATTTGTATAACACCTTTCACATCAGGAGGAGTTAAGGAAGGAAAATATTAGCGTGATTATTGACCATTCATTGATGGTGTCTGGAAACCATGAAACAGCGTTCAACAAATCTAATCAAATACAGTACTGGGATATACCCTAAAATATATCAGATCATAATTCGGTCCTATTTACATTTAGATAGTGTCTTGACAACCTATTCTACCAGCTTGGAGCGAATGACAAGCCTACATACAGCAAGCAGTTATGGATTTTCTAGCATCTGGCATATTTGTGAAGCATGAATAACCACAAACTAGTCTCAGTCACAAAAAAAATGCTGATTAAACATTAGAAAAACTGTCTCTGTCACTGGGTAAAATAACCCTTTGAACTACTCAGTCAACTAATCAACGCTAAAATGTAGAAGATGACACAGAACTCCAAATTATGCCATTTTGTAGCACTCTGACAATTCACTGTGGTTTCAAAGAACCAGGAACTAGTCATGTCTTGTTAATATGTCTTGTAGTGAAAACAATAATGCAGCTTTTTCTGGATTTAAATTAGGTTTTGTTTTTTGAAATTTAATCCCTAAATAAATTGACAAGCCAGGCTAAATCTATTCCAGTGTTTCTTTACTGTAGGTTAAATAAATCATGATGAATAGATGTTGTGACAGCTTGCAAAATTGTGCAGCCAATTGCTTTTATGGGTTACATCATCTTTATTTTTTCCCTGACAGCTGGAGTTTTACAAGTGAGTCCTCATAGTCCTACCCAGTTGGAGGTAACCGCAGTATTCAGTTGCAGCAGATGTTGTTCAAGGACAGGGAAAACAATGGAGATTTTGTTTCAATTAATGTAATAAATGCAATAAATGTAATTTCTCTCTTTGCCTAGAGTGACAATAATTCTTATACATATGATTAATATAATGTATAATATAACCATAATCATTTTCACTTGATTAGCGAGCTCGCTAACCACTACACTACAGGACTCTTTAATACTAGAGGTAAAGGGTTGATCCGGGTAACATTGACCAGTTATCCTTAACACCCAAAATAGATAACCTTTTAGAAGCAATAAACAGGATAACATCAATAATCACTCAGATAGGTGTGGGTTACTTAAAAACAGCCAAAATGGATTTGGAAAAAGGCAAGTCTTGCTTGACAAATTTAACAGAGGTCTTTGAGGGAAAAACAAGAGTATTGATAAATACAGTACTTGTTGTGGTTTAGGGTTTTCAAAAGATAAAGCGCTGCATAGGAGGCTTCTTAAAAAAACAAATACATAGCTGACTAAATACCATAATTAACAGAATTCTGTAATAACAGAAATGTGATAGCATGGACAGAAAGTTGCCAAAAGGACACAAAACAGAGTAAGGGTAAATGGATGTAAACAGCAACATGGCCCATGGGTCAGTGAGAGAACCATTGCTTTTCTCGATTTATAAAGATGATAATCTGAACTCGGGTATAAAGGGCACAATATTACAATTTGTAGATGACACCATTAGGAGGCCTGGCTGATTGTGATTCTTAAGAGGACTCTAAGTGACTTGAAGAGGACAGGCAGAATACTGGATTGGGCAGATAGATGGCAGATAAAATTTAATGCAGAAAGTGTAAGGTGATATATGTGGCTTCAAAAATAAGGAAAATAAATATGTATTAAGGTACTATGTTTAGATACATTTTATATGCCAATATTTTTGTTTATACCAATATCTTGATACCAACTTTTTTAATACATGTCATGTGGTTCTGTATACTATTAACCAGTTATGTCTGGCATTATTCATAACTGAATTACTTTGTCACTTTCGTAATTAATGTACTTCACTCGCTAGGGCTGTGGAACAATATCGGAAACAAATGGCAATAAGTTCAACTGAATTTTAATTTAAGTAAACGACAGCAGAGGCTATAAAAATAAAACATTGGCCATTATAAGTACAAGGCAATAATTGAATCTTGGAATTAGGATCACAGTTAAAAACATTTGATCTTCATACTTGTGATTTACAACATCGTTAACTGCCTTTGATTCCATCTCTCCTTGCTTGCTGTATGTTATTATATTTGCAACAATAACAAAATCAATTTACATTTATATAGCACCTTTCATATTGGGAGGACATCTCAAAGCACCTAACACAGCTGACTGGGAGTCACAGTGATAATAATTATTATATCGCTTCATAATTTATTTGAAACTGAATTGCACTTATTCCCCTTACAAGGAGAGCATATTATCAGTTGTTTCTGCTCTAATAACAAAGTAACATTAACCCAAAATTCATCTTATTGCTTGCTTCCTCGCTCTAACGATCCAATATTATGATCATTTAATGATCATTTTTTTTACATTGTTTTTGCAGTCAACCTTTTGAACCAATGCAAAAAGCAGCCATCCATCTCCAGCTAAAATGATAAATCATAGGAGTTTGTGAATAAGATCATCTAAACATTTTTACACTATAGTACAATCAATAAGAAAAAGGAAATAAATTCCCTCTTCTCTACTTGCTAATGCATCAATGTGGCCTATGAAGTCTGGTTACTATTACTTTGAATTTGAGTAAGTGCAGTTTCACTAATAAATTGTGTAGAGTTAATACCACATCCTCAAACTTCAGTTACAAGCTACTGTCAATGTTCCCTGGCAATTGTTTTGACAAAAGAATGTTTGTGGCTTAATAGGGTACAACTCAGAGGCAACTGAGATGAGGACAAATCTCTCTCAAAATTGATCATGGTGACTGCTGAGAAAAGAAATCTCCCTGGAGAATGTATAATTGTGTGCCAACAGGCAAACCAGAGCTTTCTCTGTGCATTAGGCATGCTCAAATGACTCTCATTCAGCAACTGATCTCTCACTACAGAAACATTTTTAACCACTCCCAATTATTTTCTCTCTGCTTCTTTTCCTTCCTTGTTATGAACATTCAGCTAGGATTCAAATTCAGATTGTCTGTGTCCAATGAGCTTGTCATCTTTCAATTAATTCTCTTATTGTTTGCATTGGCTTGTTATTCTTAATTCCATAATTTTACCATATTCACCAAGCCATATTCACAAGGACTTCTTCATGAGGACTGAATGACTTCTACACTTCCAACCATTATGGACACTTTGAGTCATTTTGATTTTACGATACGATCAAGGTATGTGTTTGTTGTTTTTGTGTTGATTTCTACATTTATAAGGAATGCAATTAGACATCCAGTGGGAACTCCCCCACGGAAGTAGATCATGTTTCAATGGTGTTCCCGTGGAATTGGTTTTATTTAATACCGGAAGATGTTCCCATTTGTATGCAGATTCCATATTAAAGAATCATCTTGGAAACCCGGCATTTTAGATCCCATTGACCTTTAAAATAAAATACTGTAAACTCCATTTGAATAAATGCTGATATATCTTATGCAGTTATAAAATTCAAAACTAACAAAAATGCAAAAATAAATATTACTTTTTTTACTTTTTAAGAGACTTAAAGCAATCATTATTTATGCCTGTTTAAAGAATCAGCCCACATGTATGTCACTGCAATATAAAAATGATTTTTTAGCCAACATACCAAACCAATGAAACATGTCTGAGAGTCAATGATAGCACAGAAACTTAAGCCAGGGTTGCTGCACAGGACCACACATTATTCAGGCTGATATTCCAATTTAACACATAAGGCATTGAATATATTTCCCTCTCTTCCTAACCAACTTTGTCATCACATTTAGCTTAATCTGACTTAATTTAAAATTGCTTGAATATTTAGCTATCCATCAGTTTCTGTGAGCCAATTTACCATTTTACCATTTTTGTGTGTTTTTTTACTTTTATTGTCAAATTTGTTTTCTAAATGCAATATCATGCTCCCATGTTATCTCAAGGGAGTAAAACCAAATAGATTTGGGGGTCATTCTCTCCTCGCTGGCCTTCCCGGCACCTCCCTCCACAAGCTGCAGGTCATTCAGAACTCTGCAGCTCGCGTACTGTCCCGCACCAGGCTTCGCGACCATATCACTCCCACCCTCGCTTACCTCCAATGGCTTCCCATCCCACAGAGGATCGAATTCAAGATCCTCATCCTCACCTACAAGGCCATTTACGGCCTTGCTCCCTCCAACCTCTCCGACCTACTATCCCCCTACCTACCTGCCTGTACCCTCGGTTCCTCTGGCTCCGGTCTGCTTCACATCCCCGCCCCAACCGCCCTACCATCGGTGGCCAGGTCTTCAGCCTCTCAGCCCCTAGGCTCTGGAACTCTATCCCCCAGTGCCTTCGCCTTGCTTCCTCCCTTTCCTCCTTCAAGGCCGGTCTCAAAACCTTTCTCTTTGACCGTGCCTTCAGCTCCCCTCTCGACTCTCTACCCCACTCCTCGCTCCCTCCCTTTCCTCCCCTCACCTTGACCATTTCCCACCTGCTCGGGTCCTGACCCAAATGTCCAGCGCCTTGGGACGTCCTCCCGACGTGAAAGGCGCTCTATAAATGGAATCTTGTTGTTGTTGTTGTTGAACATCACTAACAATACTGGCTTCTGTAACTCATTGCTTTCTTTTATGATGCAGAAACACATTTTAAGTAAGCGTTTCATTGGAAAATAAATTATAAATGAAGAATGAAAGGTTACTTTTTTTTAGTAACCACCTTGTTATTTGTTATATTTGATCTTTTCATTAAATACACACATTGAATATGCAGTATTTCACTAAATCCATGTGTTTATGGATTCCTTTACATACCAACCAAGTAAAAAGAGCAGTGTAATAATAATAATCCTTGCATTTGATATAGCGCTTTCACGTCTTCTAGACATCTCAAAGCGCTTCACGGAATATATTGCAAAGTGAATTGACTGTATATTTGTGGGCAAAATGCAGCAGCCAATTGCGCACAGCAGTATCCCACAAATAGTTGTGGATTGAAGTGACCAATTTATTATTGTTTTTTTCTTGAGGGATTATTATTAGGCGTGTGGAGTAAGGAAACTTTCCCAAGGTTTCGCCCTGCTGGGAATCGAACCCAGGTCTCTCGCTTGCAAGGCGAGTGCTCCAACCACTGAGCTACAGGACTCCACGTGCATGTTAAGTTGGGCTGCCCACAAGGAATTATCAGATTCTTCAATCTTGCACTGTAGAGAAACTGTCACATTCCACTACATTAAATATACATTTGGCTCAGAAACTGAGGGGACAAATAATCTTCAACATAAATGTGAAAATATGTGATCGGGCGTGTGGCCAAGGTGAGTTAACCTTATAACATTGAGGGGCAATTCTCTGATCATTATTAATTTGAATAACTTTGGTGGGTGAGTGCATTATATTCTCTGCTGGTCAGTACATTTACCGAACTGGTTGAGTTTGCATTAGGAAAAGGTGAGGTACTTGGCAACAGAAGGTCAGAATTAAATCAATCCTGTGTGGCCATCTCAATAGTTCAGTTCCTCAGTCAGGTGGTTCTGCACCACTCCAGGGCACTGTTAATGGACGACCAGCCAGCCTGGGTCATCAGTAGGCCTTGGAGAGGCCTGGGAGTAGCTCACTCTAATCCTGCAAGAGAAAGACTAATGGGTACGGTGTTCCCTGCTGGAAAAGCAGCAGAAAGCTTGCCAAACAGTGCTATGACTGCCAAGCTGTGTAGTTTTACTGCTTCAGAAGTACTGCAATGCAACTTTGGGGCCCCGAAGCTTTGGCTTTTGCCAAATTATAACAAATACCGGAGTTACATAAGCAAGATGAAAGAGTACACATTTCTTGCCAAATACAGGGAGATGTCCATATGTAAGTGGCATACATTCAGTTGATTTGGATACTCAAGTATTATGATAGGTTTCCTCATATGTCAGCCAGCTAACCCAAAAGAAAATACAGAAAATACTGGAAATGTACAGCAGATTGGTCAGAAAGATAAAAGACATTTCCGGTGTGGTCATTTATCAGACAAAAATTGGCTGTAAAACTGTTATATGTGCTAAAATTCCAGTCAGTGTTAGTGTAGCTTGGTTTGACAAAGTCAATTGTAATGGAAGGAATCCCATTAGCATTCAACATTGCTAAAAGCTCCAGACATAACGCCAACCAGAATTTCAGCCCATACTTTTCTTACTTAAGGAGAAGCAGCTGTTAAGGATTGACAAAAAGAGCTGAGATTAGTCATGTTTTTTCCTCAGTTGAATTTCAATGAAACAGTCAGCTGCAGATGGCCATTTAATAGTCTCCCATTTTGGATTACTGCTCGTGTGAAAAAGGGTATTCATTTGTATTTCATCGATTACATTATGGTTTGCAAAAGAAGTAAAAAAAACACACACGCCTCTTATAATATTCAAATATATTGGGTGGAAATTGACCCTGCAAATTTTCCCACCTCATGTAGTACATCTAATGTTAATTATGTGTAGGATGAATGCAAAGGAAGATTCATTTTATCCCTTTTGTGTCTACAGTCTGTTCTAAAATAATCATTATTGACAGTGATTCCTATTTGAACAATTAATAAATTATAACTGTATTGCGTCGGCTGCATAATCCATTGGGAATATAGAAATGGAAGACTGGCATCATTTGCTGCCTTGAAATAGATCTTCTCGGTATTTGATTCTGAAGAAACAATGATATACTGTTGAGAAAGTCAAATGTAGTTCCAGAACAAAGACTTCATCCATCTATTTATGAAACACATTTTTTAAGAATTTCCTTGCACTTAAAGTTGTTTGATGTTTATTTTTACTATGTTATTTTCTGTATTGATTTAAATAACTATCGACCAAAAATAAATGTTTTCTGAAAAGGGTGTGCATATTTTAGAATTTTGTTTCCAAAAAACATTAGCTCCATAACCTGGCATTTCCTAGCATGCCAACAGCAGATTGATTCTTTTTCTCATTAGCTTTTGTCCCTCATTCTCCTTTTCTCAAACATTTTTCACTATTTTTTTCCTTCTCCTGAGGTATAGTGCCACAGACACTGTTTTTTCACTACTTCATTACCTTATTCATGTTCGAGCTTGGGGAACGAATGCTAGAACTTTATTTAACTCCAGGGAGTATTACAGTCGTGCCTGATCCAGTATCAATTGACAGAAATACATGCACACATTCCGGCAGGGATCCCAAGATAGGTATCAGGAGCAGGAACCCTGACTGATTTTCCCCATAAAAACTTGAGCCACCAAGGCCAGTGTTATTGCCCCTATTGCTGGCTATTGAGATCAACTTCCTAAGCGAAACCTTGGGTAAGTTTCCTTACTCCACACGCCTAATAATAATCCCTCCAAAAAACAAAAACAGTAATAAATTGTTCATTTTCAATCCACGACTGTTTGTGGGATACTGCTGTGCGCAATTGGCTGCCGCGTTCGCCCACAAATATACAGTCAATTCACTTTACAGTGTGTTCTGTGAACGCTTTGGGACGTCCTCCCGACGTGAAAAGCGCTATATCAAATGCAAGGATTATTATTATTAAACACATAACAGAGGATCAACCTCCGACTTTTTGATTCTAGATGGCTTGGACATTCACTCAATAAATGCTTTGGCTCATCAGAGGAAGCTGAACCATTGGCTGATTTTTAATTATTTTCCTTCATTTGCAGTGTACGATTGTTCCACTGAACCACACAATTATAGGAAATAGGAACAGGAGGAGACCATTCAGTAAACTGAACCTACTCTAACACTTTATCAAATTATGACAGATTTTTAAATCCCATTTCCTTGCTTTTCTCCATACCTTTTTTATGCAGGAGTACAACAGTGCCACTATTAAGATTCCCAAAGGCCCCACCAATGTACATTACTCCAATCTTTAACGTGTTGTGTCTCGTCCACAACCTCAGTGTTCATGTAATATAATCATTTACTCCTCACCTCCCTTTTTTGAAGCTTTAGAACCAGGAAATAGCCCTTTCAAACCATTGATCTCATGTGAGTCAATTTCCTCTTCTGTTCTTAGCACTACTTCCTGCTGGCCAAATAAACTAATGAAAATTGACTGAATAATGTTGCAATGGTACTATCTGCTCAGTAATATTGAAATAAACTTCTTTTATACCCAATCCAAAGAGTTTATTTAAATGAAAATGAGAATGGAGCCCAGACCGTATAGTTTTACATCATAAATGAACACCTCATCACAAAGAACAATAATGTTAAATAGAAGACTATTAAATGGTCATTTATACAGTGCAATGAAACCCACCAGAGAACTGAAAAAGAACATGAGGCGCCCACTCAAAATGTCCTGAAAAGGTTTCACTCATTGCTGAAGTCATGAATAAGGCAGAAATTGAGTTATTTGTGTATATATCTGTACATTGTGTCAATTTTAAGAGTAAGAAATAGTTTTGTTCTATATCATCTAACATTGAAAATTAGCAGTAGCTAATCTTGTTTTTCATAATGTTTTCAAATGTTGAACTAGAAATTATTTTGAAGTCCTATATGAATTAGATGCAACTCTATCTATTACACCATCAGTCCATGCTTTATATCTTTTGTTACATCTGGTTACATGAGTTAATAATCTTTACCTTTGAGGAAGTCTCAAAGCTCTTCACATAATATCCTGTAAAGTGGAGTTACTGTGTATTTTGTAGGCAAATTTCCCCCTCTCTAACCTTTCCCCCTGGTTCTGTATCTGTGGTGCATAAGCATTCTAGTTTTTCATATATATTATATAGATATATATAGCGACATAGAATACATAAACAAGGAGATATTAAATTTGCACAAGACATCATTTAGGGAACAGTCTGGAGTATTCCATGCAGTTTTGGGGCATCTTTTTATAGGAAGAAGATCACCGCAGGAGAGTCTTGAAAAAGTACCATGGTGCACTCAAAGTGAAAAATATTACAAGCAAATTGCCCCCAAAACCCTTGTTGCAATCTTTAGATTGAATCTCAAGTTCTTGTTTGGAACATGAATGTCATTATATTTTTTCAGGAATGATTCCAATTAAGTTTATGTGGTTCACATTAGGTTTAAGTTTCCCATGATATTTACATGGATATCCTTTTATCATGTTTTAAGATTACTTTCCCTGGATAGTGTAATATCTTACTTGCCTTTGCCATGACAAGGGGAGTGGGCTGCACCAGATGCTGTTGTTCTGCATCCAATGCCAAGGCACACCTGTCTGATGAAAGATCCTTTCAGATGCCATGTTATTTGGTCAAATTATGAGGACATAGCCTGTGAGGAATATTCTGCATTCTTTTTGAGAACATAACCTGCACTTGCATCTCGCAATTGGCCTAGACAAAGAAATCTAGTTTAAAGCACTTCAACTATCCTTTTGATCATGGATTTATGAGCTTCATTCGAACAATATAATACAGGATATTGTGGATTATGTAACAATGTTATCAGATAAGATTTGACACCGTATCCATGGTCACCAAGATGCCAGCCATAGAGACTGCCATCTCGCTTGAATAATCTGAGCAAATCCAGTTGGCTCACAATGAAAGAGTCATGTATCAAACCTGAACAGTTGACATAAAGGTAAGTTTGGCTGCCGCATTTCACCCACAAAATATACAGTCAATTAACTTTACAGAATATTCTGTGAAGTGTTTTGAGACATCTCGAAGATGTGATAAAGAGCTATATCAAATGTAAAGATTATTATTATTATGCATATTGTACATTGCACACAGTCTGCATGTACATTAAATTAAATCCTTTTTGATTCATAAAGTCAACTGTAGTAAGTACAACTATCAGGTAACCAAATGTACCTAGAACTGTGGTCATCTACCCACTGTTGATCGACTACCTGTTGCATTACACCTTTTGGGAAATTCATTGGCTGGGCTACTGTGAACTCCTGGATAAAATTCACACATAGTGGATTGTGAGATGTCTATATAATTACCTTAGAACCTGGAGGCAAGTAGATGGCACACATATTCAGGATCGTTCTGGTATTCACAGTTACAGGTAATGCAACTAATGGTTTTCAGTGAATGAAAACAGTGAGGAACCTGCTGTTCTGTCAATGTCAAATGATTGGTAAATACTTTCAACAGGATGACTTGACCTCTAAGTTATTTTCTCCTTTTTCTGTTCTCATGGAGGCAAAGAAGATCACTAGTCAAATGACTCATTGCTACTGCTCCTTAACAGGAGTGTGTACAAATGCTACGTAAACTACATCAAACATAACTTATGACAAGTTTGTATTGTACGGTTCACAGTAACTTGCAGTGAAAAATCACTGAAAAACAGTATAAATCTGATGCGAGTTCCGATTCACATTGGAGCCCTGCAGCCGAGATCATTTTGAGAAGGTGCTTTCACCAGGATATTAATTCACACCGCCTCAATTCATCTTTTGTTCCAAAATGTTCAATTTTCTATGTTATTAAAGATTAGTCGTATGACAAACTTTTTTATAACAGTAAAAAAAATTCTCAGAGCTCTCCATATTCCCCCAGCAAGAATGAAAGGGAAATAGAAATCCAGTTTCCTGTTCGAAAGCTTTCTGCTGCTGGAAGCAATGTAGATTTAACCAAGCAATAGGCTGCAAGAAATATACTGGGATTTGCTGCAGAAAATTGGAGAATGGTTTGTTGCAGCCAGATCTGTTCCTTTATTGCTGGTTTAACTCTTTTTCTAATTCATTGTCTATAACCACATCAAGGCAATGTTTAAAATTGTGGTAATTACATTGAACTGGGGTAACTGTCAAAATAACATTGGAACAAATGCAGTAAACATGATACTAACACTCAGAAAGATCCAACAAGATGACCAGTGAGTGAAACTGCATTGTGGCAATACAGTGATGTGAAGCATGAAGTTGGTTTTATATTTCTGGCTCTACATCAACGGGGCCCACAAAAACAATGACATTTATTCGCAGCGTTCTGCACATGTGTGCCTTGGCACATGATGTATAAAACTGAAATCAGGTGTTTGCCTTTTAAATGTTAGTAAAGAGCTAATCGCAGAATTAATCCTTTAATAATTTTTTTATTTAAAAAAAGTCTGTTCAAAAATCGTGAGCCATCCAAGAACTATGAACAATGGAGCCAAGTCCAACATCGTATCTACTACACTTACACTGTGCTCCTGCAAATAGCACTACTCCTGAAAATATCTCCAGGTGGTCTCAGGAGCAGAGCTTCCATCTGATTTAGTGCTTGGCGTCTGCATTTATACAGCACACTTGGCAACGAATCATTGTGATTCATCATCAAATGTCCGTAAAAATGAAGCACAAGTGAACACAGGTAACGTCCTACAGTGCTGAGGGGAGAAAGTAATTACATATTCTTAACACTGTTCACAGCTCCAAATGTACCTGTACACTAGTTGGTGTCCTAAAGCCAGCAATTTGTACACTGTCTCTTGCATATTACCTTTGGTTTATTTAGAGATTACATTGAATTGAACTTGAACAACTTTACACATTCGATATAATAATTAATTTGTTTAATCATTGCAACAGTTAATTTTGGTTACTGTAGTAGAATATCTATTCCAGACCAAGACTGTTTCCTGAAAAATAATGATCATTACAAACTCTGTCGATAATTTTAATGTCATCAGCTTTCATCGTCCTCCCAAAGTGAAAAGCGCTATATCAAATGCAAGGATTATTATTATTATTATTATCTGATATATTACGATTGTGTGAAAAAACAGTTCATCTGCGTCAAGCAACAGAGCCTTTGTTGTTCATTTGGAATGGAGCCAGAAACTATTTTATATTTATTGTGTGCTTCAGTGCTGGAATACGTTGCTTAGAAATGCATCATGTGGTCACAGCAGTGACGTTCTTGAAAACATTTTGGCTGCTGAAGCTTTGGGTTGACAGGAAAAGGAAGGTCATAAGTCTGTCATTTGGACAGTAAGACACTTTTTTCACATGCAGCTGCAGTTAAATATCTAACAGCTGAAAGTATCGGCAATAAAGAAAATAGTTCTCCAATGTTGAATGTGAAAACAAGCACTGAACTAAATGCGTTTAGAACTAATTATTTGTCATTTTGTTCAAATGTCATTTCAGTTCCAGAATCTAATTCCAATACCAACCAGGATGTAAACATGGTTACAGTAAAATAACTTCAGATCTGACAGTGATGTATTATACATTGCTCCAGACGTCAGTTAAAACAATTGTGCTTGTAAAGTCCTGATGGCATAATATAATATGTTGATTTATATTGCAAATTGCACCTGTTCTAACAATTAGGTAATAAATCACAAGACACCTTCAAAGCAGTACTGGAGCTGACCTTTTAACCAATTGTAATCCTGAATTAAAGTCTGATTTTAGAAACATTAAATAAGTAAAAGCCCAAAAGTGGAGTTCAATTTTCCAATTTGTAAACCATCTGAAAGGCAGTGAATGAACATGCAGGCTTAAGGGGATTCAGCTCCCTCAAAGAAATGTAGAAATGAAATGAATAAAGACACTGTGAACCTTTTTTTTGCCAAAAGACAGAAAAGAAATTGATATAGAGTGGGAGGATCCCAAAACAGTTTCTCCTCTAAGAATTCACAAAGCAAGAAGACATCAAAATAATCAATAAACTTTCATCTGGAGCAGAGAATAAAGCCAGAATGATTATAAAAGCTGGTTCTACAATACTGCAACACATTATGAGTTTATTACTGCAACCTCATAAAGAAAGAAAACTGTAATCCCATCTGTCCACAATAACAGCAAAACATTTTAACACCAAGTATTGATCCATCCATCTTTAATATTAGGCTGCTGAAAATCTGGTCTTCAATGTGGCTCCACATATAGTGGCTAATTCAGCTTTCAAAAGGACATCAACAGAAAGAGCATTAATAACACTGATGATTGACAGACCACAGATGATGGGTCAAAAAGAAATTGCTTTCCTGCTCTCACTTATCTTAAGAAAAACCCTTAAGTTAACCCTTACAGTTACCATATGCTTATTGCTGAGTCCGGCAGCAAAGATTACACAGCACTGCTGCACTCTTTTTTCTTTTGCAACTACAGGGTATGTAATAGTTCATGGGAGACTTATTGCTGAAGTGAGATCATGAGGAAGTTGTAAATTGAATAACAAATTGCCTTGGTAAGAGGAATAGAGAGTAGTTGCCAACTACAATATTTTCAGAACATAAACAGTTCACGATCACACAATTGGTTTGGATGAAGAATTATTTGGGGAGGACAAGTTTGGAGGGGCTATGGGGAGAGAGTGGAGAGTGGGATTGATTTGGATAGCTCTTTCTTATTTCTCTGATCCAGTGGGAAAATTTAATCCCCAAAGCAATATCAGGCAACATCAATATTTTATGGCAGTTTTTAAGATACGAGAATATTATTATTGGCATCATTATTGGTCGTGGTCATCAAGTGTTGAGGATCTTGTATTCACAGATCAGCTTTGGGCCACTTTCAAACATAGTATAGTGACTTCCATTTTCCATTCCTCTCTCTTTCCACACATCATCTCCAGCAGCCGAGCAAGTAACAGAATCATCTGCAAATTTAAATATTGCACAGAATTTCCCCACTTGTGTCACTTTGGAAAATGACTTTGGGAGAACACCAGCTGTTGTTATCTGTTCAGAAATGCATAAGCAATAATAGCTGTAAGGATATTGAAGTAGGCAATACAGAAAAAACACATCTAGTGAAAGGATTTACAGGCCATGAATGAATTATCCTGATTTGACTGCGGATCAACATGTTGAGGTGAGATCCAGATTAAGCAGAGAATCAGAAATGTGATTTGATTATTCAGGACTTGGTTACTGTCAATTCCATGGCTTATCCTGTAGGCATGAAAGTTACTGCAAGCCCTGATTTTGTTTCTCACTACAGGGTCCATCCAAGCTCCTTGGGGACATTATCCTGGCATCATGGAAAGCAAAATGTCAAATTGTATACATGAGGTTCTAAAAGTTATGATGATGTGTTCTTCATGCATTATTCCAAGAAAATGAAAACCATTGTCAAGGCAGCAGAAATACCACATACCCGCTATCTAGTCTTTTTTGCTCTGCAAATGCAGTCTCTCAAAACCAAATATGAGGTGGAATCATTTTTTTAAAAAATGTTTACCCCCCTCCCACCCCCACCATCTTCCAAAACAGATGGTGGGGACTGAAATAAACAGAAAAGTAAAAGTATCAAAAGTAGAAATCGATAGAGAAGGTGGAAGATAAAAAAAACACAAGTTTTGGTTTAGACTAAGGAAGAGAAGTTATCCTGAACCATCCAATTGTCATGTTTTCCTCTACATGCAGCTGTAGCTGATAATTGATGCTTGCTGCAATACAACTGGAATAGTTAAAAAGGGACATTACCACGACCGTCTAGATTTATCACCATGCTCATGAATGATTGCACAATCATTGCTGCTATTCATATATTGCAGTGAATTAGCCTGTGTGTTATCGTCTCCACAATGAAAATGAGAAGCATTAACTGAGAGCTGAACTGAAAGTAGAAAATGACGTCAGGGCTGATGTGTTCTTTGGTATCATATCCCTCAAGTACAGTGAGTACCTCTCATGAGTATCTGCACTACCAGCACATCCAACATTTTGGAAATAATATTCAGTGCTTGCATGTCTCCAGTAAATCTGTTCATGTCAAACAACACTCACCGAAAGGGTATTTAAGGACGTTTGAATTCTTGTGTTTTTTCCACCATTACATATATTCAAGTTTTCACGTGAAAGGGAACTACAGAGCTAGAGGGCTTAGATTATTCATAAATCATTTATTATATTTTACAATGTTGTAACTGTAATTTTCATTAACCATTTAAAACCTTAATTATTTGTTATTTCAGTTACACAAACAGTTTTTAATCAATTTTATTTAAGTAAACTGCATCCAGGAATGTTATATAAGAAAAATATTGAACAATTGAATCCTGACAAACTATAATACCTCATAAATATACATTCATATAATGTTAGAGGATAGAAATGATGGCACCATTTTCCATACAGCAACACAGATTTTAAAACTATTGTAAGGAATTTAATATTTCTAAGCAATGTATTGGAATATTAGAAAGTGATAGATCCCACCACATATCTCATTCTGCCAAGAAGGACTTTGTAATTTGTTCACTGTTAAAACATTTTAATTTTTCCCTCTGCTCCAATCCTCAAATTATTTTTGCCTCACTGAATGTAATTTGGCTACTTTATCAAAAATAAAATGTTTTCCTTGTGTTGGCCTGTGAGGGTTCCCTTCTGATGCAACGTAAGTATCTCGAATCACACCGATGATTCTAAAGAAATTCTTCAGATGTTGGGGTGGGTGGGGGTGTCTAAATTTGCAGTACTTCTTAACTGCATTCCTGTTTCATTATTAGAAACATTTTTCTACAAAATACAGTCATTACACTTTGCAGTATATCCTGTTAAGTGCTGTGAGAATTCCTCTCTACATAAAGACAGTTTATCAAACACAAGGAATATAATTAAAATTCAATATCTTTTCCTTTTTCTCTCTTTTTTTCCTTCTTCCACTGCTCCCCTGAAGGCACTGATTTGTACTGAGGTAAGATTTCATGGCTGTCAGCATGTCTCTGCGGTCTAACCCATGAGGACATTCTTCATGTGTGAGCTTAGAAATATTATAGATGTCCATTGAGATCACAGCTGAGCCCAAGTCAACTAGCCCAATGTGGGTATGCATGCACTTCAGAGCAAGTGTCATTGAATAGAAGAATCCTGCTGAGTTTTTTTTTCCAATTCCTTTCCTGATCCATAGACACAGTAACTCAGTTTAGAGTCACATCAGCTAATTTACCAGAGCTCAGAAACTAACCTGAAGCCTTGCTGATTGGAGGGAGCAGGAACTAACCTTTGAGCTATTGGGGGGAGCTGAATTGCTTATCTCTAACACAAGCAATTTTAGCACCACTACTGAACTACTGAAAACTATCACTGTAAACCAGCTGAGTAAGTGAAGTTTGTTGCATAAATTTTTGATGTATAGCATTTTAAACTCTGGAATAAATGGAAGAATCAAACCTACTGCTTATATAATCACTTAATTTCTTACTGGATATAATTTTGCTGACCGTTCAAAGCATTGCATTATTTGTGAACCCACAGATCTGATAAAGTGCCAAGTCCTGCATGCATTTCTAATCACAGCTTGATACTGTGGTGGGTGACAGCTATGAAACCTTAAACCAATTTCTTCACTGAAACTCTAACCTCTTCTCTCATATATCCCCAAGCTGAGCTCATTTGTCTTCTATACTGACAGCTCTGAGGTTATGCCATCACCTTCTCAGACTGGCCTTGACATCTCCCTCAGAGGCTGCTCACCACATTGCTCCCACTCCACTGCACCCATTGCCGGCTTGAAAGAGTTAAAATAGGAGACACACCAATGACTCAGGTAGAAAAGAAGCAGCAAACTAAGAGAACTAAAAATTAGAAGCCCACCAAATTGCTGCAACTAAATATTTCAGAGTCACGCATTTAAAAGTTAATCTAGCTTTCACTTTCTGTTCATTGATCTGCTTTACATTTCCATGTTGTTCTGTTATGATATTGGCACTTTTCTATATCAACATTATTTTTTAGTAAAGGGGTAACCAACATACAGAACCAACTATGATGCAGGTAATGAACCAATAAACTAAAAAGGTTTCAGATGCCTCCTCGCCGGTCTCCGCTGCTCCACGAATAATAATAATAATCCTTGCATTTGATATAGTGCTTTTCACGTCTTCTAGACGTCTCAAACCGCTTCACAGAATATGCTGTAAAGTGAATTGACCATATATTTGTGGGCGAAATTCACAAAATTCAGCTTATTCAAAATTCCGCTGCCTGCATTCTCACTTGCACTAAACTCGGTACCTCCATTACTCCAGTCCTTATCAAACTCCATTGGCTCCCTGAAAACAGTACAGATTGATTTCAAGATCTCGGTCTTGTGTTTAAGTCCTTTCACGCCCTGGCAACCCCCTATCTATCCAACCTGCTCTCTCCCTACACTACTACCCCCTACCTCCGTTCGATTGGCTCTGAACTTCTCCTTTTCCCTCAGACCCTCCACCTCACCATCGGCTATGCTTTCAGCCAATACGCCCTGAAGCTGTGTAACTCTCTCCCTCAATTGCTTTGCTTTGCCCCCTCTCTCCCCATTTTCAGGGAGTTGTTGTTGCTAATTCCCTGATCTGTCATGAGTTAGCTGATCTGAACCAATTGGTCTCACTGTACCAGGATTAAAAAAGGGAAAACACTTGGGCTGGGTTCCCATTCTGACTGTGGTAACAGCTAAATATCTGAATGCATGAATCAGGTGAGAACAGGATCAGGCTGAGCTGTAAAGTCCTTCAATGGTCCATCTGTAAGGCAGGATATATATAATTTGCTATTGCATCATTTTGCCTGACCCCCATGATCATTTTAGTTGACACTCTTCTTGCAGTATTACTGGAGGAATGTTAGTTGTATAGATAGAGCTGTAAACATGAACTTTCCTCAAGCGGCAGTCTTGACAGATTTACAGTTGCGGTTATTCCAGGAACTGGGCCTCGCTACAGAAATCCCTCGTAACATGACATTGCCTCAGGGAAGTACAGTGTGTTAACAAAGTGTCCTTTTTACCTGTGAAATCTGGGTTCAAGTACAAGTCCAGACTAATCAAATGTCTCCTCTCTTTGATAGATGCAAAGGTCTTACATGGTGTTAAACCATTGTAGGTAGACCCATTTCACATTTTTGTAAAAAAAAGTTTTTAAATGTTTAAAATTTATTATTTTATTTTTTGTAAAACTTTTTTTTACAAAACATTTAAAAAATAATATATACATATAATTTTTTAAAAAGTTGCTTAGGAATAGTAAAATATAGCTTGCTGTATATGATCAACTGTATCTGCTACCATTCATGTTTACTGAACTAGGTCAGGTAGCACAGGGATAATCAACTACCAACTATGGTACAAAGTACAGAATATTAAAATAAGCGCAAAATAAGGTCAATTTCAGTTGCTTCAAAGAATTATATTTTTCAGTCTCTTGTAGTACTGTAGAGCACAGAGATGGATTCTGGTAGCTTTTCTAGTTGAAGAATTAACCAACAGGTCATATATTCCAATGATTTCCATTTTTGTCCTAAATCATAGCTTCCTTGAGGTCCAATTTGCAGTATATCTCAATAGAATTCCTGAACATGAAATTAATCGTGCAAATTGGGATTCTTTCTGGTAACTGGAAGCAAGTCATGGAGCCCCACTCAGATGCAATTCTGCTTCTGGAGCAAGGCAAATTATTTCAGAGGGTACAACAAGGTTGCTGGGAATTAGGATTAAGAAGGATAGCTTCTTGGAGAAGCAAATATCAACATGAAAATGGGCCAAATAGCTTCTAGCTGTGTCATCCACTTCTATGATTCGATGGAGTTTCTGTGTATCAACTGGAATGCTATTGGGATAAGGAATCCAGTTAAGAAATACCACAAAGCAGATTCAATTAACAGTAAAAGAGACAAGACTGAAACATCACTTACTGGAAAACTGTAAGACTGACCTTGAATCATATAAGCAAACACTTTCAGGGCCAAACAGAGTGATTAAAAACATGGAATGCTTTGGTACCCTCTAATTGGCTGTAAAACCTGGAGATAGACCTCTCAAGTACAACCTCTTTTCACACCCGATCAAAATAATCTTTGTAGGGTCTATCAAACATGGAAAGAAAGCAACAGCATCTTCACTGATCTTGCTAAAAAAAACCTCAGGAAATTGAAATCAGGACAAAAACAGAGAGAACAGCAAAAATGCGATCCATCACTCAGCAGATTGCTAGCTGCACAAATTCATAGCAGATCCTGCTGGGCAACTGCTTTGATCATGCCATGTAGAGAGAATAAAAGAGAAACATAAATACAAGGCAGGATAATTAGAATATATAACTAGTTTTCAAATTATTTTTAAAATGTTTTAAAATTGTGATTCATTATCATTGGAGTTAATATTTACAATAATAATCCTGGTGCTCGTGTAGCTTCGTTATTGTAGCAGTGGGTATTTCAGGATCACAGGCTGTGAGTGGAGTGGAAAACGCATAGACACAATCATGTCACACAAACAAGTTTCCACAGACCTGTCAGCAGTCCTAGGGTTAAATACATTGCAGCACTGTGTGGCTCCCACATTCAACATGGTAATCACATGGCAATAGTAAGCTACCACATGATACAATGGGAAAGTATGATGCGACAATCCTAAAATCTCCTATTAAAACTCATTGTTCCTCTTACAGAAACTTTACTGGCTTTAAAATGGTTGGTGTTTTTGATCAGCATCCATTCTGTTTTCATCTGCACGTACAACGTTGAGTTTAACTTCAGTAAATGCTGTTTGGAAAACTGCAAGTTCTTCTCAGGCTGTACAGTAAATTACTTGACCTCTTCGTGAAATGAACAGAACTCCAAGGAAACGCTGTGTGGTTGACTAGCTGCTGATTTCACTCTTCACCGCTGTATCTGAATGTGTTTTTACGTAATTAGACCATTTAAAACGGACATCACATGTATGCAAGAGAATAGATAAACAATTCTAGGAAATCAGTACTGACTAACTGGACTGTTCTCAGTTATCCAATCATTCAGGTATTCGGTGACACTTTAAATATACAGGACAGAAAAACTGCACTCCAAGTAGGAGAAATTTCATTCAATCACTGTTAGGAGAAGTACGCAAAGCTTTGACCTTTCTTCGCTCAGATGTGCGTTACCATGGTACCCACTGGATACCGAGTTGATTCATCTGGCAACACAAAAAATAAGCAGGAAAAGTATATGTAATTGCAGAAGAACAAGAGTGATGAGCTTGAGCTTTCCATCATAGCATACAGACTACACTTCCCATGACCTTCAAATATAAGCGGATGTCTTGTCATTAAAGAACACACACAGTATCTGTTGTTGTGCTACAGTATCATGACATTTTTATAAAGTATTATTTTTAAGACGTCTGTGGGTCATCAGGGTCATCGCTCATGACTTGTTAAGAAAAGATCTTAGTGGTTTCTAATGAACAGAATTTAAGGAGCACAGAGGCAGGTTCATCTGCAAGTCAACTGAATTGTTTACGATCCTGATTAATTCATCTGGTGTGGTCCAGCCTTTCCGTTTCAGTCACTCTCCATATAAATAGGTATATTTATGCGAGAGAGCAAGTTTAAGGTGTCATTTCATAATTCAGTACTGCCTATGAAGGATAAGAATGTGTCAAATGAATTAAATGTTCACATCGCAAAAATGATAATCTGTTGTTTACTAAACAGCTGTCAATGTTGCATTCAAATTACACTCCATCCATGATACATTAGCAATTCTTGAAAAAATATTGGTCAATATTATATATAAATATAACACTTTAAAGATATTTAAAGTGAAAAAGTACATGCTGCAGAGCCTTCTCCAATGGTCTAATAAGGAAAGATATCATCTAGTGCACCACTGTGCCACACAGGCCAGAAAGCCACAAATTCAATTTTAGTCTGCAAATGTGTTTGCCAATCTCAGGGAGAGGAGGAAAGCAACAACTGTTCTGATATCCAGCCAGAGATGCATATGCCAATAGAAATACATTTTGGAACTTACTCCTGTCTGAATATTGGGTGAGGACAGAATTGGACTCAGCTATGATTCTTTCTGCAATTGAACAACTTGCCAATACTCTGCACGTCATACTCACAAATTAATAATAATCCTTACATTTGACACATTGCCTTATCACATCATTGAGACATCGCAAAGCACTTCACAGGATTCACTGTAAAGTGCAATGACTGCAGCAACCAATTTGCACACGGCAATGTTCGATAAACAGCCATGTCCCAGAAACAGGCATGAAGCAAATGACCAATTTTATCTGGGAGACTGTTGGCCAGGACACGGGGAGAAATTGTCTTTTTTTTTTGCATAGTGACATGGGCTCTTTAATGGCCACCCAAATAGGCAAAGAGGGTATTTTTTTAATACAGGAAGAACTGTGCCAACGCTATATACCAAACTAACTAATGATTTGCTCACATTAGGCCATTTCAGAATAATCCATCATTTAAAATGTTTGCTTAAAGGGAACATTTGCAAGGATTATTATTATTAGTTCTAGCATAGATTCTATCCCTATACATTCTAATGGGAAAAAAATGCTGTTTTATAGGAATTGTTTGAAGTTGGATTTCTAAAATGCTGGCATGATCTTTAGTCAGCAACACAACAAACTCATTACTAAATTTGCACATGCAAGATTTGCATTACCTCGTGCTCTGGGTATACAACAGACTCAGTCTAAGTCTTAAAAATCTGTGCATGATGCTTTAAATTCTCTTGCGAGAAACAAAATGCCAAAGTTGGGTTAAAAGGAAAGATAACTTTGTGGCAACTCGTAACAATGATCACTAATGGCCACAGTCTGAGAGCACCAATTTAAGGTAGGTTTTAAAAAGATTTATAGACAATTTAAAAATCAGGGAGGAGTTTTGTTGTTAAGTATATATCAGAATAACACACCCCTTTAAACAGGTTTAACCCTTGAGGATGCAGTCATATGTAGAAAATGTCAGCACTCCCAAATCAGCCATTTTTACAAAGTTCTCAGCTCATTCACTGTGACACAATCTAATACTTTGATGAGCTTTGCTGGTAACATTATGACACACAGACCAGAAAGCCACAAATTCAACCTTAGTCTGCAAATGTGTTAGCCAATCTCAGGGAGAGGAGGGAGGCAACAACTTGTCTAATATCCAGTCAGATGTACATATGCCGATAGAAATACATTTTGGAACATACTCGTGTCTGAATATTGGGGTGAGGACAGAATTGGACTCAGCTATGATTCTCTCTGCAATTGAACTGCTTGCCAACACTCTGCACTTCATACTCACAAATTAATAATAATCCTTACATTTGATGCAGTGCCGTTTCACATCATTGAGACTCGCAAAACACTTCATGTCAGCTACGCATTATTTTCACTTACTTTTGTCCAAAGCAATAATTAGTCCACAATAGGTAATTTGCTTATTTTCTCTTCTCAGCCTCCTAGGTTCTATTATTCGTTTTGGAGGTTGGAGCCCAAAATTAAAACAATTTCTTTTTCTTTCTTCTCCAATTTTTCCTTAATAATAATCCCGCGAAAACAAAAAACAATAATAAATTGGTCATTTTCAATCCACGACTGTTTGTGGGACACTGCTGTGCGCAATTGGCTGCCATGTTTCGCCCACAAATATATGGTCAATTCACTTTACAGTCTTTTCCGTGAAGTGCTTTGAGACATCTAGAAGACGTGAAAAGCGCTATATCAAATGCAAGGATTATTATTATTATTTTCTTGGATGCACCAAACATGCATTATGTTTCAACAGGTTTTAGCTACCTTCTTGTTTCCCAGCCAAGTGTCTATTCGTATGCGAGTCTGGACAAGGAGCAAATCACAGCTGAACTTGAACCAGTCCTCACCTGATGCCTACACAGCCACTTACCAGCAGGAGTTACTGGCTAACAATTTGGACGAGGAACCCTGAACTGAGCAGTTGACTGTGAGCTTCAAAGACAAGTTAGTGGTTTCTAGCCGACCAAGCCTGAGAAGTTTCTGTAGTTGCATCATCGATGTGAACCAGTTAAACTACAATGCAGTTTTCTACTATCAAATACTGCTAAGAGATTTTTCTCCAATGAGAGAATGCCACCTAAAAAGCAATAGTTAAGAGTTGACCACTTACAAGCCTCATTGCAGCTAATTATGATCTGTAACCATCCATTTGATGGTGGTTGCTTAGTAAAAATGTTTGGCTAAAGAAAATGATTCTCATTATAATTAAAATGATTCTACTATATCATCATTCTGTGCAAATCATTGCTATTCATCTTACACACAAATATTTCTGATACCTTGTTAAAGATTGATGACTGTAACTTGATTTGCTGCAGGAGGAAGTTTTTTTTCATTTATTACCACTCACAACTATAACCGGACAGAATAATTGATCTGCTTCTCTGTGGCCAGATTTTTACTATAAATGTAGTAATTGCTGATTTACTTTTGTGTGTAATAGTAATCTCTGTTCCGGTGACCAGTCATTCCTCAATGCTAGGAAAGTCTATTCTTAAATAATTGATTGACTCCCCAGTTCAACAACTATCAATCAATTTTGCCCATCAACTCCATGCTCCTGTGAAGACAAACAATACCTTGGCAAGCCTTTGCTGGCTTGTGCACAACTCTTTTTCCAGTGTTTAGTTGAAGGCAGATATAGTGTCTGCTCACCAAAGGCATGGGAATCAGTGTCAGATAGCAGCTTCATGCCACTCATTTGGCGATAAAATGTATCGGAGGCTTGTTAGTCAGAGTGGTCATTCATTCTTATTTCTTTTCTTCGTGCCTCAGTGATTTACCTTAAAAAATTCAGATAAGACCAGTTCAAGCGTTGATGTTGAGCGTTTCCTTAGTAATGTATTTCAGTACAAACAATTGAAGTCTCCCTCATTGGTGGCAAAATCTTGATTGCGATATTTGTGCTCATGTCTGATGGATATTCCCTGAACTTGTCCACCTAGTTTCAAGGTAAGATTTTAAATTGTAAAAACACATACAGACAATCCAAATGGGATAGTGTCTCATTTAGTTGGCTTATTTCAGAGGGGAACCAGAGACTGTGATCTTCTGGTTTGTATGAAGACTTTCAACAAATGGAGCAGTTTTAAAAAAAAACTTCACACGGCTTTGGATTTTATGTTTGACTGATATACTGTATTATGTGAATACTTAAACCACAGTGTCTATGCGACATGCTCATTTGTGACTTATGCAGTTCTTGGTCAGGGAAACTGGACGCATATGTATTTGTTGCCATTGCCTTTTGTTTTAACCTTGGTGCAACTTTTAGTTGCAAAAGGGCTTCTAACAACACCTCTAATTATTTTACAGGACTTTTCTTCCCCTATTTCGATAAGTACCACTAACCTGCTGGGTAATAAATTCAGGCGATTGAGAGGTATGGGATCAGTTCAACAGGTTATACACATTTGACAAAGATACATCATCTCATCAGTAAAGTATGAGCCTGAAGTTCAATTACATTAGCTCTGACATACTAATGTAGGTTGCTGGTATAAACTATGAATGCAATTAAATTGAGCTCTTTCAAAATTTCTGTGCTTTGAGACGACAATTTATTAAAATTTATTATGAGATACTGGGGTAAAAGTTTTCTGTGGCTTTAATTGCATCTGTTAATCTAATTTCAAATAATCATCATGAAAAATGCATGTAGAATCATTATGGCATGTATTCATGTAGAATAGAATAGTTGTGCAACTGGCTGCCACATTTTGCCCACAAATATACAGTCAATTAACTTTACAGTGTATTCTGTGAAGCATTTTGTGACGTCTAGAATACGTGAAAAGTGCTATATCAAATGCAAGGATAAAAAAATTATAACAGTTCAAAAATCCTTTTTAGTTTAATGAAAACTTGCCAATTGAAGTCAAGGTCATCTTATCCCTTTTGACCTTTTCTAGCTGGCTAAGTATATTTGATTGTGAAGCAGGTAAAAGGTAAAACTCATGCAAAGAATCAAGAGGTAATATCATTACAGTACCACGTACAAAACAATTAACTTATTCCCTAAACGACTGCACAACATTGGTGCAAAATGCATTACATATTCACTATGGGGAAAGAAAGCGACTGGGCAGCATTATCACAGTTTAAATTATGTAAGAACCAAGGGTATGGCTATTAACACCAAGGAAATGGCTTCCTTATTTCCATAATCTACCAAAACTGCCTTAGTCTTCATGGCTCAGCCTCAACAATGCTCCAAATTTTTTTCTCAACTTTTTTTTTAAATTCTGCTGAACAACCTTAACTTTCTGTTTCCCTTAGTCACCTAAAGTAAGACTGCGCTTAAACTGGGGGACTATCATTGTACCTTTTTGCTTACACCTCCCACAACTCCAGGGAGTCTCAGCACAAGGTCAAGGTGCAAATGAGTAAATGAGTGCCCTCATTTATTTGCCTATATTTTTGTGTGTGGAATGGTAAACTGTAAGGACATCCCATTACCTTGTATGTATTTTCTTTAAAAGGTAAGAGGAAGAAGTTATGAGGCTGAAAATCAGAATTATTCTCACAGCAATCAAATGTAGTTTGCCTCTTAGTTCACAAAATAGTTTCCAAAATCTGCTTTATAAAAGGAAAATAAATACAATTTGTTTTAAAACCACATCTGCAGTGCTGCTTGTAACAACAACAAAATTACATTTATAGAGCGCCTTTCACGTCGGGAGGACGTCCCAAAGCCCTGAACAGTCAGCTGTCGGGGCCTGAGCATGGGGAGGGGTGGTGTAGAGGTGAGGGAAGGCAGAGAGGTGGGAGGGAGACCAAAGGCACTAGAGACAGCTTCCTTTGTGAAGTCAGTCAGCCTAGTCTTGGAAATATTTTGAAGCTTAATCTTACAAAGTCTTCCATTTATTACAGGTCCATTTTATCATTAGTCAGATGTTTTGACACTTTATTTCAAAATTTCGAGTGCTGAATGGCACAGACCTCCACTCTTAAGGCCTCATAATGGAACTGAGGTGAATCACAGAGAGATAGATTTACAATGTTTTACCTCTGCTGAGGTTGGACTTGTTAGAAATATTGTGAAGCATATGGAAAATTGGTTGCAGATTTTCTACCAAGTCCAAAATTTAAGAACAAGAACATCAACAGAAAATAATATACAATAAGATATGTTAAAGTTGTCCCAAATCATTATCAGACACATCTGTAGGGAAGAATTTAAACTTACTGCTGAAATGGATATTTTATTCTAGATGCAAAATTTAGCATGTCTCCACCTTTTCAAAATAAATTAATATCAATATATTCTCAGTCTTATTTCATTCCAGGTGAATTAATCTACACATCTCTTAAGTACCGGTAAATTAATGTTCACATCAACATCAATTTTTTTGGTCACTCCTGCAACTCTGCACTTTTCTGCTTTCATTCCTACTTATCCCAGCCTCTTCATTGTCTTCTAATGCTTCTCCTCCTGCCTCACGTGATCAACTACAGAGTTCTTCGGGCCTGTACTCATCAGTCCTCATTTTCCTCATCCATATATGTACGCAGATAGCTCAACCTTTCTGTCTCCAACATTGACTCCAAGACCACTGTTGTTCTGACAAATCCTGAATGAGCTTTAACTTTCCCCAACTCAACATCACCAAATTCAGGCCATCCTGATTGGCTTCCATTATCAGACAATAATTATATTAACCTTCCCAGTTGCTCACTAACTTGGTGAGTGGGTAATTTGTCTGGATTCTATTGCACCAGTTTGAGGCCCAGTCAGTAAATTGAACCAACCAAATACTAAATATGCAACATTCTCATTGTGCAATTTGAGTTCCGTTATGTAAATTGCATTGTAATAATACTCACATTTAACATAGTATCCAAAACATCAAAGCATATCAAGTGCTTCACAGGTTATTGCTGTGAAGTAAAGTGACTATTTGTTGGCAAATGGGGGAAGCCAATTTACCCATAGCAATGCCCCACAAACAAAATGAAGTGAATGACCAGGACACATTTGGAGAACTTCTCTTCCTTTTTAAGCTGTGTCATAAGATCTTTGATGTTCATCTTAACAGGCACTTGTGGCACTGTAGCATTCCCAGACCAGTGTCAGCCTAACATCGAGCTTAAATTACCAACGTGGAGGGCCCAGGAACCCATAACCTCCTCCACCAGAGCCAAAAGTGCCACCAACCCTTATTGTGCCTGAAAATATAATTATTCCTCAAAACAAAATGTATAAATCTTGTACAACTTTCATTTTTTTAAAAAAAATCTATGACCAGCATATGATCTTCTTTTAAAATATTGATTCATCATCACCTATGATAAATTAAATTTGTATCCATTTAAAAATTAATAATGGATCCAGTGTCTTACAATCATACAGAAGATAATGAGGCTATAAGCTTCAGAATTATCCAACATACAGTAATATTAACTAAAAAATACGATCAAATAATTGTTAGATTCCAGCATTTTGAGCACCCATTTTTTTGCAATCATCAGTTTAATGCATTTATTTTGAGAAACAATTATTTAACAAAAATGTGGAGAGATTAATTCCCTGAAACCAAAACAGAGCAGTTGGGTTCATTACACATCCAATATTGTGGAGAAAAGTCAGAGTGGATGATAAATTATTCACAGAGATACTTGAAAAATTCATAAAAATTCTGCGAGAGATTGTTCAGCAGAGGTTTATGGTCTGTTGTTTGTTCCTCACTTTTTCTGGCTAGATGACAGCTAATGTTGGTTTTTTTTTAAAAAATTAGCCGATTATACCCAAGAGGATATTGCAGAATAATAAGAGAAAAATATTGCACCATTTGAGGTTCCGGAAGATTACTATGTCTACATCATTATTCTTGCACATAAACAGTATGAAGAGGAAAGGGCAAATCCAAATTCATAATTTCAAGTTAATGTTCAAAGAGCAAAGAGTAATCATACAGTATGAATTTTAGTGATGGTCAAAAACTGCTCATCTCACAATGCAGAGATGGGGTGAAGTGAAAACAACATGCAATCTTAAAAATGTAAAAAACCTGAATTTGACATAGTAACTGAATGGGTTTAATAAAAATCATTTAATCTCCTGAGAGATAATAGCCACAGAGAAACTTTCAAGAAGAGTTCATTAAAATGTCTCCCTGACCCCTAAATTTCAATCAAGCAAAAATTTCAGGGTATCAATCTAAGATTACAGTCTGCATAATTCAACCCTGAGCAGTTGCATTCCTCAGATGACATTTGAATGTTCCCAACAGATCTGATGCCAGGGTGTTCCAGAGATCTGTGACTAAACTTATCCCTTATAACCTTCAATCTCTTTTATAACGAATATCACATCATCCAAGTATGCTTCAAGAACATTACATTTCTTTCAAAACTTGAGAGAGAAGCACTGTTAAGATTAATAAAACAAATTAAAGCCCTTTATAGAAATAGATGCAACATTTCTGAACTAATTCCAGGGAATTTAAATATAAAACATTACTAGCCACAGCTGTAATGTACACTAGTTGCAATCCTAAATGGAAGGCAAAGGCATTGTGCAGAACATCATCAAAATTGAATAGAAAAACCAATGAAGTGAAGAAGTGGTTAGGGGACACCAGGAGACATGACTAGGGCTGGAGCGGGTCGGTAGTAGAGATGGAGGTATAGTAATCCAGCCATTGTACAGTGAAGTGTGTGTATGGAGAGTATGTGAGCTGAAGGAAGTTGATAATGTAGAGGGGAATCATCAGCAAGCGTTGCTGAAGGGTTGAAATGAGACACGTTGTTAATGACTTGCTTCCGAACACATGCACTGAATGTGCTGAAAAAAAGATCAGGAAGCAAGCCAGAGTAATAATGCAATCATAAAGGTTAACACATTCTACAAAAAGGCAGGTAATATTGTGACCCTTTAGTGCTCCCATGACAATATCTTTAATCTTTTCAGGGAGCACAAATTTAACTTAAGCGTAGAAGAGATTATTGTGGATAGCGATGTCTGAATCTCCTCCAGCCCAGTTAGTCCCATTCAGATGAAAGTGTCTCATCTGAAACTTATTCTCTTTCAGATGCTGATCAATCTGCTGTATATTCCTAGCATTTTCTCTTTTTATTTCATGTATTGTCAATTGTTCCAGTTCAAGAAACATCTACTTGTACTTTGATTTTTGTTTTTTGGTCAACTCGGTGTCTGACACATGGAGAAACCCATCACCATGCTTAAGAGTATCCAAACCAAGCTGAGATTTCCATGCATCCCACCTACACACAGAAAGCTCAGAGACAGATTGTTGGAATGGAATGCACAATCTCTCCATGCAGGGATGCATCTTGCTTACCTGATTCTGGAAAGTATTAGGCGCAAGTTGGCAAGAGTCAAGGCTTCGGGACCCCAGAGTGTGTGTTGGGGTACTGCTGGAGTCTAACCAGCTAAAACTGCTTAGCTTGTCATTGATAGTACTGTCCAGCAAGCTTTTCTGCTGCTTGTCCGCCTAGGACCACCCTACCCAGGACTTTGGCTTGTAGGGTTAACAGGAGCTTAGTGGGATGACTCCCTGAGCCCAATTACTTTGTACTTTGATGAATGAACAGTCAAAGTGAAAGTTACTTTGTGCTTAATGCAGAGCTCAGATGTGGTTGCCATCATTTGTTGTAGCAACTTTTAAATTTTACACAATTGCATTGCACTTCTTCTAAAGAGATTAATCAACAAATATGCACACGGAGCAACAAGCGCGTTTTTGAGAGATTTGCCCTTTGGTTTGCAAATCACAGATTATTTGCAGTAATCTGACACAGTAATAAAACTATTGAAATAGTATGGGTTAATTTTGGAAAGATTTGCTGAATCCCCATAGATCTGATTCACAGTTGAAACAGACAAGGCTCTGGGACTGACAGACCATAAATAAGATGGGAAGTTTCAATCATGTAATTTGCTCTGCTCTTTCCAAATCTAAGATGACAACAACAACTTACACTTATATAGCGCCCTCCACACAGGGTAGCATCTCAGAACGCTTAACAGTGCTGGAGCCTGACTCCGAGCCAGGGGGGACGGGGGGCAGTGGCCGTAAGCACAGTCGAAGAGGAAGGGGGCAAGGCGGAGGGATTGAGGGAGTGTTCCAGAGTTTCTGGGCATAGTAGCTGAAAGCACGACCTCCAATGGTGGGGTGGAGGGTGCAAGGGACAAGCAGGAAGCCGGTACCAGTCGAACAGAGGAGACAGCTGTAGTAAGAACAGGCTTTCTGCTGAATAAGTGACGCAACACATGGGGTTATTGTTTCACCTTGGTGCAATGACAATATGCAGCACAAACATACTTTGGCCTCAGCAAAAGTGCAAATGGAAGGTGTGTGTGTGTGCCTGTCTCTGCATCCAAGAGATTTTCACCCACGCTAAAAACAGTGGTAGAAAATCAGTCAGAAGAGATGGTTTGCAGTGAGAAGGGTCATGTTCGTGTCTCTTCTACCACCAAGCCTTCTTAAAGAAGAAACTTAAAAGTTGACCAAGCTGTTAATTTGGACTGTGCCAGGGATTAATTTTACCTTTTATAAATAGTTAAATCCTGTCTTGAATAGAAGGTAGCTGGTTCCTCAGAAATGGATATGTTCAGACTCCAATTATATTTGCCTACAAAATTTAGTCACAGCATTTTACAGTATGTCCTGTGCACTTTGAGACATCCTCTGATGTTAAAAGAACTACATCAAATTGAAGGATTGAAGGATTATTCATTATGTATTTATATTTCTACCTCTGAAGATGTGCCAAGTTAAACAAAGTGAAAATACTTAAATAGGCTCATTCATTCACGTTGGTTTAGATGCATGTGTTCCTTTGAAAGAGATGCAGAAAACAGTACTCATCTGTGAAATTGTAGGAGTGAATACACCCTTTATTACTTTGTAATACACTATTACACATCAATTGATTTCCACTATCAAGATGCTTACAGTTGAAACTCTCTGTTTCCCCCAGTTCCCTTTAATGTACTCTGGTCATGCATTGAGTGGATTATTACATTTATCACAAAGATGTGTGTGCTTTAGATGTAGATATAGATATATATATGGATATAGATGTTGGTCAATGAAAGCTGTGATACCAAATTTCTCTCTGACACCTGGTGTCTGAATTTTCTTCAAGCAATTGATTGGTTAGAATTTCATAGCTCTCCATGATAAAGAGTGCAATGTAAACATGGGAAGTCATCTGTGATTGTACTGAAAGCTGGCAAACATACTGAATGTTATTCAAAAGTTCAAGATGACACAAACATTGAATCCAATATTCTAAATGTTAAAGAAGCACATGGAGGAGATTAAAATAGTATAAATATTATTGTGTTATTGCTTTTATGAAATTCAGAATCCTGGCAGTATTTGTCATTATCTCCCTTTAGGCTTTTCACTATTGAGATTATCGTAGAATTATAAGGCAAAGTAAAATGGTTCATTTAATTTGATTTTCAATAAAACAGCTAAAAGAAATCCAAATTTTAAGAAAAAATGATCACAATATAAAATACATTTATTAAAATATAATAATAATAATCCTTGCGTTTGATATAGCGCTTTTCAGGTCTTCTAGACGTCTCAAAGCGTTTCACAGAATATACTGTAAAGCGAATTTACTGTATATTTTTGGGCAAAAACGCAGCAGCCAATTGCACAGATTGACGTCCCACAAACAGCCATGGATTGAAAATTACCAATTTATTACTGTTTTGTTTTTTGGAGGGATTATTATTAGGCATGTGGAGTAAGGAAACTTGCCCAAGTTTTCACCCTGTCTGGAATTGAACACAGGTGTCTCGCTTGCAAGCTGAGTGCTCTAACCACTGAGCTACAGGACTCCAATAATATTTAGTACAACAGGAATCCAAATCAAACACAACATCTTTTATTACAATTTTTCCCTTTTCTCCCGATACAAAAAATATTCCGTTGTTTATGGTACATTCTTCTTCTGATAATCATATTCATGTGAACGTGAGGACTATTATTTTCTGCTTGAGTTTGGACACTGATGGCACTGGCTTCACAATAAGGTCACAGCTATGTTTTCACAATAAATAGATTTGCTCCAAATGATGACCTATCGTCATGATGACCTACTGTGCTTCTATTTTTGGTTTATAATCCTATCAGAGAGAAACAACTGCTCTTATACACAGAAATGTGGCAAAACAAGATGGAGCTCCTTGAAAGAACCAGCTGTGTCAAATCACCAGCATACAATAAGTCATGCCAGGAATAGTTGGTTATACTAATGACCCAGAGAACAGTTGCTGCAGGAGCAGCCCAAGGAAATACAACAAACCTGTCAATTAAGGCTATTAGTAGTAAATAAACACATCACCAACAAACACATTTTATTTGCTGGTGCGGCCAAAGACATGTCACAGTATTAACAAGTTGATTTTACATTTAAACAATAAGATAGAAATGCTGTTCTTGACCTTTTATTGTAAAGGTCTGAAACAATGCTGAATAAAATAACACCCCAGAGCTTCCTCAAGTCCTGGGCCATGGATTAAATAGATTGTCCAAATGTTATTTGATGACTGTAGATGAAATAAAGTAATTTTTACTTACCTAGTGAAGCTTTCATCCATTCATGGTGGCTTTCATCTTCACCATTACTACTATCGCTTGTGGATTTGAGATATTTGTTATCAACAGAAATGTCCTAGGAAAAAAACTCACATCTTTTGACCACAATTTAAACCCTCTTTAAATATACACTTAATATTGCAATTTCCAGCTTTGGTTGCTTCAAAAGGGACAGTCTTTATTGAGTGACATTCATTTAATTTCAGATGTACCACTCAGAAAATGCTGCCTGGAGGTGAAGCCATCAAACTCAGGCGGGAAGAAAAGCAAGATCAGTCCTGCCCAGTCCTCTCTCAGCATAGCAGCAACAACAACAACAAAATTACATTTGTAAAGCACCTTTCACCTTTCAAGTTTGGAGGTATCTATCCATTACAGAAATGGTGTTTCTTAATGATACTGAAAGACAATATGTTGTTTGAGGACATTTTCTCCTTTTCTTCATTTTGTTTTCCCTGTATGCAATACTGGAATCCATCATCATGGACAGAGTGACTGAACACTTGGACAGGTATGAGCTAGTCAAAGAGAGTCAGCATGGGTTTGTGAAGGGTATGTCGTGTCTGACTAATCCAGTTGAATTTTTTGAGGTGGTCACTAAAATGTTGGCTATGAGAGTATCTATGGATGTTGTTTATATGAACTTTCAGAAGGCATTTGATAAGGTTCCACACAAAAGATTATTAGCGAAAAAAGGAGCGCATGGAGTCGGAGGTAACATTGTGATGTTGCTTGATAATTGGTTGGGAGACAGGAAACAGAGAGTAGAGATAAAGGGAACGTTCTCTGATTGGTGGGACGTGACAAGTGGTGTCCCCCAGAGGTCTGTACTGGGACCCCAGCTATTCGCCATGTATATATATATATATATATATATATAAATGTCTTGGATGAAGGAATAGAAAGTTTTATATCCAAGTTTGCAGACGACACTAAGCTAGGAGGCTCAGTAAATTGATGGGAGTAGGAAGTTACAAAGGGACTTAGACAGATTGAGTCAGTGGGCAAAACTGTGGCAGATGGAGTTCAATGTAGGGAAGTGTAAGGTCATCCACTATCGACCGAGAAAAGATAAAGCAGAATATTTTCTTAATGGGGAGAAATTAAGGAGGAGGAGCAAAGAGATTTGGGTGTCCATATCCTCAAATCACTAAAAGCCAGTTAAAGCTGGGCCCTGGTGCAAAAAGTAAGCAAAAAGGCGATGTTGGAATGTTGACCTTTATTTATCTCAAGGAGCCTGAAATACAAAGGCGAAGAAATGATGCTTCAGCTGTTTAGAGCGTTAAGCGGAACAGGCTTGAGGGCTGAATGGCCTCCTCCTGTTCTTATGTTCCTATGTATTTTTCCCAACAACAAGTTACACTTATATAGTACTTTTTCACATTGGATAATATTTTGAAAGCTGTAGAAAGTGTAGGTGGGGGACAAAGCCATCCACTGTTAGTGCTCAGAGCCAAGCACATAAAAAGCGTGCAACAGTGGCCCATGGTAATAATCTCTCAGTTTCTCCTTCCTTTGCTGTGAGGAAGTGCAGAGGCTGCTGATCAGCATCTAGCCACTGTAGGGCAGCTGAGGCTGCTAGCTCAGCGTGTGGCGAATGATAGCAATGGCTTCATATTCTACAGTATTGCTGACTAATGGATCTCAACAGTTGTTTTTGCCTAGAATAAGCAGATGCAGTTGTTGCATGGAATAAGATTCAACCTAAGTGCTTCAAGACACTGGGAGGAGTTGTAATATGTGTGTGGGATTGTATCCTCGGAGGGCCATTTGGGAGGAGATATGCAGTTTGATTATAACATCCAGCTGTCTTCCTTTTCATTTATTGAAGCAGGTACTATAAGATTTCTCTGATTACTGAAAATCTTGACGGAAGAGGGTTTAGGGGTTCGTATTAGACTCAAAATTTCCTTCCAAGTCCTGTGGAGTCCTGTAGCTCAGAGGTTAGAGGACTTGCCTCACAAGCGAGAGTCCTGGGTTTGATTCCCGGCATGGCAAAATGTTGGGCAAGTTTCCTTACTCCTCCTAGCAGTAAGAAGAAACTTGGTTGTTGGGCAGATCGCTTTTCTGGGGGTAATAATTCCAAAATTCCAAAAAAATTGGTCACTCAATCCACGACTGTTTGTGGAACTTTGCTGTGCGCAATTGGCTGCCTCATTTCGCCCATAAAATATACAGTGATTTCACTTTACAGTATATTCTGTGAAGCACTTTGAGACGTCTCGAAACGTGATAAGGAGCTATATCAAATGCAAGGATAATAATTATTTTGCTACAAAAATGTACTAATACTGTACATTTATTGAACAGTATATCTGGGCTACTGCACCATGTAGCATGGGTAAGAATCATCATCAATTGGATTCACACTTTAAACTTCACAGTCGAGTGAGATAAATTAAACACCTTTGAAGCCAATTCCAAGATCCAAGCTTACTTGCATGGGTTAGGCTCTGTCTGCTGGCTTCTGATTATTTGGGGATTCAAGGTCTACATCAGCTTTTTGTCTAAACTGAGTTTGCAATACAGTAATAGAGTAGTGCTGTCAGAGGTACTTACTTCAGATGAGACAGTAAATTGTGTTCCTGTCAGATAGATATTAAACATGTTTAATATTTGAAAAGAGAAGGGAGATTTTTCTGGTATCCTGACCAACAATCTTCCAGATTAATTGGTGATTCACCTTGTGAGAATTTAATAATACAAAGTTGGCCTTGTTTGATACTTGACAGTTATTACTTTTGAAACATTTCAATGTTAATCGGCGCTATCAAAATACAAATTTGGTCTTTTTTTCTTTCTTTAATCAGTTAAATATCATTTATACTGCTCCAAGGGGACACCAGACCCTTTAACACAGGGAGTTAAAAAAACCAATAGCACGGTTAGTTCTAGTAAGGCTGTAAGTCCTATAGTTTTGATGGATCATTTTTATTTATATTATGGACACCATAATAGCCCTTCCTCTTAATAGCATTTCGTTGCTTTCTGTCTCTGAACAGCAGAGATGAGGGAGTAACAAAATATCCAGTTCTGGCAACATCCCACAGCAAGATGGTCCATGAATAAAGAGATAGTAACCTGCTGCTATAGGTCTGCTCACAGGCATAGGTAATAAGGTGACTTAAAATAGTGACCCTTTCTTAACCATTCATCTTTTTGGTAATATCTAGGATAACCTGTGTCCTGTTTATTGTACTGTTGAGGCTTAACTATTTATTATAATTATGANTTTTTTCTAACAATTTAAAAAAACATTGCTATTTTACACCTCATATAAACTAAATACAATATTACAGACTTTGTGGAAGGAAATCTATCATTACTCATTAGAGACACTGTGAAATGTTGTTAGATTTTTCCAACAAAAGTGTAAAATGAGTCTAAATACAGTATAGAATGAGGAAAGACATTTGAGGTAATGCTTTTGTGCTACAAACTGTTTTTGCAGAGAATGTAGCTGTGTGTTGTAAAATGTTGACTGCGTTTCTATTTAGAAGACATTCTGATTATATGTATCTGCAAATAAAATGTTAAAGTGTAAATGTACACAAAAGTGTGAAATAAAAATAGATAAAACATTAATAAAAATAACGTGTCAAATAAAAACTAAATGAGGAGCTGGATTGATGGAGCTCAATTTACAGTCACATATTGCTATACTATAATTGAATATACATTATTCAATTCTTCAGCATATTTATATTGAATTATATTTATTTTAAATTATTTTTTTTAAAAACTTGAAATGCACAATAGGGTTACCCTCTGTTCTTTCAGCCAGAGCCCTTGATGTGTGGCCCTACAGAAAGAAAGAAAATATGGATCTATCAATACACACACCATATTGGATGCTTTGATTCCTTCAAGTAATGGGAACAGTCGGTTGTCATTGTGAATTTTATATTGCACTTTAGCAGTGATTGATCAGTTTGCAGTGACTTAATCATACTGCCCATCTGTTCCGTCTCCTACAACGTCCTTTCTACATTGCCTTAAATTATTGGGTAATCTGGATGTCAAAACTACAGTATTCACTCATTGTTCGAGGGCCAAGGACTATTAACCTTTTTTTTCTACGAATCACTATCAACATGAGATTAGTGCTCAATGAATACCAGAAGTTCTGCAAAACCAGCCTGTAATATAGTCCTGGTCTTCCAATTTAAAAAAAACTGTTAAATGCACCCCCAAATCTCTATGTGAAGTGATTTCAATTCTTCCACTCTGTGGCAATTGCAGGTGGCAGCCAGACAAATCCAAACCTGAGGTAGATGCAGAGACTTTGTTACTCATGGTGGCATGCTGTAGTATTTTTGGCAACAAGCAGGTCCCGTGTTCACCCACGATGAGTATTCATTGACTGTTTCTCTGCATCTCTTTTACTGAGATTTTTGTTTACTCTTTGCTTAAGATTTTTTTCTCCATTTAGGACATGAAATCAGATTATTTCTGATTAGTTTATATTTCAGTCAATCATCAGTGTATATATATTATCCCTGGAATGCTAGAAGCTTATTTTAAAATCAACATTTGGGATCTCATATTTCATACAGAAGGTATAATTGTATCACAGTTTTTTCTAGTCCAACTTGGATCAGTCCTCAAATAACAAAGTACAAAGCTGTGAGCGTGTGACAGCTTGAAAAAGTAACAGATTAAACTGTGGTACATGTTGAAAAAGAATTAGGTTCACGATATTTCAGCTGTTAACTTTTTACCTCCTCCCCAAGATTTCCCTGAGGAAGGTATACCAATCAAAATTTATTTGAAATAAGCTATTTTTGAAGCATATTCCACAAAATAATATTCAAAATAAACTTAACTCAGTAGAACATCAAACCTCCAACACTTTATGTGCAACCTATGTGTGCTTACAGTATAATAGTTTTCATTTAAGACAGTTTAACTTAGATGAAATCCCACTGAGTCAATATTATGCTACCATAATTCATTTTACAACCCACATGTGTTCATGATGCTGAGTTAGTGCTGGCCATTTGGCAGAGAATTCTCATAATTTGCTAGTCACCACCGAACAAATGGTTTGCGCCAGCATGAATCATACTGTAGCTGTGCTCAGGACAGAAGGGGCAGTGTGATTGGCACCTACCAACAGAAACCAGTAGATATGCAGCTGCACTTCAGCTTGCTCCAAGGACAGCTCAGGTTACTCAATTTTGCTAAACAGGTAATTGCGCAACTAGTTCTTCAAGTAAATAAGTGAGAAAATAGTTTTGTTTGTTGCTATTTACGTTTTTAGAGCTCTTATTCAATGCAAGGAGAAGTGGCAAATATCCACATTTCTATACAGTATAAACACAGAAAGAAAGATACAATTTCACAGTTGTACAAATTCTGGAATAACGTTTTTTTAAAAAAAATTATAGTAATTTTAAAGATGCAACAGAAAAATACCAGAGACAACTAATTTCCCCTCCTGTACTCATCTGTGTATCACATTCTCCACAAGCGAAATTTAACCTAAGTGCCTACAATATTCTATTCCTTTATAACTAAATTTGTGAAACTAAATTTAATAACTCCTTCTTTCTGGAGATTCTAAATATTTTTTCCAGATTTGTTTTATTATTATAAATTTATTTCTTGCAAACATCAATATAAACATCCTCAGCAATAATAAAAAAATAAAAAATACCAGAGACAACTAATTTCCCCTCCTGTACTGTCCTGTGTATCACATGTAAACAGTTCCAATCTCTTCATTAGGTTTATAGAACAGCAATGAGCAACATTCAGCTCATTTCCTCCTGTTGTGAAAGGCACTATACAAATGTAGATTTGTATTGTATTTGCTATGGGATGTCTAAAATATTTGTAAGTATATCCTAATCTAATGCCTTAATGTTAAGATGTTCTTATACAAAATTCTGTTTCTTCCTTTCAGGGCTGAAATATAAAGTTTACAGATGAAAAGGTTAATAAACCTGACTTCTAGGTGCAAGAAAATTGGTAGAATTACAAGTTTTACTGTCTCTCTTTTGTAATTTTCAATGTTTTTGAATAATGAGGAGAAATGGATTTCAAAATGACATTGCTGGAAATGTGCCACGTTAATGACAGCCTTGAATTCCTATTAAAATGCAATGTTGTCTTTGTTTTATGAACTACTCTCCATTTTTCATTCCATAAAACAAATTACACATGTAATGGATTTAATGAAATATAGTCAAGTTCAGACCATATAAAGTACATCAAAGATTTAAGTTTCATTCTTCAGTAATGAATTCATGGTTGATTTTCTTCAGCCTAAAAGAAACATTTGGGGGAAATATTTTCTGCACAATTTTCTACCAGTGTTCATTGTATAACTTTTTAAGTTACAGTAATTGAATTACTTATTTAGTTATAAATTTGTAATTAAAAAACACTAGGAAACTTACCTGTACTTCAAATCCCAAATATGTCTTCATTTGCAAGGATATGGGGAAAGAGCAGGAGAGTGGGACTGATTGGGTAGCTCTTCTAAAGAGCCGGCATCAGCACGATGGGCCGAATGGCATTATTTTAGGTTGTAATATTCTATGATTGTTTCTGACCATAGGGTATGTTTTCAAGGCATGAGACAGAAGATGCAAAACAACTTTGCTTGTCTGGGTTCAGATGCTGAAGCAAATGATTTTTTGTTAATATAGTTATTAAATGCTACGTTTTCTAAATACTGACGTGCAAATTAAAATTCATTGCTTCTTTTTTGATAGAACTTATTCCTTTTTAGTTAAAACAAAAGTCTGTGATAGCTGAATGCTGTCAACACTTTCCTCAAAACATGAGGATCTATATTAACCTGAGCATGGATCTCCACTGGTACAAAAAACATCTGTTCTTCCAGGAACAACATGGTTGTCCTTACTTGCCCAAACATATGTGACAACACCTCATACACATCAAGCAAAAGCTTTTGGTTGGCTCTGGCTTCCTGCTTGTCCCTTGTCCCCTCCATTTCAATTTTAGAACTAGGTGCATCTCAAATTCGATGCCAATGCTCCCCATGACCAAGAATAATTTGCCATCCTTCTGCCCTTCCACAGGGGCTCTCAGGAAAACTACTGCTCCCTGTGCCTTTAGGCCTCCAATCACAGCCAGAGATTCAGTGTTTTCCGCTCCTTTTGTTTCCGTGACAAAATAAGGCAAGGGAATGCCGTAGGAGGTAGCTTTCAGAAACCAAGGCCTCGGTGCTGGTGCATTCTTCGGTATCACTCAAGCAAGATGTTGGCTGGAAATATAGCACTCAACAAAATATGAACACAATTCTATATTCCATTCTGTCAAGTTAAATAGCCTGATTACATCTAAATTCCATATGGTTCCAAGCCCTTAATTATTTTCCCACCCTTAATCTTTTCTATGAAAACATGCCCAGCTATGAATCTTACCTCTAAAATAGAGCTCAGACTCTTGATATCATCTTTGTTGTTTTTCTCTGGCTTCACCGAACACATTAATATTCTTTTGAAGGTAGATTGCTTCAAATTTAACTTAATATTCCAAAACTGGCCGGAATAGTAATGTTCATAAGAACTTGTTTCGATTTACGGTTCAATGCCCAAATCTGAATTAAAAAAGCACTGTAAACTCTTCTGTTTTTAACTCACTGGATTTAATGACAATGGACAAGATAGTCAGTCCAGATTCACAACGGTTCACTGACAGGACTGTGACTTTAGCCTTTACAACAGCATTTTCATAACTAGTACATTTTATTGCTTTTTTAATTAGCAAATCACTACAAGACAGTGGGTGAATTGTGCTTCAATTGATACAATTTTCAGACACAGTATTCATTTTTCAGCCCAGTGTGACTGCATATTTACAGAACATTCACTAAAACCTGAATATGGTTAAAGAGGAATGCAATTCTGCAGCAAATACATATTAAAAATAGAACTGTTTCTCTGAACAGTTTTTTTTTGCAAAACATAAAATACTATTAACATCAGTATTGCAAACATTCACAATTGCTTTTGTTTACAAAAATATTTACACTTTTAGTAGCAGGAATTGATTACTAAAATGGCCTCAAAGTTGATTACTCAATTTAATAATCCTTGCATTTGATATAGCGCCTTCTAGCGCCTGATCACGTCTTTTAATTTTAACAATTCATTGAGAATTTTACAACCACAATAATATTTTAAATGGAGATTTTCAGCACAGCATTTCACAGTGCATTGAAGTTCTGTGGAAAGATAACTGCAAAGTTGAAGAAATGCTATTCCAAGGTGAGATAAAGCTTGTAACATCACTAATGACCACTTAATTGATATTACAATGTTGTTAACAAGTTACAACAAAACCTTAGGAGTTAACATTACTAAGATTGTTAATTACTGCAATTGATAAGATTGTATAGATCGCAACATGTCAACAACAGAATAGACAGATGCAACATTTATTACATTACATGATGCTTCCTTAGGTCCACTTATATATATTATACTAAAATAAATTGCCAACTAATCCCTATTTGTTAAACCATGACAATTTAGTAGTAAAAGGACTTTATTGTTACTAGTAAGATCGATGATATAATGCAAAAGTTGATATTCTGAACTTAAATCTCTTTGAATTACTGGTCCAATTGATTTTACAACGGCAATAATAAATAAGAACATGCACTGGTGTAAACAATATACTTTCAAGGCTGCCCATAAAGCCAGGCAGATACTTCAACCAATACAACCATTTTGATGGAGTAGTCACCACTGATAAGTAGTGTCCAAGAGATAAAACACCAGTGGAAATGTATCTTAGCAAGCTCACCTACAAAAATCACTGTTTTATTAGTTAGTCTAGAAATATAAATGTCTACATTATGTCACTGATTTACAGTTCATATTAACAGTGAAACTGAAGTCACTGAGTTCATACCTGAAGCTTACTGGACCATTTTGGACCATACTGGACCATTTTTGTCTCGCCTCAAACTTCAGGGCAAGGCATTTTACGTTCCTCTAAATCAATCTGTGTGTGAATTGTTTGCTGACAATACATATTCCTATTCAGTATTGATTAATGATACATTTCCAAAGTCTTTTTAAAATTTTATATACAGGTCTATAGGGCAAGATATTCTACCTCCATGAAAGCTGGATTTACCATTGTTCCTTGTATTTTATTCCAAAAATAATGAAGGAGGCTGGATTAGTCACTCGCATTTCATTACCCAATGTCCAATATTATCAACTTGTTTAAAACAATAGTTTATAAGTAGCAGCTTACATTCCCGAATCTCTCAGTTTTAAAGATGGGCAAACAATCTAGATTTCATAGACAATTAAAAACATTGAGCACTAACACACAACATTTAAAATCTGAATGGCCAAATTGAAAAATTCTAATTCTTCCACTATTTTAATTGATTTTTATTAAACCTAACTTGAAACTATGCTCTAATTAATGGGGTTATCTGTCTCAAAGGCTTATGTCTCTTCATTTTATGAATAAATCATCTGTCAGTATGAGGTGTCTTAACACTTGTGTGTTTTCTTAGTTAGTAAAACTAAATAATTAACTGCTAGAGAAACAAATAGAACAATATTTTATCTGTGGCTAAGTTTCAATTTGAAATTTGCATTATTTGTGACTGAATTAGTGGTACTGTATATAAAATATTTGAGTTCTAATTTAAAATAATTGTCTTTGTGGTCAACTAATTTAGCATAAACAAAGTGAATGCATGTGCTAGTAGAACATGCTTAAGTAGTTAAATAACTTCAGGACCCCGGGTCATTGACATATGGGCAGTGAACATCAAATATAAACTCAGACTACAGTAAACAGGTGATTATTTGTAGTACAGTATTCAACACACAAATCACATTGATGTACACAGATGTCTCACGGCTCCAGCAGCAGACTGGCATCAGGCTTGTTCTTAGGAAAAATAAACACATCTGAAAAATGGTAGACAGATACAAATAGTTTTTTTCTTCTGGAAAAAATCTGTCCCTGTCCCTTGTCCAATATATCCATTCATTGTGCAAACTGTCGATGGGTAAACTTTAGTGCAGTTTCCACCATAGTGGATAACAGCTGCTCTGGCCTAACCAAAGTCAATTCTTGGTCGATACTGCAGTACCATTGGATAAGACTGAAAAGATAAAAGAAAGTAAATTAATATTAACACTGTAGGTGTTGTTGTCATTCAATTGGAGGTATCATTGTCATTGTGTGACTAAGTGGAGATTTGTAACTGATGATAGGAGAGGTTTTGTAATCACTGGAAGATCCTAATGCCTTCTCCAAGATCATATAAGCTGCAGGATTCTGCTTGGCAAGGCCAATACTGTTAAGAGTGCTCCCTTCTAATCCTTAGCTTGTCTTATCCAACAGGAAGGGCACTATGTAAATATAAGTTCTTCTTCTAAATGAAATAACGAGTATAATGGGGATCAACAAGTAAAGATAGAAAGGAAACGTTTTGATGAAATGGAAGATATGGGTTGGAAAATGTTATTGTTAAGAATAATCCTCTCAAAGAAAGACATTTTATCTCTCTCTCTCCCCCTTGCCTATTCTCATAAAACACCCCCTAAAATATTATTGTGCTGCTATATTAGTTTCTTTCCCTCCCCTATTAAAACTATAAATATTGGTCCAGTCCAGCTCACAACTATATCCATCTGTCATCATACATAAAATGTCTCTATTTTTGACATATCATGGTATATATTCTATATATATATATATACATAAAATGACAAGGCTAGAATAAATAGTTTGCTCTTCAAAATATGCATAGGAGTTACTTCTCCAAGCAGGCAAAAATGATTGAGATCAGAAGATAGATAAAATGTACAACTTGATAAAATGTCCTAATTTTTAATTAAAACACTAAGCACACTTGTTGTCTAATTATAAAGTAATGAGTTGAAGCACCCAATCTTTTCTGAACAGAATAATTAATGTTGCCTTGCTTGTGATTTTCAAGAATGAACAAAGCTAATAATTGCATTCCCCATAGCACCAACTGCAAATAGCTGCATTCATACGATAAGGAAAATAACCTTTCCACTTTCAAACCCATACAATTATTTCCTTGTTTTATTATTATAATTGAAACCCACAAATATTTTGATTTGTATTTGAATGTTTTGTAATTGAACAAGGATAATTAGCAGCTTAATTTGTTTAACTACCTATTAAGCGCTGTGATTACATGGTAGTTTGCAGACACAAAACACATTTTCATAAGGCAGCATCTGCATCACAATTCACAATGACGGTGGACCTATTCCAAAGGACAAGAGAAAAGATACTCCATGGAGAACATGGAGTGGCAAGAAGATTATTCTCGCAAGCTCTCTTCATTTTAGGTACTACTTTTGGAATTTTGCAATAAAAACCCACATTACTTCAGGCACAAGTCTTTAGTTACACAGGATAGTTTTGGAACCATAAGATAAGGGGGGATGGCGGCAAGGAGAAGATGTAAATAAGTCAGAAACATAAAGGCAGGCAAATGGAATTAAAAGATCTACCATGCATGAACTAATATAATTGTAGGACAGGCTTGATGCGCTGAAAGGATAACTGCACCCTTGCCTATTCTCATAATACACTGCCCAAAATATTATTGTGCTGCTATATTATAGTATCTTTCCCTCCCCTATTAAAACTATAAATATTGGTCCAGTCCAGTCTAGCTCACAACTATATCCGTCATCATACATTAAATGTCTCTGTTTTTGCCATATCATGGTGTATCACATAGATTCTACTTGGTGGACATATTCAGCTCATTTTAATACTATACAGATGAGCACTCAACAAAAACAACAACAACAACATTGCATTTATAGAGTGCCTTTCACGTTGGGAGGACGTCCCAAGGCGCTGGACAGTTGGGTCGGGACCCAAGCGGGGGGGAAATTGTCAGGGTGAGGGGAGGGAAGGGAGGGAGCGAGGAGGGGGTAGAGAGTCGAGAGGGGAGCTGAAGGCACGGTTGAAGGCACTCCACATCGACCTGACGATTCTTTACCAAATGTGATGTTGAAGGGGAGCTAAGGTAAAGTGAATCCTGCATATGAGCGTGATTTACATTTTCCATTAAAATAATTGGAACTATACTGCTTGTAGAGTACCAACTTGCAATTTCCTGGAAATAATTAACTATATTTCAAACAAGGAACTGGACAGAAAATTACAGATGGATGCGTAAGTCTTTTGTCTTGTTACAATACAAACAATAAATGCCCAGAGTCTGTCAGTACAAACCTATTTGAGAACTCTGCATCTCCAGAGTCTTTCACACACTGAACAGTAGAAAACAAACACAGGATAACATTACACTGACTCACAATCTATATAAACTAGGTGTTGACAGAAGAACAAGAACTTAAAAAAGGGGGCTGCCAATCCTACTGAACTCTATAGCTAGACATGCGTTAGGTGTCTCAGACACATGTGCAATTGCTACTTTTATTACTCAGTAAACTACCATAAAATAAAGGATTTTTGAACTGAAAGTAAGGAATAACTTGCGATTAAAATCCCCCGCCTTGAACCATGGCCAGTCCCAAAAAGGTTTCAAAGCTCTCTTCATAACTGATCATCGGGACAAATTTATACCTTTCATATTGCTTTTATATTCTTCATAAATGGGTTCCCATCATGCTCTAACTGTGACCTAACAAGAACACGTACAAGATCCATCAGCTCTGTGCTTCATATTCTATGCTTCTGATATAAACCAAAAATTCCATTTGATGTTTTTATTGTGGTCTTATATACCTGTACTGACACCTTTAATTCCCTCTCTATCTGCACACCAATATCTTTCAAGAGGAGGAAGAAGGAGATGGCAACAAGAGGAGGAAGAAATAGTGAGTGATTATGCTCCTAATTGCTATCTCATCCTTCTGGAAGTGCATGAGTGAGGTCAGTATTGGTTTCCACACTCAAAAACCCCGCTGATGCATATTATGACTTTACGAAAACAAGATGATGATTGAATCCTTATCACAGAAGACTCCTAGCATATGATCTGGCACCATGCAGTAGTTCAGCTGCCCCACTAGCTTCTGGAAAAACATCATCAGACAGTAAAACTTTCTTTGTAAGTTTCCAGAGCCCACCTCAATCCAACCTGATAACCGTGTTTTCTCGGTTGCACAAATTTCCCTCATTCCAGAGTTTCTTTGGTTCTTTTCTATTCGTAGTTTAGGTTGCAGTTCCAAAGATGAACTCGAACACAATAGAGATACAATGGGCAAAATATTCCATCAACAAGGATCACTTTACATTATTTTAGTCTTTCGAGACACTTCTTCTGGAGAAGAGGGAAGTATTTATGACCATTTTGCACAGGAAGAAACAGAGAAAGGTGCTTCTACGAAGCGAAGGAGTGAGAATACAGGACTGTATTCTACATGATTGTTTATGAGAAAAGGTGATGTGACATTCACTCAGTTGAGTTAAATTCCTTTACTCTTGTTGGATCAAAATCACAAGTTTGATGAAGAAGGTCCATTTGTTCTCATCCTCCCAGGATACCCACCCTAAATACCCATCATATACTCCCATCATAGATCAAAGATGGTGATTTCCATCATATCTGCCCATACAAAATTCAACTAATAATTAACGACACAAGTTAAAGATGACAAAAAAGCAGAATCAATATTAGATACAACTACTACTTCTCCCTTTATTCAATGATGATGAATGAAAATAAAACAGCCATTGTAAAGCCAGCCTACGACATTGTAAAGAAAATTACTGCCCGGTGTAGTTTTAAAATTTCATTCTGATTTTTAAGTGTCGGAAAAGCACATGGAGACAATACACTCACATGTACACTCACATTTTCAGCTCTGAGTCTCCACCGAGTCATATAAATGAATTCCATGGTATGGTCCTTCCCCATAATTTCCCCATTGCATAGAACATCAAGCTTTGAAAAGAAAAACAAAAGAGTTACTCTATATGACCAACACAAAGATTAGATTTATAAATGAGTCATTCATTATTAAAAATGCCTAAAAATAGACAACAGATTATGCAACTCCAGTTAGAAATAATCCAATAAGAGCAAATTGGCTCCATGGACAGATTTTCCTATATTCATTCTTGACCAGAACAAACAAATCCTCTTAAAAATAATTATTTTTTTGTCAGTTGCAATGCATTGGTGTGATAACAAATTATTTTAAATCATCTAAATGATAACTGCTGTTTCTAGCAGTGATTTAGCAGTTTCTACTTTTTAAAAAAACATGGATTCAAAACCATTTATCTCCATTCTATGCCTTGTGATGCAAAATTACAAATCAGGAAGGATTTGATTCCTGATCAGTGCTGTGATTAACTGTACCAGGGATAAATGGGATTTTAAATGGCTTTATGATCACTGAGAGGAAAGAAGTGGATGGCAATAAGAGAAGGAAGAAATAGTGAGTGATATGCTGTTAATGGCTATTAGTCTTCCCTTCTGGAAGTGCATGAGTGAGGACAGCGTTGGATCCACACTCAAATCCATTGCTAATGCTCACTGACCCGATTTGCACATGCAGAACAGCCACTTTATGCGAACCACCAACAGGTTGCAAAGTGTAAAATGAGGCTCTGACCTAGAAAGTTTGGCTTGGTTATATTGCACACAACTTTTGGCGTTTTTAAAGCAACAATCTTGAAAGTAGGGCTAGTCAATGCGTTAGTCAAACTTTAAGAGTTAAAAAACAACCAATGTCAGAATACTTTTGAAACAGATCTTTTAAAGGGCCATCTTCTACGTGAAAACATATTTGACAGATTATTTAACATTAATTTGCAAAAAAAATGACAACAGCAAATGTTTACACTTCAACCACACAACTAGTCACATGCACACAACTAAATAATGGCTTTTCTGTGAGAAGTGTGGGACAAATGAAAGGATTTTAATATATAATACTGTATGTTTCATAAATCTAACATATTGAGACTCGTAAATATCATCTCTAAGAACACCATTGCATTAAAATCACATATCTATTTAATATAGCCATCAACTTACTGAAAATCAGTCCTGACGTAGACTGACAGATACAGTGATTGAGCTAGACATTCGATTCACATTGAATCTCCTTCGCTCAATGAAGAAACACCATCGAGTCCAATGACAGCTCAAAGCTATGCTCAATCTCGAGGGACTTAAAATACATAGCTGATAAAAAAATGTATACAACACTTAATAGTATGCACGTTGATCTGACAGTACTGCAAAACAGTTGTGATCCGTAACTTAGCCCATAATAACAAGCTGTACTAAATACACTTTCTACGTAGAGGCAGATTGTTATCACACATGCACCTACCACTAAAAGTGAACAAAATTAGAATCAGATGATTAAAATGCTTGTAATTCTCACCTCACAAGTGCTAGGAAGCTTTAGTTTTAAACTAAGAAATTTCTTTATGGTTCCCACTGTTACTCTAGACGAACAGCGGATAAACTTCTTCATTAAGCCCTGCGGATAGAAAATAAAATTTAGCACCAAACAAAAAACAAAATGCTACTCCTAAATGTTAACATGCCACTCGTAAGCTCTTACATTTGTCACAAATACAGTAAATATATTCTCACGATTGCCGTTCCAGTAATCATCCAGTTAGAGCAAACAATCTAATTAGATTATAAAAAAATCATAGTGAAACATTTGATGGTGATGTGAATAATGTTAAACACGAACTGACACAGCTACGTAACTTTGATGATTCTAAATCAGAATACAGATGTCAAATTGAAGCCAACACAGGTAGCAAAGGAGAAAGAACAAGTTGGGGAGGACAAGTTTGCAGGGCTATGGGGAGAGAAAGGGATAATGGAATTGATTTGGATAGCTCTTTTCAAAGAGACGGCAAAGACCCGATGGGCCGAATGGCCTCCTTCTGTGTTGTGTAATTCTATGATTCTATGATGAAGAAAAGAAATCCACCGCCCCCTATAATGGTAAATAAAAATCAGAATCGAGCATTTGCACAATCAGTTTCTGCCAGAATAAAAGAGCAAGAAGCTAAGAATTTGCCTGGCTTTGAATGTTTCATTTATCCAATGAACAAACCACAAATAAGAAAATAACTGAGCTTGGGCTTGATCAAATTAAACCAGACACGTTTGGGGAGTCTGAATCTACAGCTTAGGTCAATGTTCAACATCTAGCTAAACACCTGTTGCTTTACTGCCTGCTCTATTTAAGATACTAACTCAGGGAAAAGCAACACATTTTACTTCCAGTCTGTAAAGTTTACAATAGTTGATTAAAAGGTTGCCACTTTAAACACCAACAACATCCCTGGAATTATACAAAATCAGTGGTGTGTACAAGTGAGCATTTGAGTGAGCAAAGCTTAACACATAAATAATTGTAAGTGAGCCATAAGTTTTTTCCTAAGATAGTTCAAAAGAGGCTGAAATAAAATGAAGATGTTCTGATATCAGGAACCATGAAGCCAAAGCTGAAGCATTATGGAAGTTACATGGATTTTGTAACTGTGTTGCACTCCAACTTAACCTGCATCTTGTATTCAATAGAACATGTCATTTTATGCACTTGAAGTCATTAGCAATATATTCAGTGCATGTGAGAGGAAAGATGGCTTTGTTATACACATTACAGTGATAGCAATCTAGCCTTGCAACAAGAATAGGGTAATCTGTTGACAATTAATGACTAGATATTTATGTTTTGTTATCTTACTGACAAAAAGAACACATATTACTGCCTAGCAAAAGCCTCGGTTTCTAGAATGAATCCAATCGCTACAGCTCAATAGTTATGTCACAATCAATCAATCTACTGATGCTCAGAATGAATGTTCCAGTGTATTTTTGCCAGAATAGAGTAGCTTGAACATGATTAAAGCACTTGGCCTCACTTCATACTTTAATCAGTGCTGTCCATTATTCCAAGAATGTTCTGTTTTATCTTAGTACACTTATGCTACCTACCACATACTTTTTTTATTAATAATGAGGAATTAACTATTCCACATATACGATGGTACACAATTTCATGTCACAATTAGATAAATATTCAGCAATTTCCCCCAATAGATGGCACCAAGTGAACAATAAGCTACAGACTGCAGGATTGTAGATTTAAACCTCAAACTGTGCTGATTTAGCTGATCTCAGCCAAGTAGAGTTGGAGGGGGGAAAACAATTAGCTTCAGTTAGTGAGGTTAAGTAATTTGCTAGGGTTCCCACTCCCAACTGCTATGTAGAAACTATACAAGGTACATGTGTGTGGACATCAGGTGTGGACAGGATGGATCTTGGTTGTGATGCCCATTCCACTGTCAAATAGTACAGCTCAGAAATATTATTATACCATTCAGAGGGATTACATTAATATTTCAGGGTAAGCAATACATGTTGTTGACACAATATAACTTTTAAACAATACATTATATTTTAAAATGAAATTCTTAATGGTACCTTTACAGTGTTATCCCCCGATTGCCCATTGTTTCGTAAGCAGTCTAGACAAATAGCTATTTGTGGATCACTTCTGTGGTAATCCTGATCTTCTTGGTCCTCTTCCTCTTCTATTTTGGTTCTCTTAGCTTTGGGGCCTCCATTATCTTTTCATAAAGACAGACAATTATATCCAAAAAATGTACCATAAATGTGCAGCTACTGCAGAATATCAATTCTAAAGGGCAAGATCTATAAATGGTTCAACATTTTACTTGTTTTATTCTGAAAAATGTTACTTTCCTATTTCCATAACCGTGTTACAGTATTTAGAGGTTACTGCATCAAACTTGCATAACAGTACACATATAAATTATAGAAGTCCCTGCTTGAGTGGAAGCTTATGAATTTAAGTAGCTTATAGCTCATCAGTCACTAAGGTTAAGCAGCTGAAAACAGCAAGAATGGAAGGAGATTGTGCTACAGTCATTGCTGGATTGATAATCTACCACTGTTCTCTGATCTTTGTTCTTTATTATTCTCTTACCTAGGCTGGTGGAATTACAGAACTGTGCCCACTCACAAATTTTGATCATCATTATCATCCCATGTTAAAGCCAATTTACGTCAAATGACTCATCACTGCCAAGTGATACTCCTACACATTCCGGTTTCTGTGCAATCACATTGATTCGTCATTGTTCCTCATTAATCAATTCATTGTTTGGCAGAAAGATTACTGGAAGCTACCATGATGACTGAGTAGGTAACAGAAACCAGAAGATCCCAGGTTCAAATTCCAGTCTGCAACAAGTTAGCTGATCTCAGAAGGAGCAGCAGTTGGGGAGTTTCAATTAAGGAGGACAAAAATCAGTCATTAGTTCCCTGCTCCTGATCACTATCCATTGACATACCAATTACGATAGCATGCATTGTGGATGCTTTGATATTAACAGGATCAGGCTCGGCTATTTCATGATAGAATAGCCTGCTGATGCAACGGCACTGAAATGTTATAGCTTAGAATGATACAAGTTCAAGACAACAGTTAATGGTGTTTGATCTCAAAGGGAAGAATGTATTGAGTGAATATTCAAGGCTTCCTCACAGGACAATTGATAAAATCAATAGAGGGAGTTATCCAACTCAATTCTCTTGCACTTGAAAATAACAAATTTCAGAGGGATAGTGGCAGAGAAATAAAAAACATTAAACAAAGATGAAGGAGGGGGCAGAACCTATTTAAATTATTTAAAGGCTCAAAGTTCTACAACAATTATTTATTTTGCCAGCACCAAATAGGTGAATTCAATCCAGTACCTTTGTTCTACCATTAAGTGAATCCCTTCATTTAAATATGAAGCTAAGCTTTTCTTTCTCAGCTTACCATCTCCATTTTCTTGAGGTTTATTTTTCCTCCAGAACTCTTCCTCTTGCTGTTTTTCCACTGGCCAAAACAAAATATTTTTCCCAGGTGATTTAAAATGAACTTTTCAAACGCAGAGTAAAAACAAATAAATATTGCAATTGATAATAAGAACATTGTAAGTTTCATTCTTCCATATGCTGTTGACTTATCTGTCAATTGAATAGCCAGTCCACTATAATCTTTGCCTTCACAAAGCCTATTACTGAACATTACAAAAATGCATTGCCATAAAAAGCCCTCTCAAGATATTATTAATTATTGGCAGAATTTCCATTTTGTTCCAAATAGTAGTTCCCACTTCTTCCCTTTTTCCACCCCAACTGAAATCTCAAACAAATTCTTGAAGGTGAACACTCCCCCTTGAATTTCACCTTAAATGGATGTAGCTTTAAGTCAAGCAAAGTCACTCAAAGTCACTCAAAACCTGCATAATAAACAATCTAGAAACAACATTGTACAATTAAACACAGCAAATTCTCAGCTTTAATAATAGGTCCAAATACAAATAGTCTTCAATCTCAACAGGGACTTTTATCTGTAATTACTAAAAACATGTAATGTAATTGAATGAGTAAGTTTCACGGTGGTCTTCTACTACAGTGTCCAACTGTTGTGCTGTGTCAAAATAATAAGCTACAGGTTTCTGAGCTGATTCTGGGCTACACTGCCAAATCATTTGAGTTCAGACTCCCAGATGTCAAACTCAAAAGTGTATAATTCTCCGGTAAGGCTGCACCTAGAGTATTACAAACAATTCTGGTCACCACAACATAAGGGGGCTGGCTGCCCAGGGTGCAGAGGCAGTACAGAGGAACGAGGTTGATTCCCAGTGGTAGAGGAATGAGCTATGAGCAATGATTAGACAAACTTAGCTAGCTCAGTCTTGAAAGGAGTCACCTCAGAGGGGACCTCATAGAAGTATATAACATCTTAAATGGGACTGAAATAAACAAATCCAGAACAATACTTCAGGATGCATCAAGAGATTAGAATAAGAGGACACAGGTTTAGGGTTGCAAAGGGTAATTTCAGGACAGACACCAGGAAGTTCTTCTTTACCCAGAGGGTAATTAATGATTCGAACAGGTCCCAAGGATGGGTGGTTAATGGCAGGATATTGGACTTATTTAAAAACATGTTGATGCTGTGACTGGAAGATGATAAGATACCAGAAAATATCCTCAGAAACAGTCTAAAAATAGTCTGAAAAATTAAGGTTGATTATTGTTGATCACTTACTTTCTTTAAGATCAGGCACCAATTTAAATATAATTTCTTCTAATGTATTGTCCAACCTTGAAAACAAAGAACAAAAAAATTACACAGTTTGCTCGATTGTTACATTGTTAGCATTAATACTGAATTTCATTGCACTGTAAAATAATCACGAAAAAACAGGACAGAATAGTCCTGATTTCCCCTTCCTGAATGAATGGGCCTGACTAGCAACAGAACACAGTTTTTTTTATTTTCTTGGGCTGTACTGAGCTGCGAAAACTTCACATGTACTTTCAGGGAACTTTATGCTGCATCATGAGGCACTAATCACTTAACATAACCAGAATGCAAAACACTGGGCTATCCCTCAGCTTTGGTGGGCTAAGTGCAGGCAAAGTCGGTTTGTTCAACGTTCTTTGAGGTCTAAATTACATACAGAGGTTGCAAAATGAAAAGCAGTCAATTGCAGCTCAGAAGAAAATTTGGAATGTAAAGACAAGGAGATTTTTATGTTCTTCAACTGAATAAAAAAGCAACTTCCGATTTAAAAAAACTGGAATGGAAGGGGAAGAAAGAGTGAAGTCAAAACGTTAAGGAAGTTTTGTAAAAATCAGAATAGTTCACAGTTACTTATATTTTATTTTTCTTTTAATGTTACTCCTTGGGCAATTATGGAGCATCATTTTAATACCACAAATGAGAACAACATAATGTATGAAGGGCACATGTGAACTATGAAAATTGATATTCCCATATCCCTATGGTAATCTAAACCACTAAACATACTTCTGCAATATTATTTTAATGCACTCTCAGTAAAAACAATTTCAAGCAAGGGGATAGTGCTTCAATATGCAATAAAATTTCAACTTTAACAAATTTATGCTTTTAACAGCCCAGATATTATACATTTTATTTCTAGCCACAGAGTTGAATCAGTCAAAGAGTTTAGCTCTGGTACTGTAAACGCTCGATTACAAAAATATTCTTCAAAACAAGTTCATGGAGCTCAAAGTTGAAATGTTTTCACTCTATTGGATAGATTCAAAAAGCTTTAACTAGATCCTTAGTTAACCAGAAAATATTTAAATCTCAATCTCCAGTGAGAAGATTTCTAACATACTGCTGATCCATCAGCATTATATTTTACCACTTCACGAGATTGAAGGGTTGATATCACAGTATCTTTTATTTAACTGCCAATATGCAAATGTTGAGCACTGGGAAATTAAAAAGACTACAATCCACAAATTTAATTGTGTTCTTTTGACATCTTAGACTAAATTACACTTTAACAGTCCAAGTTCATCACTGCAATAAAAAAACATTTTCTTGGACATGTAGTGTTCTATTAATACAAAGTGTTCAGTTAAAGCATATTCATTTGGGGACAAGACTTAACAAAATGCATTGCTTCTTCAGCATATGCATTTATACATAAAGCTTATCAAAAATCAGTGAATTTGGACCCCAAGTATTCAAATGTAAATACTCACACTAAATAATCTGCTCCCTTGAAATACTGGATACAAACAGTTCAGAAACTATTTCTGAATGGTAACACAAGAAATGCCTCATTCAGAAAACAGTTCAATTTGAATTCGAATGTAATCAGGAACATATTCCTCTAAATAGGTATCAAACGTTTCATGAATTTATTTATTGAATAGATTTCTCCGACAATTAAAAATTCTCAAACGAGGAAGTGGTTTAGACATTAACTAAGGATTGTATAAATGCATAACGTAGAACTAAATGCGGCTTACGCAATCACATTTCATTATAACTGTTGTATCTAAAGGAGCATCTGTGAGATAAAGGCTAGGACTTGAAAACCAGCCGTAATAATGATGAGATTGAAATATCAAAGTTGTTAAAATAAAAATGAATCAGATGGAATTGTCACAATATAGATGGGGATGGGAGAGAGGGAGGACAGTGTGTTGCTATGGGTTAGTACATTGTTTTTTCTTTCATCTCTTGAAATTTATTTGAAACCCAGCCTGATCCAACAGCTATGATGAGTTCTATGGGGTATGAATTTGGGGCAAATAATAATAATAATAATCTGACTGGTTCTCAATGGGCATGGATCCACAAATCATTCTATTTTCCAGCACTAATATCACTCAGATTAGAGAGCACAAAAACAAGCACGTTTGACTGTTTAAGAAGACCAGCTTTAAAAGAAGACATTTCTAAAACACCATTACTGAAATTTAAAAATGTTTCTGAAATTTTAACCGGAAGCCACATTCTGCTACCTAATCCAGTAATCTTCGTTCAGTGATTGGTCTGTCGAAGGATTTATAACTGTAGGCACCAGGTGCCAGACTTGTCCACATCAAAGTCATTTTTGCTTCAATGGAGGCAGCAGAAACTGAGCATTATCATTTCTTGTGGTATGAGGAAATCAGAAAGTTTTTTAGGGGGCAAAAATGACAATTGTTTATCATAACTGCCCTTGTGAAATACCAGACACCTTCACTAGCTGTCTGGGCTGGAATAGGGATATAATAAATAGTTCTATGTAAAAACCTAATAGTTGACACTAGTTGCTCAGAATTCAAATTCCGTAAAAGATGATTGCTCGGAAGCCAAAGCCACCGACAGTAAATAACAAACAAATCACTCCACTGTCAAAAGCTGTATATGCACCCAACTAGATGGCTGTGAATGTCTCATCCCCAGCTCTTGTGTTTATTCATTAAAACCTTGAAATAAATGGAAAACAGTAAGATGAAGCTGTTAATCAACTTTGCAAACTCTGAATATCAAAAATATTAAAATATAAATGTATAGACGCAATAGAAATAATTGTGTTGAAGTCTTGAAACAATGCCAATTACTCTGCTTTTTGAGAACCCTATTACCGTAGTAGGATAAGAACTTTGACTTCCTGCATTTGCAGTAGCATTAAACAATCTCCACCCACTCACACCTGTTGCATTATCCTTGCTAATATTCCTGCAAACCTCAGGAGCCACACTGCACGTTGAAGGTCAGCAGTTTGCAAATCACATTTCAAATCTGCCACTAGATTTACATTGATACCAGTGTCAGTTTAGCACAGTGGGTTGCACATTTACTTCTAGGTCAGACGTACCACATCAGGACTTGAGCTCATAATCTAGGCTAGCGCTAGTGCAATACTGACAGTGCAATACACTGCTGAAGTGGTCGTTCTTGAAATGAGATGTTAAACTGAGATCCCAACAAAATATTCAGTCATTACGCTTCAGTTAGTCATGTGAAAGACTCCTCCCAAAGTGAAAGGCACTATATCAATTGAAACTATTGTTACTATTATTATTAAAATTAATTCCTCATCGAAATACATCAAGTAAACATTGGTCATTCATTTATTTTGTTGCTGTTTGTCGGACAAGGTATATTGCTGACATAAAGTAGCTACAAAGTCCCTTGAATTAGTCTGTGCATTTGAAAAAAACTCATTGCTTAAAGCATCATGTGTTGTTTCAGTGATAAAATGCTACAATTAATTGCAAGTATTCTTTTATTATAAATTTAGAACAAAGTTAGTAGTTTAGAATTGACAGAGAAAAGTCAAAATTACAAATATAACGATTGGTAAGGAGGCAAATAAGACAACCATAATTGCTACGTTTTAAATGTATCCATTAATTGTGTAAGATGAATAATCTAAAGCTGACATCAGAGTAGTTTTATTACTATATTAATCAATGTTAATTTACAATGCTAAAAATATACACAACTGGTAAAACTATGGGGCCATTTACCTCAATCTATCACTAGCCCAATATTTAAACCTAGAATAGTAGAAAAACTCAAGTCACAGTATGATTTATACTTGCAACTTACCTTAGCATTTCCAATGGGTTGGTTTCATGAACTTGAATTCCACATTTTGGACAGTCATTGGTGTCTTCAAAATGTTGGACAATACAACTTTTGCAAACTGAAAAAAAAATGCAAACTTTCCATTTACTACGTTAACATTTTATTTTTCAGTTAGAACAAAGTATTTTAAAATTCATCATTTCCACAAAAGTCGGTAATCTTTATATTGCAATTAGTAGCAGACAATTAGAACAATGTGATTGTCTGGTTTGACTAAGTACATCTGTAGCAATTCTAATTGTCAGAATACTTGTGAGTATTTCTCAATCATCCCTTTCTAATGCTCAATATACAGTAAAACAGTCGGAAGCAATCTCGGCAGATATTTTTCATAAAATAAGTACCTCACTCTTTGGCTGCCAGCAGATTTAGGTAAACTATCTTTGACTTTGACTCTCAGTCAAATCTGTTTACTTAACTACCATATGATACCTCTTTTATACTTTTTAAAAAATAAACAAGGTAACATACTTTACTCACCTCCGAGCTGTTATCTACTTTCCCTATTGAAGATGTGGGCAATTGGCCACTGATTGACCAAAAACACTACCTCATTAACCAATCAAGACTCAGCTCGCTCAAGATTGACTGGTCATGTTATGCATGGAATTGAGTCCATTTCTAAATACTATTAAAACTAGTATAAATACTATGAAGATGAGTTATCTTAGTCATAGCATTAGCATCTGGACTGTACCCTGGCAAAATGCATCACAGTGCAACAAAAGCTATTCCACTATCATTGAAATTAATTCCAGTGGCATTTAGAAAGACTGGAAATATTTATCCAGCAATTCTCATTCACTATTTCACATCAGGAGAGTTATATCTAAAATGTCTGTCTTATAGCCTCCCTCTCTGGTGTTCTAAAGGGAAACCAATAACAATAATCCTTGCATTTGATATAGCGCCTCATCAAGTCGTTGAGACATCTCAAAGCGCTTCACAGAATATACTGTAAAGTGAATTGACTGCATTTTGTGGACAGCCAATTGCCTACAATAGTGTCCCACAAACAGTCATTATTATTATTTTACTTTTTTTTTGGGGGGGGAAGAATTATTACTCCCAGAAAAAACATCTGCCAATCAACAAATAACCGGGTTCCTATTTACTCCTAGGTAAACAGAGGGGTGTGGAGTAAGGACATTTGCCTAAAGTTTCGCCTTGCCCAGGAACTGAACCCAGGTCCTCTCGTTTGTGAGGCAGGCGCACTAACCACAAATACTCTTGTGAATAGGTGGGGAGTATAATGTACTCTCCACATCAACACTTTCAAATAAAAAATTATCTTCAAGAGGGCCGTATAAGGTTTGTAGACTCTAAAAGCAGCCTGGTTAGAAACTAACTGATGTACATAGTAGGACTGTCAGCAGATAGCTCTGAATGTAGTGAAAAGGGACTGTTAGCCTTGCTAGTCCTCGTTGGCAGAAAATTAATTATAGATTTCTTTTCAGAGTATTTATGTTCAAATACTTTCAAATATTAAGACTCCAATCTGGTAAACGATAACAACAATAACAACAACTTGCATTAATACAGTGCCCTTCACAAGGGGTAGCGTCTCGGAGCGCTTACCAACAGGTTCTTGAAAAATGGAGAAAAGCTGTTCAAAAACAGGAGATTATGGTGGTGCTGTCGTTCCACCCACTTCCCATATACAAAACTGGCCACAGTCTCACAAACAGATGTCTAACCTGTGTTCCATACGGGTATTGAGTTGTTGAGAAATGGAATCGAAATGAACCGATCATGTGATTTATTTAAATATCATTTTGCGTAGAAGGAAAATGATACAGCCAGGACATCATACGTCAAAAGATCAGACACGCTTAAAACACAGGTTTGTGTCTGCTCCTGACTATGACCATATTTGCATATAGCCTAGACACGAAAAAGGCTTCTGGAGTTATAGCATGCTCATTCTAAGTACACAAATTAAATTGAGCCAGTTATCATTTGTGCATTTGTTGAGGTTGTGAAGCGGAATATAATACAGAATAAAGAAGCAACTGAGTATGTTGTGATATGCACGCATCACTATGTGGTGACAGTAATTCCGAAAACTACTGACTGAAATGCAGTAAAAGATACAAATGCGTCACAAGAACCGCCAGCTCTGGAGCAAGCACAATTCATAACTGGAAAGAAAACAAGCACGGAACTGGAAACACTTAAACAAAGGTGGGTGAATTTTGAACTCGCTACAGGTGTAGCAGAAAAAGGAGACGACTCCAGAGTTGACACATTTTAACTCGACCAATAATGACATGGTTGATGCGTAACATGTTTACTTAGGACACAATGAACACAAAATGTTGAACGGAAGTCAGAGAAATGTTGCCTACTAATCAACTACACTGTATGTGAAATAGGCTTTCAACTTAAGAAAGAAGGGATCATAATGTTAGTGCTGAGGAACCATGCTTGACCCCAGAATATCTTTACATTCTTTCATCTAGTTCTTTCATTTGAGAACTTCCTTATTAAATTAGGTATGTAACAACAAAACTGGCACGCCTTGCTTGGATAATTAATCTCTCAGATCGCTCTACCCATTCTTGTTAGGCCAAAACCAATTCTATCGCAGAAGGAATGTATAGGATGCTTGTGTCTTTAGCACATACACTGTTATCCATCCTTGAAATTACTTGGACTGGACCACTCAGTTATTCTAGAACTACCAATGGAGCTTCCTTTATTCCAGAGGGTTTACTTTGGAGTTTAATTTCTCATTGCTAGGATACCTCCATTTTGCAAACTTTTTTTTAATCAATTATGTAATTGGATAAAGCATACAAGAGTTACAATTTGTAAGAATCGGTCACTTTCCAAGATTTGTCTAAGAATTGCAGCCACTCTTTCAGTATCTGCACAATCTAGTTTGTATACATGAGGGAAAAGTGCAATATATACCCATTATACTAACTACCAAATGATATGGGAAAGCATAAGGGTCCATTGCAAACCAACTGTAGTGTCAAGTCCAAGAATGATCTGCTCACACGCCCAAGAGAATCCAATATCAGCATTCTTTCTACAATTGACAAACACGCCACCTCCAACACCATGACTCTCAAACACTCTATATCCATTGGATTTTGCTTTCCCATTGCATGCTACTGCTTATTGTTCCACAGACTTCATGCTCACACAAAGGCCACTGGTACACCATCATGCACAGCCCAAAATAAACAAACACCAACTACAAACATTACCACCCCACAACACTTTCTTCTTTAATTTCTGCATTATTTTCACTGAATGGGGATCCATTACATTAAATAAATGATTATCCAGGTTCATTTATTTATAATCTTTGCGGAAAAATAACCCCTGTAACCTCTTTCTGTGTGTCTCACTGTAAAACAAAAGTTTTGCTTTGAATGGGTTTGCACTTATACCCATTTATATAACACTGTTTTCCAAAATGAAACTCACCATTTCCAGTGATCTGTCCTTGGCAATACTGTCTGAAGTATGGATTCTTTCCTACAGGAGATGGATAAGACCAAGCACTGAGACACAGAGAGAGAGGTACAAGACAAAGTATAAGTAAATATTTATGATTTTTATGGGAGGGGGAAATAAATACATTTGAGTGTTGTTGACTGTCATATGCATTTTGTAAAAACGCAGTGTCATGGATGAAAGACTGAACAATGTGTAACATCGCTCCTCAGATAAAGAACATCAAACTCAAGGCAGGGACATAAGAAAAGAACCATCAAGCCCATTCCTTCTTTTAGGCCACTCAAAACCTCCCCTAACATGAATGTCAACCCAACTATTAGATATTCTAAAATCCACCCCCTTATACCCAAAGATAACCAAGTCTAAATGACATAATATTCATCCATTCTCACATCTATCCTCTTTTCCTTCACAGACAACATTCCTCATTTGTGTCCGATGGAATAATTCTTCATCTCATGTCTATAATTATCCTAATATCCTATAATGTCTTCATTCAGACACTTAGCCAGTTTGTGTCTGGCATACTGTTATAATAATCTTTACTTTGGATATAGCATCTTTCATGTCAGGAGAATTTCTCAAAGTACTTTGTAAGATTTACTGTAGCGACTGGATATTGTGTAGGTCAACCCGGCAGCCAATTTGCATACAACGATATCCCACACACAGCTATGAAATGAATGACCAATTTTATCTGGGGGATTGTTAGCCAGGACACCAGAAGAAACTTCCTTCTCTTCAAATAGTGTCATGGAATCTTTAATGTCCACTTGAATAGGCAGACAAGTGCTCTGTCTAGTGTGTCATCCGAAGAACGCCACCTCCAACATTGGAGCGCTCTCCCAGGACGCTATTGGACTTTCAGCTTGGACTGTGGGTTTAAGTCTCAACTTTAAAGTCCACAAAAATGAGCCCACAACAATCAAACTCAAGACATAATTAAACCAGGCTGACACCTAAGGCTTATTATTGCTAAGTGTCCAACTCACTTTTTATTGCTGGTCAATTATTACCCAATTTGCATTACAGAAATAATAATTATTCAGTTCACTTTTCAAAACACCAACGGGTTCTGTCCATGCCATAAAAAGGGCTGCATGCTAAGTATATGCTCATGTCTCTGGAATAATAAAATTATTCCATGGTGACAATCCTGGCATAATCTATTATACAATCTTGAACAAGACATTATATACATGTTCTCTATTCTAGTTACCCCTCGAAGACCCTCAGTTTGATTTCTTTTAAAAAACATTTTCAATTAAGGAGATGTTTTCTGGCTCCGCACATATCTCAAATTCCGTTGGCAATATTAGAAACACACAGAATATCTTTACAACAGTTTGTCATAATATGTATGAATCTGAAAGGCTACAAAAGAGCAGTTATTCCTCAAAAAGCTTAAAATGGTAATACCTGTAATTAGCAAATAGCTGTTTGTCAAACTAATGTGGATTCTATAATTGGTTGCAGCCATAGTGCTCTTAATTTCTGTAAACAAACCACACACCTGGGTTCCAAAATCATTTTTCAATATAAAATATTGTGTGCAATATGAAAATAATTTTGACACCCAATCCTCTCTGTTCAATATACAACTAATAGATTTTTTTTAAAAATTCAACATAATGTACTACTTTTGGCACCCATCTCCAATGTTCAAAAGTAGTCAGCTAATGTTCTCTGGGTTTAGTTTCATGCAAAAACATGAATTAATAAGGAGTTAAATTCCATTTTGTTGCAGTGAAATAAAACTTGGGAGAAAATTATTACATTAATTAAAAAAGAACAATGGCATTCATTTTATTCAGATATTCTTTGCAGACTTGTAGAAAGTAAATATCCTGGTTTCCTGATGCCATATTTACATGAACAACTTCATCCAGTGAAATAAATATGAGTACCTGTAGGTTTCAATTGTTGAACCTAGACCTTGACTTAACTGCTACTTGGGACTCATGATTTAAAAAAAATGAAATTATGAAGGATTTAAGATAATATGGTACTGAAACTTGTTTTTAAAAACAAGCACAATGATTGAGAAGAATTGTCAAACTTTTGTTTCATTGGTTAGCTAAATACATGTCACAGTGATGTAGATTTCATCAAAATATGTAAGTTTATAGTGAAAATCTTATTATGAACAACACTACCAGGACAAAAACAATATAGAATTTCCATCCCCTCCATACAAATTTTGCTTTGTGCCTCCAGTTAACTTTGAATAAATAATAGTAAAACGTTAAAACACTGTCACTTTCAGCCAAAACAGTTTGTTCTCTTCAAACCCCAAAAAAGAATATCGTTAGGTTCTAGATCACTGTTGATACTCTGGGTTTGCAAATCATGCAAGTTAGGATAAGTGGATTTTAATAATAATAATCCTTGTATTTGATATATTGCCTTGTCACATCAAAACATCTCAAAGTGCTTCACAGTAATTACTGTTAAGAATGGTGACTGTAAACTTTTAGGTGAAGACATGAGTAATTCCAGAAAACTGTAAAAGAACACACACTAATGAATCGCTCGCCTGAAATGTTTCCTTGCACACAAAAAACAAAAACAAATCAATAAAATTATCTTTGAAATTATGACTCTGAATAGCAGTTGAGTTATAGGTCCAACAATCTCCAGTTATAGTTCATCATTTTATTTCAATGGATAGATAGGTTTAAGCAGAAATGACATCAGCAAAGAGTTCCAGGAAGTCTGCTGGTGGCTGCTGATACTCTCAAGTCACACGTATATAGTCGTCCTCCACACTTCATCATGTCATCCTGCCTCCAGCTTTCTTAATGCAGCAGATTGACCATTCATATTAATATTTCCAAATATGATAAGAAGCAATTTAAGGAGAACTGGCATAGATAGATGGAGCCCTATAAAACTTCAATTTGCAGGGAATCACTGTGCCTAGAGCACAACAGTACAGGTCTCTGAAACAAAAAGAGAAATCGCTGGGAACACTCAGCAGATCAGGCAGCATCTACAGAAAAGGAAAGTGAGTCAACCTTTCGGGTCCATAGAGTGGGGAGGCAGAGCAAGGAAGACAAAGGAGAAAATGCGATAGAGGACAGGGGTTGATGGGTTAAAGAGGTGTTAAACGATGCAAAGGTGGGGGGGAATTGTAACAAACCAAGGGAATACAGATGTTAATAATGCAAAACAAAAGGGGGGCGGGGGGTGGGGGGGGGGGGTTGCAACCAAATAGGAAGACCAGAGAGAGAGGTGTGTCTGAGACCCAGATGATGTGGTAATGGTACAATGGATGGAGAGGTCAGAGTGCGGGTGAGAGGGAGTGTTGAAGTGGCAAAAAACCGGAAGCTCAGGGTTGTGCTTGGAAACAGAACGGAGGTGTTCGGCAAAACGGTCACCCAATCTGCGTCTCCCCAATGTAGAGCAGACCACATTGTGAGCAGCAAATGTAGTAAACCAACATTTACTTTAGTACACAGATTTGCCAAAACACAGATTGGGTGATCAATTGCCAAACACCTGTTTCCACAAATGGCTTTTCCTCCAGCCCCCGCACTGTCTCGTGCGGTGTTCCTCAGGGCTCTGTCCTCGGTCCCCTCCTCTTCACCCTCTATATGCTCTCCCTTGGTGACATCATCCGCAGACATGGGGTTAACTTCCACATGTATGCGGATGACACCCAACTCTACCTTTCCTCTTCTACCCTCAACTCCACGACCCCGATGTCCTGACAGCTGCCTGTCCGACATTGAGTCCTGGACGAGAGACAACTTTCTTCAGCTCAACGTGCGCAAAACTGAGGCCCTCCTGATTGGCTCGCGTCAGCGCCTCCGCACCGCAGGCGCTGACAGCATCAACATCCAAGGCTGCACTCTCCACCTCTCAAAGCCAGTCAGGAACCTCAACGTTCTGTTCGACCTTGAGCTGTCCTTTCTTCCCCACATCCACACCACAACTGGCACCGCCTTCCATCACCTCCGGAATATCGCCAGACTACGGCACTACCTCACCCCTCACGCTGCTGAAACACTGGTCCACGCCTTTATCACCTCAAGGCTGGACTATGGGAACTCTCTCCTCGCCGGCCTTCCCGGCACCTCCCTCCACAACCTGCAGGTCATTCAGAACTCTGCAGCTCGTGTACTGTCCCGCACCAGGCATCGCGACCACATCACTCCCACCCTCGCTCGCCTCCACTGTCTCCCCATCCCCAGAGGATCAAATTCAAGATCCTCATCCTCACCTACAAGGCCATTTACGGCCTTGCTGCCTCCTACCTCTCCAACCTACTATCCCCCTACTTACCTGCCCGTACCGTCCGTTCCTCTGGCTCCGGTCTGCTCCACATCCCCCGCCCCAACTGCCCTACCATCAGTGGCCGGGCCTTCAGCCTCTCAGCCCCTAGGCTCTGGAACTCCATCCCCCAGTGCCTTCCCCTTGCCTCCTCCCTTTCCTCCTTCAAGGCCGGTCTCAAGACCTTTCTCTTCGACCGTGCCTTCAGCTCCCCTCTCGACTCTCTACCCCCTCCTCGCTCCCTCCCTTCTCTCACCCTGACCATTTCCCCCCTGCTCGGGTCCCGACCCAACTGTCCAGCGCCTTGGGACGTCCTCCCGACGTGAAAGGCGCTCTATAAATGAAATCTTGTTTTTGTTGTTGTTCTGTTCGCAAGCACAACCCTGAACTTCCGGTTTCTTGCCACTTCAACTCTCCCTCCCACTCGCACTCTGATCACTCCATCCATGGCTGCCTACGCTGTTCCGATGAGCCACAGCACAAGCTTGAGGAACAGCACCTCATTTATCCGCTAGGGGACCTTACAACCCTCTGGCCTCAATATTGATTTCAACCATGTCAGACCATAACAGCTCACCTTCCCCCTCCCCCTCTTCTGTGACCATTAACACATCATCTGGGTCACAGACACAAGTTTTCTGTCTCTGGTCTGCCTATTTTGTTGCAGTTATGCCCCCCTTTGTTTTACGTCATTAACACCTCTTCAACCATCACCCCCTGTCCTCCACCCCATTTTCTTCTTTGTCTTCCTTGCCCTGCCTCCCCCCCCATCTGTTAGCCCTTAAAAGCCTCTCTCTCCCAACATGTCCCAGTTCTGACAAAGGGTCGTGGACCCAAAACGCTGACTCACTTTCCTTTCTCCATAGATGCTGCTGGACCTGCTGAGTGTTCCCAGTGACTCCTGTTTTTGTTTCAGGTTTCCAGCATTTGAGGTGTTTTGCATTTTGTTAGCACCAGGTTTCTGGCCATTTTGCCAGCCTTTGGGATAGCTGAGACACGTTATTGTCCTCTCATGTCAAACATTCTTAGTAATTCTCCATAAAAAATACAATAAGCATTCAAATCTGTACAAGCAAACTCCTAGCACTCCTCGTAACAAATAATAATTGGCTAATTTGATGTTGTCTCAAACATGAGTTACTTTATATCTTTATATAATATAATAATCCTTGCATTTGATATAGCACTTTTCACATCTTCCAGATGTCTCAAAGCGCTTCACAGAATATACTGTAAAGTGCATTGATTGTATGTTCGTGGGCGAAACACAGCAGCCAATTGCACACAGCAGTGTCCCACAAACAGTCATGGATTGAAGTGACCAATTTTATTATTGTTTTTTTTCTTGAGGGATTATTATCAGGCATGTGTAGTAAGGAAACTTGCCCACGGTTTCGCCCTGCTGGGAATCGAACCCAGATCTGTCACTTGCGAGGCGAGTGCTCTAACCACTGAGCCACAGGACTCAACAGGACTTTTATTTGAAGTAACTTATATTGTCAAATGCAGCAGCTAATCTGCAACTCTGATGTCTGTTTTGCAGCATAAACAGTAAAGACCACACTTAATTTGTTTTTATCTGAATATTTGGATGGGAGAGGAGTATTGGCCAGGACACCAGGACATTGTGCTCTTTTTCAGAAGGTATCACAGAATCCTTAATTTAAATATATTAGCAAAAGGTTGGCACATCCAACTACGCAGTACTCTCTCAGTGTCAGCCTGGAATATATACTCAGATCCTTGTGTGGAAAGCAAGAATACTACCAGCTGAGATGAAATGACAACTGTAACCAAAAGTGTAATAATATAGCAAAACATAAACTTGTTTTGACAAGGGTTTTGTCTTTGAAGAATAGGAGATAGACTGTTAAATAATTTGTTAGAATAAGCAATTTTTCCAAGGACAAGTTGTAACACCTTCCCTCGAAGACACAATAGTGTCTTATAGTGACACAATATTATTTATATAAACACTGTAGTATTTTAATGTTCCCAAAGTATTCCTTCGCTCCTGAAGGTGGTGATTCATGCTAGGATATGGTTCCAGTGATATGATCATTCCTCACTTGAGTTATTGAACCATAGGAGTCCCACCATTTATCATATCTAAATGCCCACAAAAGTCCAGTTAAAAGTATGAACCCTGCCTGATTGTTTGCTCCCTCATTTACAGATGCTGAGGTCAATTGTATATTCACTACTGGTGCACACTCCCAGCACAACATTGGAGTGTCAGCCTAGACTGTAAGCTCAACGTCCTGACTTATCGGGTTACTGGAAATGGTTGTAGTTAAATGTTTTCATCTTAAATGTACATCATATTCCAAATTTGCATTGGAAATTACAATCCAGGGTAAAGGACCAACCAGTGTTGCAAACCTGATGTGATCTCTCCTATTTATAGTCTGAAAACTTGGCACTCTCCTCTCTCAGAGCCAGAAGGAACAGAAAGATGGAAGTGAAGTGTATGAAGAATATTGTCAGTCAAAGAATAAAGAAAATCGTACATGTTTCTTCATTATTCAGAATCTGTCATATTCTGCTGTACATTAATGATAGTTACAAAGAAAAGGCCTCATTGTGCGAGTTAAGATTCTATTCATGAGGTTTAATCTACAGAGGATAACTGTTAAGTCTAAACAATGCTTGGTGAATATAAACTTGAGAATGCCTTGTATAAATTTTGAATTGAGACTTAGCCTAGTAACATCCAGATGAAGGCAAATATCTAAGAGGAAAACCTAAAGTGGTCAAGCAAAACCTCTACAAATCAACCTGCCAATATAACAACAACTTCCATTTATGTAGTGCCATTCACGCAGGGCAGTGTCTCGAAGAGCTTAATTGTGGTGGAGCCTGACACCGAGCCAGTGGGAGGGAGGAGATGGCCGTTAGCACGGTCGAAAAGGTCTTCAGTCATGATCTAAAAGAGGGGGAAGGAGGGGGCAAGTCAGAGGGATTGAGGGAGAGTTCCAAAACTTCGGGGCGTAGTGGTTGAAAGTGGCAGCGATGATGGAGCAGAGGGGATGAGGGATGAGTTGGATAGACAATGTTCAATTTATTCTTCTGTAGCATGTATTAAATTTACATTGATTTCACTGATTTTTGTGTAACATAGACCTATACAAGGAATATCTAGTAAAAAGAAGTCATTTTATTAAGTATATCTAGTGCTAAAATACTCCAAATTGAATTGTTACAGGATAAAGTGTTTTCGAACATGATGAGTTTCTCTCATCATTCAATTCAGACATATTGTAAGCAAACAGGTCAGTTTGACCTAATATATGAAGTACAAATTCACATGGTTACATTTGTTCCAAACAATATTGGAGTCCTATTTGAAAAATATCAGCATTTTTACTTACTAAAGATTCTGATGGTTTTTAATCCCTCAAGAATAATCAGTAATGCCTTTTTAGCTGCAGCAATTTTGCACTCTGTAACTTATCATATGCTTGCTCCTTTAAAAACTTAATCTAACCTAACAATAACATATTTACAAGCCTTATGAATAGCAAGTTTTATTATCAATCTTACAATCAGACCATTCCTATTGAACTGAATTAGTTTTGTATAATAACAAAATGTTCTGGTCAATTAGTGTTCAGAAAGGAAATGGTGGTCTGTGGTCTTCTGCATGCAACCGTTCACAAGTTCAATATCAGGAACATTGCTATATTTAGTTTCAATTTAACTAATTGTCACCTCAATAACAAATGCATGAAAATTTCATTATTATTCTCAATTATATGTCCATTTGTGAACCAAACCCTCTGCTCAAAAGTGCTTCTCTTCACCTAGTTGCAACTGTTGGGCCTTTATTTTCCTCAAGGAAATACCTTAATAATACCAACAATTAAAAACACAACTTGCTCCAAATCCCCTAAACTTTGAATCCAACTCCCTGAAACAGTGAATCTTATAAACATGTAATTAATCTTTGATCCATAGGTTAAATTTTATCCATCATCCTTTCGGGCAATGTTGTCCAACCATAGGTTGTCAAAGTACATGCAGCTCATGAAGGGTCTTGATGTGGCTCACATTCACCTCAGCTTCAGCAGAAAGTATGTTTCTCAGTTTATCCCCATTGATTATTTGTTTACAAGAGAATTATGCATGGCAATTTAAACAAGTTATATGTATGTGGTAAAAATTTCTCTAGTCAGGATTTTTGAATGTTCTGTTCAAATAGTCATCTAAAATAATATTCATCTGAATAATCAAACAAAACAAGTGTATTCAATTGATTCATGATGTCGATTTATATATTAAATACACGATTCTCACAAACTGTTTTCTATTTGGACCCTGTGATGTCTCTATTCTCTTCATAAGGAAATGCCTATCAGTAAATACGAGCAACTGTAAAATTCTCAATGACTTGTTGACAAAGTTGATTTGAAAATTAACAAATTATTGCAACATGCTGCAAGTTTGAATTGAGTGTGGAATATTCAAAAACACACATCGTCTTCAATGTACTTACAAACACGTAAGCAATATCTTTGTTGTAGTGATTCCACTACAATTATGCTGTTGCTGTATACGTCTTGGATTGAAAACTCACACATGCATCTCCGGTGTACCAGTTAATAATAATAATAATCCTTGCATTTGATATAGCGCTTTTCACGTCGGGAGGACGTCCCAAAGCGCTTCATAGAACTCACTGTAAAGTGAATTGACTGTATATTTGTGGGCGAACGTGGCAGCCAATTGCGCACAGCAATGTCCCACAAACAGTCGTGGATTGAAAATGACCAATTTTATTATTGTTTTTGGTTTTGTAGGGATTATTATTAGGCGTGTGGAGTAAGGAAACTTCCCAAGGTTTCGCCCTGCCTGGAATTGAACTCAGGTCTCTCGCTTGCAAAGCGAGTGCTCTAACCACTGAGCTACAGGACTCCACAGTTAAGAGAAGTGCGCGCATACACACACACACATCTGCAGACTAGGTATTGTTTTTTGCTATTGACGGATGCGTCGTTTGACGCATGTCAAAGGTGAACTTTCGAAGGTGAACTTCGCATGTCGAAGGTGAACTCTGATGAACTTTTATGTGAGAGATCAGGTCGATTCTGGCTATGATGCTTTTGTCACACACATTACAAGATTAGGGATTATAATCTTTATATAGTGTGGCCACCCACACCAAGAAAAGGGCGTTGTTGCATAATGTGCTAGAAACAACGAATAAGTTGTTGTTAGAACTTGTGAAAATTCATAGAAAAGCTACAGTTGCTTCTACAGAAATTATTGAACCAAGAGAGGAACCTCCTGCAAAGAAGCGGAATTGGTCAGAAACTGAAAATTCCCGTCATTTTCAAGGGTCTTGGGAAAATCAGTTTGCTGTCAAGGCAGTACGTTTCGTTACTTTACGAAGTAAAAGTACAAGGAATATTTCCTTCATGGATGGGATTTAACTTGCCAACGGAAAAACTGAAAATTATAGGGGTGTAAGTTTGACTCATCAATCAAAAAGTCAATACAGTGTGACACAGCAATAAAAGGTAAAGAGTGCTGATCTATGTCGCCAGATCAGTCGTGTTCAGAAGTAATTCTCAGGCTGCATAGTGCTCTGGTCAGGCCACACTGTGTACAGTTCTGGTCATTATGACATGTAGAGGAGAGCAATGACTAGTGAGGAATGAGCTATGAGTAACAATTAGAAAAGCTAGGGCTCATCAGTCTTGAAAAGAGACATTTCAGTGGGGCCTTAAAGAGGTACATAAGAATTTAAATGGGATTGAGAAGGTAAACTTGGAACAATACTTTGGAAGCAAAAAATACTTCTGGATTCAATTAAAAACATTTGATGCTGTGATGAGAGAATGGTACAGTGGATATTCTAAAAGAATGAGATCAAATGAACCGAGGAGTCTTCTTCATTCAAGCCTCTCTTGTGATCAATGATCCTTCCAACAAAACTCAGTAGCATTCTGCAATTAGTGGTACTGATACATGGCAACTGCTTTCCATGGATGTAATTGTTCCTGCTATTGAACCAACCAATACTTGATTAAACATTCTAAAATCCCGAATGAAAAAGGTTACTCATTGTAAGTTCACTTATTATAAACGTGTTATATCTGAAAAGGTGTTATAATAATACACATCAATGACAAATAGTTTTAGGTCAAAAGTTATCCAACATATAGCATCTCAACACAACACATTACTGGATAGCCTGGGTACCTGAAGCTAACAGTTGCTGTGAAACAAGATAATTACTCAAACAGTTGAAGACTGTTAATTGGGAATCTCTAATAAAGATGAAATAACCATATTAACAAAATTCATAAACAGTTTAAATTGCAGGACAGATAATCTTGATGTGAGAAATTATCTCCATTAACTTTGGCCTTTTTTAAAAGTTATTTTAGAAACCATGTGTATGATCACATTATTCCAGCACATAGGATATTGATATAGGATTATGTTTTGCATTGTGTTGTAAGGATTCAAGTTGAATTGCAAATAAGTAAGTTTGTTATTCAGAAACATATATATGTATATATATAGATATATATACACTATGATTCCTGTAGCATTACTTACAAGTGTGTAGGCACTCTGTCACTGTAGTTGGCTTGATAAGATAACCCTTGCAGACGTAACATGTGATGAAGGCATTGAATTCTCTCACTAGGTACTTCCTTTGTGTAGCCATTTTTGGACAAGGTAACAATGGAAGAAGAGGCAAGTCTAGCCCGAGTTGACAGGTGTCTCTGTGTTTATAGGTCCTGCTGTGCTGCACTGCACAGCTGCACTTGTCCAGGCATCTGTCTGAGAAATTTGGTGGAACAACTTTGAAGTAAATCCTCAACTTCTCCAGAAGCACATTGTCCTTTAGTCAAGGGTCATGGTTATCGTTTCCTGTTCCTCTGCGTTGTACAAAATGTCGCAAACCTGTAGCATTAACAAGACATAAGTATTAACAGTACAACAGATCTTGGTTGAAAAAATAACAATGCTATGATTGCCTGGGAATAAAATAAAATAAAATCCTTGGAATAATCACTCAAAATGCTCATTTGGAATTTTAACCGTTCCTGTTATAACTATAATTTTAAACATAAAATAGTATCTCAAAATAAAACTTTTATAACTATTTATAATCTACTGAACTAATGACAAGAATGAGCCCCGAAGTGCGGAGCATCTTTCACACACTCGAGTGACTATTTCAGCAATTGGCTTTACCAAATTCCTCAGCGCATTAAAACGTTGTTGATCATTTTCCCTAATTGTAAAGCGATGTTGTATATTTATAAGAAACTGTCAAGAGCCAGACTCAAAATAGTTTTTTTTCTATGATTCCGTCTCTTACACACATGGTTTATAGCACATGGTCCTAACTTTAGAATTGAACTATTTTCATGAATCTCGGTTTTGTTTTTGCAATTCACTTTGAAGTAACATCAAATATTGTTTGGGGAAAGCACATGTTTTCCAGAAATAGTCTGTGAAACACGATGAAATTAAATTATGCAGTCAAAATAACTTGAAAGAGAAGTCCACTCTCTGGGGAAATTTTAGGCAGGTTCAATCCTTATCATAGCCACAACAGCAAAGCAAAGACATCACGTTATCAAAGCCATTTTGGGCCATCTGAAAAAGTTTCTCACAACAGCATTTATTCTAACGTGCTTTTCGTAATTTAGTTCCATTTAAAATATTTCTTTAAAATAGTTAGCCACACCGGTTTGAACGATTGCATAACCGATCATTTCACACTCTGGTTTGACGAGCACATGGAAACATCACAGTCATTACTCTTAACACGTAGAAAGTCCTAACGGTATGCTCATAAAATGAGTGTAAAACAATTGATGGTTTAGTTTCAGAGATTGGATGTTTGGAAGCAAACGTTTCTGAAACGGTTCTCATGGGGAGAGGGGTGGTGTTGGGGGGGGGGGGGTTTCAGAATTTACGAGATGAATCAATTTGCAAACTAAACTGGAAATCCCTGTGCAGAGACAGACAGACAGACAGAGAGAGAGAGAGACAGGTGGATTTTACAGTAATGAATCCTCGCAAAATGCCTGTTCATATAACCTGCACTATCCCACAACTTCCACTGCCCACGTCCCTGACACGAGCTGCTACTTTTGTGGCCATCATCACGCAACGAGTGTTTAAAAAATCCTTCTGTGTTGGCGAGGATGGGATGGGGTGGGATGGGATGGGTGGTGATGGGGGGGGGGGAGGGGGGAAGGAAAGGAGGAGAGGGGGGGGGGGGGGGGTAAAGTAGGCCGTATCGCAACGCTTGGCAATGATCAGCTTTCGATTTCGCAGGCGTGTTCTTCTCCAACCCCCCCCCCCCAAAAAAAACCTCCACCCCCTCCCTCCCTGAACAGGAATTCATCATCAAATGGTGAAAGGCGAACACGTGGAGCTCTGTGTGTGTGTGTCTGTCAGTTTCACTTGCTGTTCTGCTCTGCAATGCACACGATGTGTGTGTGTGTGTTTGGTGGTGGGTGGGTGGGTGCGGGGGGGGTGGGCACAGGTGTGTGGTGTGAGTGCTGTGTGTGTGTGTGTGTGTTGTCTGATTATACACGGAACGCAACTGCACACTTACAGGAGGAGGAGGAGGAGAAGAAGAAGAAGAAGAAGAAGAAGAAGGAGAGAAAGCGGTTTCCTATTTGAGTTCGACAGTCCCAGCAAATACTGTGCCTTAAACACAATCAGCTGACACACTACGCAGTAAATTATCTGTGGGATCGCTGCTGAAAGTAGGCTGAGCCAGCAACACAGAAACTAAGTGCAATTTGGTCTTTTTTTTTTGTTGCTTCCCCCCCCCCTCCCCTTCTCCATCACAGCCCCCACCCCTCACTCCCTCCCTCCCTCCCTCCACACACACACACACACACACACAATTTGTGCTACGAGTGTGTGTTTATCTATATATACACACACACACTGCATTATTATTATTATTATTATTAATATTATTTGAAATCAACACATTTGCAAACCCCTCCTCTCCCACCCACTACCCCCTCCCTCTCTCTCTCTCTCTCCCCTTCCCCTCTCTCACCCCCTCCCCCCACCCCACACCTCCCCCCCCCCACTCTCCCTCTCCACCCAAATCCCCCCACTCTCCCTCTCCACCCAAATCCCTTCATTTTCTTAAGTACAGCTGTTCAAATTTAATGTATGTTTCACAGATCCAGAGACTGAAACGTTTTATTCTTAGTAGAAATAAACAGCTGCAAGTTATGGTTGTATCACGAACTGTTTATTTCTATTTCAACATTTGTCAATATGTATATTAAAAATATCCACATGGGAACAAATACTGTGTATAAGGCGTGTCATGTCTTTTATAGCTGAAACACATTATAAATTACATCATGAAGATATCACGTTTAGATTAGTTGGGATATGGAAGCTGTTCCGCGCTGCCAGAGTAAATATTATTAGAAACACCACCTCGTATTTCACCTCTCTAATTTAAACAACTTCCAACGCGAAATCTTGTCCACTAAATAACCAATAAGAAGTCCAGGTAATTTTGAATACATGCACATTTTTGGTTTGTTTTTCATGTTGAATACTGTGTCATTACCAGTGATGTGTTACTTGTCTGTATATCTGTTGAAATCCATTTAAATCCCAGTTCACAACCCTGAATGAAGTCAGTTATTACTCTGCAGAAGGTCAAGGTGGAATCAGAGCAGTGAAACCGAGTATTAAAGGGTTGCATTTATTAGAGTGTTGGAATATTAGCATTTATTCGAGGGTCACAATGTTGGTTAAAGCTGTCCATCGTCATACATTTAATCTTTCCGATATTAGCATTAGTTATCCATCAGCGGAGTCACGCCGACCGACAACCTCATCTTCAACAGGAAAGGGGAAAAAAAAGTGTGCGAGAAGAAAGTATAGGCGATCAATTGGGAAATATGATTTTGATGCGCGAATGAAAAATACCAAAAAAAAAGAATTTATTGTGCGATAAAAAGCACCGGAATGTGTTGGCACGGGGGGGGGGGGGGGGGCTTCAAGTTCAATTGCTGATTACAAGAGAAAATGATGGACAAATGATCTTGTGAAATGTATGTAAAACGAGGTCTGGTTTATCTTTCACGAATAGTCTACCCGAGGAGCTGCGAAACATCATCACTGGAGATATTATTATTATTATTGATTATTATATTTTTACGCGATGTTTGTATTGTGCTGTTTACCGGAACTTGCTTTAGTAAAGTCACAGTGCATACTCCATGTATGGTTATCTTTTCAAGGTGAATACCGAAGTGCTGATGCTCTTACCTTCTGATCAATAGTTCCCAACATTATGACCCAACTGGCTATGACTACATCATGTACCGGCAGCACTATTGGAATGGCACTGAAATCAGAAACGGTTTCATCATCAGAGATCAAACGAATACAGATGAAGTCATCCACAAATTTCGTCGCTTGACCAATACAATTTGTCCTCAAACGTTGAAACGTCCTCTTCTTGGTCGCCCCAGTCTCACAACACTCTTATAATTAAAACAGAAACGTAAACTGACATCCAATCGATGCCCTGTTTGGGTTTGTTGCTCAAGGTACATTGCAGAGTTAGTGCATTTGACATGCTCTTGTTTCTCCGAAGTCCTGTGAGGGGTAGAAAAAAATAAACCTTGTGGAATCCAGGAAGACAGCTGTCATGCAAAACGTGAGGTGGCAACATGATTAGCATAGTTGGCCTATTCAGTCAGTCCTAATAGCACATGGGTCGGATTTCAAATGTTTCATATATGTAGTTTTGTCTGACCAGAGGCGCCTTTCGTCCTTGTTTAAAAAGATCTCGTGGCATGAGATCACGCCTACCAATATGCCCGGAATGACAAGGAAGCTCTCGCTGACCCAGCCATGGACGAGCGCCCAGGTTGGAACATGACCTCATGCAGTTGGAGCAGTTACATATAAGACGCGTTGAAGTTGTGTCTCATCAGAAGTTGAGTTGACTGTTTGGGGAGTTCAGCTGTGAACAAGGAGGACTAACACGGTAACAAAGCACCGACAACATGGTGATGCTTCGAGTGGAAGATCTGGTAAGGAACCATGATTTAATGAACTCCAATTACAAAACCTTCCAAATGTTCAGTTAGACGTGGATTATGGATGGTGTTGTATTTACTTTTCTGCCAACAGTAAAAAAAAACGTAAACAGCTGTATTATGGCTTAATCAGTTAAGGAAATACAATACGTTCTGACGAAATATTTGAAGATGTATATATTAATAAAGCAGCCGAAATATTTCTAATAACTAAACAATAGTTGAAGTTATGACAATCTATGAAACCATATTTGAGCAAGGATTATTAACAGTCCAATATTATTTCGCCGTTGGTTGTATTTATACCAGCAAGTGAAATGCATTTGACAATTTAGTGTTCAGCAAACTGTTCAAGTGAATTTACAGATTTATAATGATGAAGTTTGACAATCAATGAGACTGAATTTAAAGATATTCCCTCCTCGCCTGCATAACTGTGCCAGCGTTGGTGTATTGGATGCATAATAAATCAACACAAAGGAAACGCTTAAAACAAAGCTTTCAAGTATCGTATCTTTATCGCAGACTTGAACTTTTTTTTAACTGCTATCACTGTAAACGTAAACGTATCCTGTATACGACAAATTCCTCATTGAAAAAAAAAGCCCTTTAACTTGACCAAAAGGAGGTGATGAGTCATTCCCTCCGGTATGCTGGTATATATTTCTGGCTGCATTGCTCTCCACGCGAATTAGTGATCGTTGATGTTATGTCTGCATCAGGTAACTGGAAAGCAGAGCGAGGCCAAGCCTAAGGAGGATGAGACTGGTCGGCGTCTGCTGCACGACCAATTTGGAACAGGAGAATATTCTGCTGCTGTGGCTATCGAGAAACAGGATGACATCAAAACCCAGACTGGGATTCTTTCCTGCAGACCTCTCAGCGAGCCCCCAAAGAAAATACAACCGCAATCCCAGAATAAAAAAGTAAGGTCCACTGTGACTGAGGAGCTTTACAGTCCGCAGTCATATTCACTGAGCAAAGTTGTACTTCTGGGTTAAATTACAGGTATTGTTGTCCGTATCCGACAGTCAGTTTAGTTCAACAGAATCTGTGAAGTAGTAACATTCAAAAGTATAATTTACATTGTTTGGATGATGCTGATAAATAATATTTGCCTTTGGTTGTAGCCTCTTTACATCGCAAAACACTTTGTAACTATTGTTATGTAGGAAAAGGGCAGCAGATATATATCAGTTTCACTATCGGCGATAGATGAAAGACAAATTGTCCCCCTTTCCATGTATTCCATTTAGTCTGACTTCGTGAATTGATTATCAGTGTTGGTTTTATTATTACCAGACAACGCCAGTGGAACAGAAACTAAAGCTTGAAACTATAGACGATCTTCAATTCTTGATTAAACTGAAAAAGAAGAAGAGAGCTAAAGTTGCTGTGAATACTTTAAAAGAACCGGAACCAGAAATTATAGTAAGTTTAAAAAAAGCAAGTACAACAACAACGATGATTAAATAAAGAGCCCTAATTTGATTTTTAAAACGTATCATGCTTTCTATCTCAGACTGAACCTGTAGATATCGAATCGTTTCTGAAGGCTGCAGTTGACAATAAACTACCTGTGATTGAGAAATACCTGGCGGATGGTGGCGATCCAAATGTTTGTGACCAGGTATGCATCACTAATTGATCAAATGTATTTATTTCAAAATAAATGTGACTGATCAAATGAAATAAACGATCTGCAACTTTTTTTTTAAATAACAGTTTAACAGGACCGCAATGCACCGAGCGTGTTCAGAGGGACACGAAGAGGTTGTATCCAAACTCCTGGAAGTCGGAGCCTTAGTTGAATTTCGAGACAAGGTACCTATCATTAATTTAGCTGCATCTTTCGACTTTAGAATTGGTCAGATTCTAACAAATAAAAGTGAATGCAAAAGTCGTGCACTCAAAAATAACAAGTTTGTGTCCAAAACATATCAAACTATGAAGACATAATTAAAGGGAATTTGTGTAAAGCTTCAAAATCGTTTTGCAATAGGGATAGAAAAAGGGAGAAGATCGTAACGTAACAGTGATGGTGACAGGACTCACGTCTTAGCACCTTTAACAACACCAAAAAAAAACTTTGTTTCATAAAGACAGTGTCCTTGGAATTTATATTTTGCAAAGATTTCATTGTCCATCATGAAACTTCACTCTTTCCTCCTGTAGCTTTGTGCAACTGCAATTCATTGGGCATCTCGTGGAGGCAGCTTGGGCGCTCTGAAAATGTTGTTAAACAAGAATGCAAATGTAAATGCCAAAGACAAGGTAGGTAGTTCGTTATATACCTGAATATATTCCCAATACATGTTCGTGCTTCAATTTATTTGATAACACCCACCTGTTTTGTTTTGATAGTTATGGAGTACTCCTTTACATGTTGCTGTCAGAACTGGAAATTATGAGTGTGCTGAACACCTTATCGCATGCGGAGTAGATTTGAATGCCAGAGATATGGTATGTATCCGTTCATGTCTAAAGCAGATTGACAAAACTGTTTTATACTTAAACTGGATTTATTTCCTATAGTAGTTAATATACAGTTAGACTGTTTTATAAGGCTGTAAACAAATTGACAAGATCTTATGAACTTCAGTGGGGTATTGGGTGGGTTAGAACAAAGCTGTCATCTCAAAAACAGGACTCAAAGGCTACCCCATCTTCTCATTTGATATTAAATGAGTTTGAATAGTATAAGAACTTCTAGAGCAAGAGCTCGCACAACAATCTCTAATTCAGTACTGTGTTAGTAATATAAAAAGCACTAAATTGGTAATGAACGGGGCATTAATCTTGTAAAGAAGCCAAAATAATAGGAAAAGGTACATGTATCTGCTCCAAAGGGAGTGCCTGATTTTTGGGTAGAGCATGCTTTTAAGACAATTAGAAGGTGTTTTGCCCCACTCACTATGTTATACTTAATCTTGGAGTTCCTGTGTTCTCCCAATCAGTTATTTGAGACATCCTTCTGCTATGAAAGTGTTATATAACAATAGAATTACATTTATAGTGCACCTTGTTATGAGCCAAACATTGTCAGTGCTAATTTTGAATAAATATAAAATATTCAGCCCTGTTATATTGCTTAGTTTTGACTTATATGGTAACCTTTTTCTTCCAAATTTGATATCATGAAGGAGGGGGACACAGCCATGCATGACGCCGTCAGACTGAACCGTTACAGAATGATGAAGCTTTTAATGATTTATGGAGCCAACCCGAATTTAAAAAACTTTGTAAGTTCAATGCACTACAAGCGATTTCACTTGTAAATTCCGAACATTTCACTTGTAAATCCCCGAATAAGAATGCAAATAATGTTTATTGTACTATTCATTTAAAAAAAATCAATATAGCATCAATTATATATTTTAATTGGGCGAGAATTAATGAGAATTTATGCAGCAAAACCATCCAACTAATTCGAATAACCATGTAATAAATTCTGAACATATATAATGATCACAGGCAATGTGTCAACATTTTAAAGCTTTCAAATTATCCTGGTTGCTAAAATCCAAAAATAAAATGCTAATTATTTCAGGTGCCAAATAAGCTGTACTGCTGGTAAAGATTTCTCATTATGTTACAGTAGTCTTTCATTGTATGAAATATAAATAAATGAATGTTATCTGAATTACAGGATGGGAAGACACCGATTGATCTTGTACTGCAGTGGCAAACTGGTACAAAGGAAATACTTGAACAATTCGTGGAAAGCTCACTCAAATCAAACTAACATTTCCTGCAACAGCAAAGAGAAAATAATCAATCACCAAAGGATGCCAGGCGCGTTCTCCTGATGTAACAATTTGTAAGAACATTGACACTGGCACAGCATGTGTGCTTCATTAGAATTTTCTTCAAAACTGAGATGTGAAAATGTAATAATGTATTGCAATCGCTTGGATTAATGGCTTTTTTAAGCAACATAATGAAAAGGACTGTGAGAACTGGAAAGCTGAGATTGTTTTAATGGACATTATGGTCCTTATTGACTCTTTGATTGTCAATGACAAGATTTACTCTGGAAATCTGTATGTTTAAATGAATAGCGCTGGGACATCAAGTTGAAAGTTGGAGCAAGGATGAGATTTTGGGGACAAACAATATCTAGGAGGGATACAAACAAAAAAAATTATAAGTTCTACTTTACTTTGGTTAATTAGTAAAAACACATCAAAATCTGTTTGTAATCATTCCTTTCTGTGTATATTGTGCTGGAGGTACAAGTATAAGCATTCAATTATAAAGACTGATGGATTTAAAATGGAAATGTTGAAAGAACTGAAGGTATGGGTAGGTACTGTATGTTGAGTCATTAATCCTAAAATATGAGCCCAAAGTAGAATCAACTGATTATCACAATGTAAAATTTGTATATTTATAATGTAATTTTTAAATTTGTAAATTTTGTACACCTAATTATTGTATTCTATTATTTATCTGCAATTAAATAAAGATCAAGGCTCCTTTTACAATGGGGGGGGCTTGTTCCTGAGGTTTAGTTATTTTTTTTATTTGATTACAGCATTGAATAATTGGAAAGCAGAAAATTGTAGATAGGACAGATGTCTCACCAATTTCACTTTGGTGATTGCTTAGAACACAAAGAGTTGGGGAATTTGTATTGGGATAGTTAGTACTTGCAATTTTGGGTTTCCAAAACCCCACAAACTAGAACAGACATTCTTGCTGGAGCTAACAATTCAAGCTGGAGAAGAAATCCAATAATAAAGAATTTCAAATTCAAACCGACCCAACTGGTCAGGAATGTTAATCATTGCGTTTAATCATATGCATTTAGTTATAAATGATCAATTCTGTATTTATTCTGTAAAACATGATACGTTTGCACAAATTAAATTCAATGTTTTAAAAACAAATTCTTCATTTATCAATCTTTGCAGTAAATGAAACCAGAATTACTGAAGTTGTTTCATCAATAATATTTGCATTCACATTTATTTATGAAATGTGTACAGTACTTTTCTGAATTTACATCAAATTATCAATAAAAATGTGTTTCCTATTCTCAGTCATCTTGGGTTTTGGCTCGCTTGCACAAAGGTCTCCCTTCTTCCTGGTCTTCATTTGTTTGAGCTTTCTGCATTGTGTAGATCACACCCAGGGCAGTCTTTCTGGTTTCTGAAGTGATAGAAACATTTATGTTTGGTATTTAAATCAAAAATAGCACAAGAAATGCATGAAGTTTTAACCGTATGTAAAAATAATTGATTTGAAAAAATCACAATCAGGTATACCTTAAGCTCGATGTACTTTGTGAAAAAAAGTCTCAACGCTAAAATCCAAAAACAATATTTTTGGTGTTTTGTTGAAGCTGGGACTTTTTAATGGTTTAGTTTTAGTTTAGTTGAATGTAAAATGCTTGCATATTTGCTAGGATTGGAGAGGTTTTAAGAGTCTAATTTGTTCCACTATTATGCTGTTGAGAAGCACTTGGTTACACAGGCTTTGTTGACAGCTTCATATTGATTAGAATCCCTCGTTATCAATCCCGGAAGGTAGACTTGAACTAATTGTGAAGAATTGCAGAGGTGGTCTCACATATTAGAGCAATACAGCCTTCTATTTTGTTTCTAAATACATAGACTATAATTTATCATCTTTCACAATTGAATCCTCCCTTTAAAAAAATTGTAACACCTGGAATATATTAGTTCCTTTCGAATTTCTAAACTGGATTTGATTCCATTTTCTTGATCACTTTTGTTCCGACTTGAAGATCCTCACACTCGTGTTCAAATCCCTTCACTCTCTTGACACCTCTCCGACCTCCTCACTCCCCAAACCCCACCTCGACTGGTACCGGCCTCCTGCTCGTCCCTCGCACCCTCCACTCCACCATCGGAGGTCACGCTTTCAGCTACTACGTCCCGCACCTCCAGAACACTCTCCCTCAATCCCTCTGCCTTGCCCCTCTCTCCTCTCTTTCGAGTGCCACCTGAAGACTTTCCTCTTCCTCTTCAACTGTGCTTACTCCCACTGCTCGGAGTCAGGCTCTGCCACTGTGAGACGCTTCCTTGCATGGAGGATGCTATATAAGTGCAAAATGTTAAAACTGTCAAATCCTAAGCAAGCTGCTTTGGTTTCTAAATTGTATTGCTTACCTCCATGCAGAAGTGCTGCTCTGCAGTTGGTTGACACAGCAGCTTTGGCATCTCCTTCAGAAAGCCCCAAAAGTAGACCACTTGTAACATCTCAGTCAAGGACTTGAACAGTAAACCTACAGAGGGCTCCTTATTTGTGTAAATAGCTTTTACCATGATTGAGTTGTAAAGGTGAGAGTGGGGGGGGTGGCGGAGTGACCAAAATTACACTTGGTTACGATATTTAACAATCTGTTCGATGAATATTCCCTCCACATTTTGTACAGCTAGAGGATAATATTTTGAACCATTAATAAAAGAGACCCACGTCTTCTCCTTCATTCAATGCTGCATAAATTTTCATTTTCTTAAAAAGGTAAATCACAGATAAAGCATTTAAAAATAAATTTTAGTTCATTTGAAACTAGTTTGCATCAAATATTTTGGGCAAGGATACAGATTAGCAAGATCATAAGGTCCTCTTAGTTCCATAGGCTACAGAGAGAAAAAAATACATTTATTTGTACATTCTATTATACTTTTTTTTCCTACAGCAAAGACACAACTGTCTGGATCTACCTGGATCCGATACACATAATCTGCATTGGATTTGACCACCCACGCCCCCAGGTTTCCAATTTTCACTGCTATTACATTGGCTCTCATAGGAGATTGAAATGTTACTTTAATATACAAACATTTACCATAAGTTAAGCAATATAAATACCATATTAGATTGAAACAGTGATCATACATTGCATCACTACATTATACTTCTCCCACGGTTTTCAAATACCAATAATAATTTATTTATTTATAAATTCAGCACTAGCTTACCATTGACTTCAATTACTTATAATAAATATTTTCTACTTTGAATATAGTTTACGGATGCATTTCAAAAATTACCTAGTTTATTCAGTTGCAATCGGCTATCCCAAATAGGATTACAAATTATCCCAAATTACAAATTATCACAGATCCACAGGGATAGAAGTTATTACAAGTAAAGTTGAATTGTAATGCTCAAAATAAACAATTGAAAACATATATTGGACTACATTAATAAAAGTCTTACCCTTTCTGCCGCACTCGACATGATTACATTCTAAAGGAACACAAACAAAAACATTAAATTGTTAAAAATTTAAACATGCCATGATTGTTTTGACTTTAAGACTGAAGAAATGAACCAGTTTTTTTTAGAAAAATAATCCTGTACATTTTACAAACTTCCACTATTGTTTTGAGTTTATGGCATCAGTTTTGATGTACGGCATGCATTTCAGAACAGAATTACACTATTGTATTGATTTTAGTATCAACAAACTTCAGCATCTTACTACAAACTTACATAATGTTAAACATTCATCTCAAAACCAATGTAAGAAACTTCAGTTAAACCCCAGGGAATTATACACCAAAAAAATAAAAACATATAAGCAAAAAATGGAAATTATGAAAACAAAAAATGATGCTTCATCTGCAAGTTAAAAAGCATTTTTAAAAAAAAAACAATTTAAATATAGGATAAAACTATTGTAGCTTCTTTAGAAAGATATGGCGGGCAGTTTTCATGAATTTTGGATTATATAGCATAATTATTTATATTTATGTCGCACATTTTTATATTTATCTAGGAACCATGCCCCCTGTTCTCTTCTTGTCACTCTCTATGCTGCCTCTGGAGGCAGCTCATACCTCTTACGGGTGGTTATGAGGCAGTTCGGCCAAGTTATATGATATTATGTGCCTATGCAAAGTGAAAAGCATTCTGTGCACATTCACAGATGCGTAATTGTATAATTCCCTGGGATAGATTCAGTACATAAATTTGCAGTATCATGAATTCTTGCGCTCACCTTTCCTTTACAAATTTGCATCAGGCTGAGTGCATTTGAAATGGTATACCTTCTCATTGTGGAATCCTTTATTGCAGGAGAATACGCAAGTTCAAAGTAAATTCCTCTGTCAATAGCCTAAAACAATGTAAGAAAATATTAAGTTATTGCTGACCAATTTTATATTAACTTAAGGTAAGATACAAATCTCATTTGCATCAAAGCAAATTGTATTAAAAGAGGGTTAAGATAAGGATAAATGCAGCTACAGATGTTAAACTTTCATTCCGCAAGAATAACAGCATGCATTTTGATGCTGGATTGAGAAAATGCACACAATCTACTTTTATGCTGAATTACAAATTTTATAGCAAACCCAACAAGCCAAGAAAGCAAAGTTACTTGTTGCATAATGACATGAAAGTGGCAGTTTATATTGAAAAGAATTGGAAACCTTTAAACAATTTTTAAACTTTCATTATGTTTGTACTCATCTTACTGGACAAACAATGAATAAAAAAGGCTGTAATGTTGAAACAACAGGACTGAATGTGTACAAGACAACTGCATTAAAATATCTCCTGTTTTAGCACAAATTCTCTTATAGTGCTGTAATCCTATGGAGTTGTCTAATAAGAGCCCTTCAAATACTCATGTTATCATATATTAAGTTTAACATTTCTCACGGGTCTTCACTTATGAAATGCAAGAAAGTAAATAAATGTTTGCAGAGATGTAAATTTAAAAGTGAATGTAAATCATTATTATAAATAATAGAGAATTTGGTTACAGTATTTTCTGCACCAATGGCGCCCTCTAAAGGAATTTCCTGTAGTTTCTCCATCCAGCTCACTTTTTGATGACACTTGTCTATAATCTGGGATTTCCTCCCGCAATAGAGAACAGTTAAATTATTTAAAAACTAGATTAGTCTATGGCAAAAAACTTGGTACACATTTGCAATTCGCCTTCCAGAGCAAATATGAGCAAAATATCAGTCCAACTGTATATCAGTTAAAACTGGGATACAAATTTCCACCTCATTTCACATCCATGCTAGGTCAGAGGCAGATTCTAAAAATGTTACAAGAGAGACAGAATTAAAGTTTTTTTTTAAAAAAACCTTTCTACATTCTTCCCATTTTCTCCAATTTTGTTGATGGATATTTTAAAACATATTCGTAATCGTGTCTTTCAATTGACTTGATTCTGTGCTGCATTTAACTAAATAATCGGAATAATAGAAGTACTCAATTACACTAGATAAAAAGAAATTTATGGGGATAAACTGGGTCAAGATTTACTCCATTTATGTAGTGTTCTGACATGCTACCAAATCTAGACTCAGGTGCAATTTATTCCCAAAAGCCTTATTTGTAAATCCATTCCAATTGAAAACATCACATCTTTTTACGTTCTGCATTCAGTCCTTTTTGTTTCTCAATATAAATTATATATTCTGAAAATTTCAGCACAAAAATCACCATATACCTTAATATAACTTCAGTAGCCATTTGTGGTAATGAATGTCAAAGCCTAACAACCCTTATAGTGAAGAAATTATACTATTATATGATTATACCATAAAAAATTATTTTGGAATCAAAATATACTGTAGCTCTTACCGCATTAATAGAAGGTCGTTTGAAATGGTATGGCTGTTTTTCGGTCACATGAATACAAATTAAGTCAATATCTAATGTCATGGAAGCTATCTGTTAAGAAAAAGTGTATTAAAAAATTCAATGTTCTGGACACATAATTTATATTTATTTAAAGAATTATTATTTTGGCAATTCTGCTAATACCCTGAAGCTCAGCTTTCAGTATATTGTATCACAGCTCCAAATAATGACACTATTCGCAAAGCATTGGTCATCTTCATTTCCCCCAAACAACTATAACTACACAAAACAATGCAGAATCTGCAAACATTTGCATGATCTACAATCACCTGGTGTGGCATATGTTGGGCATGGCACTAAAACATTCATTCATATAGCGTATCCCAAATTAATACAACTGCCTTTTAGAAAACAAGCTTATGCAATTGCAAATTGCAGTTAAAAAATTATCAGATTTTCTACAAATGCACATACTTGAGTGTATTTTACAGAGTTTAGAAAATCGATCCAGGATACTGCATAAACTTTTTTTTAAAAATGTTGCTCACACACATAAGTTGCAAATCCTGGACTTTTAGTGGTCTTATTTGTCCAGTACTAACAACGAGTATTCTGTTCAGCACGGTTTCTAAAATATACAAATTTACTTACATGAAACAGTTTTTCTGTTTTGGGTAATACAGCCATAATGTCATATAATCTTGCATGTTTAGAGGTGGTTCTCTGCAATGTAATAATTAAATTTCAATTGTCTATCTTTTTCTTTACTTAAATATGATTTATAAATGCATCCATCCTTTATAGCAACATCCCTCCTTTATATATAACACAATTGTTACAAATATCGGGTTATTCCCGTAAAAGATACCGAGTTCCTAAATAAGCATCAAAATCTGTTTTCAATACACATTCAAATAATCATTCATCAAATAATAGGTGGAATAAAAAAGACTTTAATCCAATTGCTAAAACTGTAGTTATAATAATTCTTGTATTTGATATAGCGCCTAATCATGTCTTCGTGACGTCTCAAAGCATTTCACAGAAAATGCTGTAAAGTAAAATGACTGAATATTTGTGGGCGAAATGCGGCAGCCAATTGCGCACAGTAGTATCCCACAAACAGTTGTGGATTGAAAATGACCAATTTATTATTGTTTTGTTGGGATTATTATTAGGCATGTGGTGTAAGGAAACTTGCCCAAGGTTTCGCCCTGCCTAGAATACATGTTATGTATAATACTTACCAGGTCATTGCAGTGAGCTGCTTCAGAGACAATCACCGTAAGTCTTGTCACTATTTTAATTGGTTTTGATGTACCCTAAGCGAGATTAAAAAAACATTTTTTTCTATTATATATTTTAACTTTTACTGTAAACTTTACTTTAGATTGAAATCACTTTTGTCTCTGCTGTAATTCTTGAAATAATTATGTCAAAGTGGAGTTGTGAGATCAAACAAAAAGCATTTACGCTTGATTGGTTCAAATTATTCGTAACCTTTTAGCTGTTGCTACAGAGAAACTAGCACCCTAAAGTACATTTTGACAGTCCATTTACAATGGGAATACTGAATTACTAAAGGTCAAAAATAAGTATGCTCAACTCCATTCATTATTCTTTTATTCTCAGAAAGCAACAATGTAATTTGAACAATTCTCCAGGTGTTAAGAATTTGGAAGGAGCAGTCACATTAAAAAAACAACTTACCCAGACTAATTAGCTTTTATTTGGTAACCAAGTTTAGGATTATGATAAACTGATTTCTCAGAGGTTAGCTAAATCCTCAAATCTGGCATCAACAATAGTGTAATTGCACTAAGATAGAGTAGTCTCACTTTATGTACTTTCTTCCACCAACAGTGGACTCTTGAAATTTATGATGAGATGCTGGCAGATTGGTTGGGCAGGTGAAGTGTGAAGAATATTCACTTTCAAATATGAAAAACAAGAACCTGTGTGATGTATGTAAATTATTTTTTTCTGGTATTTTAAGCATGCAATCAGTACTGACAATGGGTACTCTTTCTAAAGTATTTTTTCCAGACATTATTAATGTGATACTGTGCTGTGTCACATTGATAATGTCTGATAATGTCTAATAACAATGTTATGCAAAGAATATTTTTGCATAAAACTTAAAACAATGCTAGACAGATTTTATTTCAACAATTTTCAGACATTTAACACCGATATATTGATGGAGGAGGACATCCACGATAATCCATAATTATCACACCAAATTCAAATATATGAAGAAAGAGCTTACTTTTTTTAATACATTTGATTTACATGTGGAATGAAATTTTAGGATGTAAATATTTCATAAGGTTAATTCAGAGAAATTCAGAAAATCAGAGTAAATATAGAACCAAGTGGAATTTCTCCCCAATAGTTGCTTAAAACATTGCACAATTAAAAATCACATACTGTGTTAGACCTCATTAGAGTACTTACCTGCACAATTGGCAGAGATGTAAAAAGTTCTTTTACAGATATTGGTTTGTCAATTTCCTGGAAAAAAGTTGGCAAAAAAATGACAAAAAAAATGGTCAAAATCTGTTGAGAATTGAAATAATGATCTTAGATTCAAAGTTAGAGATATTAATAAAGTTTCCATACCCGCCTTTTTTGTTGCAGATCTGCCACATGATTGATAGCAATGGTTGAATAACCAACTGAGGAATGGAACAGCAAAAAGAAAATAATTGTTTATTCTATAGTAGGGTATTGTAATAAGTAAATCCTGTAACATGCTCATTTGTTTACTCTTTATCGATTCACCACATGGAATTTTATTTCACAAAACAAGAATTTGATCATATATTATTAAACAGGAAGCTTGTCAGATGGTGATTTCAATGGCAAACTGTAGTTTTACTTGATTTTAATTGGTTAGAGCACTCGCTTTGCAAGTGAGAGACCTGGGTTCAATTCCAGGCAGGTCAGGGCGAAACTTTGGGCAAGTTTCCTTACTCCACACAGAGCCTAATAATAATCCCTCCAAAACCAAAAACAATAATAAATTGGTCATTTTCAATCTACGACTGACTGTGGGACATTGCTGTGCGCAATTGGCTGCCGCGTTCGCCCACAAATATACAGTCAATTCACTTTACAGTGTGTTCTGTGAAGCACTTTGGGACGTCCTCCCGACGTGAAAAGCGCTATATCAAATTACAAGGATTATTATCATTATTATTATTTTAACTCCAGCAGTATCCCAATATACACTCGGAGTCCCCAAACCTGGACTCTCGCCAACTTGCTCCTGGAACTAGAATAATAATAAGCCTTACATTTGATGTAGCACCTGAACGCGTCTTCTCGACGTCTCAAAAGCGCTTCACAGAACATGGCCGCACAGTGAATCGACTGCAACACCTTGTGGGCGAAAGGCTACAGCAGTGTCCCCCACACACACACACACAGCCGTGGATTGAGTGACCGCATTTATTTTTTTTAAAAAAAGGGAATATTCCCCTCTGGAATTAGGTAATACTCAGGAATACATCGGGGACAGGGAGAGCGCGTGCAGTCTCTCGGGCCCCACTGGCGTGTAGGCCCCCGGTGATGGGTCTCCGCGTGTTGTCAAGGCACCCGACTGCCCGAAATCACATCAAGTGTAAACCGACTCATACTCACGACGGGCTGCGGTTTCTATTATACTTTGCAACCTCTTTTTCTCGGTGGTATTTAACACGTTTAAATCTACGAACGGCGCCATGCCCCGCTTCGCAGGGGGCAACGGCAGGAAGCGGCCACGGCGATCGAACTACAACTCCCACAAGGTCGAAACTGGGGGGAGGGGGCAGAGCGGAGGCAGATCTCTCCTCTCGGCTGCACCCGGGTCTCCGGTTTTAAAATGAAAAGCGCCGCCGAAGAGCAGAAACTCTCGCCGCTGCTCCGTTGTCGTCGTCGTTCCCCCCCCCACCTCCTGCCGACATCCGGGGGAACTACATTTCCCAGAATCCAGTGCGACGAGCACGCAGCCAGCCCGTCGCAGGGATTTGTTTCGCTCTGTCCCAGGCGCTGTCGGGTTGGTTTGTAGCTCTTGTTCTCTTTCGACGTGGTTCTTGTCTGTCTCTTTCTTTTTTTCCCCCGCGGCGGCGGCGGCGGTGTTGTTGTTGCCTCCCGAACACGACGGCGGCGGCGGCGGCGGAGAGGAACCCTGTGACCGGAGTCGCCTGGCGACCGCCCATGATGCTGTGCGCCGGCGCTCGCTCTGATTGGTGGATTTTGAAAAATAGGAGCGCGAGCGCGGTCACTGACGGTTGGATCAACGGGTGTGTCGCCGGTGATGGAGTCCGGGCTCCGTGCGGCCCCTTGAACAGACCACCTGTAACCGAGCGGCCTCCTCCGCGTGTCAGGAACAGCTTAACGAGGTGCCCCCGGACCGACCCGAGCCGACCCATCAACACCCTTCGCTTCCACTCCCGGGGGCTCGATGTACTATTTGGACCGAGCCGACATTTCGTGGAGCATCCGGTGCACAACGTTGTAAAGAGGCGAGTACTTACATTTAATATACATTTAATATTCAATTCACCGCACGTAAAATATTACACGCCGAAAATATTCCCCAAACAGATTGTAGGCCAAGATGTGTGTGTGTGTCAGTTGGGAACAAATGCTTCAGGTTCCAGATATTATTTCCTTTTGGGTTGGTTGGAAAGGCCTAACGTCACTGCCTTCATGACAATCATCATCATCATCACAATAATAATAATAATAATAATCCTTCTACAGTGTTTGGTGTAGCGCCGTTCAGGTCAGAGGGGATTGCCTCAAATCAGGCGCTTCGCGGGGGTTAGTAACGACTGTAAACCGGAGACGCTGTTATTGGTTTTGGGGGCGCAGCAACGTCCCAGACACGGGCATGAAAACGAGTGACCAGTTTTATTGTGAGATTGTTGGCTTGAAGTTTTCGAATAGCGCCGTTGGGGATCTTTTAGCGTCTACCACACATCCACTTGTGGAGTCCTGTAGCTCAGTGGTTAGAGCACGAGAGACCTGAGTTCAATTCCAGGCAGAGGGCGAAAACTTGGGCAAGTTTCCTTACTCCACACAGAGCCTAATAATAATCCCTCCAAAAAAAACAAAAACAATAATAAAATTGGTCATTTTCAATCTACGACTGTTTGTGGGACATTGCTGTGCGCAATTGGCTGCCGCGTTCGCCCACAAATATACAGTCAATTCACTTTACAGTGTGTTCTGTGAAGCGCTTTGGGACGTCCTCCCGACGTGAAAAGCGCTATATCAAATGCAAGGATTATTATTATTATTATTAACAGGCAGATACGGACCTCGCTTTCAAATCTGATCTTCGGCACTCCAGCGACGAGTGTCGCTCCAGACTAGAGGCTCAAGATCCCAAACGTGAGGCTTCGACCCAACAACTTTCTGATTCAGGCACAAGAGTGTTGGTCACCGAAACGACCGGACAGACACTTTATTGCGTTTTTGTGGCCTGGTTGCACCTGCAGTGGATTTCTAAGCAAAGATGCATTTCTGCATGTAATTTTCAAATGTTAATAATTGTCAAAGTTGTTTTTTAATATCTACCAGAATGGAGCCAGTACAGAATGCAGAATTCACTGAACTGTACAGAAATGGAAGTGATGGAGCCGAAATGGCTTCCAGTGAATGTTTTGAGGACATCAGAAAGGATCTGGACCGTGAACTTAGCAGAGAAGAAAATTCGAGTTCATCGCAAGCGGTCAGTGGATGCAACAATTTGGACTTTTCCTTTTCTAGTTGAAAGTTTTCTAATTATTCATGTGTTTGCAATTATTTATATGTATACTTTACAGGTTCTCCAGCAACCCAGTTTGATTTCGAAGAAACATATGCTTGTTTACCTTCGTATTCGACCTTTCACTGAAACTGAAATAGCACAACATGAATCTCAGGTCAGTGAGCTTGCTCTTTAATGAAAAGTAAACATCTTTAACTAGTGAGAATTGCATTATCACTCACATTCACTTTCACTCTAGGATTGTATTGCAATAGAAAACCCAACTAGTGTGATTCTGAAAGCTCCCAGAAATTCCATGAGTTCTCGATGTAATGATCGAGGAATCGGCCAGGTGGCTCAGCGGTTTACATTTTCTCATGTAAGTAAGAAATGTTCTCACCATGTCAAGTAGTTTATATTATTGTTTAATGTTTATTTCATGATGAGGATTAATTGGTACTGTTTTAATCAAGACTTTATAGCTAATCCTACTATTGTGTACCGTTGTAAAATATTGCATAATATGGTCATCTTAACTTGACGCATAAATATTCTATCTGATTGCCAACAAACAGGACAGTGGAGTAGGCTTAAATAACTGACCAAGAGAAGGATAGTTGAAATAGTACGTTTTATGCATCTTTGGTGATGTGTATTGTTGCTATCACTCATCTCGGGTTGGTTTGGGTGGACTCTGTTTCCAAGCCTTGTAGTATGGAATAATCAGAATAGTGAGCCTGGTATTTCAGTACAGACTGAACTTCCATTGATTTTGCAACTTTTGGTATACAGGAGTTCAGAGCCAGGAAGAAGATATTGTTTGGAACGCACATTAAATGCAATCTGTGGAGTCCTGTAGCTCAGTGTGGAGTCCTGTAGCTCAATGGTTAGAGCACTCGCTTTGCAAGTGAGAGACCCGAGTTCAATTCCAGGCAGGGTGAAACCTTGGGCAAGTTTCCTTACTCCACACGCCTAATAATAAACCCTCCAAAAACCCAAAACAATAATAAATTGGTCATTTTCTATCTACGACTGTTTGTGGGACATTGCTGTGCGTAATTGGCTGCCGCCTCCGCCCACAAATATACAGTCAATTCACTTTACAGTGTGTTCTGTGAAACGCTTTGGGAAGTCCTCCCGACGTGAAAAGCGCTATATCAAATGCAAGGATTATTATTATTATCTTTCAAGCATTTGTGAGCTATCCAATGCAAATGGTTTGACTCAAGTGAATTATATTTATCACTATGTGAGTAAACGTAAGTTTGGTGGAATAGATTCTCTGACAATGGGCCAAGAATAATGGCTATTTTTCTTCTATTTCTCTCTTTTGAACTCTCGGGCAAGGTCAAATATCACACTTGAATGAATAATGGCTACTTTACTTATTGGGAATAAGATCATTTTATTACATATATGACTCCCTTTCACTTCAACCGCATCTTAGGTTTTTGGACCAGAGACTAAACAGAAAGAAATATTTGATGGAACAGTAAAACCACTCATTGAGGAAGTTATGAATAGACAAAAGTGTTTGGTTTTTACGTATGGTGTTACCAATGCAGGGAAAACCTACACATTTCAAGGTTTGAACTTTATTTTGAAGAGAACAGTTTTAATAGAAAAATTGTTCTAACTTATCAAGCCAGTGACTATTGTATTGGAACAATTCTCTTTGTTTTAGGTCCAGACCATGATGTTGGTATCTTGCCACGGACCATGTGTGTTTTGTTCAACAGTATCCAAGGAAAAATGTATCAAAAAATGAACATTAAACCGCAGAGATCCATTGATTTTTGCAAATTAACAGAAACTCAAGTAAAAGAAGAGGCGATTCATAAAAACTCAGTACTTCACCATTTCAGAGAAGTAAATTAATTTAAAATTATTCTTGTTTTTTATGCTAATACCTGCTTCAATTAAATGTCCTGTATTAGGATTGGCTTAATTTGTTCCTAATTTTTCAGGATAAAGAATGCATGCAATTATCTGGCTAAGAAATCTCGGACTCTGTTTACTTGGCTGTTGCCAAAAGAAAACTAATGATCTGTAGGCCTACCGTCTTTCATGTAGAAAATGATTGCCATTTAAGATTTTGAACGTATTCCTGTTACATGTAAAGAAGGCTAACCTAAGGGTAATGTTGGGTTTTCATACTCATGGGCCAGCAATTGAGAATGCTAAAAACCTAGCCATTTTAGAGGTTCTGGTTTCCTATTTTGCTGATACGGACTACCTCTAAGAAGGAGGAAATGGTTATTTTGGGGGATGGAGCAATGAGGATTTTTTGACTGCTGGTGTTTATTGTCAATTGCATTTTTTTCCTTTTTTTGGCAGAGTGATCAATGCAATGGTAGCAATCACCAGAGTTCAGTGGATACTACTGAAAGTAAGTTGGATAAATGTAATTAACCACCTGTCTTTATGTAAAATTGGAAACCCGATTCAATTCCATGATAGATTCCTACGGTCACCTGTCCCTGGTTTGGCATTAAGCTCTGCCATGGTTAGGCACTCCGGAAATGCTATCCTGTGTGAAGAGTGCTATATAATGCATGTTGCTGTAATGTAAATTGTGGAATTTGAAACAATTTTGACAAAGCTCACTGGTGTACAGTTTGGGCTATCTGAAGGCTACATACACATTCAATTTTAGACAAGCAAGAAGTATTATAGNTTTTTTTATAATTTAACTTTTAGGTACTTAAAACGCTAGAACATTGATTATTTCTAGTCATTACACTTAAATTTCTTTAGCACAATTACAAGTTATCAAATTTGGTTTCCTTATAAATTCTAGGATAAGTTAGGAATACATATCTTTAGCTGAGTTATTAAAACATTTTCTCTTTAAGCAGGAAGTTTGCACAACACGTTTAATATTCCAGTATACTTTGCTGAACCGTTAAAGGAATCTGAAAGGGTCCAAATTGATGCTCCACAGAATGTCGTATTTTCAGTCTGGGTTTCATTTTTTGAAATATACAATGAAACTATTTATGATTTACTGGACCCAATTCCACACAAGAATCAAAAAAGAAAAATGCTTCGCCTTGCTCAGGATGCCAAAGGCAACCCTTATGTGAAAGGTAAATGGATAATTCCTATATAAACTATTTTCAAAATTACTGTTAAATTGAACTTTTTAAAAAATTATTTAGCATAGCTATTCAATATTTTCAGAAATAAACATGCAGATATTTCTCAAGCAATCATAAACATTGCTTTGTAAAATAAATTGTTATTTATATTTCCAACCTGTCAGAAGGATAGTTTTTTAAAATTCTTTGTTGTAGACCTGACATGGATTCAGGCTTCCAATGCAGAAGAAGCATATAAAATCTTAAAAGTTGGGAGGAAGCATCAAAGTATTGCTTCTACAAAGATGAACAATCTTTCCAGTAGAAGGTAGGTGGTTGATGCACCACATCAACTTTTTTTAAAAAAATCTTCACTTGTGAAAATTTGAATAAAACTTTTAAAGCAGTTAGCTTAATTCTAAAACTGCTCATTTTTATTTTGTTCAACAGTCACTGTATATTTTCAATAAGAGTTTTGCACGTGGAAGATGGTCCCCTTCGTGTATTAAGAGTCAGTGAGTAAGTATTGCATTAATAAAATGCAGCTAATGACCTCCTTATGAGATGGAAGTATTCTTAATAAAAATATTTGCTAATTATTAGTTCTTACTCATTTTATTTACTTGTATTGATTTGGTAAAACTTCAATTGTTGCTCTCACTGACTAACTGAGTGATACTACACCTGATCTATTATCTCCCAGTAGCTTTGCACCTTAGTCTTTTGGCCCCTCTTTGTTTGGTTTTTCCTCCATAATAATTGGATTTGTAAATCTAATAATAATCCTTGATGTAATGCCTTATCACATCATCGAGACATCTCAAAGTACTTCACAAGATACACTGAGTATTTTGTGCGCAACACATGGCAGCCAGTTTGCATACAACAGCGTCCCACAAACCACCATTGAGTGAGTGACATTTGTATTTCGCATATTTGTTGGCCAGGACACCAAGAGAAACTCTCTTCTCTTTTCGAATAGTGCTATGGGATCTTTAACGTCTAGCTGAACAGGCAGACGGCACCTCAGTTTAACATCTCATGCAAAGGATGGCACCTCCAATAATACAGCACTCCCTCTGTGGGGCTTGAATCCACAACCTTCTGACTGAGAAGCAAGGGTACTTACTACCGTCCATTGCCATACTGAAGCCCAAATATGCCTAGTCTAGAAGCCTAACTGGAATATTTTATAATGTATCCTTGAAGCTATCTAGAAAGAAAGGTTCTCAACTTGTATTAATAGTTTAATTCTTGATTGTCTGATTAAAATTACTTTCTATATTTAAAGATTATCCCTTTGTGATCTTGCGGGTTCAGAGCGAAATGCAAAAACAGAAAATGATGGGGACAGATTGAAAGAAGCTGGAAATATTAACACATCTCTGCTCATTCTTGGCAAGTGCATCAATGCATTGAAGCATAATCAATTTTCAAAGTACGTTTGCCATTGCAACTCTTCTAATTTGTTTGCCAGTATTAGTCTGTGCAACCATAAAATATAATGTTTAATGTCATATTTAAATAGTGATGAAATTTACTTTTGAAACTTTTCTCTTGCTATATCTTTCCTGGTTTGTGCATACAGCGCAATCAGTCATTATCAGACAGTAAACATAGGCCAAATAAATAGTATAAAGTGACTACAGAACAATTATCTATGAAGGATTCATTGATCTGGGGTATAAACCGTAGGCCGGCTCTACTTTTTTATTATTAAGTAGGAGTAACAAATGGAAATAAACAAGTGTAATTTCCAGCACAAGTTCTGTAATCTATAAAAATTGTGTTCTCAAGCTACTAAACAAACCCTGATTCAATTAGAAGAAAATGGCCCAAATATTTTGTTAGTTCAATAGAAATTGAAGTTTTTTTTTTGGTGGGGGGGTTCAGCAAAACTCTATGAAATCACATATTGCAGTATTATAAAACATGAATATATGTAAAATCATTTATTTCATAGTTTTAAAAACATTTTGCCAATAGGCTATTTACAAATTACCAAGGCATATTAATAGTATTCATTTTTTTTGCCTGAATCATGTGAAGGATACATCCAATACATTACCAATACTTCATTTTGGCCATGTTTAACCTAACATCCCTATCCATTTATAAATACCAATTTTGGTGTTAAGGAATTCTTAGCTCATTAAATTTGCTGTGAATGTTTTCTCGTTTTGTCTTAGGACACACAACCATGTTCCATTCAGGGAAAGCAAGCTTACTCGCCACTTCCAGGGCTTTTTCTGTGGGAAAGGGAAAGCTTGCATGATTGTCAATATTAACCAGTGTGCTTCTATGTATGATGAAACATTGAATGGATTGAAGTTCTCTGCAGTGGCACAAAAGGTATAGTAAATGTGTACGAATTTATAAAAATGTCTATTTTATTTTATTATTTTGCTATGCCTGTTGTTTATTGACCAAAGAAGAGTTGCCACTTCAGTTATTTTTCTTCCGTTTTATGTTGTTCCACTACAAAAACCCAAGAGTGAACATGACATTTTTTTGGTTGCTGCATTCTGTTTCTATTTAATGTTCTGCAATAGTTAGAGATACCTTTGTCTGTTGCATGCCCTGAATCAGTCTGAAAAATGACTTGATTTGGAATGCAGTAAATCTGAATTGGTCAGTGAATTGAAGATTTTAATCTTATTCTAGGCAAGAATGCAAACTAAATTTAGTAGGTAGCACTCTCCTCTGAGTTAGAAGTTGTGAATTTAAGCCCCACATTGGAATTTGAACTTGTAGTCTATTCTGACAATCCAAGAGGAGTACTGAATTGTTTAAGGTGCAATTTTTAGATGAGACATTAAACCAGCGTCCTGTCTGCCTGTTCCAATTGAAGTGTTNAAAAAAAAAGGCCTGGTGTAATTCAAATAGAAATTGTAGTTTCTCCTGGTGTCCTGGTGGTGCAAAGCTGTGTTTGCCAACAAAATAGAGCCTTCACTTTATAGTAATTAACCCTGAAGTTGTTTCTTTAAAATTGAATTTTGTGCCTAATAACCATAAGCATTTTTGTTTAATGTATGAAAATTAAAATGAATAATACAGCAATATATACAATAAAGATGCCTTTAGGACCTATGTTTGAAAAGTCATGGAGTCCTGTAGCTCCGTGGTTAGAGCACTCGTCTCACAAGCAAGAGACCTGGGTTCAATTCCCGGCAGGACAAAATCTTGAGCAAATTTCCTTACTCCACATGCTTGATAATCTCTCAAGAAAAAAAACAATAATGAATTGGTCACTTCAATCCACGACTGTTTGTGGGACACTGCTATGTGCAATTGGTTGCCACTTTTCACTCAAATATACAGTCAATTCACTTTGCAGTATATTCTGTGAAGCGCTTCGAGATGCCTAGAAGACACGAAAAGTGCTATATCAAATGCAAGGATTATTATTATAACCTAGTTGTAAAGGTGGTTCAGTCGGCGGATTGATTAGTTTGTATGCTTTCATTGTTATTAGCATCTTCAACATTTGGGTTTTCTAACTGTCTAAAAGCAGAAACAATTTTCAAGTTGCTAAAGTGGCATTTTATATTTTAGGTTCTCATTGATACTTCAAAGTGTCGCCCAGGCCTCTTAATTCAAAAGAAATCAGCCAGAGATGTTTCTATGATCATCAACAATGCTGAAAATAAAACTTTGCTGACAAAAAGAGAAACTATGGCTTGGGAAACTACCTTGGAGGATCTTGCAGAAGTTGAGAATGAGGATGCTGAAACTGAGAACATAGCAGATGTGAAACTGAACAAAGAAGATGATGAAGATGATGATGATGAAGATGATGATGATGATGATGACGACGATGATGACGATGATAAAGATGATGATAAAGAAGAGGAAGAGAGTGTTGTATTAAGCAAAAACAAATATGAGGTATATTTTTAGTAAGAGCAATTCATTTAATAATTAAATCATTTGCTAGAAGATGGTGTGTAATCAGTCCATGAATCTGGATTAATTCCCTTGTGATGATTATCCTAAACAAGCAAGAACTTTTTCAATTTGGCCCGAGTATGCTTCACAAGAGAACAGTTCACCAATTGATTACTACTGGGTAATGTTGTGATGGCTCAGTCGTTCAATCACAAAGTAAATTGATGCAAATAGACACTAAACTATGATATTTTTATTTATTTTAACTGATTCTTTCCTATAATGTTGGAGTATTAGCAAATACTTCAATGAGGGATCCAGAAGTTGTATTTTTTTTCAATAGTTTATCAGATAAGGTGAGTTGGTGAAACACTTTTAGCATTCAAGTCCAATCAAATTAGATCTAGAGTATCTAATTCCAAGTAATGCTTTCTCTACTTCTACTTGACTAGGATTGTTGAGTCCTGTAGCTCAGTGATGAGAGCACTCGCCTCACAAGCGAGAGACCTGGGTTCGATTCCCAGCAGGATGAAACATTGGGCAAGTTTCTTTATTCCCCACGCCTGTTTTCCTAGCAGTAAGTAGGAACATGGTTGTTAGTGGATTGATGGATCGCTTTTCCGGGGGTAATAATTTCTTCCAAAAAATAATAATAAATTGGTCACTCAATCCATGACTGTTTGTGGGACACTACTGTGCGCAACTGCAATTGGCTGTCGCGTTTCGCCCACAAAATATACAGTCAATTCACTTTACTATATATTCTGTGAGGCACTTTAAGACGTGATAAGGTGCTATTATCAAATGCAAGGATTACTATTATCTTGACAATTGGCAGAGTAAGTTTGTCTCTTTGGACAAGTGAAAGGAAAATGTGCTAAACTCTTGCCTTGTAGTTCAGTGTACTTTGTTTGAGTTTACTTTCTTTTGTCTAAATGAATATTTTAGGAAATCTGTGAAAATAAGAAGTTTTTCTGTCTTTACAATTTGTTATTCTTATTCTTTTGTGTAACATAGAAACTATTGCATTGCATCGAAGACCTAAAAAATAAACTGATTGAGGAAAAAAAAGAAAAAGTGACTATGGAGATGAAAATCCGAGAAGAAGCTGGCCAAGAAATAGAAAACTACATTGCACAGTGGGAAAGCAATTTAAGGTCTGAGGGTGTGCTTGTATTTATTTGCGTGAAGAATTCTAATCCTTACATTTGATATAATGACTTATGATGTTGTCAAAATGTCTCCAAGTGCTTCACAGGATTTATTGTAGATTAATTTGAGTTTGCCAATGTCGTCAAACAGTTGTAAAGTGAATGACCAATTTTATCTGGGTGATCTGTTATGGAGAAACTCCCTTCTCTTTTCCAATGGGGAACTTTAACGTCCGCCTAATCGGGCAGGTGCATTTAATGTTTCGCCTGAAGGTGGCACCTCTGACAATGTAGCATATCCTGCAGGAATTTCATTGGAGTGTCTGCCTAGACTATGAGCTCAAAGATTTGATGTCGGGCTTGAACCAGTAGCAAAATTTTTAAAAAAGATTCCATTATCCACTGATCCTTGGGACGTCCTCAGGACGTGAAAGGCGCAATATGCAAATGTAATTACAAATGTAATTTTGTTGCTGTTGATCCAGCGGTTCTGAAACTCTAAAATGTGAGATGTGTTCTCTGCCTTTGTCAGAACACACTTTTTTGTGTTAATAAATATTCATAAGCTATCATGAATGAGATGAGATTTTTATGGGTTTTTACAGTGATCGTCTAAAGGAAGATAAGCAGTTAATGGAGGACAGGACTGAGAAAAGATTTGAAATCTTCCAGAACTTGGTGAAAACTTTTGCTGCAATTGATAAAGAAATTGACAAAGACACTGTTCCTGATACTGAAGCCATTACTGAACAGGCAAAACATCCTGTATGTATTTACTGTCATTTGAGCTAAACCTATCTTGACTTAAACATTTTAGTTTGAAGGCAATTTGAATGTTTCCAGATTTTTGGTCAAAAAAAAAACTTTTTCCCTCTTTTTCCTTCACTGTTTCCATTTATAATCTTCTAAACTTTGGCAAACAACTTTGTATGTGTGGATGCTCACATATGTTAGTCCCACAACTTCCCTGACATGTCAATCTGTGTCAGTTTCCAGATTTTTGTTTACAAATCAATTGGAAGTTCATTGATGGTTTGCTTAGAATTCTAAATCATTAATTTCTGTCTTATTTTTCCAAACAGGAAAATGTGGTTAATATTAATGTTTCGGAATACATAGAGTCTTTAGAACCAGATGTTGCCGATATCAAGAGACATGCTGAACTGGCCCTTCACCACATAACTACTCTTCCAGAGCCCGAGGACACAATTGTTAATTTAAAAGCTGAATTGTCTCGTGTAGTTCAGGAACTTCACGAAACTCAAGAAGCTCTGAGAAACAAAACCGCTGGTAACTTTCAACAAAAATACTATTACATTGTAGCTGTAACGCATTGTGCCATTTTATATTGTATTACAGCTTTGCATAGTGGTTTAATTTTCAATTTTGATCTAATTTTGAATTAGTCATATGTTCAAATCAAATGCAAATGGATCTTCATTTGCATTTGTCTATCAGATTGTCAAATTATCTACTCCTATATCTTGCGTAGATTTATAAATGTAACTAAATGCACTCCTTTTGAATTGCAGAACTAGATGTGTACAGAAAATCAACTGAAAACTTGGCAAATCAACAACTGGAGGAAGCCGAAAAGGTAACTAATTTTAAATTGTCATCACTTTTCTCATTAAAATCTCATTAAAAATTGAATATTTATTTAAACACCTGAATGTTCTATATACAGTTAACTAAATCTACATTGAAAGTAAGCTTTTGGTTCCTTAATCAATTGTACAACAAACATCTGTCCAAATTAATTTGTTTTCATCTGAAAATGCATAGAATGAGCAGATCCAGACATTGAAGGATGCTTTGTTGCTCAGCAATGCTGGTCTCAACAAGATGAAAAGTCTACTATCAAGTTATTTAGGACATTGCAAACATGTTTTTTGTAACGCATGACATCCCTTACCTCTTTGTTTCAGCACAGTTTGGATTATCTCCAACTTTTTCCTGTTGAAATCAATTACAGGAAGTTGTTTGCATTGCCTTTCAGTAAACATTGCCTTGGTAGTACTCTTGCCTGTGGACTATAAAGATTATGGGCCTATGCCTTGAGCTCATAATCTTGGTTAACACTGCAATGCAGTTCCAATTCCAAAGTATTATAATGCATTGTGTGAAGTGCTTTGAGATATTTTGATACTTTTTTTGATAAGGTGCTGGAGCAAATACAAACTGTTAGACCTATTTAATACTTTCACCCTTCAGGCAGTATCGGAGAAATTAGTTGGCCAGCGTTTAGTTTTAAAATCGGATGCATTCTTGTGTGTTCTCAAACCACAAAACTGAATGCACATACAGGGTTTTTAGTCACCCTTCAGTGAATATTCACAAAGTAGTTTTAGCCTATTGAGGTTTAGCAGCCTCTTTTTCATGGGTAAATAAGATTTGACAGAGATGAGGAAAATTAGAATAACAGTGAACAGAGGAAATAAAGTGCTTAACATTGTAGTTTTTATTAATTATTTACAGTAGGATTAATAGAAGAATAAATATTCCCAATCTTTTAGTAACTATTTGAATTGGTGTTTTTTTAGCAATGTATTACATGAGCTGAGGGGGGAATAAAATATTGGCTCAATTAAACTAGAATTTCTTGTGTTTTGGCTATCTACTGGATAATATTTGAATAAGTGTTCTCTTTGGAATTATTAGGAGAAGACTATTAAAAATATTCAAGGAATATGGGAAGAAAATCGAATGATTGAAGATCAGAACGTTGCATCAGTACAAGATCTTTCAGCTGTGAATAGAAAACGGCCTTCTGAAACTTACCACGGACCGGAGAACCAGCCACCTTCAAAGAAAGGTACCACTTTCCATTGTATTAATAGACTCAAACCAGCAAAAACAAACGTTGGCAACCCAGTCCACAAAATTATCAGCCTGAAGAAGAGGCATAGGCTGTTAAAATAACGTAACTGAATACCTATCATTCTAGATGTAAACTGTTTGTGAAGAACATGTAGTACATTGTTTGAAATATAATTTGCAAAGTAATCTGGTGTACGAAAACGGGTAAGCTCAATTGATTTGACTGAACATAAGCTGTTTTCTCATTGTGTATCTTATTTATACCAGACATTCTGCCGTTGTGTAAGGCGAAAAATGTCAGCCATGAATTGTACTTTTTGCAAACAGATTTTGTCATCTCAGAAACCTGTTGTGACATGCACGGAACATGTTGTATGATTGCAATGCTCTGATGTCGTAATCCTGTCATTCAACATGCTTGATTACAAAACTGCTGCTGTTGTTTACTGACATGCTAGTTTATGCATGCTAGTTTTTGCAAGAATTGCACCTTAAGTTACTTTTGAGATGTAAAATATTTTTTACTAAGACTTTGTGTGTTGCTCAAGAGTGAAGCAAACTGTACAATGTTTTCTTCTCACTATTTGCTGTTTTTTGAAAATTGAGATTCATGTTTGAATGGTATTAGCATAACAGTTTAAACAATGGAGATACAACGGAACCTTGATTCATCGGCCAATTTAAATTCACTCCCTCGACTTCAGTGGATAATTGAGTTTCCAATTTTTTATATGGTGTTTGAAAGAAATACAGAATGTAAATTTGCCTGTTTATGGAATTAAGAAATAAAGTTACTTGAACATTTATTTAATCAAGTTTCTGTATTAGACTTTGTAGGAACGATTGGAATGATGGCCATGTTTGCTTTATTTAAAAGTAAGTTAACTTAAGCTTATTTTCTTTTTATAGGACAATTTAACAAAGATGTATATAATTGCACCAGCATGAAAACTCTAGAAGAGAAAGTTGAAGAAATAAGAAGGGAGCTATCAAATAAAGAGTTAGCATTGATAACATTAAAAGCAAAAGTACAGTCTTTGGATAGTCTTCTAGATTTAACTAAAGAAGATCTTCAAAGTGAGAGAATTTCAAAGGAAAGGCTCAGTAACGAAGTAGAAGTACTTAAGTTAGAACTGGCATCCTCGGGTCAGAGGATTTTCAAATTAACTGAAGATGTTATGATTCAAAAGTCTAATTTTGAAAGCTTGATTTCTGAGATTAGCTTTCAGAAAGAAACGAATGAGCAGCAATCTGAAAAGGCCAAACTGTTTCAGTTAGAACTAGAATTTGTCAGGCAGGATAGAGCAGACAAAGAATTGCAGATTAAAATGTTGGAGGAAAATCTAGTCAAACTGAGTGGCTTCCAGACTGAAGCTCAGGAGTGTATGGTGGATCTGAAAAATACTAAAAGTGCCTTGGAGGAAGTAAAAGAAGAATCGGTGAAGAAAACTATTAAAATTGAATCTTTGCAAAGACAACTATCTGACCTTGATCAAGAGTTACATCAAGCACAGGCTAAAGCAGTTAGACAAGATACGACTCATTTCCATAAAATTATTGAATCAATGCAGAAGGAATGTGAGCAAATAGCTACCCTATCATCCAAAAAAACCAGCAAAATGAAGAATTAAAGCAGCAGATTGAATTGCTGAATAATGCAAAAGCTGATCTTCAGAATGAATGTACTGAACTAAAACAAAATGAAGCCACAATTCAAACCTCACTGGAAGAAAAAAGTGACCTCTTCCAACAGTTAAAAGCAAAACTTGAAGAAACTGAATGTAAACTGAATATTGCAGTGCAAGCTTCAGTACAGGACAAAGAAAATCATTCAGAGCTTCAAAAACAGATGAAAAATCACAAAAGCAAAATAAAAGCTAAAGACTTGGAAATTTCCAAATGTCAAACCAATATAACCAGACTTGAAGAGCAATTGAAAGAGAGGGAGTCTTTAATTACTGACTTGCAAAATAATTTAAAAGGGGTGGAAGAGAAATTTCAAGAGTCAGAAAGATGTGTTGGAAATTTTGAAGCCCGGGAAACTAAGCTGAGAGCAGAAGTCCAAGAAATCCAAGATGATCTGACGGTGATAAATGATATGTTATCTAAGAAGACAGAGAATTGGAAAACAAACTGTTAGAAATTGTGCAGTAAGTATCTCAAAAATAATTTGCAATACACTATTTATTTGCAGAGAGAAACCATTTAAATTTCATTTGATATGGGGAATAGTAGATAACACTCTTTGGATAAAAAGTCAAACTGCAAATACTGGAAATCGCATCGGATTCATCAGCATCTAAAAGAGAAAAATGGGTAAACATTTTGTCTGATGACAATTCAGACAAAGGGTGAATTGGAGAGCTTTTTTAAAACAAATTTCTTCATTTGTTCATTAGCACTGATATGCCTACTTGTGAAATATCACAAAATAACATATTCAATTTAAACTGTTTCAATGGAATTGGGTAGATTCCTGACTGAAGAAGAAAGGATTGTATTTCAAAATAATCGAGTATGATCATATTCTGCCAATAATCGCACTAATTTAAAGGGCGAAAAGTTCTTCATGTCCACTTCCAAAAACAGCAATGCACTTCAAAATACTTGCAAAGATATTTTGTATTCCTTTTGTTCAACTAACTGTATGTAATCTTGAAAACCCAAATTCATGTGAATCGTCTTCACAATGACTGGAATAATTGTGTGCAAAGTTATGCATGTATCATTTAACTTTGTTAATATACAATGTTGTGAGTACAATTCTTATTTTGTGGTTTTGCTATGCCAAAGGCTGAAGAAAGATCTTTCAGATAATTCTTCAAAAAGTCAAATATTGGCAGATGAGCTGCAGAGGAAAGATGAGGAATACAGTGACCTCAAGGAAAAATACATGGATGCCAAGAAACAGATACAACAAGTGGAGAAGGAGGTGAATCATGTTTATTCTTTAATCTGAGCTACTTTCGGTTACTTTTCTTTACTAGTGATAATTACAAGAATTGGAAGCCAAGTTTAATTTGTGTGACATACAAAATGGAATGCCTAAAATATCTATTCATTCCAAAACCTTTGAATGTTTATTTGGGCCCTTGTAATTGGTTGTTTTCCCTGATTATCGCTAATTACTGTTTAAACAAGGCTATAGAAATTCTCACATTTTTAAAAGAGATTCTAGTTAAAAGACCTGTTTTCAGAAAAAGGGCAGATTTATTGAGTTCCGGTAGGCTACTAGTGATTTCAAGAGTTATGAGTTGCACGTCCAGTATAATTTTGTGAATATCTGTTCGGAATGCAAGGGTGCCTGCCTGTTGAGCCTGTTTGTTCGACCATGGCAGATCTTGTGGCTAATTCTTCAAAGGCTTGCCCATTAGCACTCATTGTATCAAAAAGTAGCTTAATGAATTCAGAACTGAAAGGCTATCGGGAATGTAAAATACAGTCAATTTGTATTTTTTTTCTTAGATTTCCACAAAGCGTGAAGAAGAGAAATGTGTAAGGCACAAACTTCAAGAACTTGAAAGAATGAAGAATCAAATGGCTCAAGATCTTGAGGCTAAGGAACGGATTATCCAACAGTTTAAGAGGGTATTACTTTAATATTTCCTTTTCAGAAACAAAATGTAAAAGATACGAGGCACAGAGCCATAAAAGCAATTTAAAAGTTAGACTTGCAGGCCAACCATGCTTTGCAGTAATTGCTAAACAATGATGGGGTTCTATGATTCGAAGGAATATTACAGCTGTGTAATTGGATGGTGTCAATTCTGATTAAGGGAAGGATATTTAAAGATTTTTGTAGTATGTTACCAGATTAACGTGCAGTATATTTATGAATCAAATATTCTATTAACTCAAACTGTTGCCTAGGAGTAGAAAATAATTGACACCTCTGAATAAGATTCATGTTTTCTCTTTTGATAGATGCATTTTAATAGACACATTTTTAATGCAAGTATATATTTAAAATGTCTTGGGCGTTTAGTTGCCATCAATTTATCTTGCATTTTTAGGCTTGTTCTAGTGAAACAGATTTACAGAAAAAGGTAGCGTTATTGACGATTACTTTAGAGCAAAAGAATGCAACTTTGATCAAACTAGAAAAGGACTTGGAAGAATATGGAACGACAAACAGTGTGAAAGAACAGCAGTTCACAGAGGCCAAAGAAGGGCAGAAGCTAAATAAAGTAAGTGGAAAAAGTATAAATAATTTTTGGTATTTTTCATTACTATAGTTTGATTCATTCTAATACTATGAAATCTGAGTACAGATTTTAATTTAAACTGAATAACCTCAGTATTGATATTGTAACTTTTCAAAAATATGTTATGCTTTTCATATTTCTTAACTACAGTAAGGCATTATTGCCATAAATATCTGGAGAATTTTTTAACAATTTAAAAAAAAAGAAAAATAGAGATTTTAAAGCTTTTGTTCATGCATGGTTTGCTTTTTTGGGCACAACAGTATATCTGTAATATGCACAGTTGAAGTTTTAATACATGCCATTGATCTCTAGGATTCAAGTCATTACCCCAATCAGAAGCCAGACATTGTGTTAACTGATAAAACAGAAGAATCTGTGCATTTTCAACAGACTACTTCCAAAGGTATAGTTTTAAATGAAAGAACTTTAAAGAATTGAAAAGTGATGTCAGATGTCAGATGTTTATCAAGTGCTGAATTGCAGCATTAAAATTGATTATTTTTTATGGTGTATTTTCCTGACAAAGGGATATCATAATTGCCTCTATATCACCTCTCTGACAGTCTCCAATTTGTCCAATTCCTGAGCCAGGCAGGTCTGCACTATTCTAGAGTAATAATAATCCTTGCATTCGATATTGTGTCTTCTCACGTTATCCAGATATTTCAGAGCACTTCGCAAATTATACTTTAAGGTGATGTCACTGTGTGTATTTTGTGGGCAAACACGGCTGTTAATTTCCACACAGAGATGTCCCACAAACACCCATGGACTGAGTGACCAATTTTATTTGGGGCAGCGGAGTTGTTGGCCTGGACACCGGCTTAAACTCCCTTCTCTCCCTAATAAAATGGACTATATTTCATTGTATGTAATTCGACACAGTGACAAATTCACAATCTTTCCTGGCCCCCTCATGTCCACACACATTTTACACCTCCAAAGTGAAAAGTATAGATTTACTCTATGTAGCGTTTAAAGAAAAAATGCTAAATAAGATGATGATGATGATGATGATTTAGCACATTTGCCAAATGCTGGATGCTCAAAAATGCTATATAATAGCATAGATCTAGAACCCTGGTGGGATTTCTCTCTAGGAAGCTCAAAGTCTGTGTTGCTGTTTAAAGTAGTTGAAACTGAAATAATGATGTGTTCATATCAAGAGCTTCAAGAAAAAGAGAGAATGATTCGAGATCTGAAAATTGTGCTATCTGAACAAGAGCAGACTCAGACTGAACAAGATGAAGTGCTTGAAAAAAAGCAGAAAGAGATTGAACAACTCAATACAGGTAATGATAATATTCATCCTTGCATTTGATATAACGCCTTATCACGTCTTTGAGATGTCTCAAAGTGCTTCACACAATATACTGTAAAGTGAATTGACTGTATTTTGTGGGTGAAACAAGTAATTGTATAATGCAGTTGCACAGCCATTTAGCTGAAACTGCTACTTATTGTGGAATGGAAATAAGTTTACTCTTGACGGTTGCATTTTATCATAAATGAAGATAACCTTTTTTAATACTCTTAATACTGACAGTTGGCGAGATCAACACTGAAGTTGTCATCCACTGTGCTCCGCCCAATGAAGCTCTCCCAAATTCCCTTTGTTTTGTATCTGTCTGTTTTCAAAACCCTCTTCAAAAACCTATGGCTTTGTGTATACTGCTAGTCAACACCTCCAATTCTATATCCATTGTCTTTGTAAAGGGCTATGAGGACTCCAAAAGGGTATTGGGAGTCCTGTAGCTCAGTGGTTAGAGCATTTGCCTCGCAAGCGAGAGACCTGGGTTCGATTCCCGTCAGGGTGCCTGATAATAATCTCTCAAGAAAAAAACAATATTAATTTGGTCACTCAATCCACTGTTTAGTCACTGTTTGTGGGACACTGCTGTGCGCAATTGGCTGCTGCGTTTCGTCCACAAAGCATATAGTCAATTTACTTTACAGTATATTCTGTGAAGCTCTTTAAGACATTTAGAAGACACGAAAAGCTCTATATCAAATGCAAGGATTATTATAAAATGTTATGTGAAGGGTGTTTATATAAATGCAAGCTGTTGTTTGGTTGAGTGAACATGGCCATCGTTTCAGCCAATTTGTTTCAGCAGTTTGTCTCACAATGCGAATGCTGAAGGCGAGACACATGTAAATACGATGTACCTGCTGTTCTGTTTTACATGTGAAATTGTGATTAAATTGAATGTAAAATGCTGGCAGTGATTCATCCTATGCTGAGAGCTAAATTGTAAAATTTCTGGAGATGCATGGTCATTTTTACAATGTCAACGTATATCCTGTATAATTAACTACTACTTCACACTTAAGTGAAGGATTATATCCTCAAGTTTTTTTGTTCACAGGTTTTTTTTTCCCCCCACTATAGAATTGGAGAAGCAGAGACTACGAATCAATGACCTTACGGAAAAATGTAATAAAATTGAACACCATCACTTGACACAAAATAAAAATGAGGAATATAGTAGAGAGGTAGAATCATTCCAAAACGAAATTGAAGTTTTAAAAAAACATTTGATGGTGAGTATAGTAATGTCATCCTTTTGAATATTTATTATTTAATAAATCAAGGTAATTGTTTTAGAAGCAAATTAAGAGGTTCTGTAATTTTGGGGAAGATTAACAGCTGTAAAACCAATATTTTCAGATATTTCCTGATCTGTTATACTATTATTCTGTGCCCTGTTTGACAGAGTGTAAATTTTAAATGTCTGTGCCTGACTGCCATTCTGTAGTTGATGAACTTAAATAAAACAGATCAAGCGCTCTGGGACGCTACCCTGTGTGAGGGCCGCTATATAAATGCTTGTTGTTGTAAAACTGGTTTAAATTCTTTAGGAATTGGAAGCTAAACAGAAAGATGACCGGAAAAAATGTCAGGCAGAGAAGTTGGTTCTCATTAAACAAACCAAGGAAGCTGAAGACAGACGCAATAAAGAGATGAGAAAATGGGCAGAAGAAAGAGAACATCATTCCAAATCACAGGTAGTAAATGTCGGTTTTTTAAATGTTTTTTAAATTTCGCTGCAAATGGCACAATTTAATTGTTTTTTTAAAAAAAGTTCTGTAAATACAGTCTATTTATTGCAATAACTTCCATTGATATGCTCACGATATTACAAGTATCATGGCTGGAGGGAGGAAGAGTCATCATTCCAGCCGTCTTCCCATTTAAAATAATTTTCCTTTGCTTCATCTAAATAGCTGTTTTAACTTCTGATAATACTTTTCAGTATTATGCTTGTCAGGGTCAGACTCTGCCACTGTCAAGTGCTCCAGGACGCTACCCCGTGTGAAGAGTTCTATAAAGTCGTTGCAATTTATTGTTGTTGTACTTGTCACTTTGGAGGGTTGTTTTCTACAGCACTGGAAATATGCTGATTTGGAAGGCACACACATGTTTACCTTTCAAAAACTGCCGTATATTTGTACGAAAATTGTGAACGAATCAATAACCCAGAATCTTTTTTTAAGGAAAACCTTACATCCGAGCTGGTCCAGAAAGATGCAAAATTGCAGAAATGGCGAGAAGAGAGGGACAACCTGGTAAAAGAGCTGGAAGTCCAACTTAAGAATCTTATGGCAAGTAATATCCAGAAAGATAAAGAAATAGAAAGATTAAAAGCTTCTAGTCAAAGATCTCAAGAAGAGGTAAGAAGCAGATTCACTATTTTTGTTTCTAACAAATGTATACATAGCACTTGGTACATGGCATGATTATCCTAGATATATTTCTAATCGTCAGTGATAATAATTGGTTTTACTATCTCTGGACATTTGTTGATCTTTATCACAGATGAGAAAAATGTTTTTCCCTTTAAAAATGATTGTTTTCTCTCAAAGGAAGAAAGCTTTTTGGATGATGATCCCAGAGTGGTTTTGCCATTTTTAAAAGATTCCCATTGTAGAACACTTCTATGAATGCTTCAGTATACTGGTTATAGATGTGGCCATAATTAAACTTTCCCTCCCCTGTTTTTATTCTAATCAAGTGCTGGGTTACTTTTAGTTGAATTGTAGAATGTATCATGTTTGTGATTGTGACACTGCATTGAATTTCTAAGTTTTGTGACCTCAATTTCCCTGTCTACAATTTTTTCAGTTAAATTCGTAATAAATGTTAAGTTTTATAGGTTGTGTGGCATATATAGTAAACTCTTGATAATTCATCATTCCTAAGGAAAAGGGCTCAGTGCTGAGTTATCGAGAGTGGTGAGTTAGGCATGTGTAATACGTAAATAAATACCAACCGGATATTGAAAGCATGATGACTTAAGGAGAAGAGACAAAATCAGCCAGAGTCGAGTTATCAGGATTTTATTTGTATTTGTGTCTTGATATTCGGTACTGAATTGATTACAATTCATGAGGCACACAGAATCTATTCTTGGGACTGGTTTCAAATCATTTCCAAGGTGGGGAAGGATATTTTAATCAAAAATAGTTGATCTTATTTAATGTGATACTTTTCTAAATTTGATGTATACTGTTGTAAGATTTATTAATTGCTGAGGCATTTTTTAAAAGCTTTCCTCCTTCCCCAGTTCATCCATGACCAGTCAGAAATTGTGCTGGATTCATCAGAAGTTTCAACAGAAAATGGAGAAAGAACAAGCAGATTCCCAAAACCTGAATTGGAGATTCAATTCACACCACTTCGACCAAACAAGATGTCAGTGAAAGAACAAGGTTGCGACTCATCAATTACTGTGAAGTGTCCCAGATACAACAGAAAAAGGAAAAGCACTGAAATGGACCAGGTAAGCACATCTTGCTAGAAACAAATTCACTTAAAACTGTTATGTTGATGGTTATGAGATGTATGGAAACTCTAGTCTCCGAAGAATGTCTGTTTTCTCGTATATTTTCAACTCAACCACTTCCTCCACTTGCAGATTGCCTGGTGTTGAGACTTATTCTGTGTAAGCAAGATATTTTATGGAAATACATTTAACTTCTTAATAATGCTTTGCAGCTTTAACAATTCTAAGTGTACTTATTTTAAGATTAAATTTTGCAGGTGGAGAGATTCCTTTTATAAAATAAAAGGAATGGGGTCCTGATCCCCAACTGTTCAGTGCCTTGGAACGGTCTCCTGACGTGAAAGGCACTTTACAAATGTAATTTTGTTGTTGTTTATTGGTGTAATGGATGGTGTTTCTAGAGATCTACATGTTTTGAAATATTTAAATATGCTTTTTCTTCCATTCTACAATCCTTGAAGCGTGCTATGCATTCAAGGTGCTGGAAAAGCAATTCTAGAAAAAGATCCACAGCATCTGGCATTTGTAAGGTATAAATCGCTGTATCACTGGATAAATGACATCCTTTTCCATAGAGTTAGAACTGGAAAGGTTGATTGTTTATATGTCTAGTGTTCTATTTAAATCGGTACACAAACTATGCAAGATTTCAAGTGCAAAGTTCTAATTCAAACCTATCTACAACCATAAAATATGGTTTTGCTCACAAAATATAAGGTCAATTCACTTTGCAGTATATTCTGTGAAGCGCTTTGAGACATCTCAAACATGTGATAAGGTGCTATATCAAGCATTATTATTATAATGCAAATTCCCTACTTAAAGTGTAAAACACTTTTTGTGTTGTGTCAGCAATCTGGTTACTTGAATACTGGTTACTCATAGTAACTCAAGCAGACCTTATACTAAGATAGCTTCTATAAACTTCAGTGGAGTCCTGATCCATGCGCTTGGTTAGAATACACAAAGTTGAATACCACCGAGCTTGTATAAAATTGATGTATTAGGGTAAAGAATTCTAGAGATGCAATAGTTAATTTGCGCTAAAGGATAAGAGAGAATGACTTTAATTTGGCTAACTGCAATTAAATGGAACACTATGTATCTTGGTCTGTATTTTTGCAGATTGCATTAGTTAAGAAATGTGACTATTCCTGTAATTCTGATATTTCAATCCATGGATCTTTGTAATTTTGGAACTAATGGATTATTAGTACTCATTTGGCTTAGAAAATATTTTGTTTTTTACAGATATAGTCACATTGTACTCTTGTTGCTGTATTAACAATTGTTGTAGATAGTCAAGCAGTAACAGAATTCTTTAGCACTAGAGCATTTCTTGATATCTCATTTAATTAGATGCTGAAGTCAATACCTCTTCTACTTCCTCTATGCTATTCTGGCACTTAGCACTCATTATCTTGGATTTTAATGTGAACTGTGGATTGGTTAGTTGTGTGTGCATGGGGAGAGAAGGGAATCGTGGAACAATGGCATTTTTTTCAAAAAGTGTGTCGCCTGTTTAAATCAATACATTAATGATGATCTTGTGTTGCAAGTACAAAGTGTACTGAGTGTTCCATTAACCTATTTACACTAAATTTTTACTAGCTGAAGTGTTTTGTTATCCTATAATTGCACTTTCCTGCAGTCATCTTCTGAAAGTGTTCAATCTCATGAGTCATTTAAAAGCATCAGATTAAATTCCCCCTATCCCCTCTTCTGTTATCAGTTAGTTTTTTAATATGTACATTTGTCAGTTTACTTTTGAAATCAACGCCTTGACAACCATGACAATCAGTTACGTGATCTATGTAACTGAATTACTGATGCGTTTTTATAAAGTTTATTTCTGTTTGTGGGGAAAAATCCATACCATTGATGAATCACTTTGTATTCTTAAAGAGGAAGGAATTTCTGGGGAGTATGTTTTGTTTGAAGTACTCTCACAGCTCTGATTCCCAAAGTGCTGGTTAATGTATTATAATGAATGGAACCTCTCCAAGACGAACAACTTGTCCCCATAACTAATGCTTTGGTTATGTTAACTAACATTTAGAAATACTTTTGTTGTTGTTTTTGTTATCCAGTATTTAACAAACTGACAGCTGGATGGGAGGGAGAGAAAGGAATTACTTTGAAATGAAAGTACAGCACTTCCATTGAACTTTCCCTCGTCTTTCATTGGTAGCTTTTTAAAATATGCATTTTACCTTTAATTTTACTTTAAGAGTCTTGAAATTTTAGAGCTGAAGAAATTTATTCAAAGGAACATTTCTATATTTTGACTATTTAAATGAAAATTAGATTCTACTGGAAGCAATTTGTTCATTTTATGCATCTGTAATTCACTTGTACATTTTGGTGCTAATAGTCTTACCCTAAGGAATTATAGTATAGGAATCACCATCTTACGTATTCCAGTGACTTTTTCCGCTTTTTTATCTCCACCATCTCATACTGGATACGGCCTTCTATATATAAACTCTGATGTGTGTATCTCTCCCATTATCAGCAGTAGATCTGTCTCTCGCCACTTTTGTGCATGTAATTTAATTCTGCATTAATTGCTGATGACTACTAACTTTCTTCCCCCACAAAATAAATATTTCACGATATTCATTAAAATTTCTTTTCCTTTGAATTAGGATAATGAAGACAGTGAAAACAAGAAAAATGTCATGAAAAGTAGAATTGCAAATAACATTTCTCCAAAATTTCCTATGCCCTCTGTCAACAGTCCTGCTAAAGAGGTTGGTGTTTGGCAACGTTAACAATTTTTCTGTTTTGTACGGTAATGAATCTTGTAGACATTGCTACCCATCCAATTGTGTGCAGTTTAATTTTTAACTTTTAAGAGAAAAGTGAAAGTTAAACATGATTCTCATTTTATAAGATTTTGCTGAGTAAAGTTCAAGGATGTGAAAAATATTTTTTTTTAAAATCTGGCAGAATCTTGAAAATGTCAGTGTTCTCTACTTTTTTTCCTCAAATTTTTAATGTAAAATCATGGGCGAAGTTAATCTTATCATTTGATTTTAATTGACTAAAGATAATTGTATAACCTGCCAACTTTCACCTTGCCGCAGTATACATTATTTGTCTAATCACTATTCAGCCTGCTATTTTATAAAGAATGTGTTGCAATTTGTTTTTGTGGAGTCCTGTAGCTCAGTGGTTAGAGCACTCACTTTGTAAGCGAGAGACCTGGGTTCGATTCCTGGCAGGGCGAAACCTTGGGCAAGTTTCCTTACTCCACACGCCTGATAATAATCCCTCAAAGAAACAATAATAAATTGGTCATTTCAATCCATGACTGTTTGTCGGGCACTGCTGTGCGCAATTGGCTGCCGCGTTTTGCCCACAAATATACAGTCAATTCACTTTACAGTCTAACCTGTGAAGCACTTTGAGACGTCTAGAAAACGTGAAAAGCGCTATATCAAATCAAGCATTATTATTATTATTTTAACCTCTAGTATATAGAAATCCTTGATCAAAGAATGAAAATGTCGGCAAACTCATTTTGATAGTTTTTTTTAAATCGCAGGTGAAAAAAGGAAGTACAATAGCTATTGATAAATTTGTGCCTAGAACTAGAAATGTAAAGTGCTGATGTTGTACTCCAATTCCTTTTAATACAGAATACAAAAGACCTACAGTACAACTGGGTAGGCAAACCTCTGCCTCAAGTCTGAGGTCACCTAGGAAAAAGGATGGGACCCTGCAGAAAATTGGAGATTTCTTACAAAAGTCCCCAACAGCACTTCAGTTCAAAGGTCAGTAAATGGGCTTTTTGGCAATTATGCTATCTCTAATTCTATAATTCAAATAATCCTTGCCTTAGTTCATGCCTGGTGACCCCAAACTGCATGTTTTATCTATAATAGAGATAGTGTGACAGCCTGGTCATATGCGAGTTATAAAATTAAAATTTTTGGAGGGGTGGAGAACAAACAACTAGTTGATATTTCTAATGGTTACCAGGTGCACTTAAACTTAAACTCACGTTTGTGAGCCGTTTGTTTTGTTTTTTACAGCCAAGAAATTTATGGGTACATTGAGTTCTCCCAAGAATCCAGAGGTTGAAATAGCCTACAATAATGAAACAAAACCCAAAAGATCAAGAAGGAAGCTGTACAAAAAAGATATATCATCCCCTATGGATATTGCATGTCAACCAGTAAGTGACAGTTCATAGTTAATGGTGGATTACTATTTCAAAGGTTTTGTTAAACCTATAAATGAAATGTAGAATGTTGGAGAAGTATTTGCAGACTGGTGCTTACACTAAGATCTAAAACCTGTATTGAAGCTGCATTATGTGTTTAAAGAGTTCTGTATGGTTATACTTAAAGAATAATCTTTGTAATATTAGTTTTCAACACACCTTCATACATCAACATTACAAAATGTTGTACATATTTGTGAATAAGCAGCCTAGAATTAGAAATTAAGCAGATTCACTTCCTTTGAAGTTGACTGGAAAAATAACTTTCATAAACATTTAGAATTTCTTAGAATATGTCCAACTTAAGCAATGCACGGTTAACCTTAGCCATTTGTAATTGAATTACTATGTCCAGACTAAGTAGTTCAACAATTAATTGATTAGTATTTTAATTGAATTATTAATCTGATAAATAAACATTTCTGAATTGCTCCATATAACAAGTTTCTATGACAAATCAGTGAGTTCTGGGCATTAAACTGAGACCTGATCAACAAGTGTTCTTGCAGCACTATTTTCATAAGATTGTGCAATTAACAGTATTTTGACTTAATAACTTTGTAAATTTGTAGATAATGGAGTTGAATGAAAAAGAAAGTGATCACGCTATCATGAAGAGACGGTTGCGTGCAAGAACAACTAAAGCAACAAAGTGATGTATTGGGTTTCTTCAAACGGAATCGTGNTTTTTTTAAACTTAAACAATCAATGTTTTTTCTTAAATCTGAGTAGATGTAAATTTTTTTTTGCTGATTTAGTATTTGCTACCTATCAATAAACATATATAGTCAAATATCTATGAATTATTTATTGTTGATTTCAGATAAAGTCAAATCTAGATAAAGCAGTTTAATATTTCAAAACCGAACTTACAGTCTTGTCCAGTTTAACATGCCTTTGCTAGTTCAAATGGTCATTCATAATTCTTGCAATGCCTATTGTCAAAGCATGAGGGTGTGGTAAGACCAGCTTCTGAGCTTGGAAAGAAATACTTTTCTACTAGCAATATGTACGGAACAAAAGCATCTGCCTTCTGGTTAGTGATTCATGCTTTATAAAACAAAGATCAATGCCTGTGCCGGCTGTTTGGAAGAGCTACCCAATCAATCCCACTCCCCCCTCTTTCCCCATATCCTTGCATTTTTTTCCTTTTCAAGTGCCTATCTTTTGAAAGCAGCTATTCAATTTTTTTCACCACCCATTCATGCATGGGTCTCCAAACTGAGAATTCTATCCACCCCACCTACACATGGAAATTCCAGAGATAGATTATTGGAATAGAATGTGCATCTCTGGAGGGACGCATCCTGCTTATCTAATTCCAGAAAGTATCAGGCGCAGGTTGGCAAAAGCCAAGTTACCCAAAATGGTATTTTGAAAATAATTGTTTTTGCTGATGTTTGTGGCTAGCTGAATGAGATTAATGACTTTTTTCAGCGAATAATGTACATCAGCAACATTTTTACCGGAAAAAAAAAGTTTTTAAAGTCTGTAAAAACTTTTTTAAAAAAGTACCCATAGTATAAATATTTTAAGTATCTATTTAAAATGCAATTTTTTGGGCAACCACTGAAATCCCTAATCTTTTGGGTTATTGGACTACAACTAACCCAAATATTCCATATCAATTCCCTCAGTAGAACTAGATTAGTACATTTTAGAAAGATCTGAAGAATACTAAATCAATTTTGTACTGTTAATTTAGGCACTTGGTTCATCGTCATGAACAATATTCTAAATGTTTGTACCATTCTGTACTTCAATATAATTTGAACAAAAACACTTTGAAGATCTTGTTAGAGAAATGTAGCAATTCACTCACCTTCAATATGTCAGGGACACTTATGTTGAGGTTCTGGCATTTCAGGTTCTTTTAACTGCTGCCTTCAATAAACAACAAAATTACATTTGTGTAGTGCCTGTCATGTTGGGAGGACGTTACAAGGCATTGGACAATCAGTGTTTCGGACCCGAGCTGGGGTTTGGGATCTGGGAGGGTGAAGTGTAGGTGGGGGAAAGAGGGTGACTGAAGGCACAGTCGAAGAAGAGTGTCTTCAGATGGGTCTTGAAGGAGAGAGGGGGTGAGGCAGAAGGACTGCGATATAGAGTTCCAGAGGGTGGGGGCAGAATGGCAGAAGGTCTGCCAGCCAATGATGGAGTGGGCAAGGTGCAGGGAGTGATAGGGTTGTGGAGCCTGGTGCGGAAGAGGATATGGGCTGCAGAGTTCTGGGTGATCTGCAGCCTATGGAGGGAGGAGCTGGGGAGGCCGACAGCAGGGAGATTGCGTAGTCGAGCCTGGATGTTATAAATGCATGTATGAGAGTCTCGTCGGCCTGTGGTGTGAAACAGTGGCGGAGCTGGGTAATGTTGTGGAGGTGAGGGAATGGAGAGCGGGTCATCGTATGGATGTGGGATGGAAAGGATAGTTGAGGGTTAAACGAGACACCACGGTTCCGGACTGGCTTAGTAAGGTGGAGTGTGCATCCTTGGATGGTGATTCTGACAGTACCTGAGGAGTGGAGGCATTGACGGGAGCCAATCAAGAGGGCCTCGGTCTTGTTGACATTCAACTGTAAAAAGCTAGTTCTCATCCAGAACTTAATGTCTGACAGACATTCTGTCAGGACAGCAGTGGCCTGGAGTCAAGGGTAGAGAGAGAGTTGGGTGTGTTCCACATACATGTGGAAATTGACCCTATATTTATGGATGATGTCACCAAGAGGGGCATATACATATTGAAAAGCAGGGGACCAAGGACTGAGTCCTGAGAAACTCCGCACGAGACGGTGTGGGGGCTAGAGGAGAAGCCATTTGTGGAGATGTCCTACCTTTCACAGGGTGTGAAAGGTAGGACCTAAACGATTCAAGGACAGAACCATGAAGGTTGAGGTGAGGAGAGGCGGTGGAGGAGGATAGAATGGTCAACGGTATCGAAAGTACTCTTTTTAAGGACCTCTTTCTTGAAGGCAGCAGTTATTATTATTATTAAAAGAAAGTGAAATGTCAACCTCAGAATAGTATAATAATAATCCTTACATTTGGTACAGCGCCTTTTATGTCAGGAGAATGTCTCAAAGCGCTTCACAGGATATACTGCACACTGCAGTAACTATTTTGAAGCTAATTTGCACACAGCAATGTCCCACAACCAGGCATGAAGAGAATGATCAATTTTATTTGAGATTGTTGACCAGGATACTGGGAGAAACTCCCTTCTTTTTGAATAGTGCCATAAGATCTTATGGCAGACAGCACCACTAACAATGCAGCACACACCCAGCACTACAATGGAGTGTCAATCTAGACTTTGATTTCTAAGTCCTGACATGGGGTTTGAACCTACAACCTGACTCAATCTAATTTAATACAGCATTGACTACAATCTGACGTTGAGGCAAAAGTGCTGCCAATTGAGTCAGGCTGACACACATTGATGTATGACAATGTTGCTGATTTCTCGACAACTGAAAGGGAAAACTGTTTACAAAATAGTTCTGCCTCACCTCAAATATGATTGTGTGAAAATGGAAGGATAATTTAAACCTTTTTTCCCTAAATTTCGATGTAATTTATGGGAAATTTCAGCCTTCAACCAGACCTAATGTCACTGTTTAAATATGTTGTCGTGGTGATAATGTGTAGAATTACAGAAGTACTGTAACTAACTGAATTGAGAGATACCACTGTGTTTCTAAAGGTTTAACTGCTAAACAATAGAATATTGTGTTCATACAAGAGAAACCTATGGGATGGTTCTGCTGGAACTGTTGCCCTCTGACTTCCAAGTGATGGTATTTACCATTTTCTGAGCCACGGGGCATAAATGACAATTAAAATCCATTCATGCAGAAGATTGACCTCAACTGCATGATGTTTATATGCTTTCTATTAAGGCTCACGTCTCAACCAATTGAGACTAATCTCAACCAAATGAGAACATTTAAAAAAAAAAATTAGTTTGCTCAGTCAGTTATATCATTATTGTAGTCTGATAGACGAGAGCTATAGAGTGCTGAGAGTTGTTCACAGATAAGAGAAAGAAGAGACTTTTTTCTGGCCTCCTCCTCGTCCCCCAAGTCCTCCGCTCCACCCTTGGCGGCTGTGCCTTCAGCCACTATGCCCTGAGGCTCTAGAACTCTCTTCCTCACTCCCTTCGTCTCGCTCCCTCCCTTCCCATTTTCATGTCTCTGCTGAAGACTTTTGTTTTCGTCCGCGCCTTTGGTCACCTTCCCCCCCCCACCCCGCCCCCTGGTTCCGTCCCGGGATCCGTTACTGTAAAGCGCTCTTGAGACGCCGTCCGGCGTGGAGGGCGCTATATAAATCCAAGTTGTTGTTAAGGTGTCCAAAAATACATTTATATCTTTCAGTCCAGTAAAATATTAGGGGAGGGCTATTTTCCTTTTGCCTTCACCTTCAACAATGCAATATACTCCTGGCACTTCATTATGGCGTCAGCCTGGACTATAAATTCAAAGTTCCAATTAGGGGCTTAAACGCACAACCTTTTGACTTGGAGGCAAGAATGCTACCAACTGAGCCAGACTGACACCTGGTATGTACATAACCTCCATCCTAGTCAGTTATGAAGTGCTTTGAGATATCCTCAGGACAAGAAAAACATGACCAATGTACATTAAAACTATTGTTATGTTTTTACATTACAGTTGTGTTAACCAGTTTCACATTGCAATATGTTTCATTCTCAAACTGAGATAAATTACTTTCCAACATTTAAATATGAAAAACAAAGAAATTCACCAGCTGAGAATATATTAAATGAGTTTTATTTTTGCCCAAATCATGGATTGTTCTTGCGGTAAGAAATTATTGTTTGGGACTCTTCTAGTGGCAGGAATATAGTAGAGAATGAACAACCTCAACAAAGGAGGGAAATGTGAAGAATAATGCTTCGAAAGTCAAAGTATAAGGATAGTTCTTGTGGAGAACTATGCAAGAAAAATCAGTCATGAAATATTTAGAATTCATGCATTCTGAAATTCTGTGAAAGGCTGTGAGGTATTTTTAGTCCTGATGGCAGTGCTCTAGTTCCCATTTATAAATGTACTGTATATTCAATTACCACTGGGAATAACAGGAATGAAATGCCATCTAGACAAATGCATTGCAAATATTAAAGAACAAATCGTCCATGTCATTAGAGATTTCTAATGAAAAAAACATTTCACTTACAAAACCTCCTGCAAACCCAAGAGTTTATGGATTTTGCAGACATGTGTAAATCAAGCAAAGCATTTAATCTGTTAGTTCTATATTGTAATTCCAAATTTATATTGTAGTTTAACTATAATGCAATGACTTTTGATGTCAACAAAGTTCTTTGTTAACCTACAATTGAAATGATAATGTCTCTATTGCAATTACCTGGATCAGTGAAGACATTTTCAATTTACATAATCCTAGCCCCTCCTCATGAAAATTTCAAATAGCCAGAATTATTTTTATATTAACATTGTTATAAATGTTGCCAACGAGGGTGATGCCAAAGGTCACATGAATTCATGTGTGAATGCCTATGTTTTTAGATCACCTGGGGTTTGGGAAATTTACTTTCAAATCCATGATTTCAATTATATCTTTAGAACACACTTGAATGCTTGGTATGATCAGTTGGTAATATGAGGTCTTGTATCATCTATATTTCAGGTGGTGATGCACAACATTGTCCAAATGATCTTTGCCATCACCCTTGATGGCAATTTAGTCGGTGGCTAGAAAAAATGGTGGATAATTGAGAGTCTGGAGTCGCTGTTTTTTTTTTTGAAAAGGACAATTATGAACCTTGTATGTTTTAAAACTGCTTAAGAACTTAATGGAAAGATGAGTTAAATGTTACAGCCTATTCTTCAAAGGTTTAGTGTCATTGACATTAGCTTCAGGGTTGTCAGGAACATTAAGTTCCATTTCCATACTAAATACCCTTCTCTCCTATCCAAAGGCAATGGCCATGAGAAAGTAAGTTAGTATCATTTAATGGGATGAGAAATAATGATTATACCATCAAACAGGTTAGGAAGCATCTCAGTTTTCACCTCAATGTTTCAGTTCAAAGAGTAAACTGGTATAAAAGCTGTCAAAAGGTTAGATGTAAATGTAGAAACATTTTGGTAGAAAATTATAATGAGGAATCACATAGTAAAAGTGTTGCAACATGAAACACGATTGATGTAAGCCTCTTTCTCAGATTTATTATTCTGAGTGTGGAGAGGGAGCGCTATTCTTATGATGTTGACTTATGTGATCTTAGGCATCCTATCTGCAATGCTAGAAGTACTGTTCTGAATCTCGAAAATTGTTTCAAGTCTTTTTGAAACATTGTATATGAAAAATTCAAAATTAATTCTGAAAGTGTAATTTCATAATTTCTCAGATCCCTTCCTTTTCCAATGATTATTTTAAAATAAGTATGATAAATACTTCCTGCAAAACTTGCTTGTTTATAGCTCATTAATCCAGTTGACTTGTATTATTACAACTGGCATTTTATTTAATGGCCAAACTTACAACTGGTGAATTTACTGCTAGTCAAAAGTGAAATTAGTATAAAATAGTGTGTTCATACTCTATTGATAAATCAGTGGATTTCTTGCCAAAGTGTTCGCTTATGGGACGAGAGTAGTTTGTTTCTTTGTACGTGCATCTTATCATTCTTTTTCAACTAGTCATGGTAAAACTCCCACCTTAAGCACCATTTAAGCAGCTCTTTATATTAACAGCATTGTAGCTTTGAGACTGGTAATCAGATAACAGAAATGGTTTGTATATGAACAAATGCTTGTCTGTTGTAATACTCAGTCTGCAGTTTTAAATAAAAATCATTGCAATTTTCAGTTATGCTTTGGCCTTGAGGATAATATTACAGAACTGAGTTATAATAATAGTAATCCTTGCATTTGATATAGCGCTTTTCACATCTTCGAGATATCTCAAAGTGCCTCACAGAATATACTGTAAAGTTAATTGACTATACATTTGTGGGCAAAACGCGGTAGCCAATTGCACACAGCAGTGTACCACAAACAGTCATGGATTGAGTGACCAAATTATAAAAAAATTAAGGATTAGTATCCGGGGAAAAGCGATCCACCAATCGACTAACAACCGAGTTCCTGCTGGGAATAGAACCCAGGTCTCTCACTTGCACTATGATTTCATTGAGGTTGCTGTAAATGGTGGCAAGAATATTTTGCCTTAAGCTTCAGAGTCCACTTAACTGTGTACAGACCACTTCTACAGAACTGTAGTGTTACACTGCTCTAAACCTCATTGATTTAAACAAAGGAAAAGCGGAGCAAAGTAAATCTGAGACAGGAATTCTCCATCTTTCAGCTGCATTATAAGGTTTGTATTATTGCGTTATGAGGTTTGTTCTCATCATAACGCTCTTTTAGGATTGTGTTCATATTCCAGATTTCAAATGATCAAACTTTACAATGCATACTAAAGTTCCAGGATAATATCCATGGATATTACGAAAATAATTTTACATTCCAAACATTGCAAAAAAGAGTCAGAGAGATATGGCAGGGCAGAGAGCAAGGACGAGTACAAAGGAGGAAAGAGTGCTGTGTGGAGCAAAAAATAGTGGATTGTGATCACACGTTCGGACACTTTTTCCTCCCATCCCTTCAGATCTCTACCCCTCACCGCAAAGCTTGGGCTCCTAGTCAGCAATGTGAAGCACTTTTAAGATATCCTCCCAATGTGGAAGGTGCTATATCTGTGTAAAATGTGGTTGATTGCAAGGCAGTAATTAATTGAACTTTAAGCCATCCAGTACTTCAGCGACAATTATTTTGATTTCAGAATCTGAACTTTTGCTTTTGCTGTTTGGTCCCTCATTGTAGGGATAATGTTGTGCATGTCAGAGACTTATAATCCTTTTGATAATCCTTGCATTTGATATAGCGCTTTTCACGTCGGGAGGACTTAGAACTAGATGGACTTTTCTTTGAGATTCCAACAACTGACTGTGGAACATTAGGTGTCCTTTACATGTCACGTGTTACTTACTGGCTGGTGCACCTATGCATAAGAACAATGCGTACCAGGAAACAGAATGTCAGTGACGTGTTGGCTAACATCCCAGCTGTGCATCAATTTACTTACTAACTGGAGCACAATTTCAACTCTTGCTCTTTTATAATGCATCCTAAACTCAGTATCCTGGAAACTTACTAACAAATCCCAGATTCGTGTACCTTGAAAGTGATGACATTATCCACAAAAATCAGATAGAAGCAATTTTATATTCCCACTTTTTTTTTTCCCTTAAATCTTTTCCTGGTTAGTTAACGTTCGTGATGGGATAAACTCACAGATCCTGTAGTTTTCTCGTATCTCGTTCAACTAGCTTTTTTTTGTGTGTAAGACCACACACTGAATGCCAATGGTTTGTTTGACAGTGAGATACATTGCAGCTTTTCAAGCATAGCTTTGCTGAGCATATTCATGTATAAATGCTCCAGAATGATTTTAGACGAGGGACGCTGGGGACAATTTTGCAATTCAGCTGAGGTTAGCTAACTTAGCATTGACCAGGGACCAAGTCTGCAATTTTCTTGGTCTGTATAGCACAGAGCCTCGCCATGCTATTAAGTAAATGCTTCAGAGAATGTTTAACAACAACAAAATTACATTTGTATAGCGCCTTTCACGTGAGGGGTAAGTCTCAAGGTGCTGTTTTATGAAATATTTGGTAGGAAGTTTTTCATTGATAAAATGAGCTAGATTTACATTTTTACTGTGGCATGATAATAAGAAACCTACCAATTTACAAGGTGGTTACAAAAGAAATAATTAGAATGATTATTAAACGTATGTGATTTAAAATTCATTGTGTAAATTTGAATGGGCAATGCTCAGATTAAAGCTTCAATAGTAATTTAAGAAAATTTAATTAACCTAGACATCCTTTTTCCTTTTGACTGAAGACATAAAGAACTTGAATAGCTTTCAGCTTTCAATGGTTACATAGAAGGAAGTCAGCCTGGGTAGATCCTATATTTTAAAATAAAACAAATTACGATGGACACTTCTTAATGGTACAAAAGTCTGACGTACTCTACATTTACCCAGAAGACAGATAAAAAGCTTAGTTTTGACAGTTCGCTGACTGTTGTGTTGTGTGAACTATTTGAGATTCCCCCTTTCCCCGATCAGTTACAGCACAAAAGTTCTCGTACCTAAAATACTACATACATCAGTAGCTATGACAACCATGAGACTATTACTATTCTGTTAACAAAAAACACCATTCCTGGTTCGTGTACATAAAAATAACATTTTAAATACATTTCTATTTCATTCAACATTTCATTCTTTGTAACATAATTATTTGTAAACTCTTATTTGGATATTTAGGTTTTAAAATAAACCACCGTTTGCATACTGATTCTAGCTCAGTGGGTAGCACTCTCACCTCTGAGTCAGAAGGTTGTGGGTTGTGCCTGTGGGAGAGCTGCATAGTAGGAGGTCTTATCCTTCGAATGAGATATTAAGCCAAGGTCTTGATGCCTGTTCAGGTGGATGTTAAAGATCTAATGACACTATAGTATACGTCTGTCTTACTCCGGGTATCCAGAATTTTCTTTTGAAAAAGGCTAGTAAATGCCAGTACTGGCATCGTAATTACAACTAGCCAGACCAGATCTCTTTCCACCACCCAACTGATTTATTTGTATTAAAGTGTAAAGAGAGCAGAGTTTTTCCCAGTGTCCTGGCCACCAGTTCCCCAGATAACATTGGTCATTCTCTTAATGGCTGTTTGTGAAACCCTGCTGTGAACAACTTGACTTTTACATTTTAACTTGATAAGGTGCTATTACCAAATGTAAGGAATATTATTTTAAATATTAAGCTTCAGGTAAAATGTTTATTGCACTTTACCACTACATTTAAAACCAAAGCCCCTGCTCTATATTACAGCCTAGATTTTATAGTGATCTGGATGTTCAATGCAGTTGCCAAAACCATTGGGACTGAAGTTTGGCAAGCAAACAGCCATTTTAATGTAGTACGACCTGAAATTAAACAGCAATCTGCTGTATATCAACAATTAATAAGAGTGCCTAGAATGGTTTAAACACCATAAAAAGTTGTTGGTGCCATTTCAATATTTTCATATTTTGTTCCCATCAAATTATCAGATTTTAAAATAATTAAATTGACATCAAATTGGTAACAATTGATGGTCTTCCCAAACCTACTTGAGACTACAACAAATAGTGTCTCATTCCCACAATGGCTGAGATCAACTTGGCACAGCCTCTAACCAGGTGAGCAAAGTTCTAACAAGTAGTACAATGCTAGTTCACTGGACATAACCTTGAAATGTTCCAATTCTTCATTTTAGTAAACTAGTTGAGTGTTGTTATAAACCATTCAGGGAGACAGGAGAAGCCCATTAGAAAATATGTTGCTGTATAAAAATATAGAGGTGTCAAATGATGTAAGGAAAAGACTAATTCAACAAGAGAAAATGAAGTAAAGGAAAAATGAAGATGTAAAATATTTTCCCCATTGCAGGAAATAAGAGAGAACATACTGTAAATCAAGCACACGGATGGCCTCTTTATAGATTGACTCCAGCCTAGCATGCTTGTTTTTCAACTTCAATAAAATCAAAGCATCTAACATGTTAGATTTTGCTTGAAATTACTTTTGCAGTAATCCAAGTATTAAATGCTTACCTCCCAGGTTAAAGGTTGTAAATTTGTAAACCATCATTAACCATCAGTCTTGAAAGTGTCAGTCACTCATAGAATCGATTTTTCAAAGCCATTCAATTAAGACTATTTTTCAGTTCATTTCCCTAATAAATCAAGGCTATGTATATAAAAATATAAATATTTACAGTAAGAGAGTGGTATGCTTTAAAATAAATGATTTAACCTCTTGACTACAATTCCTTCCAAAAACGTATGTAATCAACTCAATTCCTTGCAACATTCCCATAAGTGAGTCGTTCTTTTTGTATATAATCTAAGAAGCTGATGTAATCTAATATTCTTTCAATATACTTCATTTAGTTTTACCATTAGATCCATCTGCTCGAAAGTAATTATGTTGTTTACTGACATTCTTGAGATCCTACTTGCACTCTAATCTCTCTGATTTAGCCTTGTTCTTTATGCTATGCCTAATTTTATAGAAGATTTTGAATCACTTTATAGGCAGCTAGTTTTATTTTGTTTTCCCTTTTACCTACACAAAGTCACAAACTGTTTTTTCCTCCAGTTAGTTTATAGTTCTCTAACATTAAAGTTAGGAACACATCATTCCCTCATATTAGTATGTAGCAGTATTAAATCTTATTTGAAAGATAATATTGATTAAAACATTTGTTATTTATACGAAACATGATTTAGTAAAAATGTCATCTTGGCTCAGTTGGTAGCACTTTTTCCTCTCAATTAGATGGGACTTTGAACTCTTATAGTCCAGGTTGACACTCCAATGCAATATTGGGGGAGTCCTGTATTGTCAGAAGTGTCATCCTTCAGATGAGACTTTAAATTGAGGGTACCGCTTACTGTTCAGGTGGAAATTAAAAATCCTGTGCCACTACTCAAAAAGAGAAGTGAGTTTCTCCTGGCATCCTGGCCAACAATCCCCAGATAAAATTTTCATTCATTTCACAGCTGTTTGTGCAACATTTGCTGTGTGAAAATTGGCTGCCACATTTACCTACAAAATGCAGTCACTACATAATACAGTAAAATCCTGTGAAGCATTTTGAGATGTTCTCCTGTCTTGAAAATCACTATAACAAATACAAAAATTGCTTCTACATATCTGTTTATATTGAACCAGAATTAATGCAATCTGATAATGTTCCACCATTTTCTTTCAATTATCCCTGTAATTATTATTTAGCATTCTTTATATGTTCCATTTAGTGATTTAACATTATGTATTTTAGATATGCATTATTTGCCCACAAAATACAGTCACTCCACTTTACAGTCTATCCTAAGAAGCATTTTCAGACATCCTCGCAACATGAATGTGAGGATTATAAGTATCATTATTCCTAAAATACAATGTCTGCTTTTAATTTTCTACTTGCTAATGGAAAAATCTCCCAGAAATGATTATGCCTTTGTCAAGAACCATTTATTGCAATACTTTGTGCTGATCTGAAAATGAAGTCATGCACTTGTAAGCTTGCTACTTCACTTGCTATGTATGGCCAGAGTAATGTGAGTTATTAAAGCTTCATTTAATGAGAGAAATATGACTCATTATTTCTGAAACTCATTCTACTACTGTAATTTTGTGAGGATTTGAATATATTGCAGATTTGAATATAATATAGTAAACTGTCGCTTCTTACAGGTGGCTAATGTGACTAGAAAATAATAGTGTGCACTTATGAAATGTTAGTGAAAGATGGAAAGTGGAAAAGACATGTTAACATCATTCAGACTTTAGAAAAAATCAAACCAACACACACTAGTGACTGAACTGAGGTTTCATTGAGCTTTTGACTTGAACAAACTGTTCCTTTGGATATATCTGAAACTATTGTTATAGGTTTACTTTCTCTATCTCATGAAGCATATTTTACACCTGTATAAGGTCTCCTCAAAGACATCTCTTTTAGAACTGAAGAGCCCGAGCTCTTTAGTCATTTCTCATAGTTCATCCATTAACACTTAACACAGTGAAAGTGGTCTGGATTCTGCCTTTGTAGATTTGTGCTCTGAAACGAGCTATATTCTCAATTGGAATGCAGGCAAACGATTATAAAGTAGCAGGGAGAACAAGTAATCCTACTTTCAAAATCAAAATTGTCCCTTTAAAGTTATTAACCAGCTCATGAAAGTTTAATGTTATTAAAGCTAATTTTGTAATGGTTAGTGTGGGAGCTGGACAATTGTGCAGATTTCTGCCATCTGAGAGGTTCTGTGAGCAGTACTCATTGAGGGTGGAGAGCTGCTGAAGCCTTCAACTGCTTCTGGGTTGCATTATGCGGAGCACTGCTGGAGATAATTGTTTTTTAAGGGGTACAGTGCTTTTAGTGTAGAGAAACTTATTCCTCAATCATCCCTGAAACTCCACTGAAATGGGTGCCTGCTTTGTAGCTCAATGAATGTACACTTTTACAAACAGTGTCACTAAGAGCACTTTCACAGATTTATTTGCAACTTGCATTTATACAGCACCTTTCACAGAAAGAAATGTTTCATAGCAGATCCACAATGTACTGCATTGCTTGGTTCACTGAATCCCACATTTCAAGCATCTCCTTATCCATTCAAGACATGTACACAGGCAGCAAACCTGCCACAGATCTTCCTCAGCCATTGTAGAAATTAATGGCATGGAACATAACATCCCAACAGTGATTTTAAAACAATTGCACGGGCTATATAACTAGGGTGGTACTGCCTCACTACTGAACTGTTCTCCATCATTTTGTCTGAATCGAGAAAAGGTTTTTGTCAAGGGGAACGCAACTAAATGCATACTAATGGAATAAATTCCCTCGCCTACACTAGCTGAATCTGACCTTTATTCAATTGCTGCAAAACTAACAAATGGTCACCGCACATGAAAAAGACTAGGCTTATTTTTATCAAACCATTTAAGAGTGTTAATTCACAAAGTACAAAATCTCTGATAACTTCTAGCTTGAAAGTCTTAAAGTGCTCTCCACATTCGAGAAAAGATAATCATATTGACAGGTTTATCGAGAACCAAAGAATTAAAGAAACTTGTGGCAATATATTGTTAGAAAGATAGATAAAAATATTGGTGCAAAGTGTGAATAGCAGTAGCAAATAATAGCAAATAACTATTTCATCCTCTTGTTTCCAACAAAAACAATCACAATAAACTCGAAAATAATTGATGTAAAACACTTTTGAGACTTTTCAATACATAATGCACTAAACAAGTTCTTCAAGTGCTCTTAATTGTTTTATAGTATCCTAAACAATGTTTTACAGATTACTTTCACTTCCTGCAATGAAAGAGGTTTGTTTTTTTGCCTGTTTTTTTGAGTCCAGCAAATTTTTACAATGCAGTAAATCAGCTTTGTGATACATGGGGTCATGAAGAGGTTATTGTTTATTGCTCCTCTTAGCTTGCCAAAAATGCTGAACAAAAGGGTGGAGTCCAATCAAATTCTGCTTGATGCGACAGAAGTCATTATGAGAATTATAGTAATTCTCAAAATCAGAGCTTTTTTATGTACATCTGGATAATTTAAAGTTATTGTGAAGATATAGTTACTGCTGTTCAACTCTTTGGATGTGCTTTTATGTAATTCACACCACTAAACATGCAATAGATCTTGGTTGAGACAGATTTTGAATATATATATATTCACAAGTTCATTCCTTAAAAAAAGGGTAATCTTGCATGACTTTATGATTAGTCAGAAAATGATCAAAGAAGTAGTCAAAGCATTTCTGTGTTTTTCAGAAAAGCAAGCAGGCGATAATGGTAATCACCAGTAAATGTCAGCAGGCACTAACTAGGGAAGAAATGACTTGATTGAAATACCCAGAATATGACTGTAGAAACCTGATTTGATTAACATTAGAATAGAAGAGATAGCAGAACTAGGGATGAAATTGAATCAAGACATAATGTTGGCATGGGATTGAGAAGGTCCAAGAAGTGAAAAGCCATTGTTCTACCCATCCTCATTTCCATTGCTCCTCTCCCCAGAAATACCAGTGTTATTTAATTCACAACATTTAACAAATGGAACATGTAACTAGGTTGTATATTTAAGAACAATGATATTGAGCTGTGAGTCTAAATACATCTTTTATTTCTAAGGTACATTTGTATTGTGGCAGGTAAGAATAAACAAAAGGTTTGAGACAACACTCGAGATCAGCTTCAAGGGAGGATCTTTTATATGCCCTGACTCTGTCTATGACTTGACATTATATTTCAAGGCTAAATAATGTAAAACTTTGAGAGTTAACATGTTTGTCTTTCACTTTGTACATGATAATTACATAGTTATATAGAGCTATCTTCCTTTAGTGAAGGATGTGAAGGGCATTGATTCAGAGTGTGAGTCACATGTAAGTAACTGAGCTCCAAGAAAAATAACAAATCACTAGTAATTTTGACATCAAAATGTTATTTATCCAAACATAATTAAAATGTTTAAATGTTTACTTCAAAAGTTTTTACTGTTTTTTTTTAAAAAGGTCACATATAGTAGTGAATCAATGATTTCTGATGGGTGGTCATGAGCCAGTGATATTTTTTCATGTTAAAACAAATTTGAAACAACTGGTTACTGGTAAGCTTCCCCGTGAAATGCTTTGCTGCTTCCTGCTTTGCTAAAAATCAATGTGCACGTATGGTTCTTGTTACCTAAATGCTATCAGAGCACTTATTGCATTTAATACAATATGCATTGACCTTACAGCAGTGGTTTATGTTTCCATTTAGCTCTTCTGTATTTTATTGGAACAGCTGTGTCTGTACACAAGCACCTGGTGTGGCATAAAAATACCCTGAGCACCAAGACCAGCTGTTTCTTACTCAGGATATCCAATCATTATAGTTTATCTCATAAGTTTAAGCATGCAATCTCCTCATTAAAAATAACTAAGAATGAATAAAAATAGTACTGGCAGCTTTATACAACTTCAATGACCTCACTCTTGAAGTGCAATAAATGTTGACACAGGTTTAAGGGTAGTTAAGGTCAATTTCAGGACAGAAACCAGGAAGTATTTAACAACTGGAACTGGATATCAGGTACTGTGCTTGATGCCAGGATGCTGGGCTCGTTAACAAAAAAGTTTGATGCTCTAATGGGAGGATGGTAAAGTGGGTACCCTGAAAGGATGAGATCAAATGGGCCAAAGAGCCTTCTTCATCAGAATCTTTCTTGTGATGTTATGATGTGCACCATATCATAAATTTGTTTTACCATGGCCTCAAACTATATGTATTCAAAAAACCCCACCTAAGTCCCAAGTTTAACAATAATTATGAAAGGCAGAATCAGTAACACAATTTCAGTTATATTCTTTGACACTCGAATGAATAGGACCCTTTGAGATGTCATGCTTACAGTATCTCTGCTAATAGATAGATCATTTGACTTCCTCTTTGATCATCTTCCACCCCAACACCCGCTTGATCCCCAAATCTAACACCCAACAAACCCTTGATTGTCCAGTGCCTTGAGACGTCTTCCAAATGCAAAAGGCACTATATAAATGCATTTAATATAAGTTGATTTATTGTTATTTGACAATAATTGTTATTTGACAACTTTCATTCAATTTATTGATACACTCTACCTGGATAGAAAATCCATGATGGCTTCCGTCTGGTTTTCTCAATGAGCAAATCCATCATTTATTTCTTAATTATTCTTTTTTGATAACACGTAATCGATTGATTGAGTCACTACCACCAACAGCCCTCAAAGCCACTGCAAGATTTTTGATCCAATCATCTTGTTATTCTCTCAGAATCAGTTCTGTCTTGATTCTGTTGAGTAGAACAGCACTAAAAACTTTTCCCAGCACTGTCACAATAAGATGTATCTCCCTTGGTAAGTTTAAACTAATTCTTGCCTCCATTTATTTAAAGGGTTCCCCACAGCCTCGTATTTACTGCCATATTGTATATTATGCTTTTTTTATTATTATCCATTCTTTTTTCGAATGGTGTCATTCATCTGAACAGCTGTGATTTGATTGAAATACTGCAATTAAAAACAGATTTATTTTGAAGGAAAATAGAAAATACTAGAAATACTCTGCAGAGCCAGTTAGCAACTGAAAGAGGACCTGCAAACATCTATTTATATGTCAGTGCCTGACTGAAGACATGAATCATAGATGGATTCAGACATTTCTGCTGGTCCTAAAAATAAAAGGCACTCCATTAGCAGGACTTCACTCTCTCTTTCTATATTTGGAGATATATTTTACACCTGAATTGATGGATAATTAATAATGATAAATGACATAATACATCCTACCGCTGCGATTTATTATTATCATTAATTTATCACCACCCTATCTCTGTCTTTTCCTGCGGTCCCACTCACTCACCCACTCCCTGCACTTCTAACTCAGACCCGCTTCATGCCCCCCATGACCCCTTACCCCCACCCCGCACCCTTCACTTCACCATTGATGGGTGAGCTTTTCAGCCACTTTGTTCCTGTTTTCTGGCATTCTTTCTCTAAATCTGAATCAGACATTTTACTCCCTTCTCTTTACTTTCAGAACGCACCTAAAAACCTACCTCTTTGACTGTGAGTCTAGCCACCACCCTTCCACTCTCCTGCCCCCCCATTACCACTGCACCCCCACATACATACCCAAAGTGCATTGAGACATTTGCACACTCCAACTTGCACATTACACCAAACCTCCCCCCCCCCCACCCCCCGCCCAACCGGGTGCTCTATCAGTTTCCTAGTCCTGCCAGCATGCCGAGATGCTGTTCTATTTGTGCTATATTAATGCAAGTTGCTTTTGTTATGTAACGGTGAAGCATAGGGAACTTCAGAGGTGAGGAGTGCAGCTGCCTCGATGTGTAAGGCCATGAAAGAGCCTTGCAGGAATTGAGGGACAATGTAAAGGATAGCATGCAAAGCACACAATATAGGAACATAGGAACAGGAGGAGGCCATTCAGCCCTTCACGCCATTTAACTGACACGAGGATGGAGGTGACATTGCACAGCTATGAACCACCTCTCTACATCAGCCTTTCAAATTCTGCAACTCCCCAAAACTCCCAAAGTTATTTTAGGGAGTTGTTTACCCACATAGTTTTTGATTCTTCAATGATCTTAACTCCTCCTATTCCTTTCCACCAATGATTTATAATACATACAGTAGTATTTATGTGTCACTGGAATAGTGCAGAAACTATGATTATTTGATGGAATTTTGCATGTTCAATAAAACAATGCTTTCACTTTCCACAAAGTCAAAGGGCTAGGACTTGATGCTAGTAATGTCTTGATATATTATGCAAAGAAAAATAAACCACAGAATTTGGTATGTATCTCAATGAAATATGACTTTTTTTCCCCCAAGTTCTGTTACTTTCAAAATATTTCATTAACAGAGTAGGCATGGAATTTCAATCTTTATCAGTCCTAAACAGGCATTAAAACTGATTTCAATTTCTCTGCTTTTCCAGCTTTAATAGGTTGCGGTGCAACTCAGATTTAGCACACACTGTCGTCTGCAAGCTGTCCTCATTTTCTAGCAATTTGAGGGTTGAATCATGTATCCTGAGGTCAGTGCAAACTTGGATTGTCTCTTTGCCTTCCTGACCCATTCAACTTCTGCCTGCTTTTCCCTTGATAGCATTATTTTTCTTAAGAATCTGAGCTGCACCACAATCTATCAAAGCTGGAAAATGAGCAAGAATAGCAGAGTAACAGATGAGCAACTGTGCCAGAGATGTTTTGAATTAGTGATCTAACAAGATAATACATTAACATCAAATGCTACTCATCGATAGCAGTCTGAATGACAAAGCCTGCAGAATTGCAAATGTAGCAAGGTTCAAAATACTTTATTGAATCTAATGCAGCTACTGTAATTCATTCCTCAATGGTTGCAAGTATTTATTCATTGAAATTGTTTTGCATCAAACTGAAAACAGACAAGTCAAATAATAACATGCCAGGTAACCTGCCAGGTAACCTCTCCATCTAAATTCCTTCAGCTGATCACTGAAAATGTTTGGGTGTCCATTTTAAAACTGAGGATCATAGCAGAGTATGCTGTAAACTTGGAAGACAAATATAATGATGTATTCAAAATTGTGCTGCGAAATAATGTGGTGTCTTGTGGAATGTCTGCATCATTTAATCATTTAAAGATGATACAGTATTTCCAAATCTGTATGTTAATTTATCTCCCAAGCTGCCTTTTAACAAAGGATATTTGTTTTGACAGTTCTTGCTTCACCCAAGGCGTACATGTTATGGATTGTTTTATTGCTAAAATACAAACTTTTAAATATCTTATTGTAAAGTCATCCAGAACAATTTTGTAGATTCACACAAAGTTATGAAACAATGCAACTAGACTAGAATCTGAGGAACCAGCGTTCAGGTGTAGAAAATATTAATTTGTATTCCTCTATTGTCACAGTCTACAATTAAATCACAAAGGCAGACTATTGAAACATCTTGCATATTATGAATATTTCATTAAAATATGAATTACAATGATGAATGCTTACAATTTTATATTTAAGCCTCCAGTGAATGCACATTGTCTTCATAAGAAAATGACAAGTCAAACATTTAAACACTTATCTCCTAAATATGTAAGTATAATTGTTTTTTTTTTGCTGAAGTATGTGCTTATCATTATTATAATATAACTTTGAATAAAAAATCATTGTTGCTATTATTACAGTCTAGTGCCTATCATACCAGAAGATACTAACGTATTCTCAGAGTGTATGATGTTGAAGCTATATTTAATTATTAAAAATATTGAAATTTTATTTTTCAGAATAATGTTACAATTGCTATCATTTTAATCTTGTTTTTTATGATTCTTCGATTCCGTCTTTTTTCATAGTTAACCTTTGTCTTTATTAGATTTTTAAAATATTTGAACACATAACTAAACATATTGATTTGATATTTATGTTGACAGACATGTTCTGTACTAAACACCTGTGATAAGATAAGAAAAGAAAATCAGTTTAACCTACATTTTCTCTTGGCCATCAATTTATGGGATAATAATAAATCTACCTCCCATTCGAAGTTTTGTTTGCAATATTGAGGCACATCTAAAAAAAATGTGGAGTAAATATTCCTTTTGAGAAACTTCCTCCTGAGTTAATACTATGAGGTACGCAGCTATTGCACTGTGTAATTACACGAAATATTGCTCTCCAAGTGGCACCTCTTCAAGATTGTCTGATCTGTATTGCTTTTAATTTAAATGTGATCTGAATCTCAGTAAAAACAAATTACATTTCATATATTCAATTCAAATTTGTGTTTCTTCTTTCAGTATCTTTCGGTGTACTTCCACAAATAACCCTAGGTTCAAATAGCTATTTGGTTAAAAGAGATGAAGATAACTGATCAGAATGTAACCAAAAATTAACTGGTTTTGAAATACATTGTAACAAGCGAGCTGCCATTTCTTCTAATTGCGTACATACCTTATCCTATCCATATATGATATGCTTACATTCAGCTTCCAGCTTCATTCAACTGATTTAAAGTGCTACTATTAGTGGAGTCCTGTAGCTCAGTGGTTAGAGCACTCGCTTTGCAAGCGAGAGACCGGAGTTCAATTCCAGGCAGAGGGCGAGACCTTGGGCAAGTTTCCTTACTCCACACAGAGCCTAATAATAATCCCTCCAAAAAACGAAAAACAATAATAAATTGGTCATTTTCAACCCACGACTGTTTGTGGGACATTGCTGTGCGCAATTGGCTGCCGCGTTCGCCCACAAATATACAGTCAATTCACTTTACAGTGTGTTCTGTGAAGCGTTTTGGGACATCCTCCCGACGTGAAAAGCGCTATATCAAGTGCAAGGATTATTATTATTATTATTGAAGGATAAGCAATACACATCTCAAAAACACATTAGAGAAGAACATTGATAGGTACAGCAATTTATTGTAAGGTCACCTGGACTAAATTTATGTGTTAAAATGTATCTGTCTTATTGTAGATTATCAATTTAACAGCAAAAAAGTCTGTTTTTTTTGCCTCCTCTACAGTTTGTTGGAATAAATTATATTCAAATGTGTTTGTTTTACAGGGAGTACAACTATTTGAGAGTGTTTTGCAGAAGTTGTCCTTGAATTGGCAGAAATTATATAGAAATTGTCAAAGTTAGACTAAGTAAGACAAATCTTGATTTTGATGTGGGTACAATTAAATAATATGATGTTGTTTAATCCCCTGATTTATTTTATTTTGTGTGGTTCTTTGCCCTATTTACATTTGCAGCAGCTACAGGCTAATAGTTTATGGCCATAAGTCTTTTTCTTTATCCTTTAATATATATATATATATATCAATCTGCTCCAAATTCACACATTATTGTTTAATATCATAACAAAGTATATGAAAAGAAATAATATCCACAATTCAAAATTGTATTATGATGCTTAATAGAATAAAATGTTTCTGGGATTGCATTGTTCAAATTAAAGATGAAATCTGACTTTGTATTTAGTACTGCATGTACGCTTAAGTAGTTTTTCTTTATATCTCACTTTGATTTCTCAAACTATTTTCCAGGCCTAACAAAGAACAATTGATTTGTGGGTTTAACAAGTCTTGTTAAAAAAAGTCTTATTACTTTGTTACTTTCAAACTTACCCTGAGATATAAGTAACTGAAAGAGATCCTGCGTAAAATGCTTGTCAATTAATTATCTCACAGTAAAGGGATTATCTCTTGCAACTGCAAATTTTACAATTCCAACTTCTCAAATTAGAAGGCATCATGAGAAACAATATTGTACCCATTGGTAATTTTGAGATCACATGGAAGAATCCATGTTAAGCAAGAACTTGCAATCGTAAATAATAACAGGCTGAGTGGCCATTGGTCACCATTGCCTATGCTGCTGTGAAAATCACAGTGGACTTCAACTTCTTCATATACAGTAATCTTTAGACTTTGGACAAGGCAGTATTATGTCAACCTGCATTTAAGAGGTAACTGATGCACTATTCCAGAAAGATAACAGATTGCCTACATTTACAGATTTCCGGATACAATATATAATTATATAATCCCTGCCATTGCCAGCTTCCTCAATGTACTGAATGCTGTTGATTACAGTTAAATTGAAACAAAGGTTAAGAGTACCTCCTGCGCAGATAGGAAACGGCATACACCAGTCTAATTGATATAAGGCTACACATACTGATATGTACAAAGACTGCATAGATCTCAAATATAATGATTAGAGGATGACTGCTGAACACGACAGTATCCATTTGTCAAAGAAGATCTCTGATTCAGTAAAGTGTCCCCTCTATGTTTTTGTGACATTATTTTTACAATCTTCTGATCTGTGCATCTGGAGCACCAGCTGCCCAATGTTTTCTGAGGGGTTAAGAGACTCATTTCCTTCTCAGTAAGGTACTAAGCAATGGTTGTCAGACCTAAGCTATGATTGGAAGGCTGAAAGCCCCACTCACTATGACTCTCGTTATGGCTGAAGTGTCATTCTCCTGTGGGTGGTCAACAAATATATCCATCGATAAATAATTGTGCATCAAGCCTTAAAAACCCAACTCGTGATCCTACACATTTTCTAAAAATACTGCTTTAATAAATACAGGATAGAAACTACTACAGCAGACAAAGGCTCAGACAAAATTTATACAGAACTAACAAAATGGAAGACAACAACATAAGCACAAGAAGCAATTTATAGCCTTGGTGAGCACTCAAGGTTATTCATTTTTACCTTAAAATGCAGTAAATCTTTTAATTATAACCGTTAAAATAGGAATCTAACATTCTTGCACAAGTTATTCTTTCCTGTGAACATATGATTTTTCTTGTAGTTTCTTATGTTATATGTAAATATCTAATGCCAGTGACTATATATATATATATATATAGAGAGAGAGAGAGAGTTTTTTTTTAAAATTCCTTTGTCTGTAAATGAACACTTTGTATATTCTGCAGTTTCTCTCTCTTTAATTTATTTTGTGTTGAATATGCATTTGGATTTTACATCCATTTCCATTTTAAAACTGTATCATGTGATTGTAAAATCAAGTTTCAGTTTAAGTCAGAAGATTATGGGTTTGTAGTCTGTACACAAAATTAAACTTGTAATTTAGTCTGACACTGCAGCGTGAAACTGAATTATTGGATCTTTGGATAAGATATTTAACCGAGGCACTGTTCTGCTAATTTAAATGGAAATTATTTTGAAGTGCAGGAGACAGAGATCTTAATGTTCATGTCACTGCTAGGTGTGCTAACAGTGACAAATATCTGACTTTGGCGATTAGATCATTTTGCACACCACTCCCGATGCCTAAAATTTCTCATGGCTTTAGGCTTAAGGCTATTGAGTTACAACCTGAGATGAGACAGTTTTTTTCTACACAATTCTCTGAAACGTTTGAAACTCTGCAGCTCGTGTCCTCTCCCACACCAGGTTCTGTACCCGATGACACCAGGCTCCGTGACCACATTACACCTACCCTCGCCCAGCTCCACTGGCTCCCCATCCCGCAGAGGATCCAGTTCAAAATCCTCATCCTCACCTTCAAGGTCCTCCATGGCCTTGCCCTCTCCGACCTGCTAACCCTTTATCAGCCAGTCTGCTCCCTCCGCTCAGCAGGCTGTGGCCTGCTCCACATTCCTCGCCCAGCCCGCCCCACCCCACCATTGGCGGTCAGGCCTTCAGCCTCTCTGCCCCACCCTTTGGAATTCCATCCCACATTCCCTTCGCCTTGCTCCTTCACCTTGATCCCTCCCTTGCTTATTTCAAGGTGCGCCTCAAGACCCTCCTCTTCGACTGTGCCTTCGGCCACCCTCTCTGCCCTTCACTCTCCCTGATCCCAATAACCACCCCCCCACCCCGCTCGGGTTCTAATGCCTGACTGTTCAGTGCCTTGGGACATCCTCCCAACGTGAAAAACACATTACAACTGTAATTTTGTATTGTATTGTTGCTGACAAAGTGGTAGAACTGCTTATTAAACTTGCTAAGGTCTTGTTAAAAGACGTCAAACAAGGCAAAGTCAAAATTTAGAGTTGGTCTCCAGTGTGCTGTAGTGCATTAGCTATTGAGTGATGCAGCAGATTTGACTACAGACAAGGAGGAGAGATTTATGAAGTGCTTTTGGAATCCATTCTACAAGTTCAATTCTGTTGTGCATTCTTTGCAGGAGGAAGCATAAGTATATTTTGAGATATATGAGGCTACTATTCTTATGCAGAAGATCCACTGAAATGGATAGTTACTTTGAGATAATGCAGGAGCAAGTGTAAGCTTACATATAACATGACAATTCGAGAGCCCAACAGCAGAGCACAAGCTCCAGGGAAGGCTAATGTTTATGAAGTTGGTTGAACACCTTTGCCAGTAATGAACATTTATTTTAATTAAGATCTTATGTACAATGCAGTGAAAGGCTATTATTTCTTCAGTATGCAAGGAAACGTCCAGATATGTTTTGAGTTTGGCTAATATTGTTTTTCTTAAATGGGAAATATTTATGTAGAAATAGGTGTAATAATATGGTACTTGTGGTTTACTGGTTTGTTTGTCATTTCTAAGTTTTCTTTTGTGTGCATTGTTATCCTAATGAAATGCCCTCCCGTGGAACAAGTGGCACCTTTGGATGATTCATGATACCACTGCTGATTTTATGAGGAATTTCATCAAATGTCTTTTGGTTACATAGGTATATAAAATGTGATTCCAAATACAAATGTCAGATAAGTCTACTTGAATGCATTCAGTAGGTTAGGTTCATAAATATCCACTGGGTATCCCTTTATGTCTCGATAGGGTTTTAAAGAGAAGAATCCAAATCAGATGTGACATTGTTAAATTATTAATTTGGACTGTCAACATAACAAAACCAGCTCACATCAACGCTGTTTCATAAAGGGCTGAAATAATGTAAGAGAAGACAATGCCTAGAGACCTTCAGAAACAATGGGGATCATTTTCTCCCATAGTAAAATTTGTACATAAATTAGAACAGGAGGTAAATGGGAATTTCAGCAATACTTACATTTGGTTTGTTTAAAACAATTTTTACAATCGCAATTTTCTGGCAAAAGATTCATTAGCTAACATTGGTTACCAAGGGTAATCGTTAATGATATAGTAATAAGAGGAATCCTTGCATTTGATAACTTTCTCTGAAGATGCCAAAAGTAAAACCTGAAAGAAACCAAAAGGGAGGTCAGAGAGAGAAAAACTGAGAGAATTACATGTAGAAATTCCACCTGAGCCTTGATGTAGTCTATTGTGTAAAAAATTGAGAGCATGCAGAATTTGTTGAATTCTTAAATGCTTTAAATACTGTCTTTAGTTTGGAAATTAGTTTTCTGTAAGTTCGTCAAAGTTAAAACGGAGTTCAACAATTTGCCAAATGATGCACACTCTGAAATATTGCTAGATTGAATCTAGAGCCAGGTAGAATTTTACTGCACAAGTTGGGAGAAAGACTGAAATAAATCAAAGATGTAATTTATTTTTCTCCTTGTTTGTTTGTTTCTATTTTGTGAATGGCAGCAGGGAGGAGGAGGAGGAGGTGGTGGTGCAGGTGGAAGTGGGGGTGTCTGTCTTAACAGGCTTCCTCTGCATAGCCTTGAAAAAGCACCTTCAGAATCCTTTGGTGTAATATTAGCTCAACAATAAACATGGATGTTCTGGCTCTTGGCCATCCTTGGTAGCGAAGGCAGGACCCATTTAAATAACATCATAATGTTTTCTGAGCATTGGCTAGGCTCTGAAAAGTACGTTCAGTGATTTCACAAAAAATTAAAGCAAAACTATAAAATAGTTAAAGAAAAGTAGGAACATTTAAAAATAAGAAGCAGATCTAAGTTTTTTACTGAGAGTTTCTGGAACATCAGATCTTGCTGAGGAATGATGGTCTGGACAGTACAGAATTACAAATGTATTTATCAAAGTCAGAAAAAGTGGTGATGTAAGTGAGAACATGTGTTACCTTCACCAACAATTGTATGTTTACAGCATGACGTTTCTTTCACTGTAAAATGTATCTTCTCATTACGCAGAAGAGTAGCATTACAAGTAGTATTACAAATAACCTTTACTCCTCCAATGACTCAAAATGTTTATTCAGTGAGAATCTGTGTCATAAAGCTCCATAGTGTCTCAGGTTTGATATTTGATCCATGCTGAATTAGGTAACTGCTATTAAAAATAATCAAAGTAGATTTTTGGGATAAGGGATATGAAAGAGAACATTTTGTTTATTTGTTTTTATTCAAAACTGGCTAAAGAGCGAAAATTTAGCCTGGGTTTCCACTCCCAGATCCTATTTGGTGATATATCCTGGAGGTGTGTGCATGTCGTGAACAGAATCACCAATTAACTGCTTCTCTAAGTATATCGTATTAAAATGTGGTCCTAATATTTTATTGGTTTGCTCCTCTCTCCCCACCCTTCATTCTATTCAATGGCTGTAGTCCAATTGTTCCAGTTCTGATGATGGGTCACACCTGAAATATTAATATATTTCTGTTTCAGATGTCAATGGTCCCATTTCGCATTTACAGCATTTTCTGTTTTTATTTCAAATTTTAAACGTTTGCACTTTTTATTGCTATAAACAATGATTGTCCATCAATTAAACTCATCATTATGTCATTTGCTATTTTCAGTCATGTTTCAATCACATTTAACTTGATATGAATCTTCTTATCTGACAGCAGTAACCGCATCCCAGTAGGTTAGACAATTTAACATTACTCCAAATTGATTAATCCAGTTGCGATCTGTCACTTTGAAATGAAAAATAGATAAACTCTCTGTCAGAACTTTAAACGCTTCAGTAAATCAAATTAAACTCTGCTTCAAATGGATTGATTCCATCAGTGTAATTATCAGCACAAAAAGCATATGTGTTAATAAGGGTATTTAGCAGGAGGGTAATTAATTTAAATGTTGCTGGACTACATCTAATTATAAAATAATTCTGCTCTATACTATCCAAATGTATGAAATCAAATTGATGTTCATCATATATCCAATCACAAACTAATCATATGTGAGTATGATATCAATATTCTGGTAAATACTGAAAAAATTATTTGCACAATGCGAACAGAAAGTTAGTCAGTACATTGCTTAACTATCCATGAATCAATTACTTCCCAAAGAGTGCTATTTTGCAGCTGTGAAATCCCAGTATAATAATCATACTGCATGACAGATCATTTTATGACTCAACCCTGAAAAATGTCAATAATCTAATTTTTTTCTCTGCTTGTTAGAGACTACAGCTGCAATGATTGTGTAAGATATTTGTTTAAGAAACTGACGTAAATAGTGTGATCGAGTTACCAGATACCAGCACACACAAGACAAACGCAATATAAAAATACAGTATTTGGGGAAAATAACAATTTAATAATTATAATAATTCTTGCATGTGATATAGCATCTAATCACATCATTGATACGTCTCAAAGCACTTCACAGAATATACTGTAAAGTGAAGTGACTGTATATTTTGTGGATGAAATGCGGCAGCCAATTGCGCACAGCAATTTAGGAATTATTGAGTGTTTCTATTGATAGTTGCCAATTTTCACACTTCATAATGGAGGAGACAGAAACATTTTTCTAGGTAAATTTGTTCCAGTTTAGCCAGGTGGTGCAGAACAATTACAAGAATTATTCTCCGTGCTGCCAGATGCTGTTTGTCTTCTCATAATAGCTGAAGTGCATCAAAAATTATAATGTCAATCCAATAGGTCCTTGAGTGACCATAAGGGTACAATATGCCATATGTAAGGTGGAGAAGACAGGCTGAGAACATTCAGGGAATGGGTAAGTGACCACAAATACTTTATTCATATTGTTATTGTATTATGTCATTGAAAAGTTGCATGAAAACGTCATAAATTGGCAGTTCACATAAATATGAATGAAAATCATTTATAGTCACTTCTACAAAAGAGATAGGTTGGTGGAAGGTGAAGATGCTATATCACATGCAAGGATTTTTATTACTGTTTCAAATTTGAAATATGCGCATCCATTTTGACCCAGAAGTCGAAATTTCCTTCACTGAACCAATGTCATTTAATTATGATTCCGGATATTCTGAGTAGAAGGCGTTGTTTCCATCTATTCTCCTCTGCCCACCTACCCTTTTGATATAAAGCTAACCCAAGTATATTATGAATCTGGGAGGAGCTCAAGTCTCAACCCTAAATTCAAGGAAAGCTGATTTAATTAACTCAGGCCAAAATGTGAACTGTGTTCAAAAAGCTGAAATTTCTAGTTGGAAATGATGTTCTTACACAGGCAAATATGAGTCAAAATGGACAGATTGTGACAATTATCCACTTTGTCACTGAGTACGATCAGATGACACAACTTTAGCTGTTCAAAATTGTGTTTGATTTAAATTGGTTTAGGTTGTATCAAAATAAATGTGATATTACATGAAAAGGTGGTTCACTCATCGCGTCCTTCTACATTTGTGCTTTAGTAATTTGTTATTTTGTTGCTTAAGTTCCTTATATGATAGTACAGAGAATCAATATTTGACAATCAGTATGTTACAGTATTATAAGCATTTCATTGTTTTAAATATATTCAGTATATGTCAATACCTCTTTAGTAATATGTTTCCAGAATGCATCAATTAAATCTAGGGCAGGTTAAGTTTTCAATATATTGACATTCTGCAAACATTATTCTAATGTTACACTTTGACAAGGGAAACTGGGGTCTAAATGATGTGAAAGCACTGTACTCTCAAGTGGTATTATTATAGATGGATTTATTGTGGTTTGAGAATTGTTCAATGTAACAAATGTCAGCAGCAAAGATAAATACATTTCCCACCAGAGTATAAACAAACATGTACCTGATACACTAAGGAAGATTAAAAATGATGATACAATGGATGGTAGTAAAAATAATAGATAATCCTGAAATACCTAATACATAACTAAAATTCCTGGTAAAGAGTTTAATTGCCAACATCTTTCCACGTATAGGGGATTTAGGTGAGCGTATCCATTATATGGCTACGCACTACTGCATTTCTGCCTAGAATCTGTTTTTGCATTGAAGTATAATAATTTCTGCCAATTGTTCTCTTATATTGTAGTCAATAATCCATAAGGCATTGCCTCCCAGTTTTGTTCTTTCCTTTCCCAGCTCTCAAGATGGTGCGGAAACTCTGTGTCTTGTTTGACTGCCACCTGTCCTTTAAGTTCTACATCCATGCAATGACTCACTCAGCTTTCCATCACCTCAGAAAGATTATCCGCTTCCACCATTGCCTCTCCCACCCAGCTGCTGAGATGCTCATCCATGCCTTTAGCACATCCAGGCATTGCTCTGCTCACCAGGCTCCCCTTCTCTTTCCTACACAAGTTATTCTCATTCTCACGTTCAAATCCCTCCACAATTTCACCCACTCTACCTCTGTATCGTCTCTCTACCATACTGACCCTTCGCTCAGAAAACACTGGTCTGATTCACGTCCGTGCCCTACCAGCCTCACCATTGGCCATTTTGCCTCCACTCTCTAATATTCCAATCCAGAATCCTTTGAGTTGCTCCCTCCTTCCTCTCATTCAAGGCCTATCTCAAACATACCCCTATGATGGTGCTTTTGGTCATCTTTCTACTCTCCACCCTCCACAGCTCCCACCCCAACTCGAGTGCCCAGTCAGCATTGCCAATCACTTTGAAACATCCTCCCGATGGGAAAGATGCTACATAAAGTAAATTGTATTTAAGATGATTGATTCTTCATGAAAGCCTGATAGAACTGAGAGTTATATATTTGCACAACTCATTCAATCTTTCTTCAAGGTTAACATTTTTCAACACTGAAAATTAACAGCACTTTCAGAAACTGAAGGTCCAATTGAATCGATAAATACAGAGTAGTTATAGCTTGAGAGCAAAAAGCATTTTTATTCAGTCAGGCACATGTGAATAATAACAGTTTCTCAGACAGGATCTTCCTGATGTTGTTCATTTCTGTAGTGTCAGCAATAAATGAAACAAGATTTGTTGGCGTAGTTGATAGAGTACAAATCAGAAAAGCCACTGGCATATTCTTTATGATTAGTTTATTCAATATAGAGTTATGCTTTCACTCTTTCCATGTTGTCATCTGCCAGAGTAAGTATGTCAATTATCAAAACAATAATGTCAATTAAAGGAATAATGGCCAATAAAACCTATCAATCTTTTCATTGCATTTAATCCACATTTATCAACAGAAACAATCCAGCGCTTTAGTTCACTGAATTCCTTAAAGCATGCGTAGTAAAACATACAATGCTTGAAAACTGCCAACTCTGTTTTTAGCATTTGAATGTCATTATAAAACCTGAAATGCATTAAAATACCTTCCTACCTGGTTGTCCACATCTCTTTATCCTGTATTTGGGACTCACATTGTTCTCTAGGGTAGGTGTCCCAGTCTAGTTCAGGTCCGGCACAAAATAAATGGTTTAAAGATGAAATAAAAGATTTAATGGTATTTTCAAGTAATTTTGCCAAACTCTATTTACATGTTTGCAGCTTGTACATTTTTTTGTTAGAACCAACTGTTTTTATGAAACAGTTTTTTTTATGAATTTGGTGAGAATAAAGAGTAACCACTGATCTTGATGTTATTCAACACAATGCTCATTCACTAAAGTGAAGTGAACAGCATTCACTTATAATAATATTAATTGTATTTGATATAGTGTCATGTCCTAAAGCATCTCAAAGCAATTCACAGGATGAATTGTAAAGTGGTGTGACTGTGTGTATTTTATGGGGAGAAAAAACGTGTAACCATCTAAGAAGTAAATTAACATGAATCATGCATGTCTCTTTCACAAATGGTCTAATTATTAAAAAAGTAAAATTCCTCTATGATTTAATTGTAATCTTGCATTTGATATAGTGTCCGACCATGTCTTCGAGAGGTCTCAAAGTGCTTCACAGAATATACTGTAAAGTGTAGTGCCTGTTTATTTTTGTGAGCGAAACACAGCAGCCAATTGCACACAGCAGTATCCCACAAACAGTCTTGAATTGAGCAACCACATTATTATTATTATTTATTTTGAAGGAATTATTACCCCTGGAAAGCGATCTGCCAATCAACTAACAAACGGATTCCTTCTTACTGCTAGGTAAACAGAAGCATGTTTGTGGAGTATGGAAACTTGCCCAACATTTCACTCTGTCGCGCCTGGGAATCGAATGCAGGTCTCTCACTAGCGAGGTGAGTGTTCTAACCAGTGAGCTATAGCACTACACTGATAGGGATTTAGTTACCTTTAATTAATGAATCCGGTTAACAATGCATGTGCAAAATTTGTAAATGCAGGTACTATAGATGCTTTTAATTATGTAATTAACATCCAGTGTAATGTATTATAAAACACACTGTTAACCTAACACACAAATTGGATCCCATCCAGTTACCTACAAGATCCAATATTTACAAATACTTTGTTAATCTGTTTACATTGCATCATATGTTCCACCTTCATCTAATTTGTAAAATGTTGACCAGAAACCTATCTTTCAATTGTGGTATTTTGGCCTGCACTGATCTTTTCTTTTATATGGAGTGGAGCCAAATAGTTACAGTTGCCGTAGTGACAGGTAGTACACTCACAGCTGAGAGTCAATGTGAGAATGCTGCATGAGAACATTGCATCTGATATTTAGCATAAGTGCTTTTGTGTAGAACTAGTGTCACAGAAAGCTTGGTAGCAATGATTAAGTGTGAGTTGCCATAGTTACAGGTGATGTTCAATGCTGTAACAGAGTTGTTTAAAAACGTTTCAATTGTCTGTAGCTCATGGGAAGTTCGTTCTAATTATTTTCTATTTTTCATGAATGTAGAATTGGAGCCTTGAATGGAATATACCACATTTGTGATGACACCCAACTCTATCTCTCTGCCTCCACCCTCGACCCTAGTACCATTGATGTCCTGTCAGACATTAATTCCTGGATGAGAGCCAACTTTCTACAGTTGAACATCACCAAGACCAAGGCGCTCCTGATTGGCTCGTGCCAGCACCCCCGCACCTCAGAAACTGGCAGCATCAGCATCCACGGATGTGCACTCCAACTCACCAACTTGATGGCCTTTCCAAATATTCCCCATTGGAGGGTTTAGTAAAAATTCTTAAGTATCTACCTGGTTTTGCAGGATTAACTGAATGTTGTTGTGTTAGGAAAGCATCAAAACCTATAGGATAGAAAATGTCTATTCAATAGTTTCCAATTACTTGCAATCACACTTCATGGCTTGGAGCACTCTACACGTTAAAAATACATTGCAAAGAGGACAGTTTTAGAGGCATGTATGGATTTCATTAGACTTGATAGTAAATTGTAATGAGAAACCAACTTGTGCAGTTTTCAAATTTGATCATTTTTCTCAATAGAAATTCAAGGTGCTTTTTATAAGCAAATAGCTAGGGTCAGTGTGCACATCAACATTGCGTTTCATTTTAGGATTTCATAGTTAGTAACCTGGATACAGAAAGTAGCTGGCATTTGATTTAATCGTTGACAATTCAAAAAGAGGATGAATTTTTCTTGAAGAATTTATTTTAATGGTTTATTATCAGAGACAAATACATACATAAATTGCAATTTAACACACAGAGATATTCTGTTCACAACAAATAAATGATTCAACACATGTTTATATCTGTTGTAATTAAGATTTTTCTAAAGAAAATAATAAAGGCTTGGAATTGTGTTTATTTTAATCCTCCTGTAGCATTGCATAAAACAACACCTCCATGTGTCTGTCACATCAGAACTACGCAAGCTGAAGAATTTCTGTACATTTGAAGAAAGAACAAGACTTGTTTTTATCTTCATTCGGTTCAGTTCAACATAATCTCCTTAACTATTCACTTATCTCTTCCTGGAATCTATACATTTCTTCATCTGTAAATTGCACTTTAGTATGTGATTTTTGTGATATATGTTAAATATTGATCAGTGAAGCCAAGATAGTAAACATTCCATTCTGTAACTTGCATTTAATATCAGGTCTTATCACAATAAAACATCTCAAAATGTTTCATAGTAATTACTGTTAAGTGTAGTGGCAGTGTATTTGTAGAGGAATAAAGCAGCACAGCAATGTCCCACAAACAGCCTTAAGGTGCATGATCAATTTAACTCCAGAGGATTGTTGGCCAAGATACTGGGAGAACCTCCTTTCTCATTCTGAAATAGGATCAACATCCACCTAAACATCCACCTCAGTTTAACTTCTCAGCTGGAGAACAAAACCTCTGTTAACGCTGTGCTCCCCAAAATAGCCGTGGAGTGTCAGCCTGGACCATAAATTCCACGTCCTCCAAATAGGAATTGAACCCACAATCCTCTGCCTCAGAGGCAAGAACCAAGCTGGCACTAAATTAAATTATTTACACTTGTATTTCTCACACAGATGTTGTTCATCACAGACTGTCTCCACAAAACCCAAATGCAAAATAAGTCAATTTAGTATAAAAGGTAACACCCACGTTGTTTGAAACACATTCTATGTTCTCTTCGTAAGATATCAATCTACATCACAACAATGTTTTGAGCTGAAGGAGAAGCCTTATGTCTTGAGGTAATCCTGTGTCAATGACTTGTTGCATTTACAATACCAACTCTGGCCTCTCTGCAAGTTTCAGAGCCTCGTGCATCCCTGCAGCAGAGAGTTTGCGGTTGATATTCCTGTACCTGCATCTTAACAGGTTGCGATAGGTTGTCCGCAAATCTCTGTTGAAGAAAGCGTAGATGAAGGGGTTGATCAGAGAATTTGTGTAACCGAACCACAAGAGCGTTCTTTCCAGCCAAAGGGGGATGCAACTGCACTTAACACCACAGATGAAAGGCCTGGCAGTGGAGAGTATAAAAAATGGTAACCAGCACACAGCAAACGCCCCCACTACAATGCCAAGGGTGGTTGCCGCTTTCTGTTCCCTTTTAAAGATCGACATGTTTTTCCTGTCGTGTTTCAAGAGTTGCGAAAAGTTGACACACTCTTCCGACTCTTTGTGTGGTTTGAGGCCTCTGGCAGTAGGTTCATCCACAGGGTCTGGCCTTGGGAACCCGGCAAATGTGTGTTTGGCAGCGCTCTTCTTAGCAGCTTTGAAAATCTGATGGTACATGAGAAGCATGACTGACATTGGGATGTAAAACGCCGCTGCGGTAGAATATATGGTGTAGCCAAAATCTTGGCTGATCAGGCAGACCTTCCCATCATTGACATTCTTGGCCCAGCCAAACAGGGGCGGTAGGGTTATAGATGCCGACAAAAGCCAGACGCACAGGATCATTTTAGCCATGCCTTTTCCATTCTGTCTGACTGGATAGGTCAAAGGTCTTGTTATTCCCAGATACCTGGAACAAAACAACAAAGAAGTGGTAACTGGTGATCTCTGCCATAAATATAACTGCCTCGGTTCAGTAGCAATGAAGAGGTTAACTCTATTTGTGTGACATCCACCGACGCTGCTATGTGTTACTGCAGTGAGATGGTACCAAATTTATGCAGCCATGTCTCCCGACCCCAGTAAAATAGTTTGCTTTCAAAGAAAAAAAAAGCTAATGCAAACATTGAAACTGATTTTGATATTGATGTTTTGGCAACACCTATTTTAGTGAATCGGTCTCGGTTTGACAATGCCAGAATTCATCTTTTCTGTCCCATCACGCTGCATGGCTGTGAGAAATAGTGACACTCGAGGCAAATTACATGTTATCTAGCAGCTCGTCAGCTTAATGTTTGCTTTGAACAAACATGCATCAAAACGATGGGGGTAACTAGAAATTGAACAATGCCTCATGATCATTGCATGTCGATTTAATCATCTCCTTGAAACTCAAGTGAAAATAAATCACCATTGGGGGTGCATCAGCAGATTGTACATAAGTATTCTTTGTGCAGCAACTCCTTAATCTTCGTGTAATTTTGTTGTCTGTATTTTCTACGAAGGTGTATGATGCAGCAATTGATTTGTTATTAACTTAAGGACGCACCAAATACCATTTAAAATGTCCCGGAAAATATTTATATATTACTGAAAGATCCCATCGCCGGAATAGGTTTCTATTGACTTATCTGTAAAGAAAGCCTAAGTGTTCGGATACAACTTAACCTTCCAAAACAGGTCAAGCAGCATAGATTTAATGTGCTTTCACTTTCACTCCAGACACAAACGTGCACACATGACTGCACAGAAATGCATATGCAGATATTTGTCAACATCTTGATCCAGAGTTGGCAAAAACAATCAGCCCCGACACATTTATCCTCGCTGAACTTCTGTGTGAATTTTCAATTGGGTTCAGGCTGATTCCCTTACTATAGGAAACAGATTCAAATTCAATTTCCACAGAGCTGATAGTGGCACAACAGAGCACCTGCCTCGGTTTTTGCATCGGAGACTCCTGTCAACGGGGTTGAATATCTTCCGAAATGGAAACCTGATGGAACCAGTGGAATTCGGGCTGTTCCCGACGTGTTGCTAACCGGGTTTGATAAAGTGGCATTTGTACAATATACATTGCGCGTTGTGCAATTGTCGCCCTTAAGAATCTTTCTAAAGGTATTCAGAGTGTTGCTGCAAATTTTAGAGGCGTTGCTGCTGATGGCAAGTTGTTGGGTGGAAACATTCTCTCCACCAACATAGCCTTTATCTACATTATATACTGAAATCAGAAAAAAATACAATAGATAAATGAAATATGAAGTTCACACAATGTTTTATTTTAGAATTTAGAGTAAATCAGATTTTTGGGGAGGGAAATTGTTTTAATGTTTTGCCTTCTGAATCCATTAACCCTTTACCTTTATTGTACAAAAATATATGGTCAGAGAAATACTGAAGAAACCGATACATAGGAAATTGTAAAGAAACAAAGTGCAGATGTACAGAAATGTGTAAGATTATGTATAAGTTAACCTAGACATTGATATACTGTAACGTGGGTTGGGAAATTGTGGGTGAGTTGTTATTCATTGAACAGTTGTAATGCCCAGGAAAGCTGCCAAGAACAATGAAGGCATTGCGGGTCGTAACAAGTAATGATTTCAGACTTCCATGGTGATATATGTATTAATTATGGATGTGCCTTAAAACACAGTGTCCTAGTGCATGATTATGTTTTAAATGGCTTTGCAATATATGATTCTTTGCATTCTTCCAAAACAAGTGTTTTTTTTCAGTTACCACTTCCTTCTCTGTAAATTTGTGTTACATCAGAAAATCGAAACTTCACTTTAAGTGGTCTTTCTTCTGTTGTCAGAAGTGAGGCGTGAATTTGAGAAGTCAAATTTGTGGATTGTGGATTTCCCTTCTAAACTGTTCTGACATTGGTTTCCTTCATCTCTAAGGATGATTGCGTATGAGAAAAGGATCATTACTTTAATGGCATTATAGATTGCTTAACTTCAGTAGTCTCTTCAAAGTATCCATCAAGATCAAATGATAAATTATTCACAGATCTATTTTCATACGATAGGAACTATATTGGAGTGTCCCAACTGGAATTCCTAAGACTACGTATCCAGCAGGAAATCTCACTTCCTGGATCTTTTGCAACCATTTAGCCACATATTAAGAGCAAACGTCAAGAAAATCAAAACAAATCTGCGATTCTTCGCATTACTATAAGGTACTCTTTATGATTCAATGCTTTCAGAACACCAGCTTGTGTAAAATTTATTCAAAAGAAATTTCAGCATAATCATATTTATGTATATATCAAATGCCAGGATTATTATTACATTATCCATCTGGCTGAAGAAGATGTAGCGAGTGCTACCTTTCATTTTATGTGTGAATGTTGTTACTTATTGATTGACAACACTATCAACAAAGTAACTCACCAAAGGTACAGTTGCTCTTTCAATTTCTACAGTTGTTTTCTTCTGACCATTTGAATTCCACAATGTATATGTATTTGATTCTGTTTCATGTGATAATCGAAGATCACGGATGTGTTGACCTACAGACAACTATGTAAATGATTGAGAGCAGTGGATTGTATCCCTGAAAACAAACAGCAGAACTATCCTCAGTGTGCGCCTTAGTGCTGTAAGGAAAACTAAGCCGTTTCTGCAAACCATGACTCTGCAACAAGACTATTTTTCTGCTAATGTTAAGCTTTGGTAAAGCTTCACACACTTCATGGCTGTTTGCGAGACATTCTTCCTATGTGAAAAGCGCTATATCAAATGCAGGGATTTTTGTTGATTTGTAACAGAGACATAGCAATAAATACTATGCCATGGCAGCTAGAATGATACAATACAAAAACAGTAGAGTGTAAACACAAATATGTAGTGTAGGTTGGTTTGAAAGATGTGTAACGTATTCAGCTCAGAATTTATAATACCTTATCGTATTTTTAACATGTCTGCTTTGCTTAAATGAGGATACCTGTAATCTTGATATAAGCCCTCAAATTATATCTCTTGGGACGCCCATATGATCACTTCCCTCCCACCCCATCCTCCATTCCCTTGCTCTTTTATCTTCTAAAATTAGGTTAGCTGCATAAATGCAAAGTATTATTTATTATTCACCAAAATAAGGTTCTTTCCTTTAAGATTCTGCTTATTTTAACATTCTAGGATTCTCTCCTTTTACTCAGGTTCCAATTCAAAACATATTCAAGAGCAAATTTGACAGATATTTAGCAAAAAAAAACGATTGAGCGGTACAAAAAATAGATTACTTTTACTTTGTATCCTGCCAAATGGACTGTAGTCGTACTTTGGGTGGATTCCGATAATGTTTCATTGCTTTGTATGCTGTTGGTGTGATGTACTGCAAACCTGAGGGCTTACACGTGCATTATCAATAAAGCAACGTACACAGTATTCAGCAGTTTATATTAAGACCAAGTGGTGAGCACTTTAACAAGGGAAGCTGAAGGCTTTGCGACATGTACACTTTCACTTTGTTTCAAGGCCTTTTTTCCTAAAGCTCTGCCCGACACAGGGCAATAACATGGCGAGATGTGCGCTGGTGCTGTGAACAGTAAGACCCACAAGATATTGTATATGTGTGAGCCTTATCGTTCACAACACCAGTGCACATCCCGCAGCATAGTATCAGATAGCTCACAGCAGACATTTGTCTTGTATAAAGACAAGCACAAAGGGTTTTATTCAGTGCATCTTATTTGTATTTGACAAGACCTATAATGTGCGTTAGAAATCATATAGCCAGTTCATGTGTTTCCTCTTTCCACAACAGGACATCACTGCAGGGAATTTGACAGCAAGTAAACCACAAATGCAATCGGCCTTATACCATTGCAGCTAAATGCTGGTTCCTGGCTTTGGGCATCGCGTTCTTGCATTTCTAACAACGTCTGTGTCTTGATTGCTTCAATATTCATGAAGTAATTTTATAATCACCGTTACACTGCACAAAGAATATACAGATTTTAAAAAAAAACCAAAAGTTTAAAAGATTCAAGATCATGAAGTTGAATGAACGACACTATAGCAAATATCAACGAGGAGCTGAACCTCTCCCTCAAAGATTAATTCAGTCTACGCCGTGTACATTAATTCCCCGTAAGTGAACACTGCATCCAGGTTACCTGCAGAGGAAGTCGGTGTTCAGCAATATTTTTCTAACTGAATCAATCGGTGCTGAGTTGTGCTGTTTTGGCAGTAAATAAGTGATGAGCAAGAACAGTGAGTGCACGTTTTGCTGACTGTCGGGAGAGTTGCCTTCCGCGTAACAGTCTGTGGTTTCTAACAGCTGACGAACTGCAACAAAGTCCGAAGCGATACCAAGTGCCCAGTGGCGTGGAGACCGTCCCCGCGTGTGTGGGGTGTTTCGGGATGAACTGCGAATCACTCCGTCGCTCTGGTGGTCGTCGGGGGTGCGATCGTGTGTGCGCAGGACTCGGGGGTCGGGGGGTGGTGGTGGTGAGGGTGTGGGGGACCAGGGATGGAGGAACGTGGGGACGAGACATCCCAGAGCCGCTCACCTGTCTATGCTGATAACGCACAGGGTCATGATCGAGGCGGTGCAGCACATCACGTCCATGGCGATGAAGACGTTGCAAAAGACTCGTCCGAAGACCCACTCCCCACCGATGAGGTCGGTCACGATGACGAAGGGCATCACAGCCACCGCCACCGACAGGTCCGCCAGAGCCAGAGACACGATCAGGTAGTTGGAGGGCTGCCGCAGCTTCTTGACGAAACACACGGAGATCAGCACCAGGCAGTTGCCGGCGATGGTCAGCAGAGTGATCAGAGTCAGGACAGCGCCGATCAGCACCTTCTCGGCGTGGCCGTAGGAGAGCATTTGCTCCCCGCAGTCGGTGTCGTTGGACTGCGACGAGGTGAGCGGAGTCGCCCGAGCGCTGGGGGTGGAGTGCTGAAGGATTCTCAGCAGTTGAGGACCCGAGGAGCCCGGTACCATCCCGGGAGGGCTGAGATCCTGCAGCGTGTGCCCCAGCGGGCGACACGACCGACCGAGGCTGCAGCTGCTGTTGATGTCCAGAACCATAGCGTTGTCCGATCCCCAGTTGCCACCCGAAGCATTCGGTTTCCCGGTGACTTCTGAACAGAAGTTCAGAGAAGGGCGGAGAGATGTGGAGCACCGCGCACAGCCTCCATCCGCGCACGGCGTGTGCAGCCGGTGCTGTCTCTGACCTTCGCTCAGTCTCTCTCTCTCTCTCTCTCTCTCTGTGTGTGTGCTTCTGGGCTAAAAGTGATGCAAAATTAGCATTATTATTTTTTTTCTTAGATGCGCAAATGTTGCAGGAGGAATTGGCGTGGCGACGAGACCCGTCGGGAAATATCACACCGAACGCTGTAAGGGTGGGCGGGAGTGGTGGGGGTGGGGTGGGGGGGAGGGGAGGGGGGGTATCACGCGAAATCTCTTATCGGTGTCTTTTTTTCGCCTTTTGTGTCTCGAAGTGTCTTTGCGGTGAGAAGTGGCTGAGCCTTTCGGTCGAGAGGAGCATTCGCAAACCACACGTTCAGCTTTAAGGACTTGGCGTGACGTGCGGTCAGGAATGAATCCACGCACTGTCTGTGTTAGGATTCCTCCTGACATCCCACAGCTCACCCCAGAGGGTGGGTACCAGGATTATTTGCCCTGTTATCTGCAGTGTTCACAATTCAAAGCCAAATGTACACCTCCCCCCCCCCCCTCCCCCCCCCCCCCCCCCCCCCGACTCCCCCTCTCTTATTACAACATATGATCGTGAATTCCTTTCGAGGGCACAATGTTGAAGTGATGGATCCTTGCATTAGATATTGGTACCCAGAAAGAAAGTCCCCCCACATCCACTTTCCATTCGCCTTTCCAATTTAGTGCAGGATTCCCTGGGAATATCTAAAATTCTTCAATCCTTTTGTTTGTTTGGTCGTTACTACCGAAGATGTTTCAGTAAATTCACAGAGGGGGTCACAGAGTGGAAGGATTGAAATGTGGTTTCAAGTGTTTAACATGTCGGTCAAGTGCCTGGGAAGCCAAGCAGTTAGGATGTGCCTGGTGTGTATCTCAAAATAAGGGCGTGCGATCATTCCAAAAGGATCCCCTCATTTATCTCTTCAAATGAATCACTTATCTCTTGAGAATACAGTTGTAGAGACAAAATAATAAACATAATAATTTGGTCACTCAATCTGTGGCTGTTTGTGGGACACTGCTGTGTGCAATTGGCTGCCGGGCTTTGCCCACAAAATATACAGTCGATTCACTTTACGGTATATCCCGTGGAGCGCTTTGAGACATCTCGAAGACGTGATAAGGCGCTATATCAAATGCAAGGATTAATATTATTAGAGTTTTCTTCTGTTGTTAGTTCTGCTGTTGGTAGATTTGGGGGAGCACAGTTTCAAAACCCGGTTGGACAGACTAGGAATATTATTTGAAAACAGTACTTTTTGCATTATTGCATAAACATGATAAACGATGAGTGATTTAGACATTTGTCCCTCCTTTATAAGTCTTGTGTTTTTTTTTACTAATTTGCCTTCATTAAATTAATCTGATTTCTCACAGATAAAAGTAATAAATAGATAAATAAAATATATAAACGTAATTGCAAGGAGCAGAGGACAGCCTATATTCTCTCAACAAAATCTTTTCAGCACTTTCCTTCTCAGAGAAATACAAGTTGTATGAAATATGCAAACACATAGAGGCACCTTGATTGAGTAATTGTTACCTTAGGTATGACGCTTGCTTTAAAAGGATAAGGAATCTAGATTGGTTGCAGATAGGGTCTAAATGGCTGCATTGGGGATAGAGATTTCTTCTTGATGCATTGTATGTATTCCATGTTAAACACAGAAAACTTAGAATTCTGTTGCTCTCATGATAGGTTGCAGCACTGTTACTTTCTAAAGAGTGGGAAATTTTCTTTGAGTAATAGTGGTTATTATTTGGCTACTTGGAGAAAGGCTAGTTTAATAATATTTGCTGTTTAGATTGCGCTGGTTATATATTCTTTTTGAATTGTTCTGAATACACTGGTCATAAACTTGCGGTGCCTGTTTAGCAATGTAATACAAAGACATTATCTATCTTTCGATCTGTACAAGACTGAAAGTAAATATCAAATGAAAGTACAGGAACTGCCAGAACACATTTCATTGGTATCTCTTTATTAGACACCCAGACCATCCATCAATTTCCAGCTCAAATGGTATGCTGTTAGTTTTAAGTTAATAAGTTAAATAGTTGAATGTATCTCATGTTAAATTAGGACTCATCATCGCATTCATCATATTTTTCAACAAAGTTTTCATTTAATCATCTTGCAGTAATTGTCCTCAAGGCAATGTTCTGATCTGGTGTTTGCCCTGAAATTGTTCCTTGCCTATCATCCAGTTTGTTGAGCATTTCAGGATCCCGAGCTTTAAATCAGGCAGATCTTGTTTTGAATTATCAACATAATAACTATTGAATTTTATTACAATAATTACATTTTAATTTATTATATTGAATTATCAATTAGTGGAGCAAAGATCTGCCTTACAATTCAGGAGACCTGTTATGCTGGGAAGCTTGAACTCTTTCCCCTATTTGTAATTTATTCTTCCTCTTTTATTAGGTTCCCCTAGACCAGGGTGGTCCAACTGGCGGCCCGCGGTCCACATCCGGCCCAGAGGATGATTTAATCTGGCCCAAGAACCATTTCTAACTTCAGGCTGCCCGCTTCCTCCCTCTCCCTGGTCACCCGTCCTCTCATGGCAGCGGCAGGAGCCGACTGTTGGGAGGATGCGGTGGGTAAGGAGACCCACTTGCCTTCCCCTCAGCTTGAGAGGGCCTTCCTAACAGCACATTGAGCTTCACGGAGTGGAAATAAAGCCACGAGTTGCTGCAGTCTGTGAGGGAGTTCCTGTGGAGCTGAGGGGCCTAGACAATCCATCATTTCCCAGCCAAGATGATAAGTTGTAAACTAGGCTTTTGTCAACGTTGATTGGTACGAGATATGTGAGAATAGATTCATTCTTGGTCCTCCGATTTTTCTCGCTCCTCTAGTACAAAGTCCTGTCCACTGCTACCCAACTCCCTCTTTTGCCAGAGTTGAGATTAGCAATTTTCTCAGCAGAGAATCATGAAGTTAAACTTGCTACCACTCGGGAACATTGCATTATCTGAAATTATCACTACATTATTGAAATCTAACATCATCATGTCCTTATTTGAGTACAGTTGTACTCCATGATAATGTAATAGTGCTCCAATAAATATTCAGACGTAATAAAAATGTCTCAGCATAATATCATTCAGCAAGTATGCTCACTGAAAGTTTTAGCAATGGCTTTTTGTCTGCTCCCAGTAAGAAATGAGAGAAAAATGTAAAAATTAACCCTAACATTTTACTAAGTTACCCATCCCATGAAAGTTAAAGTAGTTGAATCTAACATTACTCACTAAACCGAGACACACAATCTAGAATTTAGTCCTCGTTTCTGAAAAATATACCAACAGCATGCTGACACATCAACACCCACATAGCTCAGACTGGAAGAACATACGTCAGACCATCCGACTAACAAAATTTGCAGTTAGTCAGATCAAAACAACACCAGACATTAATACTGTGGATCAGCGCCTTGGGACATCCTTCCAAAGTGAAAGGCGCTATACAAATGTAATCTTGTTGTTGTTGTGGACAGTTGCAGGAAGGTGCACACTGGCACAATGAATATTTACTGGAGCTATATGCCAATAATGGCTATATGCCAATAATGGCTGACAAGTGCTCTGAGATGCTACCCAGTGTGAAGGGTGCTTTATAAATACAAGTTATTGTTGTTGCTATACAAGCGACTCTCCAACGTACACTTACCTACTGCACTCATATGTATTGTATACATTAAACGCAATGTATTAAAACACACTGTAATTCAAGAACAATTCTAGTTTAAAAAAAGTTTGTCATTTTTGTAAGTGGCTAGGTCTGAGACATGTTTCAGTTGGAACAAAAACTATTGACAATTGAATTATTTCAAAATTGGGAGCAATGTGGTTATGTTATGTATTAAAGTGATGTTTTATGTTACTTTTGCTGCTTAATTTGTCCTATGATTTTATAGTACACTTTATCTTTCCAAACACATTTTATACAAGAGTTGGGAGCAGTTTAAAGATTTGTGGGATTAGTTTTACTCCAATGTTTGAATTTGCAATTGTTTGAAGGAGAATTTCAATGAAGGATCCAATGTTTCAGCAGAATGTTTTGAAACTCTGGAAGGCAATGTGATCATTAAGCTTGTGAAGTGATTTTCCGATGTGATTTTCCAGTATAATATTCCTTCCATTTACCATATGACTTGTTACACCTGCAATCAAGCACAAAACATGGAGATCTTAATTGAAAGAAAGTGTTAGACAACATGACATTTGGAATTGGGAAACTAAGAATTATCACAGTACTTTGGATGAAGGGCAAAAAAAATCCACACAGAAATGATCTAAATTCTTTTTGACTGTGAATTATCAATGAAGCTTGTCTCATCTGACACACTAACAATAATACTGAGAGCTAGCACATGGAATTACAATACATTAATTTAGCTGCTAATGCTGGAATTGGAATTATTTAAGATGTGACTTATTCTGTAATCATCCCACTCTGTTTACNAAAAAATAGCTTTATGGATTATATTCATGAGAAGTACAGTTTGTTCTGTTTCTAATATATGACTACTGACAAACCAAATTATTAGAAATGTGCATAACCTTTAAAAACACATGGGAGCAGTATTTCAGGGGGAAAACCCAACCACAAACAGTCGATCTTCAGTGTTATCAGATGGCTTCTGTGATCTTGGCTTGAGACAGCGTTGTGAGAGCATAACATTTATTACTTTTAACAAAGCTGGTACATGACATGAAAAGATTAAAGGAGGAACTCTTTTATATGTGCAAAGAGAGCGCCATTATAGATCCCAATTGCAATATTGATTCTTGGTTGGCAAATATTGTTAAAGGCTTTAATACAAATTACAAATTTACATGCATATACCTTCTTTCATGTCAGGAGGACAGCCCAAGGTGCTTGACTGTTGTGGCTTGGCAAAAATATTAATTTAGCATGTCATTATATTGTTCAGCAAAAGCTGAATAAGGTGCAGGACCCTTGAACTTTAGAAAGTCTTCTCTATCAATTACATAGACAATATAGAAGTATTGTGTAGTTTAATACTCAAAACTTAAAATGCAGAAAAACAAATGTAATTTAGAATGGTTACTTTTGATGTCACTTAGAAGTTATCGTCCCATTGAAAATAAGAAGACAACACAAGATTTCTGCTGAAATTGGCAAACTCTGTGTAATGTAATTATATCAAATAATCTAATCTCAAAAAATCTAATAATAAGGTAGCAGTATCTATTGATAGATTAGTATAGGAAATCACAATAAAGCATTATGTTCTTTGATTTGATTAGTTATCAGAGATCTAGTAACCATGTATCAAGAGACATTGTCCTACCAAAAGTCTGCATTATGTTACAAATTTGACACATCACCATGTATTAATGTACATCTGTGTTTTGAAGGAGTTTTCATCAGAAGAAAAGTGCCTTTGTGAGTCCATTGCTGGAATAAATGGTTAGATTTTGTTGAATTTTATGATCATAATAATCCTTGCATTTGATATACCGTTTTTCAATTAGGAGGACGTCTCATAGCGCTTCACAGGATTTACTGTAAAACGTAGTGACTGTATTTCGTATGCGCCTGATTTGAGCACAACATTGCTCCAGTTTGTTCCTATTTAGACACAATTCTTAAAAGATCTAGTGATTATTCATGGAGTCAATTAGTGAATCAAAATGCTATTTTTTGATAAACAGGAGAAAAAAAATCCCCGAACCCATAGATAGTTTTGCAATGTATTGCTGCATGTGGAAGATAAAATCTGACATGAGTGCCCTGTGGAAGAGGTGGAGAAGTGAGCCACCTCGTGTTATTATGTAGAAACAGCAGTCTTGCAGCGGCCATGCATTTGCAGAACACACAGTATTTTGAAAGAAAATCTCCTCCAGTATTTTTCTGTTTTGTTATGTATGCCACATGAATAGCATCGTCATAATAAATCTTGTTTTATTCTGTAGGTGGATGGTACAGATACAGAATGTCCAAAGCTGCTCTAAATATGGCCAGTAAAAAAATAAGCATTGAATAAGGCAGAGGGAAGGCACAGATGGTGTGTGTTTCTTTGCATCCAGGAACTGTAGACGCTGAAGTTTCAAGGCCCTATCATAAAAATGTAGCCAAGATAAAATCGTCACTCTCTTCAACTGAAGAGCCTAGAAGAAGCTCAGAACTATTGGTCAATCACCAATGGCAAATAATAATAATTATCCTTGCATTTGATATAGCGGCTGAACACATATTCGAGATGTCTCAAAGCGCTTCACAGAATATACTGTAAAGTGAATTGACAGTATATTTTGTGGGCAAAATGCAGCAGCCAATTGTGCACAGCAATGTGCCCCAAACAGTCGTGGATTGAGTGACCACATTTTTTTAAAGGAATTATTACCCCTGGAAAAGTGATCCGCCAATGGACTAACAACAGGGTTCCTACTTACTGCTAGGAAAACAGAGGCGTGTGAAGTAAGGAAACTTGCCCAATGTTGCTCACTGCCTGGGAATCAAACCCAGGTCCTCTCACTTGCGAGGTGAGTGCTCTAACCACTGAGCTCCACTGTGCTAGTCAGTATTTTCACCACAAATGCAAACCCAAGTGAATTTAAATATTTGTGTTAACTGCAAAAATAGAAATATGTCTTTCACCTTCAAATACAGTCACTGAACTATGCAGTACTTTGCAACATTTTGACATGATTAGATCTTGTATCAAATACAAGAATTATTATTATTGAATGTTATTCGAAAAGAAATTTGTTGAATTCCAATGCTCAAATACAAAAAACGGTTTAAAGATACAAGGCAAAGCTTCAAAATGAAAGTCTAAGTTGAAAGTCAGTAGTGTTGCATCACTCAAATGGTGTACGTGACTGACTACAGGAAATGTGTGCTTTTGGACATAAATACAGTAACTCATTGATTTTCTTTACTAAACAGAACTTTTAGAAATTTCTACTGCTGAGAAATGTATACTTTAGTTTCAGGGTCACATTGTTTGAAGGGCATTTTTTGTCAACATTTTACAAACACAATTTTGCCATACGTTTTGTCCTGAATACAATAGCATCTTGCCGAAAATAAAATGTTTTATTCTCATTTCTGTCTTCTTTGTGAGTCAGGTATTGCAATCCAGATTTACCAATGAGGGAATCATTTTATAAGTTTTCATGGACACAAGACAAACCAAACTTATTTGATTCAGATGTGCAATGTCACGTGTTCAAATGAACACATTTATGGAATATAGTTTTATGTCTTGTATACTGAATGAGGACAGATTTACAAGTCTGTAAAATACTTTGGCTTTTTGCTTTGCACCAGCCGCTTCATGCTCAGAATGCTCAGAAATGTGTTCCGAATGTTTGGTTTGGTTCTCTCATGTGGTTAGGTACATTTAATGTAACCAGTTTACAAATTACATTTGTATAGCGCCTTTCACTTTGCAAGTCTGTCCCAAAGGCGCTGGAAATTTAGGGATTTGCACCTGAGCTGGGGATCGGGGAGAGTGGAGGGTAGTGGGGAAGGAGAGTGACCAAAGGCACGGTTGAAGAGAAGGATCTTGAGACAGGTCTTGAAGGAGGCAAGAGAATGGCCGAGGCGGAGGGACTGTGGCATGAGTTCTAGAGGGTGGGGCAGAGTGGCTAAAGGCCCACCAGTCAATGGTGGGTGGGCCAGGCGAGGGAAGTGTATTAGGAGCCCACTGAGCGGAGGCAATGGGCAGGTTAATAGGGGGTTACGAGGTCACAGAGATAGGGGAGAGCAAGGCTGTGGAGGGCTTGGAGAGTGAGGACCAGGATCTTGAACTGTATCTTCTGTGTGATGGGAAGCCAGTGGAGTTGGGAGTGATAGGGTCACGGAGCTTGGTGCGGGAGAGGACATAGGCTGCAGAGTTCTGGGTGATCTTCAGCTATGGAGGGAGGAGTTGGGGAGGCTAACAAGCAGGGAGTTTGCGTAGTCGAGCCTGGATGTTATGAATGCATTCATGAGGGTCTTGGCAGTCTCCTGGCAGCCTTCAGTGTGAGACAGTGGCGGAGCCGGGCGATGTTGTGGAGGTGGGGGAAGACAGAGCGGTCATGGCACAGATGTGGGGTAGAAAGGATAGTTGAGGGTCAAACAAGACACCAAGGTTCCGGACTTGCTCAGTGAGTTGGAGTGTGCTTGCTTGGATGGTGATGCTGTCAGTGTGGAGGTACTGACGGGAGCCAAGCAGGAGGGCCTTTAATCGTAATAGTTAACTGATTCATCACATTTGTTTGGACAGTTAGGCTCCTGTAAAATTGTAATGGGCAAATTGTAAACAAACAAAAATGCATTTGTATAGCACCTTTCATGTCAGGAAGACATCCCAAAGCACTGGACAATGAGAGGTTTGCATCCGAGCTGCGGGTTGCAATCAGCGAGGGGTGGAGAGCAAGGGGATGAAGAAGGGAAGATGACCAAACCGACAGTCAAAAAGGAAGGTCTTGAGATGAGCCTTGAATGGAGGCAAGGGAAGGGGTAGTGCACCATAAGATTGGATTTGAAACAGGTGTGTACATTGGTGAAATGAACATAACATTGAAATAAACATAAGGTTTGTCAAAGTCCAGAGTGCAGAATAATATTGACTCAACAAACCAGAGAGAACTTACCCTCTTGTTGGAGTTTGTAACATGGTTTATAACTAATGAATAATGTTTCTTTTCATTATCATGCATACAGCACTTTAATATTTTTAAAATTTCCCTCGTCATATATCGTGAACAATATTTTTTTTGACTTGATAAATAAGCATGAGAAAAGAAGTTTTATGAAATATTGTATACCATGTATCTAAGAGCATTATTTTAGTCATTGCTCCTATGAAGACATTTCGGTATTTACAGGACAATCATAAACCTTCTCTCTAGAGCAGGAGTTCTCAAATGTTGTCATAGTGAGCCTCCCTGAACTAAAAGATAAAATTGCACCTTGCTGTAGTTTACCAAGACAGCACAAAGAACTGAAAATCCTATACTATAACGTAGAAGGGCCATTTGATCAACACAGTTACAATAAGTGTATGAATGTCAAAAGTACTAATTTTATTTCATAAAGCACTTTTCATGTTATCTCACGGTTCTGTTCAAAAAGAGTACAGATCGCAGCTAAAATAAAACTGCACAAATATTTTAGGAAATTATAATGACGAACGATTATAGATTCTGTCAGTTCAACGTTGTTGCGTGGTTTGTTTGTTGGGGAAATGGCTTTGCTGGGACACAGAGCCAGTCCCACAAAACCCGTGAATGTTGAGGTATGTAACTGATGCCTCCCTGGTGCACACCCAATAGTTTGAGAACTTCCGTCCTAGAACATGTTACCTGAAAACATCCCTCAAAAGAAAACAGAAAGAGGCACGTGGAAAGGTTTCTTTTCAAAGAGCCAGCACAGACACGATGGGTCAAATGGCCTCCTTCTGTGCTGTAAAATTCTATGATTCTTTGAAGGTGAATGAAAGGTTACAAAATGTTTGCTCTTTCAGTTCCCACCACCCATTACGTATTTGTCTTTTGTTCAGTTTGTTCATCTATATTGTTTATCATTATCTGTGGCCTTTCTATCTCTATGCTATCATTGTAAAGGCAAAATGAAGACAATTTCACCACAGTGCCAGCTCTATAATACAAATGTTTTCATGACAGAAAAGAAACAGCTTTCTTCAGTATTCAATGTATTGCAACATGTATAGCAGGTTTCACTCAGGAGCAGTTGAAGAAATGACAATGAAGTACTACTTCACAGCCAAAGTGACAATACCTAGACATCTGTTATTCTAATGATAAGGTTGACACAAGTCTTTGTATAAATAGATAGGAATTTGGTAATATTTATGAATTGTGATAGATGATTTCAAAGGAAAGTTTTTTTGAGAAAATCCCTTGGTTTTGTTTTCAAATTCTCTTTAACGTCGTGTAAATATTTTATTTTTGTTGCTGGTTCTCTCAATTTGCCCTTGTTATCTGTGAAAGTAAAGATAAAACAGTGGATAGCATACGATGATGCAATAAAATAATAGTCCAAGAGTTCAAAGGTAAGAGGAAGGATAAGAATGATGTCCATTGGTTATGTACAAATACCACTTTAAACTGGAGATTGACCCACGCTTAATTTTTAACTTATTTAATAATTGCAATAATAGCAATGGTAAGAAATAAATTCAATTCTGATGGAGTAAATGGGATAGACCGGTCAGCTCGGCTTATAGGCAGGACTTGGAAGGCTAGACCAGACTCTAGGCACTGTACACAAATTTTGTCTGCTCAGCTCTTGTTAAACCTGCAAACCAAAGCCCTAAAGGGTAGAGATGTCCTAGCTGGACAAGTAATGGGAAACCTGCCTAGTGAGCGCTACCAACTCCAAGCTGTGTAGTTTTCGCTGATTGAATACACTCTCTATACTCTCTGGAATTAGGTAAGCAGGGAAACATTGCCCATTCACTCCATTTATACAGAGAAATGTATAGGAGACATATATATGTTTAACTCTCAGTCTGGTTTGGATATTCTTAAGCATGGTGATGGGTTTCCATGTGTACCAAACACCCAGCTGAACAAAAGTAAATAAAATACAACAATCCAGAGTTAAGAGTTTGTCACCATGGAGAATTTAAATACTAATATGCCTGGAGTCAGATTAGTTTCTCAGAATACATTCAGAATATCAATTTATTAGAGATTTTTAACTGGACTCAAATTATCTAATTTGTTTATTTGATTGTTTATGTAAAGCAATAACAAAATCCCCAAATCTAATGGCATAAATAAAGTAACGGTGAAATATCATATGTCTGGGATTTAGAGTGCATGGTTTGGTTTTATCTAGCATGTTTATAATATGTCTTCTGATCAAATGCTCAGATCCTCAGACACTTAGTTAAATAATTCAAAGATAAACCAGACTTGTCTGTATGATTTTAAGCCAATGACAATTTTCAGCCGCTGCAGGTGTTACATTCTAGACAATTCTTGATTCTCAGAACAGATTGTGACAATGACTTGTTTCCATAATTTTTCAACTGCTAAGCAGACTTGTTTGTCATTATAAGCTTCCTGCAACACCCATTGAAAATGTAGCCCTTTTCACTAAAACAGGAAAAGCATTAAATGCAAGAAAAAGAAGATTGAATGCCGGATTGTCATGAAGTGGAATGTTTTATCTCCGTTCCTATCAGCAGCTAATTTGCCATTAATTCAGCTTTAAAGCTGTCTTTCTAGAGAGACTATATGCCTTCTATTGTTCATTAATGACAGGCAGAAATGCAAGCAACCCACCATGTTATTTAGCTTTGAATTGTTATTAACGATCTTTTAATACAATTTGACAATAAAGACAATGATTGGCACGCAAAATAAACAGAGTAGCTCTGCTTGTAATTTTATTAAAAATGTTACTGGTGTCATTAAAATATTATTTTATTCATGTTATTTTGTGTAATTGATTATTATAAAGCTATTTAGAGGTTTAAAGTCATTACCTTAAACAGCTGTAACAACAGAAGATGAAGTAGCATTAAAAAAGGGAGTTCAGAGATTTAAAGTATCCTGGAGCTTTGATCCACAGCTGTCTCTGGACATATTTTATATATTTTTTTAATCTCATCGAGCCTAGTAGTATTAGTATTTCAGAAAATATTACTCGAAAGGGTACTGTATCATGTTTAATCACATTTTCCTTTATTTAATATAAACACTGTTTGTAGCCTTTTGTTAATGGTTTACAACATGTGCAATGAATTAGAATATTCCACACTGCTGTCACCCATTTCAGAAATCGTTGCAAGAAGAAAATTCTCTGAAACGGTTTCAAATGGTGACTGGTATAATGATAACCCATTATGCATTTGTCTTTTGTTCAGTTTGTTGATCTATATTGCTTATTATTATCTGTGGCCTTTCGATCACTATGTTATCATTGTAAACATAAAAGGAAGACAGTTTCACAGTGCCATCTCTATAAATCAAATGTTTTTGTGGCAGAAACCACAGCTTTCTTCAGTATTCAATGTATTGCAACATGTATAGTAGGTTTTACTCAGGAAGCCCTTGAGAAAAGACCATTTCAGAGGCAAAGTGACAATATGCGGAGTCCTGTAGCTTAGTGGTTAGAGCACTCGCCTTGCAAGTGAGAGACATGACTTCGATTCCCGGCAGGGCGAAACAATAAACAAGTTTCCTTACGCCACACGTCTGTTTACCTAGCAGTAAGTAGGAACCCGGTTATTAGTCGATTAGCAGATTGCTTTTCCGGGGGTAATAATTCCTTCCCCCCAAAAAATAAATCGCTCACTTCAATCCACGACTGTTTGTGGGACCTGCTATGCGCAATTGCCTGCCACGTTTCGCCCCCCCCCCAAAATATAGTCAATTTACTTTACAATATATTCTGTGAAGCACTTTGAGATATCTGGAAGACATGAAAAGGCGCTATATCAAATGCAAAGATAATTATTGTAGAAATGTAACACTAGCACATAAATTCAAACAAACTTTAAGAATCCTTAAGCGGGGAGAGGAGGATGTTGTCCAGTATTTCTGGTTTGTAAAAAGAAATATCCTGATGCAAACATGGCTTTATGCTGCCAGACGGATTCTAAAATTGGGAGCCTTTTCTATCACTGGTACTATGATTGTAAACACCAACACAAGTAGAAATGTTTTCCTTGGCAGAAACTTAGTTCATTCCTTCAGGGATTTAATGCATTGTAACATGGCAAGCTTGATTCAGGAGGTCCTGAGAGAAATTATGAATAGTTCATGAACTTTAGAGCCAACATAATAACACCAAGCATTTCTGTTAATCTAGGAGTAGCATTCACACAGGTCCATATAATGTAAAATAGGAATGTGGTGATATTTATTAAAATCTTCACACCCTATTAATTAATAGACCATGTAGAAAACTGTTGCATCACACAAATAATTACACCCCATGGAATAATTAACTGTCACACAAAACACCAAAATTAATAAGTAGCAAGAGCAGAGCTCAGAACTATAATTAAATTAATTTATCTCAAAATTTAGATAACATTTTCCATTTTCTATTGACCCTCTGTAGAATTACATTACACCACTGAAATTAATAACTGAAAAGCTTTTATGAAAGCTCATCATAAAGGTAAACATAATAATCCACAATTTAATTATCTTCTAAAATAAGTTGTTATATTGATACATTGTTATTGTATTGGATATAAACAGCCTTCCTTGTTTCTAATAGAGTATATCAGAGACATCCTATACACAAAATAACAGGATTTAAAGCATTTAATAAAGTAATAAAGTAATTGTTTAGTGTCATGATTTCCAACTTTACTACACTTTACTTTTCTTTACTATCTTACTGGTAATGTAGATTATTATATAAGTATGTAAAGCAACTAAAAATAGGCTACTCCTGTAGCTCAGTGGTTAGAGCACTCGCCTTGCAAGCGAGAGACCTGGGTTCAATTCCAGGCAGAGGGCGAAACCTTGGGCAAGTTTCCTTACTCCACACAGAGCCTAATAATAATCCCTCCAAAACCAAAAACAATAATAAATTGGTCACTTTCAATCCACGACTGTTTGTGGGACACTGCTGTGTGCAATTGGCTGCCGCGTTCCGCCCATAAATACGTGGCCAACAAAGCTTGTGAAGCGCTTCGAGACGACGGGAAGACGTGAAAAGCGCTACATCAAATGCGAAGGATGATTATTATTACCACTCCTCCTCCTCCTCCTCCTGCTGTTGGAGGCACCGGGCAAATTATTTTAATGTTCTTCGGATTGCATTATCAGGTCGGAACACCCGGTCGCTTACGGTTTACAAGGAATAAAAAGACCTGTGCAGTTCAGTGATTGGCACAAGCGTTTGTTGAATTCAAAACCAAATCGGGCAGAGTGGAGGTGATGCCTCGTGTCCTGATGGTGCCTTTGCCATTGCAAATTGCTCCATCTCCTCCTCCTCCTCCACCACAGAGGGTGTGTGTGTGGTGGGGGGGGGGGTGTGTCTGCGGGTGGCGCGCATGCGCGGTGGTGGAGGATGACGTGTGTGCGCGTCGCCGGCGGTGACCGTGAGTGACCTCAGCGCGAGCCGCAGCGCCAGCCATGGAGGAGCGGCGAGGCGGAGCGGACGGCGGCGGCGGCCTCCACAACGGCTTCCACCCGTCGGCCCCCGACGCCCCCGGCCGCCCCCGGCCAGGCCCCGCCGACCAGGAGCGCGAGCACGCCTCGCCCGCCAAGAAATGCCGCGTCAGGAGGAGGATGGACTCGGGCAGGAGGAACAGACCGCGTAAGTGAAGCCACGCGAAGCCGCGGAGAGACACCGACACCCACCCCCACCCCCCCCCACCGCGCCCGCCCGCCCGGGGCAGGCAGTGGTGGGAGCCGGAGCCTGAGCTGCAGACCCCCCCCCCCACTATACCCCACACCCGGGGGGGCCCTGGTGGGTGGAGCTCGCCGTACCGACACCGAAATGAATGGGTTCTGGAGCTGCCGTGTTTAGTGGCGGAGGGGAAGGAGACCACCGCGATATTGTGTTGAAAGATCAGTGTGTGGTCCTGGTGCTGCTGCTCCTGGTGCTGCTCCTCCTGGTGCTGCTCCTCCTGGTGCTGCTCCTGGTGCTCCTCCTCCTGGTGCTGCTCCTCCTGGTGCTGGTGGTGCTGCTCCTGGTGCTGCTCCTGGTGCTCCTGGTGCTGCTGCTCCTGGTGCTGCTCCTCCTGGTGCTGGTGCTGCTGCTCCTGGTGCTCCTCCTCCTGGTGCTGCTCCTGGTGCTCCTGGTGTTGCTCCTGGTGCTGCTCCTGGTGGTGCTCCTCCTGGTGCTGCTCCTGGTGCTGGTGGTGTTGCTCCTGGTGCTGGTGCTGCTCCTCCCGGTGCTCCTCCTGGTGCTGCTCCTGGTGCTGGTGGTGTTGCTCCTGGTGCTGGTGCTGCTCCTCCTGGTGCTGCTCCTGGTGCTGGTGGTGTTGCTCCTGGTGCTGGTGCTGCTCCTCCTGGTGCTGCTCCTGGTGCTGGTGGTGCTCCTCCTGGTGCTGCTCCTGGTGCTGGTGATGTTTTTTTGAATTGATGCACAATGCCAGTCCTCGCCCGGGCGCCGGTCTTCTTTACTCTTCGTCCAGTTTTGACACCGAATGCTGGTTGTCGTCGGTGCCGGTGTTTATTGCCAGTCTCTGGCGCCTGTTTCCCGGGGTGGATGGGTGGGGGGTGTGTGTGTGTGGGGAGGGGGGGGCAGTGAGTGATTGGGTGTCTGTGTGTCAGGAGGCGTGCGGTCTGTTGTCAGTAATCCCTGGTGACCAAGTGAGCCGCTCGGTGTTGGCCAATGAATCCAGTTCACGTAAAAGCGCAGCCGTCCCACTCCACTGAGAGCAAAAGAAGCCACTTTTTGCAGCACTTTTGTACATGCAAACAGATTTTTTTTTTTTTTTTGGGGGGGTCGGGCGGCCAACCGGTTTTTATCACCGCAGCGACACAAGGCTTCTCCTGTGTGTCTTTGGTTCGGTTGCTGTGTGTCTACCGGAGCGCATTGGTAGTGAAGCAGAAAGCAGCGATGAAGTTCAGAGACGCTAAAAACTCATGTAAGTGATTGAATGCGCATTAACTGTAATCCCATCGACTCCATCGTCCGGTGCTGTTAAGTTGCGGTGATAGTCGTGTCAGGTTTGAGGTCGAATGCAATTCATTCTCAAGTTAACTGAGTATTTGGAAGTCATATCATAATTAGTAGCCATTGAATTTAAAGAAAATAGCAAAATAAATGCAGAACTCTCTTTATGGACTCCAGAATTTGCCAACTCCCAAGTTATTTCATAGTAGAAATTTAACAAATGGCTCGACTAAAACTGTTTAGATATTAGAGTTCCCGTTGATTTTTTTGTTGCTGCCTCTAAATGTTTGTTTTAATTTTGTACGTGCAATTTGTATTAGCTCATTTTATACCGATCCCCCAAAATCTACTTTTTTTTAAATTTGATCAAATAGAAGTACCTCAACAAAATGATGTTTGATTTTATTTGCAGCGGATGCCACCTGACATTCAGTTGATATGTGAATTTGCATCCCCTATTGGAAAAGGTTAGGTTAAAGGTGGTATTTGGTGGAGTCCTGTAGCTCAGTGGTTAGAGCACTCGCTTTGCAAGCGAGAGACCTGAGTTCAATCCCAGGCAGGGCGAAACCTTGGGCAAGTTTCCTTACTCCACACACCTAATAATAATCCCTTCAAAAACCAAAAACAATAATTAATTGGTCATTTTCAATCTACGACTGTTTGTGGGACATTGCTGTGCGCAATTGGCTGCCGCGTTCGCCCACAAATATACAGTCAATTCACTTTGCAGTATGTTCTGTGAAGCGCTTTGGGACGTCCTCCCGACGTGAAAAGCGCTATATCAAATGCAAGGATTATTTAAGGATTATTATTTGCATTCAAGAGGGTGGCTGGTGTCAGCTTTAACCTTTTAATGGCTGAAATATTCTTTGTTACTCTGAATGCCATAGGAAAATTGGAATAGTTACACTATTTGACCCACTGGTAAATCTATCTTCTCTCAGTATTTTAACTATTTCGATTTTCCAGTTTTTAGTTAAAATAATGAAAAAGTATTCCTTATGTTTTATGTAAAAACACTTTTATTTGCATATGGAATTTCATCCTTATCAGATTATTACAATAATGGCATTGTCACACATGACATTGCTCCATGCGCCTCTGTTTGCATAGCAGTGGGTGGGAGCCCGGTTGTTAGTCGATTGGTTTACTGCTTTTCAGGGGGCTAATAAAATAAATCCCCTTTTTTAAAAAAAGTCACACAATCCACAGTTGTTTGTGAGACATTGCTGTGCGCAATTGGCGGCCGCATTTCGTCCACAAAATCAACCGTCAGTTCACTACAGTATATTCTGTGAAGCGCTTTGATGTCTCAACAACGTGAAAAGGCGCTATATCAAATGCAAGGATTATGATTTATAATAAATAAAAACTTGGTAAATGATGAGGGTTGTTTTTCCAGTCTTGATTGTATTTGGGGAGCTTTATTTGGCAAATGGCCATCTTTTAATATTTGTGGACCTTTATTACAATAGTCACTACATTTCAAAAACAACTGATTGTGTGAATACTTGTATAGAATCTGTGTAATACGACCTTATTATGTTGCGCTGCTCATTGTGCTCGGGTTCTTTTGTGTCATACTGAATACTGTCTTTTACTGCTAGGAACCCTTTTCGTAAATGGAATTATTTTTGCTGTAAACAACTCTAGTATTTCTATTTAACTAACTTAACTCCATTCACAAATAGGTGCACAAACTTTGACAAAATATTAATAGTTTTTCTATTAAAGTATATGGAAGTGAGCTTCATCATCAGTTTGCTTTTAAAAATTAAATCACTACTTTTGACTTTTTGTTTTGTTTAAATTAAGCAGTGAGTACTGATGACCTCTTTGCAAAATTGGGTGGGAGGAGTTACTGAGGGACAGTGTGAGGGAGCTGAATTAATCTCTGTATAAAGAGGTGCTCATTATCGCAAAGTGCTTAGTTAATTGTCATTTCAATTGTGTATGTTGATTCAGCTCCATTACACTGCTTGGCACAATAAATCTAGAAGGCTAATTTCATTCCCCCATTGACATCATCAATTAATGCTTTTTTTATTTAAAAAAAACTAAAAATGGAAGAATGCTAATCAAACAATACTGTTTTGAATTTATCTTGTACTGAGACTTGTTATACGCACTATATAATAATGAAAAAATTAATAATAATAAATTCCACCTAATCGGTGATGTACAATTAAACCAAGTGACTTGGCATAGGACAAAATAGACTTGCACAAAAACTATTAAATTCAACTCCACCAAATCTTGATATGCAAAGTGATTTGATTAATGTACAGTTAATTCATTTGGAATTTTTTGATAACTAATATGATGAAAATAATTGTTAGAATAATTGTTTGATCTTCAATTTTGATGAGTTTGAGCGCACAAATGTAAATCTTAGATATTCTGTGCCCAACCTAGAACTTGTATACAGTATTAAATATCAATATCTGAAGGAGATATCACATCAGGCATATACCTTTATTAGACAAGAATCTTTCACGTGAAGGGTTACACGTGTAATGTTAACCTTTCTTTTAATGATTGATCAGATGTATGTTTTTAGGATGTTTGTTTTCAGTTCAGTTATTGAGTTACTGATGCATTCTGCAATTTGTACCCATAGTTTGACGTTCAAACAGCTGTTTAGATTCAGTGTGTTCCAAGATGCTCATATTGACCTCTCACCGAATTACCAGCTGTCCTGTTTGCTTCAGTGATGGGTCATCTTCAGTCAACTCTAGAATTCTAAATCACAAGATACAGAAACGAATCATTTGCCAAAGTTGACCAATGTCAGTGGCACTACCAAGGGCGGGCAGGATACTTTTGAAGAAGCTATCTGTTTTCCTCAATCCAACTCAGGTTATACAAACGAATAGATGCACGCCAACATCATTAATAACAATAGTAATAATAATAATCCTTTTGGTATAGCAGCTTTTGTGTCTGGAGGACATCTCAAAGCATGTCACAGGGTGTATTGTACAGTGGGTTGACTTATGTATTTTTTAGGCAAAACTCTATTTGGTATGTTTGGCTCAAGTATTTTAATTATACTGCTGAATCTCACCCCAACCCCCCCCCCCAAATAAAAAGGTGCTAGGCTTCCAAATAAGTCTTCAAGGTCCAACAGCCTTCACTGATGCCTTGTCTTTCTCCATTTGTGTTAGACAATGAATAGCGACATGTTATTTGAGGAGGGTGTCTCAGCGAAGCCTGATGCTGTCCTCACCTGACATCCAGTGTGGGCCTCCATAGCAATCCGGATTGGGAAACCTTGACTGATTGTTCTTCTCCTGGTCCAGAGTTGTTGAAGCCACTTCAGTTAAATATATGTATAAATTGATGCAGTGACTGAAAAAACATTGGTAATTGATATGTAATTAACCTAAATTGCATAATTCCATAGTTAACAGTCTGCTAAGAAGTCATTGGGTAATTAAACCTTCCCGTGGTAAATTAGATTAACTATACATTAGTACTGTTATTAGTCCCTTGGGATGTTGGTAGCTTTACTGAATTCATTTCATACTACCTGAGCAGGAAATATCTTTACAAGACATCAAACTAGACTTTACGTACAATATTTCTTCCGTGGTTAATATGAGAAATATTTGCTCCTTTTTTTAAAAAAGTGTTTCAAAAGTTAATTTGTGAAAAGTTTCATGAACTACTTAGAACCATTCAGGAACTTCTGTGTAATAATCAATTGTTTCTCATCAACTATGTTATGTGACCAGAGAAGCACTACATTTGCTACTGCTGTAACAGTTCCTGACTCAATTGGTCCAATATATTCAGTTGAGGTATACTCATTTGGAGTCCTGGCTTAAAATACTCAAAATTCTTGTGCTAATAAGAAAATATGATTTGTAATTGATTATACTGTAGTGATTTATCATATTAAACATCTCTGAATGATTCATGCAGTGAACTATTATGAAGTGTAATTTTGCAAGTAAATGTTATGGCTGTGCTAGCAGCAAAAATATGATCACGTTTAATGTGTCTGGATGAGGGAGGAAAAGTAACTGGAACATTATAATAATAATAATAATCCTTGCATTTGATAAAGCGCTTTTCACGTCGGGAGGATGTCCCAAAGCGCTTCTTCACAGAACACACTGTAAAGTGAATTGACTGTATATTTGTGGGCAAACGCGGCAGCCAATTGCGCACAGCAATGTCCCACAAATAGTCATAGATTGAAAATGACCAATTTATTATTGTTTTTGGTTTTTGGAGGGATTATTATTAGGCTCTGTGTGGAGTAAGGAAACTTGCCCAAGGTTTCGCCCTCTGCCGGGAATTGAACTCAGGTCTCTCGCTTGCAAAGCGAGTGCTCTAACCACTGAGCTACAGGACTCCACATTGAGAATCCTGCTTTCAATGTGGTGTTATGGCATCTTTAACTTGCAATGTGAATGACTGCTGGCAAAGCAGGTAGGACCTCAGTTTACCTCTTATTGAAGAGGTATCTATTGTTCTGATTGTGATCTTCGTGGCAATGGATCATCAGTTTCCCCTGGCCCTCTTCTGACTTCCACTGTTTTTTTTAATGAGTGAGCGGGGCAATGGAAGAACAATCCTCAATTTTATTTATTACAGATTTTTTAAAAATAAAATGACAACTCAAACCAAAGTTAAACTGTCAGAATCAGATTTTGGATAGATGGCGGGTAAGAAGCCTATTTTTAAAAAAATGGTTTGGATTAATAAAGTTAACTTGATTAGTGGTATATGCTTGGCTACCACCGATATAGATTAAGTATACTTGATAGTAATTTTATATAGGGCATCTGTGATACAAAAATAACAATGTTTTGAATTTATAGGTAGGTCTTTGCAGTAGTGATTATTTTGTTAATAATAATACTAATAATCCTTGCATTTGATATAGCGCTTTTCACGTCTTTTAGATGTCTCAAAGCGCTTCACAGAATATACTGTAAAGTGAATTGACTGTATATTTGTGGGCGAAATGCGGCAGCCTATTGCGCACCGCAGTGTCCCACAAACAGTCGTGGATTGAAGTGACCAATTTATTATTTTTTTCTTGAGGGATTATTATCAGGTGTGTGGAGTAAGGAAACTTGCCCAAGGTTTCACCCTGCCGGGAAAGTAATATTATGTCCCTGCTGTGCTTTACTTCACAGATGACCACTTTTCCTTGTGAAATACTGTGCATAGTCTGTACACTGTATTAGTGTTTGCCTTTCGACCATTTGCTCTGTGAGTGTAAAAGGGGATACTGTATTCAATCAGCATATTTACTGTAAAAGACGTACTTAAAATACTTCCCTTTGAAAGGGTGTGTGCGTGTGTATTTCACCTGAATTTTCTGTGGTTGACTTAAATGTTCTCGGATATATCAGGCACATTTTTCAACTGGGAGTTCCTGAATATCTAGTATTTCTGGAATTGTATCAACATTTGCTGTGAGGGCAGGCTTTCAACTGGTGCTACTGAGAATGAGCCAATCAGACAATTAACAGGCCATATCGTGCAGCTGGAACACTGATAGCCTCAAGCTGTGAGATTTGGGGGTGGCGGTGAGAAGAGTTTTATATTTGCCTTATTGCTATCATTCTGATTTATCAAGAATTAAAGTTGTGAAATGTAAACTGCCCTCTAGGAATCCTTTTGTGTCACTCCGGGCTGTAGGAGCAGTAATAGAATGTAAATGCAGATTCATTTAAAGTATTTTTTAAGCAGCCTTCCATGTCTAATTTGTTATGACTTGCTGACTAAAGTGACTTGTGTGACTAAAGGAATCCAATCATAACGTATCATAAAGATGTGTACAGTATTCAAATGTTTCAAATGCAATTGTTTTATCTTCAAGGCAGTTACAAAGGAATGGAGTTTAAGAAACACTACTTATAGATAGGTTAGATCGATACTACATGTCTATCTATCAACACCAAGATTATATTTGTATAGGGCCTTTCACGTCGGGAGGACGTCCCAAGGAGCTGAACAGTGTACAGCATTTCAGACCCGAGCTGGAGTCAGGAAGGGAGAAGGGAGGGGGAAGTGGGGTGTCCGAGTGTCCGATGGCATGGTCGAAGAGGAGGATTTTGAGGCAGGACTTGAAGAAGGCTAAGGAGGGGGCGAGGCGGAGTGATTGGGGGATGGAATTTTGAAAGTTAACAATTTTTGAGAAAATAGAAAGGAAGCATTATGTTTGCGATGTCCCTTGTATATATTTAATATCAAAGTATTTTAGTATTATTTTGCAATAACTGCCTGAATTAACAATAATTTAGAACCTAAATTGCCACATGTAACATAGTTTTATCTCTCTTTCCTTCTAGCCTTCCCTTGGTTTGGAATGGATATTGGTGGGACACTGGTCAAACTTGTTTATTTTGAGCCAAAAGACATCACAGCTGAAGAAGAACAAGAAGAGGTAGAGAATCTGAAGAGTATTAGAAAGTACCTGACCTCCAATATAGCTTATGGGAAAACAGGAATCCGAGACGTGCATCTGGAGCTGAAAAACTTGACAATGTGTGGACGCAAAGGAAACTTGCATTTTATCCGTTTCCCAACACATTCCATGCCTAAGTTCATCCAAATGGGTAGAGACAAAAACTTCTCGAGTTTGCACACTACTCTGTGTGCAACAGGAGGCGGTGCTTACAAATTTGAGGATGATTTTAGAATGGTATGTCGAGAGCTGTTTGATTTAATTTGTTTGAGAGGACATGGCAATCAGGTTGGCTGTGCTCTGAAAGCAATGCGTGATAAAACTGTGCGGATAGAATAAGAAATCCTCTTCCACTACCATCTCCCCAGCCCCGTCAATGTGCTGGAGGTGCATGCGTGTGAAAATTAGATAAGGACCAGATGGGGGTTCGCTGTGGTAATTCGCATTGGATCACGGGAAATGTTCTTCTGTACATGAATCGACGGATCAGTGTTATGTCTCCCGCAATTCAATGCAGCCAGCTGGTAAGTGTGCCTGCGTCAAAGGGTTAGGACGTAATTTCCCGTGATTCAATGCAGCTGGGTAAGTGGGAGAGTATTGGTGGATAGGGGAACAGTGTTATGAGTAAGGAGGTGATAAATACGACTAGTACAAAGAAAGCTAAGTCGTCTTGATAGGAAACTGAATGGGACTTGGGTCTTGAATATGACTTGGGCGATTAGCCGATTTATAAAGATATAAGACTGTATGCGGGTTTTACTGTACTCATCTATTTCACTCCTAAGGAAGACAGATAACTTGGTTATGAAAGGTTTCAAAATCCACAGGAATCTTGTCTGTTTACTAATTTGGCAAGCCGTGTGCCCTACATCATGCGGTCCTCTTATGAAACAAAGTATGTACAAGTTGCAATGATGGAAAACATCGTTTGCAAAGTACACATTGCAATATTGAGCCTGGCACAACTGTTATTCATCCTGACACTCATTAATTTTGCTATTTGTTTGCTTACTCCTGTTTTTTTCTTCCAGATGGCTGACTTGCAGCTCCATAAACTGGATGAGTTGGACTGTCTGATTCAAGGTCTGCTTTACATTGATTCAGTTGGCTTCAATGGACAATCTGAATGCTACTATTTTGAAAATCCCACTGATTCTGATCAGTGCCAGAAAAAGCCATACTGCTTGGATAATCCTTTTCCAATGTTGCTTGTTAACATAGGCTCAGGGGTCAGTATCTTGGCTGTTTATTCGAAGGACAATTACAAGAGGGTTACTGGAACCAGGTGAGTGCATAATCTTCATTGGCGCTGTATACTTTTAACTTTATGTTAATTAATTAGAACCTTTGAATAGCCAGGAAGGGAAATGACCATTGTACTCCATCTGGTAAATGTCATTTTTTTTTCAATCTCACTACTACCTCAATAAATGTATTAGCCAAATACCTAACTTCCCTCATTCTTTCCAAGCTCCATTGGGTCTTCAGGTGTTCAATTTTAGATCTTATTCTTGTCTTCACATTCTAGTCCCTACCCTAAACCATCTTTTCCAGCCTGAACCCTCCACTTTTCTTTGTGGTCTGTTTTTCTTTCCCTGCTTGCTTTGATCCACTATCGGTGTCCGAGCTTTCAGCTACCTATAAATAGTTATAGAAAATAGATCAGCCATATTTAACTTGAAACACAAATTCTACATTTTAAGAGATAGTTCACAGTAATTTGAACAACAACTAAAGCCAATGTAATAAACAATTGATGTGTTCAGAAGGCAATCCTTAAAGATTTGTATTCATGTGTGTATTTACAATGAATGTTTTCCTCCTCAGTCTTGGTGGGGGAACCTTCCTGGGCTTGTGTTGTTTGCTTACTGGATGTGAAACCTTTGAAGAAGCTCTTGAGATGGCAGCAAAAGGAGATAGCACTAATGTAGATAAACTAGTTAAAGATATCTATGGTGGAGACTATGAAAGATTTGGTCTTCTGGGATGTGCAGTAGCATCCAGGTAAGTTCATCAACAACAACGAATTGTATTTATATCATGCCCTTCACATTGGATAACATATTGGAGCACTTCACAAGGACAAGGTCAGACCCTTAGCAAGGGAGAACAGAAAGTTGAGCGTGGTTGAAGAGGTAGAATTTAAGATGAGACATAAAGGCCGAGTGTGGTAGAGGGAGGGAGTTGTGGAGTTTAGGAACATTGTAAACTGAAGGCTTGACCAATAATGGTGGCACAGAGGGACAGGGGATGCGTAGCAGGCCTCAGCTAGCCGGGAGGAGAGGGTGAGCAGAGAAATGAACTGTAGCGGAAGATCAGAGAGATGGGGATGTGCTATGGCATGAAGGGATTTAAAGGTGACGGTGAGGTCAATAGCATCGATCCATTGGTAGGTTCAGCTTTGTGAGCAAAAATCTATTCTGAACTAGATGAAGCATATTAGTGTATTAGACTAATGTACAGCCCTGTATCTATACATTCTCCCTACCTATTTGTATGAAAATGTATGTAATAAATATCTGCCCAAGGGGGATAATGATATAGGTATCAGCACATTTAGTGCATGTCGATAGCCGCCTAAATATGCTTGTAATGGATTTTCCCACTCGCTTGAGATGCCCATCGTAAAACTGTAATAAAATGATCTATAATGCATAGTATCACCCCATTCCACTCCCCCTAAAATGTTGTTACAGTGTTCACTCTTTGTTTAATACACACAAATGCAAAGGTTATAAAATCCTTTATATTTAAGTGAAGGTTTGATATCTGTTTGATATTACCCAGAATACCATAAATTCAAGTTCTCACATAACTGATTGTAGTGCAATTGTATGCACCTAAGACATTGAGTTTCTTTGCTTTCTTGTGTGTGTTGTCCCACACTGACTAAAATGTGAAGCACGTGGGTCATTCCTCATAATAGTTATCCTGGGATTGTGTTTCCAAGCAGGTAGGCTTTCTGGTAATCCTGCCAGTGGCTTTAGATACTTTTAGCAATGCTTGCATCCACATGCAATTGTATTTTTTTTAAATGGAAAAGGCAGTAACATGCATTATTTGGAGAAAGGAAAAATATAGGGACACTCATTTGTTAATCTGCCGTAAAGACACACTAGCATAAATCATAACTAGTACTGATTTAAACATGTACATTGATTTAAACACTAGATTTTGGAACCAATCTAACCTCTGAATTACAGTATAATCATGATGTAACTGCAGGAGAAATACTATGCTTTTTAAAATAAATTAAATATATGGACCTATTATTAACTTGGAGCAAAAAATACACTGAGATGTGGTATTCAAATGGTTTTTGTGTGGAGGTTTTTTTTACAATGCATTCCCTATTCTGGGCAGTTTGGGAGCACATATTTCAAAAACTTTCTCAAGAAGCTTCATTCTTTTCCAACCAATCAAGTGGGTTGAAAATGACAACAGCTGAAGATCATGTATTATTTGAAATTATCTTGGACTTTGCCATATACAAATGGTTTATTAGTTCAAGTCTTTTGTTGCAACTTCTTTGGGACCTGGTCTTTCTAATCATATACATTTTGTGTGCTTTAATTTTCTGCAGCTTTGGTCATATGATGAGCAAAGAGAAGCGTGATTCCATTAGTAAGGAAGATCTGGCGAAGGCAACTCTGGTTACAATCACAAATAACATTGGATCCATAGCTCGAATGTGTGCACTAAATGAGGTGAGTGTTATTTAATGGCTAGATTATTTGCATTAACGGGTGGGTTCAGTCATTAGGTAGCAGGAATGTGTGTACAGATGTTTTTGTGTAGGCTCGACATCAACGTTTTGTATCGGTGAGCTTTAAAACTACAATAGTGTTACAACAAGTATTTACAAGAATCGTGCGTTCACCATCATAATAACTTAGTTTAAAAATGTTGCTTTGATGTATTGACATGATTTGACTTGAATTTTGTAGACATTCTGTGTAGCAAAGATCAATCTTAAGACGTTCTCTGTGATTTGGGCTTCTTTACAGTGTTGCCTTGTAGCTTGGAGATCAAGCAGCATTGTACAGGGCTATCAAAGCGCAGCGACTAGCAACTCGGACTCAGTCCTGCACCTTTTCCTTGAGCTTGTGTGACACAATTTTATTATAAGTGCTCTGTTATATTTTGATAATTTAATACTTGAAAGCTTATAGAAAAATGGCTTTCAAATATTCCAGAGAATTAAAAAGAGCCATCCCTAGTAGAGAGTGATGGCTTCTACAAAATATTAAGCAGGTGTACAAATTAAATACAATATAAAATATTGGTGTGGGGGCAGGAGACTACTTGGGTCATAAGGAATTACGTGGCTCCATCTGTAATATTTTTAAAGAAACTTTGCAAAAAGAAATGTATAGCGTGCAGAGAGAATTGTACAGAAATAACTGGATTGTTCCCTTGACTTTGACTTCTCTCCTGAAAGGGCTGCCTCACGTTGGGGTAAGGTTGCGCAGTGAAGAGCCCCCTTCCTCCTGCCCTTCTCTCCCCAACCCCCCAACCACACCATCCGCAACATCTCATTCAATGGCCACTCTTCATGTGTGCATGTTGGTAAGATATTAAACTGAGAGGGGGGCATCATAGCCATGTCCAATCCTTTCTTCTCCCAATTGTCCATTTGTGTAGTGAGTTGTTAAACCTAGGTCTTGACTGTTTTGTAATTCACATGGACTTTAAGAGATTTGCTGCTGATGATTATTTTTCTCCTCCCCCCTAATTTTCTCAATTTTGGTTTTACTACAGAATATTACCAGGGTGGTGTTTGTTGGGAACTTTTTGAGAATCAATATGGTCTCCATGAAACTGTTATCTTATGCTATGGATTATTGGTCCAATGGGCAACTGAAAGCTTTGTTTTTGGAACACGAAGTGAGTATCAGCATCAAACTTGTGTTTTTATCAGAACTGAAACTTACACAAAAATCAAAACTCTTTAGTCTATGGTTTTACTTTCAGTAAATCTAGCAGCGGCACTTTACACATCACTAAGAAAGCTAATGCATTTACTCTGCTACAATTTTTTTTAGAATTTAGCCAAGCAGCTTAGAAACAGGAAACTCAGTGTTGCTGAATGATTGAATTTCTCATTCAAAATTTAAAGATCTCCCAGCAGGGCTCTGTTTGCATTACATTGATACCATTGTCATTCTGGTAACAAACTTTCTCTGTTTAGATCTTTCTTCTTTCTTCCCCCCCTCTCCCTACCCCCTCCAGAATAGTGAACGTCAAATAGATTTCCAGACAAAACAATTGATATTGTGTTGATTAACATTTTTATAGGGGTTGTTGGTGAATATCTGATTGGAACAGAGCTGAGCTTTATAAAAATAAGTAAATAGAGATGATCAGATGCTGTATGTAGTATCATGATTTCTCAACTGCTTAGGCAGTGGGAATACCGTGCCAGAAATGTGGAGTGCAAGGTTTTATGTAGCAATTAGAAAACTGAATGTTTCTTCAGGAGATTCAATGGGTTAGATAGTCGGTGGATTTTACATGGTCTGAAGAACAAATTAACTTGTTGCAGATTTTTTTTTCGATTCCTTATCACATTCAACTAGCCTGTACAGCTTTGTAAGAGAAACAAAAGATTATTGGGTAAATACACAATTATATGCAGTACTGTACTGTCCAAGAGCTTTAGATGTAATCAAAATGCTATAGAGCGACAGTTATGGGAGGCCATTCTGAAAGCTGTATTTAGCTCAGAGATTCAGTAAATGGTATGGCAATAGAAATGCTTGATATTGTAAATTGTCTCTATTATATACAATGGGGTACTATATTGGGGAACCCGAATTGATCCAGGATTCTCAGCACTAAGGGCGCCGTGTGTGTGCGTGTGCGAGAAACTTTGGTAATCTAGTAATGACTATTACAATTCATGGAAGAAGTGGAGAACATAACATTCTTAGATTGTTGCTGAGAGATGTCCATTTTGTCAATACTGAAATTTTAGAAACCCCCCAAAATTTAATCAAGCAGAATTGCTTTTAGAACACGAGAATTATTTCACCTAATTTGGAATAAAATCTGATTTGTGTTCCGACCATCTGAGGTTCTACAAGTACGTGCTGAGGTAAAGGCACTTAGGGGTATGTTGCAGCAATTAGAAATTTAGGATTCGTATATTCTTTGTGCATTTTATGCAAAGGGCAAATGTGCATGTAGATTTGTTCACACTTTTATTGCGTTTCCATTTAATGCGCGCACTGATTTGGGCATTTCATTATTATATAAATCACACCGCCATGTGGCAGGATGTAGGTTTGCAGGTATTGTATTCTTACCCAAAACTAATAAAGACCTTGTGAATAACCCAACCTACAAAGGTAGGTCTTTAATTGTATGATAGTTATCCACAAAAAACTTTTTTTTTAAAAAAGAAAGACATTTGTTATACGCTCTAATTAGAATTAGTTTAATTCTGTTATAAATGTGATTCAATATAACACTGGATAATTTATCATATCATATAATTTATCATATCATATAATTTTAGTCTACCGGTTGTAGACTCTGACATTTTTCTTGCTTAAAATTGAAAATCCTGACATCGAGCCATCTAAAGCTCTCGGCAAATTTTAAATTGTGCTGTCAAGCTTTAAAATGCAATCTACCACTGATAACTTTCAGCATGGTGACATATTTGAAGGGCAGAAACACAGTATGTGCCAATGGGGCCACCTGGCTTTCTCCGATCATGTACAATAATGTTACCACTGATCGCACTTCATAATAGCATTTGTTGGAGGTTTTTTGGAGCCCAACTATTGCGCTATAATGGAACTCCATTGTGTACTGCTATAATGTGTATGTCCAGCATATTTTCTTTTGAGCAAATAAAGTCCAATGGTGCCATTCCTAGGAAAACCCACGAAAATCAAAACAAAACTGTTCTTGGTGTGTCCTTATAGGGTTACTTTGGAGCCGTTGGGGCATTTCTGGAGTTATTGAAGATGACAGATGCTCACTGAAATGTACAAAAGGGACCACACCATCTACAAGGATAATTTGTATTTTAAAGCTGCTGACTAAACTTTATTCTACTACTGGAAAGGAGCCATTTAATAAAACTTAACTTTTCTTAATTTTCATATTAAAATAGTTTGTTTTCAGTAATAAGCTACTATTGTTCTGGGTATAGGCTCTTTTCTAAAGGGAAAGTAAAAATCCTATTAATGTGTATAATGTGTATATATTTTAAACATTGTGCGAGATAGCCAAAACTCACTGGTTTTATGTATTGATTTTTGGAAAAGTAATTTCTGTATAAATATGGACCGATCGGAGTTTTCTTCTGGGTTGTACTGCCTTGTGAATTATGTTAATGATTTAAGTATTTATGAACAATTTGGGAGATTGTGTGTGTTTATTTGTGGTATTTCATGACCTGCTCCTGGTTTCAAATGTAACAGTTTCATTTGAAACGTGAATCTATTCCTGTAGTTCATTGCTTTTGCAGGGATTCTGGCATGTAGTACATTTTTGTAAGGATGACCTTTCTTTGAACACATAAAAATAGACTGTGGGCATTTGACAAACATACCAACCAAAAGACCAACTTAAAAAATCTATCTTTCTTGATGTGAGTTTATAGATCAAAGAATTTATCAGGTCACCGCAAAATAGTCTTTGTGAAAGCAATATTTTGTCACAGATTTGAAGATACGGTGAAATAATGTGATGCTCCTCTGAATATGTTCTTGCTTTCTTTAAAAATAACTTAATAAAATTTACTGTATGATTGAACGGGCATCAATCTGCACCACATTAGTTAATGTTACTTCTCTGTAACTGATGTTTCTAATCTTTATTTAAAAGTAATAATTCCGATAATTGCAATGTGCTTTTTGAGACTGGTTCTCAATAGTTAGTAATTGCTACTCTCAGTTGTCTAATTTATAAAGGATACTTTGATGAGATTAACTTAATCATGTTAAGTAAGAAAACCCAATAACTTGCCAATGCTGGAGGCATGTGTAGGTTAAAATTCTTTTTTTGTGGAATAAATTGACATTTCATCAGTAGCCACACATCTACCACGTGGAGTTAAATTGTACTTTGGAAATTTGCAAAAACATGATATCACATATGTAGCCTTTTTCTGGGGTTACAGTTTCCACAATGGCAACAGATTGAGAGGCTTTTGCTTGTGTAATGTTATTGCACTATATCTTAGTTTAGATGTTCTATGATTGGTTGTGTAACAGGTTTTTAATCCTACTGCCTGTATTTCTCTGCATTTTATGTAAATTCATCTTTCGCTATAATTCTGTCCCAAGCTTTGCATGTTATATCTAGCCATTTTACTGCTTTCTTTTAATCCTGTTTGTATTACATGTTTTATGTGTAAGAAATAGGATTGCTGAATAAGAGCAGTATCTGCTCTGTCATTTATTGTGTAGGACTAGTGGCTACACCATCAGCATTAAACCTTTTTAAATTTGAAAGAGAAGCTGCAACATGTAGAAATAGCTGCTGACCGAATTGAGGATATTGCTATAAATTGTTGGGAAATGTATATTATTGGTACTTAGTCCATTTAAGCTGTTTTAGAAGTCATTTTGCTGAAAATATGTGGGACTGTACAATTGCATTCTAATCCAATACTGGAATGTGATGAAATCAACATTTTAAAATAAATGTTTCCAATTTCCATTTTGTAGTTGTACTTTTTTTAAAACTTCGGGTACATGCTGTTTGTACTTTTGAAATTCTTCTGGATCGCTCCAGCATCAGCACAAGGTATCAACATCCTGCGCTTTTTGGATCACCCTACCACAGACATATCCACAGAGCATATCTCTGTAATTCCTAACTTGCCCTGTTATTAGTGGGGAAGGACATGGAAACAATCTAGTATTGCACTACTACTTCCGGGCTCTTCCCACCTGCCCGCCCAAAATAAAAATGACTGATCCTGTTGTTTGTTTGCTTACTACTGTTAAATTGAAGCTTCAAGTTACAATGTTTTTTTAAAACATGAGGGAATTGAACTTCACCTACACATTTTTGTGTGGATTTATTTTAAAAGTTAAGTTCAATAAATGTACAATGGATTGTTCCTCTTTCCCTAAAACAACTCTTATTGCCTGTGTTTAGTCCTGGTGCATTTTCCTGCATTTTGTTTAGATATCCGCGGACTTCTATCCAATAATAATAATCATTACATTTGAGAAAATACCTTTCACGTCAGGGGGACATCTCAAAGAGCTTTGCAGGATTTCCTGTAAAGTGCCGTCCCTTATTTTGCAGGCAAGTGCAGCAACCAAGATGAGCACAGCAATGTTCTACAATCAGCCACACAGCGAATGATAACAATAACAAATTGCATCTATATAGTACCCTTTATCTGGGAGGAGGTCCCAAGGTGCTGGACAATCAGGGATTTGGACCCGAGCAGGGGATTTGGGATCAGGAGGGGTGGAGGGTGGGGATAGGAAGATGACTGAAGGTGCAGTCGAAGAGGCGAGTCATGAGATGTGCTTTGAAGGATTGACCAATTTTAGCTGGGGAATTGTTGACCAGGCCACAAGGAAAAATTATTTTCTACCTTCAAATATTGTCATGGAATCTTTAACTTGTGACTGAACGGGAGCTTGCTTGGTTTAACATTTCATCTGAAGGATGGTACTCACCTCTGACAATGCAGTGATTCCCCAACATTGAATTCACAATCTAGGCTGATACTCCAATACAAAGTCTTGACGAAGGGCTTGAACCCACAACCTTTGACTAAGGTGAGAGTTGACTGCCTGAGCCAATTTGAGGCTTGAATAAGGCTGCATCAAATTCAGATTTCTATATTCTTTTCAATGTGCTGTATTTTTCTTCCAAAGTATAACTATTTGTATTTGTTTTGTTGCTTTGTAGCATTGTAGTTAGGATCAGATTGAGCATTGCTTAAAGGAGCCGATATGAATTTGAATTGAGCACTTCTAATGGGTCATTTCTGGTAGATTATGGAGCTAGTTTATCAAAGTTTTGTAAAGCAAGAGTGTTTTCCAATTTTGTGCATCAACCTTTTGTTGGGATTGGAGCATAAATCATGGCAAAAAGAATTGTGCGGCGTTAACAATTTGCTGATGGACAAATAGTGCAAGAATCTTTTTTAAAAAATCTTTTAATGCGTCTAATGTTAATACTTCATTTTGTTAGTGTTTGCCTTTCAGCAAGTCTGTTTAGCCACATACTTGTATAGTATTCAATTAACCCAAATCCTAACCATTCCTTTTAAATGTGGCTAAGGGGCGCTTTAATCTATTTACTCAATTTTTTTTAAAAGGTTTTATGCCCACTTTGAGATGTTAATTTTGTGGAATAGAATCTACAAAGAAAATTCTTTTGAATGAACTAACTGCAGGTCTCTTTTTGTAGGACAAACAATATGGCTGACTCTTCCTAAATCATTCTTTGCCCACAAAATACACAGTCATTCCACTTTTTAGTAAATCCTGTGAAGTGCTTTGGGATGTCTCGGCAACATCATAAGGTACTATATCAAATGCAGGGATTATTCTTATTCCATTTTTGTCTCCAATGATGTACAGAAACCATGATCCCAAATTTACTGACCTCCTGGGAACATTTCCTTTATAATAACCTACTCAATGGTTAAAGTGGTATTTGTTTTAAAAGGGGGTATGCAAGACTGTGTATAATCTTGCACTCTAAGACTAGTCATTGACCATGTCCCTATAACATTTAGTACAGCATTGCCAATTCATATGATTTTGGCATTTGTTTGTTGCAATTTTGTTTTAATTCTATTCATAAGTACTAAGTTATATCTACATAAAAAATCAGAGTTGTTTTCATAAAAACAGTATGCATGTACCGAGCATATCTATTAAAGTGCTTGTCAAATGGAGAGCTACCAGTTCTTTGGATATCTTTAAATTATTTAATCAAAATTAATTGATTATTCCATTTAGCTCCTCTCTAACCTCAGTAATGTTATCAGCAGTTCATAGACAGAGCTCTATAGACATTTATGTATACAACCACAGAGCACAGCTTTCCTCACGAAGCATCAGTAGCAGGGCATATAACCACAGCTGCTTACTTCTAATGCTTTTGAAAATTCCTCTAAGCTATGCTGAAATCTACAACAAAATGTACCTGAAGAGTGAACAAGATGCCATGATTACCAAGATTCAGGGACTCAAGGTGCCCATTTCCTTCCCTGGCTCCCATCTGAAAAGTGCATAAAGCAAATAGGGATAACGACACATTAATCCTGAAATCACAGGTGAGTGAGCAACAGTACACCAAGTACTAGAGTAAGCAAAAACAATGCTGAAATCTACAACAAATTGGATCTAAAGAGTGAACAGTTGCCAAGATTGACAGACTCCAGTGCCCAGCTTTTTTCGTGGCTCCCATCTGAAGAGTGCATAAAGCTTAGTGCCAAAGACTAGGTGTTAGATTAAATATTATTCAGTCAGTCAACAAAAATATGGAAAATCTCAAGTGGAATTAGGACATAAAAACTATTTCATTGTTCTACAGCCTCACAATCTTCATTTATAATCACCAGACAGATTTTATCATGTTAATAATAATAATATTTCTTGCATTTGGTATAGTGCCTTATCACACCTGAAGGACATCTCGAAATGCTTCACAGGATTTACTGTGAAAGAGTGACTATGTATTTTGTGGGTGTAATGCCGGCAGACAATTGCGCACAGAAATGTCCCACAAACAGCCGTGAAACAAATGGCCAATTTGACTTGGGACATTGTTGGCCAGAACCCGGGAGATACTCTTTTCGAATAGTGCCATAAAACTAGCAGAGACACAGTGGGTTCTGCTTATTAGGTTTCAGGTGTTAGAGGAAGCTTCATCCGGGTAACCTAGGCTTCCTGACTGCAACTTTTGCATGCAGATTTCCACAATAATTTTTTATCTTTCAGTAGAGTAAGCCATAGCCAGAATAAATCAACTTTTAGTGTATCCCAGGAATTTTGTTTAGCAGGTTTTGTTTGAAAATATGTTCTGGATAACTAATATTGTCGTCTAGGGGAGTTGGATTAAGAGGAGACAGGCTGTGACGCAAGGGAGGTAATTTCCTGGAAAATGTTCAAGACTGAGGTAGATAGATTTTTATTAAGTAAGGATATCAAGGGATATGGGACAAAGGCAGGTATTTGGGGTTGAGATACAGATCAGCCATGATCTAATAGAGTGATGGAACAACCTCGAGGGACTGAATGGCCCACTCCTGTTCCTATGGAAGCAAGGTGCCTAGGAACAAAGAAAGACCATTCATCGTGAGAGGTTTGCTCTAAGAACTGTAATTGGTGAAAGAATCGGTATTCAACTCCAACCAACGAATGCAGCTATACCTATGAGGAGTAATTGGACACTAACCTGTTGTCATTTTTGTCGAAGTAATTCCTGTCTATTAATTTCAACAGCTGTCTGTTTCATAAACTGAACTTCTGAGACTTTTAACAAAAGCAAAGTACTGCAGATGCTGGAAATCTGGACACAGAAGTCGCTGGGAACACGCAGCAGGTTAGGCAGCATCCATTGAGAGAGGAAAATGTGCCTTTTACCCCGTCCTAAACTATGCTGGGCTAAACTGTTGGGATCAAAGAGTGATCCACGATTCCTAAATCTACATCAATGTTCCGCTTTACTGGAGAGAGAGAATAAAAGTTGTTTTACGGTCCAACTTAATTTTGTGTAACTATTGTTCTTGGCTTGGAACTGGATGTGATTCAGTTGTTATCATAAACAATGGATTCTGAAAACCGAATTTTGTAACTGAACCACGTTGTAAATGAAAAAATACTACCATTACTGTAATGTGTTGGCCAAACAATAAATGAAGAACAATTAGGGTGAGAAAGGGGCATTCGGTACATTAATGCTTCCATATTGATATCTGATGATAATCAGAAAAAAGAATCAATAGTTTCCTCTGTATCTTTGCTTGTCAGATTATCCCCAAAATTAGGGATTCTGCCAACAATACCAACATAAAAATCAGAGTTCCTTTAAACAACAACTTGCATTTATATAGTGCTCCTCACGCAGGGTGGCGTCCCAGAGCACTTGACAATGGTGGAGCACGATGCTGAGCCAGGGGGAGGGGAAGTGACCATAGACACGGTCAAATAAGATGGTCTTCATGTGGGACCTGAAAATGGGGTAGGAAGTTTTGATGTCATTATAAATGTTGATTTGATTTTATACTTAAAAGCTGCCTGCTACTTATTGGTTTGAATCAGTAATGTGCTGACTATTTATTCTCTCACTATCTTCTGCACTGTGACCTTTGATTCAACACAGATACTGTTTTAACAGCACATAGATGTAGATGCAGAGCAGATTGTGAATGTTCAGGTTTAATTGAGTTTAATAAGTTTCAAATCTACCAGGCCAATTCTCATAAACATGTTCAGGCCTTTACATTTTTACAAAATGGTTTAACATTTTCTCGCTTCAGAAATATTTAGGGTCCAAGTTTGGATTTTACAAATCCCTGCAGCATAATCCACAAACCCCTGCAGTATATCCACAAAACCTCAGCCTTGTCAAACTGCTAAATGGAAAGTTAATAAAATATTAATCTCATGCTCTGGGATTAATGCACCAACTGGTGTACCAAGAAGATTAAAGGTAATGTGTATTTTATTTGGCTGATATTTCAATCAAAGCCTTGACAATTCCAATGGACAATTTATTGGAGCGTATGGCAGTGGCTTTGCAATGCATTTTTAAATTAGGCCAGTTCTTGCATTCTGGCCATTTGTTCGAACAATCTCCAAATTCTCATAAATCCAGAAATATTTTTTTAAAATCTGGGAAAAGGTGATTTTTAAAAAAATATTTGCTGCACCACATAAATTCTGTGTGTTCATTTATAGCATGTTTACCTAGTTACAAATAATTAAGATCAACACTTTATTGATGAATAACATTGCTGGTCTGTTTCCTGATTCCATACTGTACAGTATATTCATATTATACACTTTATTTTGTAATTATGTGGCAATTCGCAGATTTGCTTAATTTTGCAGTGGAAGTTCATAACCAAAATCCATTTTTTTTCAGATACTGATTGACCTGTTTTAAAGTCCAGCAGTGATTTCACCTGGAACATCTTCTGAGTCTGTCCTTCTCACTGGATGGTTTACACGTCTTATTTTCTTACCCAAGTGAGTTATGTTCTACTTAACATGAACATGTGCCCAGATTTGTTGCATTTATTCTAAATTATCCTAATTTGAATGTCCAAATCCACCTTATACTTCAGCCTGGTAGCACTCACACCTCTAAGTTATGAGGTTGTTGGTTCAAGTTACGCACATTGTAACTTTGAAATCAAATCAAGGTTGGTGCTTAAGTGTGCTGCATTATCAAACGATACATTAAACCAAATCCTGCATGCCTGTTCAAATGGGCGTTAAAGATCCCATGGCATTATTCGAAAAGGGGAGTTTCTCTTGGTGTCCTGGCCAACAATCCTCCGAATACAATTGATCATTCACTTTATAGCTGTTTGTGGAACATTGTTGTGTGCAAATTGGCTGCTGTGTTTACTTACAAAATACAATCAATACACTTTGTTGAATATCCTGGGAGCAGTTTAAGACATGCTTTTGAAATGAAATTTTCTTTCTTAACTGCCTAGTTTATATGGTCTCTAGCAAGTGACATTTTGTTTATTGGAGCTTTGTGTGGGTGAGTTTACAAGTTTATTTCTGCTGTTATTTCCATGGATCATTCTGTTAACTCCTTTCTTTTGCATGCAGTTCTCTAGCTGTACATGTGTGGGTGCCAAGTGGTCAGAGGTTCCGGCTTGGCTGTGATTGTTTCTGCAGTCAGATCATGCACCAACAATTACTGTTTAGGGTCACAGCTGAAGAATGGCACATGGATAAGTTTCAAAAACATGAAAGTATATTGTAGCATGAGCCAACCTTCAACAAGTGAAACAAAGGAAAACACATGAATAAAAAGTATATATTATGTGGTGAAGTTTCATCTGTTGGTTGTTAGTTTTTTTTTCTCTTGGCTTGGAATATCTATTTCACCCCAGATAATGCATTACAGCTGTAACACAATTCCATTCATATTTTATGCATACTTGTGTTATTGTCCCCATATTTTTGTGATATCCGTTTTTTCTGACAGCCATTCTGGCCAATTTAAAATTGTAATTTTTACTCTTACTTTCTTTTGAAATGTTCAAGGCTTATAAGTGACTTAATATTAACTAACGTTTTTCAAGACTGGAAAATAGGATGGTTGAATATATATGAACAATAACAACAAAATTACATTTGTATAGCGCCTTTCACGTCGGGAGGACGTCCCTAGGTGCTGGACAGTTGATGTTTTGCACCCGAACTGGGGTCAGGATCGGTGAAGAGTGGAGGGCAGGGGGGAAGGAGATTAACTGAAGTCACGGTTGAAGAGGAGTGTCTTGAAGGAGGGAAGGGATGGGGCTAGGCGGATGGACTGCGGGATGGAGTTCTGGAGGGTGGGGCAGAGAGTCTGAAGGCCCACCCGTCAATGGTGGGGCGGGCTAGGGGGGGATGTGAAGCAGGCTGGAGCCTGCTGAGCAGAGGGAGCAGGCAGATTGGTAGGGAGTTAGCAGGTCGCAAAGGTGGGAGCAAGGCCATGAAGTGCTTTGAAAGTGAGGACCAGGATCTTGAACTGTATCCTCTGTGTGATGGGAAGCCAATGGAGTTGGGCGAGGAGGGGGGTGATAGGATTGCAGAGCCTGGTGTGGGAGAGGACATGTGCTGCAAAGTTCTGGATGATCTACAAATTATGGAGGGAGAAGTTGGGGAAGCCAACAGCAGGGAGTTTGCGTGGTCGAGCCTGGATGTTATGAATGCGTGTATGAGAGTCTCGGTGGTTTTCGGTGTAAGACAGTGGCAGAGCCAGGCGATGTTGCGGAGGTGGGGGAAGGCAAGGCAGGTCATGGCATGGATGTGGGTCGAACAAGTGACAGTTGAGGGGCAAACAAGACGCCAAGGTTCTGGACTGGCTCAGTGAGGTGGAGTGTGCATCCTTGGATGGTAATGCTGTCAGTGCCTGAGGTGTGGAGCCGCTGAGGGGAGCCAATCAGGAATATAAAGAATACTGTTCTGAATATATGCATAAATAAATTGAATATGTTTCAAGGATATTTACAGCTTTCAAGCTGAAAATGCATTTCAGGTTCGAAAAGGATAAAATGGTTAATAATATGATATCTAGAAGAGTTTCCTTACACATTGCAAAGTACAGTATTCAACCAAGACACACAAAGCTTATTGAAAGTGATTACATATTAACAAAGTTTTTTTTAAAAAGAGTTTTGATCCCCAAAAAATCCATTCCTGTATTTAAAGTTTATTTAACATTATTTTATTTTGGTTCATTTCCAAACTGCAATGCTAAATTTATACCTAAACAAAAAAAAGCTCAGAAGAGGCTACATGACAGTGAATTAACATGTAAAGATTGATAAATCCTATAAAAATATAACTTGGAAGCACACCTTAAGTTTTAAGCACTCTGAGACACTGCTTGGAGGACATTATATAAGTGCAAGTTGTTGCTAAGTTGGCTACAGATATTTTACTTTTTAAAGTGACTGAATTCTTTGGTGTGACCTAAAACTACCTGCACTAAATTAAAATGTTCCTTGGGTTTAATGTTTTATTTATTTTAACAGATATGCAGTTGAGCTCATGCAAGTTCAAACCACCAGCATGTTTCACACCTCCTAATTTTATGTGGGTCAAGTTCATTTAATTAACTGCACATTGTATTTCTTGTCTCATTTCTTCCACCTCCTACAGGTTTAATTGCTAAAAAGCATATCTTAATTTATTTGAGAAAAATATATCCGTCTCTGGATTGAATATTTGAACAACTGATTTTTTTTACAATCCTGCATAGTAGTGGACTTCAGAAAACATCCTTCTTATTCTTTTGATTGGCAGTGAACCTTACAGCCCTGTTTTATCGATCCCAACCATTGCATGTATTGATGTAGCCTTGTTAAACTACAACTGAATCCGTGAGTGATTAATTCACTAGTAACCAATCACTGAAACAAAATCTCATCTACACTATCGGGACTGAGGAAATACAGTATATGGCTGCTCACGATGTGATCTCCTCTACATTGGGGAGACCAAACGCAGAATGGGTGACCGATTTGCCGAATACCTCCATTCTGTCTGCAAGCACAACCCTGAGCTTCCGGTTTCTTCCGCTTCAACACTCCCTCCCACTCGCACTCTGACCTCTCCATCTATGGTCTCCTACACTGTTCCGATGAACCACAGCGCAAGCTCGAGGAACAGCACCTCATCTATCTGCTAGGGTACCTTACAGCCCTCTGGCCTCAATATTGATTTCAGTAATTTCAGACCATAGCAGCCCACCTCTCCAACCCCACTTCTGTGACCCTTACCATATCATCTGGGTCTCAAACACAGCTTTTCTCCCTCTGGTCTGTCTGTTTTGTTGCAATCCCCCCACTTTGTTTTGCATCATTATCACCTCTTTAACCCATCACCCCCTGTCCTCTACCCCATTTTCTCCTTTGTTTCCTTGCCCTGCCTGCTCATCTCTATTAGTCCTTAAAAGCCTCTCTCTCCCAACATGTCCCAGTTCTGACAAAGGGTGGTGGACCCCAAACGTTGAGTCACTTTCTTTTCTGGATAGATGGTGCCTGATCTTCTGAGTGTCCCAGCAGCTTCTGTTTTTGTTTCAGATTTCCAGCATCTGCAGTATTTGGGGTTTTGTACAGTACATGGCTGTTGTGCAGAGAGCTGCTGGATTAAAAAAAAGTGACATCACCTATATGGTACCTGGATGGTGCTTTCATCATTTGTAACGTGCAGTAAAGTTAAAGGAAATGTGGGGAATCAGAGGAATATCATGTTTGCTTTTCTGATAAATGATCATAAGTGGTAAATAATGGTCAGAACATCGGTATCCTCCTGTCTTTATCACCATTGAAGAGACAGTCACTGTCTTGCATTGGGAGAGTGTATCAATTCAACAATCATGATGTGGACTCTTGAGTTTCAAGATGATTCAAGTTTTTGGTACAAGTTGTATCGTGGCATCACACCACCTTTGTGTTGCCAATGGGACGACCTTTTTACTATTTCAGAGCAATTCAAATCTGCGTGAGCATTTTCAGAGAAAACGATGGAGAAAAACAAGTACACACAGGTAATAATATTTTCCGGCAATTTTTATCAACTGTGTTGATAGTCAACTATCCCATTAACTGGAAAAATCGATAAATAGAACAATTTTACTGGTGCAGGAGATGTGTACAGAAATTCTATCAGAGAGGATCCAGTTACCACACTCGTTGCAAGATTGCTTGACAACCGAGTGTCTTCAGATCTTTCCTGATATTAAAAATTAATTGCTCTATTTTCTGGTAGGTTTATTGAGAGCTGGTAGTGGGGTAGCTGCGTGTGTTTATTTCAGAGAAGGAGATTGCACTCTATTCCCAGGAACACTGTTTTGCATAGCACGGTTTCCTTGTAATTGGTGAGCAAGCTTTCTCGGTGTTCACGGTGATTATACAGAGCCTGTTTCACATGTAATCTGAAGCCTCTGTTGCTATTTTGCCGGGGGGCATCTCCAATGCTTTACACCTATTTTGCTGCACACAGAACTTCCCATTAGGGTGGAAGCCAGACAGTGCAGCAGTCCTGACCTCAGGATAAGTTTCAGCCTATCCCTCCCAACACGAAGAACCTGACAATAACAAGTTCACCCTTGTGGAGTCCTGTAGCTCAGTGGTTAGAGCACTCGCTTTGCAAGCGAGAGACCTGAGTTCAATTCCAGGCAGGTCAGGGCAAAACCTTGGGCAAGTTTCCTTTCTCCACACAGAGCCTAATAATAATCCCTCCAAAACCAAAAAACAATAATAAATTGGTCATTTCCAATCCATGACTGTTTGTGGGACATTGCTGTGCGCAATTGGCTGCCGCGTTCGCCCACAAATATACAGTCAATTCACTTTACAGTGTGTTCTGTGAAGCGCTTTGGGACGTCGTCCCGACGTGAAAAGCGCTATATCAAATGCAAGGATTATTAGCATTATTTTTGTTGCTCCCTGAAGGGGAGGAGTGAACAAAATACTCACTCACCGTGAGATGGCTGAACTTCTGGGGTCAACATTGACCTTGGAAGCTTCGAACTAAACTAGCCACCAGAGCAGCTGCTGCCTCCAATAAAATATGCAGCACACAAACACTCTGAAAAACAATTCCACGAGGCCCATGAATCAAAATGCCACGACGGTACTGTTTCCTGAAACACGACCATCCACTTTTAGGCTGTTTTGAACAAGAAGGCGATCACCAGACAGTGAAATTCTTATAGATCTGACTGAGAGAGAGAGAGAGCTCAGATTTGAAGTGTGTGTGTGTGTGTGTGGGGGGGGGGTGGAGGGGGATGTACAGCAATAACATGATCTCTGTCCTCAGATCCTGTTAGTACTTTCTGTGAACTTGTCTCGCTGCTGTTCCATCAGCTGCATTAACCCACGACTCATGTAACCCTCTCCCGGAGTGAAGACTTGCAGTCAAGATTGAAAGAGGGTCAAGAGTTTCAGAGGCTCTGTCAATAACCCACTACCAACTCGTGCAAACACTCGCCTCAGCCCTGTCCTGCGTTTTATTTATTTTTACACACACACACCCACACACACACACACACACACACACATCCAGGGGAACGTGGATCTGATGCTGTGACAGCAGGACTGGGATTCTGTGATTATTCAGCAGCATTGCGCAAGATTTGGGATCTCTTACTTGTCGGAGTGGGTTATAAATGGTCGCAGATGACTGGCTGTTTGCAGTAGATATTAACGATGAACTGGTTAAAAGTTAGGTAACCATTGGGTGTAACTCCAGCCCGAGGAGCTCACTCCCCCTCTCTCTCTCTCTCTCTCTCTCCCTCCCACACAGCCGCACACACACACACAGAGACACTCGGTGCTGTTTGTCCCTCTCGGGGTAAGTGGATGTGTCCGATGTACGCGACGGAATCACGGTCCTGGGGGTTCGCGATGCGGGAATTTTGTTTTGTTTATCAATGCAACCGACTGTCCGAGGCTCGACCCCCCCCCCCCCCCCCCCTCCCCACCTCCCCCAGAACCAGCAGCTCAACGATCTCTTCCTTGGAGAAGGATCGTTTTGTTTGGATGGGGGCGCAACGGAGTGAGTGATGCGAAAAAGTTTGGGACTTTCAGTTGATTTGTGTGTAGAGGGAGAGGAGAGAGAGAGAGAGAGGGAGATGCTGCGACTGGGGGGTGGTGGTGGGGGGTGGGGGGGGGGGGGGTCGCTAACGGGGTTTCTTTGCAGGAAAATAGTTAAGAGTAACCTTACCTTGGCTTTGCCATACCAACATCTTCAACCCTTGGCTCAGGTTTTGCAGCTATTACTCGCACAAATCGGTTAGTTATTGTGGCACAATCTGCAGCGGTGGGGAAAGTGTTTGTGTCTGTGTTTCAGTCTGGGTGGGGAGGAGAGAGAGGGGGTGGGGGGGGGGAGGATTTATTTCATGCATAGTACAACAAAATATCAACGAGTGATCGGTATAAAAGTACGAGTTTGATTTTGCTGGTGCAATAGGAATGATGATTGGGCTGAAGCCGAGAGAGAGCCACTTACCTTGGACACTTATTGCAATCCTATCACAAGTGCAGCAGGCGGAGTCTTTCAATATTTCGCCCCCTTTTGGGTTTATCAGATCGAGATCTGTTCTAAAGGAGAAAGCTAGACATAGCTCCAAAATACCAGTCAGTTACACTGCTCGAGAGATTACTGAACGAAGTGTCCTGACTGCAGTTTCCCAAAAATCCAGAGAGGCTGAGGCTTTTTGTAACTGGAGAACAACAGAACAGAGAATATATCACTGCATTTTTTTTTAATAGAAATTGCTAAATGTTTCTCCCTTTAATAAGTATACTGTACTTGTTGCTTTGGTTATTTGGGTCAGGCATATGATGAAACACCAGGATTACATAAGGTGCACATTCATTCCAGGATTTATATATAATTGCCCCTAATTAATTGCTTTAACAACAACAACAAGATTGCACTTATAGAGCGCCTTTCACATCGGGAGGACGTCCCAAGGCGCTGGAGGCTTTAATTAATTGATGTTAAAAGAAATAAAATTTAAATTGCTTTAACAGCTACGGAAATAAAACCTCAGTTGTTTTTTTAATGACACCTGTCGAACAGTGCATTGACATTTGATAGATAAGTTTTCTTCTAGAAAAATTTTAAGAGTTTTAGAATTAAACCCACCTGATGGATTAATAAACTGAATATCACGCACCGTTGTTTATAAGGAAACTGTGACTCAATTTTAAAGAAGAACAGTGAGTTTTCCCAGTGTCAAGGTAGGGAGGTGCCAGAGAGTGAATGGATTTGAACATTAGTGTGAGGATCTTGAAATTGATCTGTTTGGTGATGGGGAGCCAGGGGAGCATAGCCAGAACTGGTAGGATGTGGGTACGGAGTTTGGTCCATCAGTATGTGGAAGAAAGTGGTCCTGGTTAGGGACCAGATGGCGGGGAGGAAGGACAGTTGGGGATCGAACTGGATGCCTAGGTTGCACACTTGTCCCTATTTAACTGCAGGAAGTTTACATTCATCTAGGCCTTGACGTCTGCCAGACAAGCTGATTATCGGCAGACTCGTGATTGGTACTGGAACATGCAAAGTAGATTTGTGTGTCATTTGCATACATGTGGAAGTTTACCCCATGTCTGCAGATGACATTGCCCAGAGGGAACATATAGGTAAGGAAAAGAACAGGTCCTGCAGGTGACCGTGTGGGGGCAAGAGGAGAAACCATTTGCTGAGATGAAATGGAGGCAGTTGGTTAAGTAAGACTCGAACCACGCGAATGCGATCTCACTAAGGTAGATGAGGGAGGAGAGCCGATAGAGGAGGATGGCATAGTTGACTGTGTCAAACGTGGCAGAGAGATCCAGGAGGATGAGAAGGCAGAGGGAGCCCTGGTCACAGATAGAGAGAATGTCATTTGTGACTTTGACAAGCACTGTCTCTGTGCAGTGGGCAAGACGAAAACCAGACTGCAGGGACTCAAGGAGGGAGTGGAGGGAGAGGTGTGATCGAAGTTGACCTGCAACAATGCATTCCAGGACTTTGGCAAGGAAGGGTAGGTTGGAGATGGGGCAGTAGTGTGCGAGTTTAGAGGGATAGAGGGTGGGTTTTTTGAAGTGGAGTGGGTGTGATGACAACGGTTTTCAGGGGGAATGGAACAGAGCCTGATGAGAGAGACTCGTTGACCGTGTTGGCCAGCAGGTGGGAGAGAAGGGGGAGTTGAGTGACCAGCAGCTGGTTGGGGAGGGGGTCAAGGTAGCAGGTGGTGAACTTCATCTGGGTGATTGTGGTTGACAGGGAGGAGGGAGAAATGGGGGCAAAGGAGTGTAAGGAGGGGCTAGTGTCAGGAGCCGTGACAGAGGGAGAAGGCGGTGTGGATGGTCTGAGAGGGGTGGAAGGGGACATGGTGGGGCAGGACGATGCAGCTAAGTGGATGTTTTCAATATTTGAGGCAAAGAGGTCTAGGACCTCTTCGCACTTGGCGTTTGACGTGAGGATAGAGGAGGCTTGAGGGGGTGCACGGAGGAGGTGATGGAACATCTTTGGATTGTTGTTTGCCTCCAGGATGACTTTGAAGTAAAAGTCAGTTTTGGCCTGTGAAAGGGAGAGGTGGTAGGGGCGGAGGTGCTCGAACCACAGTTGGCAGTGAATCATATCTTTAACGTCCACCTGAACAAGTAAACAAGACCTCAGTGTAATGTCTCATCTAAATTGACTGCACCTCCAATAATTAAGGGCTGCACAAACAGTGCACTGGCCTATCAGCTTAATACCTTGTATCCAAGACTGGCCCAAGGCAAGCCTTTAGGTGTCATCTTGGCCCAATTGGTAGCACTCACACCTCTGAGTTAGGAGGTTGTGCGTTCAAACCCCACCTCAGAACTTTGCGCTCGCAATCTAGGATGACCCTGCAATACACCACTGGGTTTTGCTTCATGGTCATTGCCTTCCTTTAGGTGAAATATTAAATTGGGATCCTATCTCCCTGTTCAGGTGGGCATTAAAGATTCAATGAGATAATTCAAAATAAAAAGAGAAGGGTGGTTCTCCTGGTATTCTGTCCAACAAACAAATCACTAGATAAAATCAATCATTCCTTTTGTGGCTGTTTGTGGGACAAATTGGCTGCCGTGTTTACCTACAGAATATACAGTCTGTACACTTTACAATAAATCCTGTGAAGTGCTGTAGCGAATGCAATTTGAAACTTGATGTAGCTTCAGTTGTTGTACTTGTCTGAGAATACTGTAATACAGGGAGTATAGTGAGCAGAGCCACAGCTTACAGACCAGCAGTTTGATTCAAATCCAAGTCCACACTGAATTGGAATGGAAATGGAAATTCCACATACTAAGAGAAAAATGCCCCCCCCCCCCAAAAAAAAAGCTTAAGGAATCTGCTCATCGATGACTCACATCGCTCTTTAGTTTTAGAATCATTTTACTTCCAGCAAACCATGCTTTGAGGGGTACTGTATAGATGATAATCTTACCGGTAAAGTATAATATGCTTTTATTTGTCAAAAGCCTTTCCCAAGAAGTACATATGGTACATTGATACCTCCTGAGAATAAATCATGTTTGCATTTGATAATGCAAGTTTTCTCTTGAAGACATTCCATTAATTCAAAATAGACTGCTTAGCAATTATTTAATTGGACAACTCTGCAAAATGAATTTAAAATATTTGCCTTGAGGAGCAAACTAATCTTCATTTCAATTGATCAAGTTAATTGATGTAAACAGATTTACTGATGCATGTAGACTTCTATTTCAAATCTGTCTTCTGCTAATATTTATATCTATATCTGATATTCCTGGTATTTATGTAATTAAAAGAGAAAACATGCAAAAGTTATTTAGATTACCTTCCCATCTTCTGCTAAAGGAGTGTTAAATGCAGTCTCTCTGAATATGTCAATTCCTGCAAACTGGCTGGTCTCAACACCATGCAAATCATCATGACATAAGTGGGCTATCCAGACCCTAGAAGAAGTAGAGAGGAAAGCAACAAGGATGATCCCCAGTTTTAGAGTAATAGGCTATGAGCAACGCCTAGACAAGCAAATTCTCTTTAGGCGTGAGAGAAGACACAGGGGGGACCTCATAGAAATGAATGAAATTTTAACGGTATTGAGAAAAGTAAATCCAGATTATTACTTTAGGCTTGTATCATGACAGTATAACAAGAGGACATAAGTTTAGAGTTATAGAAGGCAATTTCAGGATAGTTACCAGGAAGTTTTCTTTACAGTAAACAATGTTTAGAACAGGATACCAGAAAAGTTGGTAGAGGCCAGGACATTAGATTCATTTAAAATGTAGTTTGATGCGGTGATGGGGGAATGGTAGGCTGAGTGTTCTGGAGGGATGAGATCAGAAGAGCCAAAGGGTCTTCTTCATCCATTCTTGTGATCTTGTGAATTAAGCAGTTATTGTAAATTAACAATGTGGTTCTTTATCCTTAGAAATAGTAAGTCATTCAGAATTTTTTAACAATGAATAAGTTAGCCCATGCTGTCTTTTAAATCCTGCACTTAATATAACCAATATGCGATGAAACATTCTCGTAAACATCATTGGATGTGGCTGGCTTTATGCTTTTTTTGCTGAGCCAGATAAGATAGTTAGACACTTTAAAAAGGTGTTAATAAATGCTGAACTATAATGTTGTAGGTGATCCTTGTCTGCAGTGAAACCACAAATTGATGTGCTGGTAACCATGAAAAGTTAACTTATAGACAGTTGGTTTAGCCTTTGCTAACTTGTGTAACAGGTGGAATTCTACTTAGATCAAGAATGTGGAAACCTTCACTCCATTATCAGTATGTGATTGAATCATTAACCTAAAATTTTCAGCCATTTTCTTTGCTGAAAAAACTGGTAAACTAGGACAATGATGGGAAACAATACCTACAATGTTTTAGAATTGGAGATGAGGTCAAGAATAGAGTAGTTCATGTTTGTGTTCAGATGAAGAGAAACTAACAAAACAATTCTAGTTGACTTTTTCCAGCGTAAGTTAAAAGAGATTTTGTTCCATAATGTTGTTTATTTTTAGCTGTTCTGCTATTCACATAAATTGAGCAATTTCCAACTTCGACTGTTGAAAATACTAGAAATTGTTTGGAAAGAACAGTTAGTCATTTACAACACTGGAAACCACAAAGGGTCTATTTTAACGCTGTAATGTAGCTATTGACAGTCATGGAGTGGATCTGAACAATTTGTTTCATCGGCATAGAAAGAGGGTGAATTGTCCTTGAAATGTAACCCAATAAAAGTATTTCTAGCTAATAATCTTGATTACCAACCACCTGGCCCAATAAAAAAGCATAAGGACAACCTCACATGGAAACCACTATTGTGTATGAGAACATTTTATGGATTTCTGGTTCTGTGCAAAATGACTCTTTAAAGACTCTTTGCAATCATTACTATACTTTGTGAATATAGGTTGTAAATAATGCATTTTTGATCATTATTGCAGGAATGGGTATGTTGCTGAAAGTTGCATTATGTTTGATATTCATCAGGATGTAACTAGGTGTCCTGTAGCTCAGTGGTTAGAGTACTCGCCTTGCAAGCGAGACACCTGGGTTCAATTCCAGGCAGGCCGAAACCTTGGGCAAGTTTCCTTACTCCACACACCTAATAATAATCCCTCCAAAACAAAGCAACAACAAATTGGTCATTTTCAATCCACTACTGTTTGTGGGACACTACTGTGCGCAATTGGCTGCCACGTTTTGTCCACAAATATACTGTCAATTCACTTCACAGCATATTCTGTGATGCGCTTTGAGACGTCTAGAAGATGTGAAAAGCGCAATATCAAATGCAAGGATTATTCTTATTAAATGACAGAAAAGAGTGACAGGAACAAATTTGGTTCATTATTGTGTACAATAATAATTGTACACAATAATGAATAAAATTATCCTCTTAAACATGATTTAAATGTATTCCTGCTAGTTCATAGTAGAACATAATGTCTCTCAAGCTTATGAATTGTTAAACCAAATTCTCACTTACAAAATGGTAAGTCTATGGTAGAGTGTTTTGAAAAACGAAAATTTGGAAGCCTAGTGAACAATGTTAGCTTTGTTGCATTTGCATGGATGAACTTTAGCCTCATAATCAGCAGCATGGTGTTGTTGTGGTATCAAGATGCAAAGCAAATGAGAGGCAGGCAGAGAAAGTAAATGGGACCTTGGAAGACTACTGTGAACTGGCTCTATTCCAGCTTGTTAACAAAGTGCTCTTTTTGAAACTACGCTGGCATATTTGATGAGTCAAATCATAAGATGGGGGAAGGGTGAAATTCTTCTTGCCTCTTAAATCCAGCAAGGTTGACAATGTATACTAAAGGACAAAATACAACCAAATTGCTGTGTGGGTTTGGGTGAAGATGGCCCTTCTATTTCTTTGATTTAATTCTCCCAGAAAACAAACACCATTGTCTTCCCATTCCAGCATTAAGTTGGTTCATAAATGAATCCAGGAACATGGCCCAGAAGGGTTTCTAGTAACCTGCCCCAGATATTGATTGCTACAACAACAAATTGCATTTATATAGCATCTTTCAGGTTGGGAGGACATCCCAAGGTGCTGGACAGTCGAAGGTTTGCACCTGAGCTGGTGGTTGGATTCTGAAGGGTGAGGGCCAAAAGGGGTGGCAAGATGACCGAAGCTGTAGACAAAGACAGTGAAGGAGGTGAGCATTGAGATGAAGGGACTCAGGAATGGAATTCTAGAGATTAGGGATAGAAAGGCTGAAGGCCAAACCGCCCATGGTGAGGCGAGCAGGGCAGGGTACCTGAAGCAGGCCTGTGCCTACTGATGGAAGGAACAAGTGGATTGGTAGGGTTTGAGATTACCCTCCATGTGAAGAAATACTTTGTAATGTCTTGCTAAAACAATCCTAAATATGTTGCCTTGTTCTGATATTCCACTCTTACTTTCTCTATCCAGTTAATCATCTGATGTACTGTATCTTTTTGGGGTTCCCTTTAAGAGTTCTCTTTGAAGCTGAAGAGCCATATCATATTTATTTGTGGCTCATGGGTTTTAATTAAGTACATTTTATGCTGTGTATGTAGATGCCGTTACTTTTATAATCGCTTGAACCCTTCCCACTTCTCACAATGATCCAATAATGCTACAAGCCTCATCAATAGTTAATGCCTAATGATTTAAAATCTGATTCAACATTGTTTTGGGTAAATTTTCCAATTTTAAGCAATTGACACCTCTATCCATTCTTTGTACAAGATGCTAAATCAAGGACTCAACTCTTCAGGTGCATATTGAAGCTCCCATGTTATTTAAAAAGAAAGAGTTTATTCCAGTGTCATAGCCTCCAGATAAATAGCCATTAATTTCATGGCTAGCCTTGGGTCCTCAGTGAGTGTAAATTGGCTGCCATTTTTACTTACAAATTGTCACTGCACTTGTCAACATTTATTTGTAAACTGCTTTTGAGATGTTCCATGGTATGTAATATATCAAATGCAGGATTGAAGTCCAGAAATTGTTTTTTTGTAAAACTTTCCACTTTGCTTTAGCTGTGATGCTGCTATCTAATCCTTGCTCTATTGAACCTGCTACTATCTGTACCTTGTTAATAAAAATTGTTAATAAAAATGCTATCTTTCTACCTGGCATATGTTTCTATGAATACCTATCGCTCTCTATTGCCTCATTCAAGAATCATAATTCATCCGTGAGCCTCAAAGGAGATGTTGATAAACTATTGGATCACCGTGGAAGGCATCAGAATCAAGCCTAACATTATCCTCAGCTGGTATTCACATATATATGACTGAGCAGCCATCAATGAGTTGAAATTAAAGTCGACATTACATACAGTAACTTTGTTGTGATTGTAATAGCAATATCCCAGGTCATTAATATCATTACAGACAATGCCAACTGGATTTTCAGCTTGAGTGGGAATTATTCCCCTCCCCACTAACCTAAGATGCTAATTATAGTCTGGCTACTGCCTATTGCTTGGCTGAAATTCATTAACAGAAATGAACCTAGGAACTTCCTGATCTGCATGACTCAACAGCTTACTGTATAAACTGATTAGAGGAGTTTATTTGATAGTTATTTTAAAAGCAAATTGTGAAAGGAAAACTCTTTAATCAGCAAAAGGTATAAGGGGAGCACTATGGAGAGGAGAAAATGGTGGGGGTGGGAGGAAAAATACCTACATTGGCATTACTTCTGTCCTCGATAATAAATTCAATGGACTCTTGAACACCGATGAAAACATTATAGAGGGTCATTCACCACGAGTGAACACTTTCGATAGATAGTAAATATAGAACTTTGTTATTTACTGAAACAAAAAATGTGTTGGCATTAAATCTGCAGACTTGCTAATATCATTGGAAAATCTATTCCTGGCTTTCAAACAGAAACTCAGTGGAAGAGTTTTCCTTAACTGTGTTCAAGATAATGTGCCTTTTTCTTTCAACTTATCCATTAACCTAATAGATTTTTTGTTAATAATAATAAAAAATATTAATCACTGCATTTTACAGTAAAATTTTATGATAAACTTTGAGACATTTTGTTCACAGTATTATCCAGTATTCAGTATTATCATTTCTTACAAGAGGAATTCTGGAACTGTAGTTTCGAAGTATAAGGTACACAGATTGACCTTGTTTGGGGCAACTATGTCCAATTCAGTAAGTGAATTAGGTGGAACATTTGCAATGTTTAGCTGCCTTCATACATCTGATATATGGGAATGATGTTCTGACTGTCGTGTTTCATAATTTCTAGATGGTGGATGAAAATAAGTTGCAGGACAGCATTCCAGGCATTCTCCATGTGCAATAACTGTGTCCATACTCAGCTGTACAGACCTACCAGACCCTAATATTACTGAAGCCAACAAACTCTGCCAAGCAGAGTGGAGCGTTGATATCTTGCTATGCATCATAACTCAAAAGTTCCATTGGTAAAACCCCCAGACGGAGGATGGGGCTGGGTGATTGTGGTCAGCTGCTTCATAGTGACTGTCTGCACCAGGGCAGTCTCCAGGTTTGTTGAGTAAATATATTCAAGTATTGGGAGGAAGGTGGAATTGGATCTTGTGCTCCACTAATCTGAAGTATTGTACCATTCTGATGAATTGTGATGAATTTGTTTGATAATTCAGTCTTTGATGTATTACTAACTGTAACGATTGTACTGATTTTATTGTTTTTTCCCGTTTAGGATTCCCACCCATGCCATACTGGTATCTTCCTAGGCTTCTGTCAGTGTCTATCTTGAACTGCCTGTTAGAAAAGGCATACAAGCCATATACTGAATTGTTGTTGATGTATTAATAAATAATAAATGTTTTCTTTAAAAAAAAGCTTGTCATATTGACAATCAAATTAAATATTTTTTATTCCATCTAGTTCAGTATGAATTTGTCTTCGTTTGTAAAGGAATATTTCACTACATGAATTTTCTTTTAAATGTGATTTTCTTTTGTATTTAGGTGCTTCTCCATATTTTTCATGGAGTTCCAGAATTATTTTGCTCAGGATTATGCAATGACTGCATGGATACATTCCACTGTTGACTGCACTACCATGATGTTTGGTAAGTGTCTGTATAAGTTGGTTGTCACCCAGACCTTTATTCGAAGAAATACTTAACTTACAACGTGCTAGCAATATTGGATTCTGGAGGGAGGGGTGGAAGGAGAGATTAAATAGGCGGCTAGTGGAGGGAACAGGATGGAGAACTCATTACAGTATCAATTGATATCTGAAAAAATAAGATCAATTCATGTTTGAGATGTGATTTTTTTTCCAACATCTACAGTTTTTTCTTTTTCTTTTTAATTCTTGCCCGGGATTTACCAGGTTGAGGATAATGATGTAATAAGAAGCTTGCAATGATGATGTTGATGATAAGGTCTTAACTGAGTGATCTAAGTAGGATTCACCACCTCTTCTGATAACTAGAACACTCTGTTCGAAAGGTAGCAACTGGCTGCCGCCTTTCGCCCACAAGATGTGCAGTCAATTCCCTTTACAGCTTATTCTGTAAAGCGCTTTGAGATGTCTCAACAATGTGATAAGGTGCTATATTAAATGCAAGGATTATTACTATTTCAAAGGGAGTTCTCACTAGCTGGTGTGACATACATCTGGATTCGTAAAAAATGTTTGAAATCGGCTGGTACTTTTATCATTCTAGATTTTTGGATTGAAGCTTGAGGAAGGAGGTAACTGAGCAGAAAGGACTATAACCTGCTAAAAATGAGAACATTCCACATGCCTGTTGAATCTGTGGGGAAAGTGTCAAGTTTTGTGTTCTGTTGCCATAGGAACATCACCAGATCAAAGACTTACTTGTAATTAAACAAATATATTTGGTTTACTTCCAGCAACAAAGTGTGAATAAAATGGCAATCACACTTCATTTAAGCAGAACTAAACTTTTATGGCATATCGTTGGATTTGGTTTTTACATAAGCAATTTGAATACATGTATACATATTATAGCTTTTATAATGTTTGGAAAAGCTGTAAATATTCTTGAACTGTGTGCAAATATCTAGTAATTTGTAGAGCAAACCACAACTTCATGGTATTGACATGAGTAATTGTAACCTTTTAAAATCCAATTTAAATTGCTCTTTGGAATTCTTAGTCAAGAATTATGCTCGTATGAGCACAATTGCTGTGTTGTTATTGCTTACCTCCTAAGACGGGTACTTAACAAGTTCTGAGAATAGTGAAGTGATTGTAATTTGTGTGAAGTTGAGTACAACTAGAACATCAATTCCAAGCAAAATGGAGAATGATACATTGTCAATTCTTAAATGAAAGATGCCTTTACAAAATCAGAAAAAGTCAATTTACAGTACTAAGAGATTATAGAAAGTTTTCATTCCAGTGATTTAGATCTCAAAATACTCCTGTAAATTGTAGGAGGCTACTGTATTCTGATCTCCACCTCCACATCTATTTTTCAGCTCGCTGTTCTCCAGAACCCCATCGATAAGACAAAGGAGTGGAATCTAGGAATTTTGGAAAACTGCATTACAAAGTGTTATATATTACAGCCCTGCATCCTTGCCAGGGACCCATGATAGTGTACAGACGAGAAAGTGGGGTTGTTTTAGAAGGCTGTCTACACTTCACGCAATCAAGTTATCTTTTGATTTAAAAACTTGAGAATCATGTTGTTTTGCCGGCATATAGCAATCCATAATCTTTTTTTTAATGGCTTTTAATGTTTTTACAGATCTTATAAGCGGACAGTTAGCTGAAGTAAAAGAGTTCCTTATTTTTGCAATGCATCCTTTTTTTTGTCTCTTCAGCCCCCGTTGGGAGCATCATAAGCAATCGGTATTCCAGTAGAGCTTCAGTAGTTCTTGGAGGATTGTTGGCTTCTGCTGGCCTCATTCTGAGCTCATTTGCCAATTGTCTGGAGTATTTATACCTGTCCCTAGGAGTGCTCACGGGTAAGATTTACTCTTAACTGCAAAATGTTTGAATACAGTGGGTTGACAGCCAAAATATCTTCGTGCTCCTGCTGAGATCGGATTAAATAGCGCAGATCAAGTCAAACTTGAAACGTTCTGAGTCAAGACTGAATCATTATTGTTCTGTGTCACTTATACATTGAGTAACTGTCAAACTGAGCTTTTTTTTCCTTTATTAAATCATGATTACATCAGGTTTAAAAAGCAAAGCACAATTTTGATCAGAAAATACATGGAAATTGTATCAAAATCTGCTGATTACCATCATTGATGGTTTCTCCTTAGCCTTCAATAATTGACTATTTCAGTCAATGGTTGTATGGTAGCAGTGGGGTGGGGGTGGGGGGAAGAGTTTCCTTTCAGATTTTCTGCTTCATGCAGCAGGGATCTCTCTCTCTCTCTCACGCTCTCTCTCCCTCTCCTTTCCGGTTGCCATATTTTTGTTTTTTAGGGATAAAATGCATTTAAAAATGTTGCAGACTTGCAGGCTTGGCGGAGGCACTTGCCTTTCCCTTCAATTATTTTTGGTCTGTTGTTACTATAATCCTAATTGATATTAGCAGTGGAGTCTGACTTCCAACCACATTTCAGTCAGGTTTCTTTGAATTCAATTAGCCAGTGAAGCTTGCATATAGCCTTTAAATTTGTGGTAATTTGTTTTTGTGATAAACCACTGAAGTGAAGCTGCCAGGCGATGTGAGTCTTTCACACTTAGATATTTAAAGTAATAAATTACCAATGTGCCAGCACCAGTGACTTTGCTGTCCTAACTCTTTAGATCTATTGAATAGTTGGATGCAACGAAGTAAGGAGACAGAAAGCAAAAGTTTTTTTTTAAAAAAATTGCTTTATAAGCGTGCAGATTTTTTTCTTTATTGGCAAAAGTATAATTCTGGAATTTCTTTTCTCTGTGTATATGGCTATGCATTATGTTTATCCTACAAAAAAGGGCTCGGTGGAGAAAAGATGCTTGTGATCTGGCAGCATGGATGAAAGTGATGAATTTAATGAGACTTTCTCTGTGACTTCCAATTGCATCCAATTTCTGAAGTGAATTTCTTTTTCCAAAGGCTTTAAGAAGTAAGGGGTGGGATGTCAGTTTTGAAAGTTACTAAGTCTTGGATATCCTTAAATTGCTTTTACTTGTAATTATTCTAGTAGCATCCATTACGTTGAATGATCAGTGGCGCGCAGTAATTGTGCTTCAATTATATTACATAACATATTACTCATGCAATATCCAAGCACTTCCTGATTGTGTTAACATTCCATTCAGTTCACAAAATTACCAATATAACAAGCATGAAAATCCACAGACAAGTGCTGGAAGAAGGGGAGTTTTGTATTGGATAAACACAGACAAGGTTGCATTGCATTCGAAGCAAGAGACCATTCATTTATCCGCTATCCAAACTGAAGAAAGATGGGAAGTGGATGAATAATTGACTAAAGTGAATGACATGTGATTCTCTGTTACAGGTTGTGGATATGCTTTAGCGTACACTCCATCCGTAGCAATTGTGGGAGAATATTTCCATAAGAGGAAGGCCATGGCTTATGGAATTGCCATGTCGGGAACTGGAATTGGCACTTTCGTTCTTGCTCCAGTGGTTCAGCTGCTAATTGAAAAATATTCTTGGCGTGGGGCATTACTCATCCTTGGAGGCCTTGTTCTTAATATTTGTGCTTGTGGAGCTTTATTGCGACCTCTTACTCTTGCAGACAATCTAACCGGTTCCACTGTAACTGAAAAGGTCACTGAAGAATGCACTTATAAAGTACAACATGACGATCTCCCATTACATTGCTCTGCTCCACATTCAGTCTTAACAAAAATAGATTGCAGTGACCAGCAAAGTTGTCGTTACTGTCCATCGTACCAGGAATATGCCTTCCTTCTGACACCAGACTTTCTTGTTTTTGCTGTGTCTGTGCTATTCTTAGCTTATGGCTGCAGTACGCCTTTCGTATATCTCATACCTTATGCTGTAAATGTTGGGGTCAGCCAGCAGCAAGCAGCCTTCCTCATGTCAATACTAGGAATCATGGACATTATTGGAACCATTTCATTTGGCTGGATAACAGACAGAAGGTAAGGGCATAAAGATCAGCTTCAGCAAAATATGCAACATAGATAGTCCAAAATATAAAGATTTAAAAGCCTTAGTTGTAGCACCAACTAGGATTCAGTAGTACACTGCTGTGCCTTTAGCTGTCCTGTCTATGAATTAATAGTCACGCAGGAGAGGCAAGTTTGCAATGGAAATATCATTGTGATGTGCTAAGCAAGTTCTGATAATTCTGATAAGTGGAATCCAGTTGTTTGAAGTGGAGGTTATGTGTTGGCAAATAGCAGTTGACTTGTCTGCCTTGGTCTGTGTGTGGCTTTATACATATATATCTATATAATATTTAGATATAAATAATTTTATATTTCTGTCATTATTTTGGGCCGAGCAGTGCAAATAGTTAATTTGCAGAGTCTTGGTGGTGCTTAATGCTGAGTATTATTACATCCTCAAGGTGAACATTTGTCACAATTGATACAAAACTTGATCCAATTGATGCACTGTTTTTTTAAAAAATCATTGATGTGCTTAATGTAACAAAACATTCTGTTGGTATGATATTCTGATATGTGAGTTCAATTGAATCTCCATTTATTGCAAATATATTTTTTTCTCTTGGAGTCGAAGTTTGTATTGTTTGAAGATCTTTGGACATCTCAAAGACATGATAAGGTGCTATAATTAAATGCAAGGATTATTATATTATAATTTCAAATAATGCTATTCTCCGAACCTAAAAGTGTTCCAAGTCCTTCTTTCGTGTGAAGGGCACTAAATAAATGTAAGTTTGTTGTTAAACAACAAGAACATACCTGATCATTAAGATTTTGTTTATTGGCTAATTTAGGTACAATTAAATAATTTTATTCTAACTACTTTTTTTTAATCTACAGATGCTTGAAGAAGTATCGCAGGTTTTGTTTCTTTCTGACCATTGGATTGGATGGTTTCAGCTCTTTGTTCATTCCCATTCTGAAAACTTTTCCACTCCTTGTTCCCTATGCATTTTGTTATGGATACTTTGATGGGGCTTATGTTGCTCTTCTCCCAGTAGTAACATCTGATATAGCAGGACACGATTTCCTGTCTTCAGGCCTTGGGATAGTTTATTTTATTCATGCAATACCCTATCTTATCGGCCCACCAATAGCAGGTCAGTAGTGTGTTTCTACTCTATTTTAAGGTTAGAATGCATCAAAATGTTGACAATATTTTTTAGTGTTTTTCAATCAAATGTTCACTATTATTGTAATACTCTACTTTAGAAACTTGACTTTTCAGTAGAATTGGCAGCATTTTCATTAGGTTGTGAAATATCAGTCATGATTATTTTCCCTTTAGCTACCCATTTAGAGTTTTTTTATTATATCGAATGCCCAGTTGTAAAGAGAAGTTGCCAGGCAGATGTAATGATGCCGCTTAAGATAAATCCAAAGTTCAGAAAGTGGTGATTGTTTTGTGGTGTTACCCAATGTATAAGAAAACATTAAAAACAAGCACCAGATTTCCTAAAAGTATATTAAGAAACCGAATGCTTCCTAGTGTGCTAAAAATTGAATTGGACTTTTGGGTAATCTTAGTTATTAGGTTTTAAAGCTGGTCTTGAAACACAATGAAAACCAGTATAGATTCAAGCTCCATGTTCAGATTTTAGCTAATGATACAATACAGTATCAGAGTGCTGGAGGTGCCATATTATGGAAGATCCCCTCTGTTTTCAGGAGGATGATCAAGATCCTATAACACTGTTTAAAAACTGAAGGGAGTTTCTCCCTTGTTCTGGCTAACAATCCTCCACATTGAATTGCCAGTCATTGCTGGCTATTTACGGAACCTTATAAAAAGTTGGCGGTCAGAATTTTATTGAATTCTGTGAGAGTATTTTAACTGTAATTGGTTAGTTAACATTGCTTCAAGTGAAACAACATTATTATATATTATTATGCAGTGCCGATACAGACCCGCTGGATGGGAATTGATATTTCGGCTAAACTTGGACACCTCTTAATCCGGACAAAACAGCTGTTCCAGTTTAACCGGCTTCCACTGTATTTCTTTCAAACATTCTGTGGCTGAGTGCTAAAATAATATTTTTAAAAATAAACTTCACTGAATTTACTTCTCTCTTCATAGGTTGGTTGGTGAACACAACTGGAACTTACACAGCAGCTTTCTTCATCAGTGGCTTATCTATGATGTTCGGTTCACTGCTAGTTCCTAGTGCTGATTGGATTAGGAGCTGCAGAAATTCAGTTAAAGTTCAAGGCGTTAAGCCAGATGTGGACAATGCAACTTTTCACAATGCACCGAACAATCATATCTAAAAGCAGGAACTGGGTGTATGCAATTAACATACCAGCAGCAAACTTTGTATAGCAAATTCTTTAAAAAATGACAACGTTTTTCTCTTAGCAATGTTTGTACAACTGTGTGTGTCTCTGTGGGTGTGTATTATTTTCAATGCCAAAGTATTTTGTATAAACATTTTTAAATGTTTGATCTTTATACATTCTGCACTTTTCCCGTAGACTTGCTAGCTGCATCTCAGCAGGTCACTTAAAGTGCCTTCAAAATGTTTGAGGGAAAAATACTCCTGCAGGGAATTGTGACTCCTGCAGATTATATACATAAAAGTACATCTGTCTTAGCTTCAATTTCGATTTCCCCCATTTACATTAGTGGTTCTCTTAACTGCACAATCTTGGTGTGACCTGTTACCAATTTAGTCATGTCATGTTTGCCTACTAAATTGTTTTATGTAGTATCTTTGTTTTAAGCTTTACATGTTAGTTTTTAGATTTGGTATCAGTGGGAAACAAAGTATAATTCAAATAGCTCCAGGTCAGATTGTGCCAGACAACAAGAATGATATTGGCTCACCGATAAAGATCCAAATTCTCTGTGAAACTTGAAGTACCAATCATATGTTCACACTGCCAAGGTAAATAAATTTACCCACCAACACAAAATTTCCCCTCCCATTATCTCTCAAATGGGCTGTATTCATTACATCCTATCTCTTAGACTGAATTTAAATTGTTTAAGCAGCTAAACAGACATTTTTCAAACCAAGTGAGGGAAAAGGGAACACAATTGGGTTCTAGAAAACTATTCTGTGAAAGAGAAGGGAGCACTTGAAATTCTTAACCTTAGATCAAGGATGTTCTGGGACTTCTATGATGATATATGTACTCCCCTATACTGGTACTTTCTCTACAACTATATCAGCATTGTCTCCCAAGGCAGATTTTACTAAGTGACACAGAATTATACTTTTCTCACTTTATTCAGTGATCATCAAGATACTTACGGAGTACATCTGTCTTTCTCGATGATGCCTGCCAAACTTCCTGTATGCATACAGCTCCAACCTCATTTGGTCACCAACTGAGACTGTTTACTTCCATTACGAGAAAGCAAGTGATAGAAAAAAAAATCACAAATCCAATGGAGCACATCCTCTCCAGATGCAGTGTTAAAATTGTCTTGTATTTGAATGAGTAGTTTGTTAGGGAAAATACACCCTAGTGTGTGGTGAATAAAGATGGGAATGGTAACTCTTTGTACTAGACTTTCTTCAAAAGACTTATTCCAATCCTACTTTCTGTTACCACCCTTTGATTGTCTTGTCATGATGCTTCATAGCGTTAATTGCCTTTTTGAATTGAGACATTTAGGGAAGGGCAAATTAAGATAAAACTGATGCAGCATAGATGCACATTGCTTAAATGTAATGGGAGTCACAAATCAGTATGGAGCCCACTTCTTTCATCCTAAGTCTTAAAGGTGGGGAGCTACATGAAGCTTCTCACAATGCAGAAAGCAAGTTTGCTGGAAAACCAGTCAGTATGTAGTTTACTTTATAATGTTTATGCTTATTTTAAATACTTGATATTCTATTCCAAAGAAATTTGTTTTTATGTTTTAGAATAGGTGATGTGGGATTACCATTGATTTATCAAGATTGATTCAATTCAATCGTTTAACAATTTATTACATTTTCTGTGCTATTGTGTATTTTTCTGCTAAGCCTTTTAAACCTGATAAGCCTACTAAACCTCCTGACCTCATTTCAATGTAACTATGGCACCTTGGTGCTTTGCCCATGTACCAAAGTATGATGACAACACAACAATGAGTTGAGACATTTAGGGAAGGGCAAATGAAGATAAAACTGATGCAGCATTGCTAGGAAATGCTTGTTGTTCACAATGTTGTTCACAAAGCAAGAAACCAGACAAACAGGATGCTGGGCTAAATTGTCAAATCAGTTGACTTCATATTCTCAGAAGTCAGATTCTCAGAAGTTATACTCGAGCTGTATAGTGCTCTGGTCAGGCTGAACATAGAAGGTTGTTGCACAGTTTGGTGAGTAATCTATAGAATAGAAAAGTGCAAATATCTTGTCATCAATGGGTTCATGTAATAAAGGGCATTGCCATTCTCTTGGTCTGTTTTGAGTAGATCCAGTCTCTACGAACAGCCAATTTGTTAAATATTTTGAAACCATTGTATCATTTATGGTGTATCATGTATAATGCCTGTGGCAGCACAATTTTTTGAATTCAGCTTTCGTGGTGTGGTGCTAAATTTTAAATACTATACATGCACACAAACCATATTAAAAAGGTTTGCTGATTGAATGTTTCTTGATTTGATTTCTTGATGAATTCACCTGTCCTTATTTGAAAAGAGCAGGGAGTTTCTCCCAATGTCCAACCCAACAATTCTGCAAATTGGATAGGATTCCATCTCATGGCTGCTGCATTTCCCTACCGAATGGCCACTATTCTTGGCAGTTACCTGAGAAGTATTTTTAGTTATTTTAAAGGCTCTATAAGAATACAAGTTTTTGTTTCCAGATGACAAAATTACACATTGTGCCAACACATCATTCCATCATGTCATATCATAATAATCCATCCAAAACAAAAAACAATAATAAATTGGTCATTTTCAATCTACGACTGTTTGTGGGACATTGCTGTGCGCAATTGGCTGCCGCGTTCGCCCACAAACATACAGTCAATTCACTTTACAGTGTGTTCTGTGAAGCACTTTGGGACAGCCTCCCGACGTGAAAAGCGCTATATCAAATGCAAGGATTATTATTATTATTATTATCACTGTTCTGCACAAAAATTTGGCTATGAGATGGAAACCATTAGGAACTCAGAGTTTGGGGTCAAATGGGCAAAATGTATAGGTGATTATTTTCAGGGGCTCGTAAATTACAGAAAGAAATCTGCTTCTAGTTAGACATAATCCTACAGATTTGAAGATGTTACTAGTTCATCTTCCTTTTTCCAGTTGCTGAAAATCTCCCTCGCCCCCTCTCTCCGCCCGCCCCCCTCCCCACTTCCACTGAAAGATTACTCCCACTCGCTGAGATTGGAGTGAAAAATGCAACCTGTGATTTTAATAATCAAATTCGTGTTAAATTGTACCACTAAAAATATCACCATTGATATTAATTGCTCTGTGGAGTGGCATTCTCTCCCCCCCCCCACACACACACACCCCGATTCAGTAATATTACTGAGTATCTCACCAAGTCCTTCAATGTATTCATATCATTCTATTCACACACTCCACACATGGGTTTAGTTGCAAGAGTTTATTGACTTCATATTTGCATTCTCAGCTAGAAAACATATCTATGAGAGCATAGATCTGAGAGAGCAAAGACAAACATATTGTGATGAAACTACATTTTCAATATTTATGCATGAAACGATTCAAAATTATACATATACTAAATATATGCGTATAAAGTTTTCTAAGATAAAGCGCTAGTAGCAATATACATTAGGTCAGTCAAATTAAATGAGAAACAGTTTTAAAACATATACTACATTGAATAATTCTTTCTAATCAGCTATCATGCAAACGTTTCATTTCGTTTCAGGTGAGAACGTTATTTTCCTGCATAGAAAGGCATAATTCAATTAAAGCATTGTTATACTCTTCATTGTGTTGATCAAATTTGGTTGCCTTTTCAAGACACTCAATAGCCTTTGGCGTCTCCCCATCCAATTGGTACATTAACCCAACAAAATAAAAGACTTTGCTGTCACTTGAATTATTGTTGTCATGTTTTTCTGCAATCCTTTGCAAATTAACGCGACACATTTTACCTGACCTGGTGTCCTTGCTGATTTTCAAACCTTCTAAAAAGAGGCTGGCAGCATTTGAATCAGATTTTTTCTGATTCTGCTGAAATAACCCATACTGTAAATATACTGCCTGTTTATTTGCATCATGACTACTCTCTAATCGAAGTAAATCAGTGAAAATCTGTTCTGCTTCCAGGTACTCTCTGTTACGTACGCAAATGTTTGCAAAATCCAATTTTGCAATAGTAAAAAATGGGTTTTGTTCAAATGCCTTTCCAAAATGAAACTTGGATTTTTGAATGCATTCCGTTTTCTCTTGAAAAACTGGGGCATGAGGAATGTTACTGACCGGATCTTTGTCCAGTGTAAGGAATTTGGATCTGTAACACAGCCCCATCTGATGGTGTAGGAATGATGAGTGTGGTGCGCTCTCCATGGCTCTCCCCAACAATGCTATAGCTTTATCGACATCGTCTTCTTTCCTGTAAAATTTGGCTGCGTAGCGAATCGCCAGCGAACCATCGGAAGAGACCCGCAGTGCGTTCTCAACTAAGGCAGAAGCTTCCTCTCGTTGGTCGAATTCTTGCAGTCTCAGTGCCAAGAGCATCATAGCCATGGATCGGTTTCCATCGAGTAGTAACACCCGTCGCAATTGTGCTACCGATTCGCTGTTTTCGCAACTCCCCACCACTCCGGACACAGCTTCCTTACGCCACAGGACGGTGGCTAAACCCAGATTCCACTCGGTGTCGAGAGGGTCTCCCTCCAAAGCCTGAATGAAACATTCCTCCGCTTCACCATAATAACCTATCGAATAGTTGAGCAGTGACCAACCCTTCTCCCCACACACTTCGGGTATCTGAGCCGCATCACGCGATGGAAATTGGTTGCTCCAGATGTCCTCCAGCTTGTCCAGGTAGGTCTGGGCATCCGTCAGTTGTCCCCTGTGATAATACACCCAGGCGTAGTTTCCATAGGTGACGATGCTCCTTCCAAATTCACTTGGATGGTCCTCTCGCAGAATCTTTTCGGCTTTCTCAAGGTTTCGTAGAGCTTCTCGGTAGTCGCCTTGCAAGTGGTTTACGAAAGCGAGTTGGTTGTAGGGCATCGCTTTGTATTGCACAAAATCCTCTGGTAAAGTTTCCAGTTTTAGTTTCATTTTGTCCAGTGAGAATTCCTTTTCCTGGAATCCCCAAGTGAAGTGGCATTCGAGATCATTCAGTTTCGCTTTCAGGACACCCTCGGGTTCGTTGCTGGAAGCAAAGGAACGACGTCAAAGCACTCAAGTTAAATTAAATGAAATTAAGTTAAATGAACATTTTAATTTTTCATGGTAATATTTTAGGCGTGACCTACAAACTAATTCTCGAAGTCCCGGGGCACAGCAGGAATATACATCGGAAAGCATATTTTAAGGAATTGGATGCAATATAGTTCGAATTGAACCGCAAATTAAAAGAAAGACCCTCAGAAGTACAAATGTAGGTCTGCTGTTCAGCCAAACAAAATATCCAGTCCATTCACTTTACAGTATTAATTGGCTCTGACAGATTCCAACTTCCCAGTTCCTTTCATCACATTGAGAGCAGGTCAAGGAGGTCAGGACTATTCTGACATCTATACTTTGGGCACTGTGCTATTCTTGCTGTATGCCATAAAATGTGCACTTATCAGATGCCTTTCACCCAAAGTGTTTAACAGTTGTGGCTAAGGTTTGTTGGAGCTGTGGGTGGGAGATAAGGGGGTGAGGAGGAATGATCAAAACCACATTTTGAGATGTACCTTGAAATTCAGATCCAAGGACACAAGAGCAGGAGGAAATTATTTCCAGGTTGGTTGCCTTGATGCTTCATTGGTAGCTATGTGCTTATTGTAAACAAATGCAGATAACCCTAACTTTTCATTTCAATGGTTGGCAAATTACATGCACCCTTTCTCCACAGCAGAAAGCGTAATTGATTCTAAATAGTGATGCTACAGTTAAACAAGCATAACACTTAATAGAAAGCTTCTACCTCATGGTGTTGGAAGTGCTGTACGAACGAATGGATCAGGTCCTTTCCCACCTTTCCTTCCCAAAGACTGAGTGTGACTTAATCTTAACGATCGTTAATATACCGTGAGACTCCACCTGAATCACATGATGTATGACATTTGTTGCTGGAATGAGAAACTGAAACTACTCCGAACAATTCACAACAATCCTCTTTGAACCCATTTCCCCACCCTCTGTCACCAACCTCATCCTGTCCTTGAAACCCACCCACCTGCTCCCTGGACCCCATCTCCACTCCACTCCTTATCTCCCAGCTCCACCTCCTTGCCCCACTTCTCACAGATGCCATCAACCTGTCCCTGTCCTCTGGCTCTGTTCCTATTCCCCTAAAAACTGCCACCATCACTCCCACACTGAAAACACCCTCCCTTGATGCATCGCAGCTATCAAGCTACCGGCCCATCTCCAACCTACCTTTCCGGTCCAAAAATTCTTGAAAGAGTCATCGCCTCCCAGCTGCGCTCTTTCCTCTCCACCCATTCACTTCTTGAACCCATCCAGTCGGGTTTCCGTGCTGCCCATAATACGGAAACCGCCCTGGTCAATGTCACTAATGACATCTTGACCATCTGCGACCAAGGCTCCCTCTACCTCCTCGTCCTCCTCGACCTATCGGCCACATTAGATACGGTCGACCACTCTATCCTCCTCCACCACTTATCCTTCCACCTCAACCTTCCAGTTCCTGTCCTTGAGTGGTTTAGATCCTACCTCTCCCACCGCCTTCACTTTGTTTCCACTCACGGCTTTTCCTCCAGCCCCCGCACTGTCTCGTGTGGTGTCCCTCAGGGCTCTGTCCTCGGTCCCCTCCTCTTCACCCTCTATATGCTCTCCCTTGGTGACATCATCCGCAGACATGGGGTTAACTTCCACATGTATGCGGATGACACCCAACTCTACCTTTCCTCCTCTACCCTCAACTCCACGACCACCAATGTCCTGACAGCTGCCTGTCCGACATCGAGTCCTGGACGAGAGACAACTTTCTTCAACTCAACGTGCGCAAAACTGAGGCCCTCCTGATTGGCTCGCGTCAGCGCCTCTGCACCTCAGGCGCTGACAGCATCAGCATCCAAGGCTGCACTCTCCACCTCTCAAAGCCAGTCAGGAACCTCGGCGTTCTGTTCGACCCTGAGCTGTCCTTTCTTCCCCACATCCACACCACAACTGGCACCGCCTTCCACCACCTCCGAAACATCGCCAGACTACAGCACTACCTCACCCCTCACGTTGCTGAAACTCTGGTCCACGCCTTTATCACCTCAAGGCTGGACTACGGGAACTCTCGCCTCGCCGGCCTTACCGGCACTTCCCTCCACAACCTGCAGGTCATTCAGAACTCTGCAGCTCGTGTACTGTCCCGCACCAGGCTTCGCGACCACATCACTCCCACCCTCGCTTACCTCCACTGGCTCCCCATCCCCCAGAGGATCAAATTCAAGATCTTCATCCTCACCTACAAGGCCATTCACGGCCTTGCTGCCTCCTACCTCTCCGACCTACTATCCCCCTACTTATCTGTCCGTATTCTCCATTCCTCTGGCTCCGGTCTGCTCCACGTCCCCCGCCCTAACCGCCCTACCATCGGTGGCCGGGCTTTCAGCCTCTCAGCCCCTAGGCTCTGGAACTCCATCCCCCAGTGCCTTTGCTTTGCTTCCTCCCTTTCCTCTTTCAAGGCCGCTCTCAAGACCTTTCTCTTCAACCGTGCCTTCAGCTCCCCTCTCGACTCTCTACCCCCTCTTCGCTCCCTCCCTCCCTTCCCTCCCCTCACCCTGACCCAACTGTCCAGCGCCTTGGGACGTCCTCCCGACGTGAAAGGCGCTCTATAAATGCAATCTTGTTGTTGTTGTTGTAGTATACCTTTATCTGGTTTGAAGTGCACACTGCATACCAGAAACTAAGTTGCTTTACTGTACTCGATGTTTGATTGATTTTCAGCTGCTTACACCTGATGCTGAAACATGGTTGATGCGATTTGAGCTCATATTTTTTTGAAAATTAGTTAGGCTGTTTTGCCTTCATTTTGTCACAAGATGGCAGTGATGATCAATGTGAATCAAGGATCTCAAAATGAAAAGGTTACAAATACCACATAAGACTAGACAATTGATTATTTCAAAGTTTAATACACATAAATGCAAGGTACACATAAGTGTATGAATGGGAGACATATGTAGTCTGTGGATGGGATGGAACTTGCCAAGTGGGAAGCTGAAAGAGACCTAGGTGTGTTAGTTGACTTATTGCTCACCACAGTTTGAGGCTGAAACAAACAAGATAAGAGATAGGATTTTGAGCTACATTGCCAAATTAGTTGTGGTTGGAACCCTCAAGGGTCAGACTCAAGCTCTACAGAGATCTAGTCAGGCCATAGCTGCAGTACTGCATACAGTTCAGATACATAAGGGAGGCTTCCCAGGCATAGTGACAATACAGAAAAGGGCAATGAGGATGATTCCCAGTGTTCGAGGAATAAGCTATGAGCTATGTTTAGGGTTCCTCAGTGTTGGAAAGAAACATATCAGAGGGGATTTTAGAGATAAATATAAAATTTTAAATGGAATTGAGAAGGTAAATTCAGAATAATATTTTTTGATGTGTTGAGACAGAAGAACCAAAGGCACAGGTTTACGGTTGCGAAGGGTAATTTCAGGATAGATACCTAGAAGCATTTCTTCACCCAATGGGTAATTAACAACTGGAAAGGATTATTAGCAATGGTGGTTGATGCCGGGATGCTGGACTTATTTAAAAAGTATTCGAATGCAGCAATAGGAGAACATTAGGGTAGGTATTTTGGAAGGATGAGATTAATTGAGCAGAATCTCTTAAACCTTATGAAAAGGGAGGTGTCATCCTGGCTCAGTGATGATAGTCTTGTGTCTGGGTCAGAATGTTATGGGTTCAGGTTCCACATCGAGACTTTGAGCTCACATTCTAGGCTGATAGTCTGGTGCAGAGCTGTGGTAGTGTTACATTGTCAGAGGTGCCACTCTTCAGATAAGATATTAAATCGAAGGTCTGTCTCCATGTTCAGGTGGATGTTAAAGATTCCCATAATGCTATTCGAAAACAGAAGGAAGTTTCTCCCTTTGTCTTGGTCAACAATCCTTCAGCTAAAATTGATCGTTCACTTCATGGCTGTTTGTGAGACATGTTTTTGTGAGAAGGCAATGTACTTCTACTTGGACAAGACCAGCTTTCTGAATTTCTAATTCTATGTGCAATTTGGCTGCTGAGTTTGCCATGAGCTGCCATATACAGTCATTACACTTCACAGAAATTCCTTGTGAAGCATTTTGGGATGTTTCAATGTTATAGGCATTATATCAAATGCAAGGATTATCATTATTATTAAAAAGTAGTTGATTTTTTGCTAATTTAAAAAGCACTCAATATATATCTGAGCAGGAATAGAAAGAAAAACAGTTAACAATCTGATGAACAGTTAACAAATTGTTTTTAAATGTTGATGGTCCTGCTTTGAATTTTATTTCATCTGGTTAAGACTAGGAGGGAACGTTAAGGTTAAGTACAGATTTATCATAAAATCAGAAGATTAATTCGGATGAAGAAGGCCTTTTGAACCATCTGATCTCATACTCCAGAATACTCACCAAACCTCCCGACAATGTTATAAGATTAATATTGTCACTCAATCATTTCTGAGCTTTGAAGGCAGTGGAAATATTAAATGTCTAATGCAATACAGTTTGTAATATTGGGGTGAAAATGGCAAATGTGATGTGATAATTTCAGGTGAGATATGTTCTGCAGATTTGCTTAATAACCTTTGAAACTGTCCCGAAACACCCCTCAAACTGATTCAGGTTTTCTTATGTTTATTGTTTAACAATTAATTCACATTTAAATAAGTTCCTGTAACCTGAAAAGCAAATCTTGTAAACCACTAGAGGGCGCTGCAACAATGCATATTGACAATTATAATAATAATAATAATCCTTGCGTTTGATATAGCGCTTTTCACGTCGGGAGGACGTCCCAAAGCGCTTCACAGAACACACTGTAAAGTGAATTGACTGTATATTTGTGGGCGAACGCGGCAGCCAATTGCGCACAGCAATGTCCCACAAACAGTCGTAGATTGAAAATGACCAATTTTTATTATTGTTTTTTGTTTTGGAGGGATTATTATTAGGCGTGTATAGTAAGGAAACTTGCCCAAAGTTTCGCCCTGCCTGGAATTGAACTCAGGTCTCTCACTTGCATTTGGAATACTTTCTGAACTGTGTTTCATTTTCTCAACTGTGTGTTCAGAATCAAAAGTGTCATTAAAAGATTGGCCTAAATGGTTAAGCTATGTAAAAAAACCTTAACCCACATGTAGTTCACATTTTTACTTCCACATTCAATTCATTTCAAGGTGGAAATTAAGAGGTGATGTCACAAAACAGAAATGAAAAAGGCCATTGAAACTCCTTATGACATTAAATTATTATTGTACTTCCCCCAAAGGGCTACTTCCTGGGAATGTTTATTTTACACACCATGTTGTTTGATGGTGACAAAATATTTTTTTCCATGATGACATCTCATATAAGTGGCTAATCTGCTGTGATGATTTAATTTTCCTACATTATCTCAATATGTTATCAGGAAGGAGAATATAATTTTTTTTTAGTTAGCATTTGTCTCAAAATAATGAAATAAGGTAATGCATATTTGTAGGAAAAATGCAACTTAAATTGTCCCACTGTCGCCAGGGCATTTCTCACATCATACTTGGAACCAAGAACATTTAAACACTAAAGAATATTTGAAACAATGAGCTCAATATCTAGGTGTGTGCAATGACCCAGTAATCTTCAGGTGAGGTAGGACTGTTACAATTCTTTCAGGTTGCAATCCTTAAGTGTGGCAATCTTTCTTTTTTGGCAAGCTGCCATCTAACTTTCCAGGTGGTTTTGTTTGTCCAAAATGATGCAACACTTGGGCAAAACTTAACTCCCAATTAATATACATAACTGGATTAGCTTTTAAAATAGATTCTGTTCCTTGAACGAATAAAAATAGATTCAATGTTTAGAGATAGTTGTAATAAAAAGGATTTGAATAGATAACAATTCATGGGAAAGAAAGGAAATGCAAAGTGAAGATAGATGAGACGAACAGGTTGGGCAACTATCAACAGTAATAATAATCCTTATCATTGCGCCTTTTCACATCTCTGAGTCGTCTGAAAGTGCTTCACGGGATATACTGTTAAGTGGATTGACTGTGAATTTTGTGGGCAAAACGGGGCAGTCACTTGTGCATAGCAATGTCCCACAAACAGCCATGGAGTGAGTGATCAATTCTATTTCAGGATTGTTGGCGTTTTGAATAGTGCCATGGGATCTTTATCATCCCCCTGAACCGGCAGGTGGGACCTCGGTCTAACATCTTATCCAAGGATGGTGCCTCCAACAGTGCAACACCCCTCAGCACTGTGTTGAACAATTTATGTGATTGCAAGTCTCGACAAGGGGCTCGAAACTCACAACCTTCTGACTCAAAGGCGAGATTGCTAACACTTCGCCAGGCTGATGCACATAACTTGGATTATTGTAGTCTTCTCAGACCCATTGATACCACTTTGGCATTAGTCCAACTCGGTCCGTAACTGTCTGCCCAGTTCCTTGAGACGTCCTCCCCATGCGAAAGGCGCTTCACAAATGTAATGTTGTTGTTGTGGCTGTAGTCCAAGCTGTGATTATTTATGACATGAACCCTCAAAGCTGTATCTAGATCGGGCACTGGTGATAACGACCGAAAGTTTAGTGTATCCGTTGGTAAATAATAAGAAAAGTCTTTAATATTGATAATAATGAAATACAACGAGTACGACATTATTTTGAGACCCCGCTGGTTGATGTCTATGAGTCTATTCGAAGTTGCAAACCAGGGGCGTGGAGGGGGGGGGGGGTTAACAACTGGATTTAGATTCGTTTCCGTTACGTAGTGAAATCCGCCCTGTTTGTTTAACGAAAGGATGAGGGTGGAGCATATAAAAGTGGTGCATGTGCAGCCTCTCACATACACACACTCACTCACAGTTGCAGCAATGAATTGCAGTGGAGAACATCAGCTCAACAGCCCGACGGCCCGGGACACGCCGACCCTGCAGCCACTCTGGGACCTCATCAGAAGTCGGGAAGCTTACTTGCAGTCGCCTTTTTTCCCAGTTCTTTTCTCCTTCCTGGTGTACATGGGGTTCTGTCTGCCTTTTGTGATCCTGGACCTGTTGGCAGCTCACGTCTCCTTGCTGAAGAAGTACAAGATCCAGGTTCAGAGTGACCCCAGCCTGGGGATGATGGTGACCTGTGTGCTCCAAACCCTTCACATTCACACGGTCTTCATTTTCCCACTGAGTGTGATGCACTGGTACTGGGCTACCGAGGAGCTGCCGGAGTTGGCTCCACCTTTGCCCAAAGTGGTGCTGGACATCGTGGCCTGTCTGCTCCTGTTCGATTTCCAGTACTTCGTCTGGCACTTGCTGCACCACAAGATCCCTTGGCTCTACAAGACCTTCCACAAGGTTCATCACAAGCACACGGCTACTTTCGCCCTGACCACCGAGCACTCGGGCGCCTGGGAGACTCTGTCGCTGGGGTTCTTCGCTGCCCTCAATCCGGCGATCCTGAACTGCCACCCGCTCACCAAGATGCTCTTCTTCATCACCAACATCTGGCTGTCGGTGGAGGATCACTCGGGGTACGATTTCCCCTGGTCCACGCACAGGCTCGTCCCCTTTGGGCTGTACGGGGGAGCTCCCCATCACGATTTGCACCACATGAAGTTTAAAGCCAACTACGCGCCTTACTTTACGCACTGGGACAAACTCCTGGGCACCTGGTCGGCGCCGCTCGACGCATCCCATTGATTCAGTGCAACTGCACAATGAACGTGGACTTTCGAAGAACTTTCCTCTGCCGGCCACCGAGAAGAGCAACAGCTTGCAAAAGCTGTCAGTGCGATTTTTTTTTGGGGGGGGGGGAGGCGGCTGGAAGGGGTTAATGTTGCACTTTAACGATGGTACGACTGTTTGAATGTAACTTTTTGTAATGGGTGTGCAAAGACACTTTCTAAGTTATCAATGTAATTATTGGAAAATCATGTTGTTTTATACCAGAATTAATATAAGCTGGGGAATTATTTCCTACGCGATATGTGTTACAGATTGTTCTATATTTAATGCACAGTATTTAATAATAAAAAAAAAGTTAGTTTACTACGCTTGTGTTGGTGTGATTGCATCCAATCGGAACAGCGAGTTAAACGGGCAAATATTAACAAACCCCGCAAGACATTTTAAATACTGATCCGCAAGTAAATTGACCATATAATCTAAAGTGTGGAATTCTGGGAAAATGTTGAGAATTATAAAACAACAACAACAGCAACAACGACAACAACGTGCAATTATACCGCACCCTTCAAGCAGGGCAGCGTCTCGGAGCGCTTACCAGAGGAGGTGACCAGTAAGCATGGTCGAAGAGGAAATAATAATAATCCTTGCATTTGATATAGCGCCATATCACATTTTCGAGGCGCCTCAAAGCGTTTCGAGAGTCTTCACTCGTGACCTAAAAGAGGGGAAGGAGGGGGAAAGGTGGAGGGATTGAGGCAGAGGGTGCCAAAGCTTCGGGGAGAGTGACTGAAAGCGTGGCTTCCCATGATGTAGCTGAGGATATGAGGGACAAGCAGGAGACAAGCAGAGTCTGGGAGAAAGCAAGTCAGAAACGTGGGGAGATACCATGGCGTGAAGGTGTCTATAGACGAGTGAGAGGATCTTGAAATCAATCCGTTTTATAGAAGACAAGATAACTTTACTTAAAAAAAGTTTGCTGTGATTCCTTCACGTAGGTAAATAATGATTTAAAAGCTTTTGATTAAAAATATTTTGAAGGGTAAAAGTCACTTTTTATTTCCAACTAAAAGCATATCTGAAAAACTCATTCATCAAAGCAATTGATCTGATGCTTATTTCAGCTTTCACTAAATGTTTTGATCATTCTAATTACACATGGGTTTTAATCCAGAAAATAGCAACTTCCCCTCCTGAATAGTGTGCTTTCCCTGCTTGACTTACAATACTTTGGAATTTACCACAACGTGCTGAATAAATAAACAGATGACGCAAATAATTACTTCCTCTTTTCTTATCAAGTAACACGTGTTTTCAATGCCCTGCTATAGATTGACTGCTTTCTGCTTTTGATTTTACCATGCCTCTGAGTGATAAAACAAATACAATACAAAATTACATTTGTATAGCGTCTTTCATGTCTGGAGGACGTCCCAAGGCACTGGACAGTCAGTGATTTGGACCCTCTAATCAACCTGTCCATTCTCTCCATTCACCAGGCTCTGGCCTGCTCCATGTCTCCCACCCGACCCACCTTACAATCAGCGGCTGGGTTTTCAGCTTCTCTGCCCCAACCCTTTGGAATTCCATCCCACAATCCCTTTGCCTTGTTCCCTCCTTTGCCTCCTTCAATGCACCATTCAAGACCCTCTTTTTCGACCATGCCTTCAGCCGCATGCCGACCTCTCTGACCTCCATCAGACCAATCCTGCCCGACTCCCCCACTCCCTATACCCCCCCCCCACCCCATGCTCGGGTGCTGATCCCTGACTGTTCAGCACCTTGGGACATTTTCCCGACCCGAAAGGCACTTTACAAATGTAATTTTGTTGTTGTTGTTATTGTTGTAAGAGCAGCACTAAAGTATCCAGCTAATGTATAGCCTTGATATTTGCTACTGATCATCACAAGATAAATGATACAGTACAAATTACATTTATATTTCGCCTTTCCTGTCTGGACGATGTGGTCTTGACACTTGACATGACTAGGTTGGGTGGGGGAAGCCAAAGAGGCTGGAGAGGGAAAAGATGACTGAAAGCACAGTCAAGTATTTCTGGGGGTGAGCTTTGAATATGGAGAGGTAACAAACAAGTCAGTGGGACTCTGGGATGGAATTTGGATACTCTTAAGCATGTTGATTGGTTTGTTTCCACCTGGCTGACCCCCAAAAAGGTTACCTCAAGTACAAATAAGAAAAGATTATAATTATAATAAGCAGGCTATTTGTCAATGTTGAATCAGCCGTCGGAGTTTCCAGGATGGAAATAGGAGGAAACAATCAACTGTCTCCACCCACCACTTTCTTCCACTGTAGCAAGAACAATTGTGTTGATAAGCAGGTTGGATAGAAACTTAACACTTTCACTGTGATGAAATCTCCTCTTTCAACAGCCAAAAATAAAATGTGAGTGACACTAAACCAGGATGACTTATTTTTAGAATACCTGTATGATTTATGTCAATTCAGAAGACAATTATACAATGGTAAATACAATTATTTGTTTATTTGTCAATCAAGTGTCTGACACGTGTGGAATGGAAATTCCAGAGATATTCTTAAAACTTTTCCATCAAACCACACTTTGAAGTAGAAAAATGGATTATGGCATTTACCTGTTCCCGGCTCAAAAGTGTGTGCCAGTAGAGACCCAGCAACAGGATTAAGTGTATCCTGACCATGTTGAAAGTTCCATGTATGCCACTTACCCAAGGAAATTTCCCTTATCTGGAATGGAACGTGCACTTTTTCACTCGAGGCACATACCCGGTTTCCCTAATTGCAGAGAGTATTAGGCACAGGTTGGAAAAGCCAATACTTGGGGATCCCAGAGTGGGATTTGGGGCACTGTGAGAATTTAACCAGCTAAAAATGCATAGTTTGCCATCGAAGGCAGTGTCTGGCATGCTTCCCATTGTTTGTTCAGCTCAGACTAGCCTACCTATTAGGCCTTTGACTTGCAAGATTAACAGGAGCCTAGTTGGATGAATCCCTGTCCCCAGTGACCAGCCTGCTTTTCCAAGGCCTGCAAAGAGCCAGGCTTCAGTCATCAACAGTGCCCTGGAGTACTGTGGACTTGCCTGGCTCTGAAATTGGTCTAACGAGGCTGCCACAGAGGACTGATTTGATTCGGACATTCTAATGCCAAGCATGTCACCTTGGGTGGGTACCTATAATAATAATCCTTGCATTTGATATAGCGCTTTTTACATCTCTTCTAGACTTCTCAAAGCAACTGTATATTTTGTGGGCAAAACGCAACAGCCGATTGAGCACAGCAGTGTCCCACAAACAGTCGTGGATTGTGTGACCAAATTATTATTGTTTTTTTTCTTGAGGGATTATTATCAGGTGTGTGGAGTAAGGAAACTTGCACAAGGCCTGATGGGATTCGAATCCTGGTCTCTCGCTTGCGAGGCGAGCGCTCTAACCACTGAGCTATAGAAAAATATTCAGATAGTTCGACCTCCATCTTCCCCTAGATTATCATGTTGGAAATCCCCTAAACGAAACCCCCTTATAACCATGTACTGAAAATGTATATGTTTTATATAACCCATGCCTATTATTTTTCTAAAATTGGTCACACACCTACAGTAATTAAATGTTAGCTATATGAGTCAAAGTGTCCCTAATTGTAGCTGTAAAATAAGTACTATCTCTCTATTTCAGTCACTTACATTTTACATTTAAGATTGTGAACCGTAATTGTTTTGAACTACAGCATATCTCCATTTGGGTAAATTCCAGTATAATGGCTAAATCATTCTCAAGAGCATTGAAAACTTCCTCCCATGACTTCAAAGACTGTCGCTTTTTTACTTATAATAATCTCCCTCTTAAACAGTTAAAAACCTCTCATTCTTAAATTGGAAAATGTAAAGGTAATATTCCTTGAGTGATTACAAAAGATCATATTAATCTTAGCCATGAAGAAGATATCACAATGCCGTCACAATTTTGCTCTTTGTGATTTACCTGGGCAGCAGTGGGACAGAAATAGAATCACGTATACGTTCTTTCCATTCAGTTGGCCATTCTTAATTGAACCTGATTCAAATTTAGTCAGATGTCAGCATTTAGAATTGTACTGGTTTGGCTTGATTCAGGTTTTTTTTTCAGATCACACTGTGCACACACATATTAAAATACACAAATGTCATAATGCAAATAGCAGTTGGTTTTCACTGCAAAAATGACAGATATGTGACATTTTCTAAAAATATATATAGAATCATAAAATCATAGAATTTTACAGCACAGAAGGAGGCCACTCGGCCCATCGTGCCTGTGCCAGCTCTTTGAAAGAACTACCAACTAGTCCCACTCCTCTGCTCTTACCCCATAACCCTGCAAATTCTTCCTTTTTAAGTACCGATCTAATTCCCTTTTGAAAGCTATTATTGAATCTGCTTCCGCCACCCTTTCAGGAAATGTATTCCAATCTGCATACCATAGCTATTTATTGATGGAGGTGAAAAACCCTTTCTTCTGATAATTGATCTTGAAAGTGTTAATGAACCATTTGACAGAGATGAGTCTCGATAAACCTTGCAGCATTCTAATAGTGAGATCACTCGGTAAGAGATGAGTAAAAGAGGTTGAACACTTATTCAGCAACATATACTTCTCATAGACCACATTGTTGCAGCAAACGGCTTCTCCTCCAGCTCCCGTACCATCTTGTGCAGTGTTACTCAGGGCACTGTCCTCGGTGCCCTCCTCTTCACCCACTACATGCTCCCTCTTGGTGACATCATCCGCAGACATGAGGTAAATTTCCACATGACACCCAACTCTACCTCTCTGCCTCCACCCTGAACTCCGGGACTACTGGCGTCATGACTGACTGCCTGTCCGATATCAAGTCCTGGAAGAGGGACAACTTTCTCCAACTCAACGTCAGCAAGACAGAGGCCCTCCTGATTGGTTTGCGCCAGCGCCTCCGCACTTCAGGCACTGGCAGCATCAGCCTCCACGGCTGCACACTCAACCTCACTAAGCCAGTCAGGAACCTGGGTATCTTGTTTGACCATGAACTGTCCTTTTTTCCCCACATCCGCGCCATGACGTGCACTGCCTACCACCACCTCCTCAACATTGCCAGACTCCGCCATTGCCTCACCCCTCAGGCTGCCGAAACCCTCACCCACGCATTCGTCACATTAAGGCTTGATTACGGGAACTCCCTCTTCATCGGCCTTCCCAACTCTTCCCTTCACAAGCTGCAGATCATCCAAAACTCTGCAGCTCGTGTAGTCTCACGCACCAGGCTCTGTGACCCCATCACTCCCACACTCGCCCGACTCCACTGGCTCCCCATCCCCCAGAAGATCGAGTTCAAGATCCTCATCCTCAGTTTCAAGGCCATCCATGGCCTTCCCCCCTCCTATTTCTCTGACCTGCTGACTCCCTACCAACTTGTCCGCTCCCTCTGTTGATCGGGCTCTGGCCTGCTCCATGTCTTCTGCCCGACCCACCCTACCATCAGTGGTCAGGCTTTCAGCCTCGCTGCCCCCACACTCTGGTCCTCCATCCCACAGTCCCTTCGCCTCGCTTCCTCCCTTGCCTCCTTCAAGGCGGGTCTCAAGACCCTTCTCTTTGATCGTGCCTTTGATCGCCCTCCCACCTCTCTGCCTTCCGTCACCCCTACACCACCCCTCCCCCATGCTCAGGCCCCGACACCTGACTGTTCAGCGCTTTGGGACGTCCTCCCGACGTGAAAGGTTCTATAAATGTAATTTTGTTGTTGTTGTTGTACATTGAAATTTATGTTGGACCAGCTGGTCAAAAGGTCACCAGAAAAAACTTCTGCTGCTACTGTGTTGTCAGTGCAATTGGCAGATACTCAAACTATTCCACGGAATCTCCCTTTTAAGTTCCCTCACTCCACCACATTTAGCTGAGATTTGATAAGCAACTGGAAAATCCCTTGCAAATCCATTGTTCTATTTGGCAGCATATTGCATTTGATTGTGAACTTTCGCACCATTTTGACTCTCAAAACCTTTACAGAAAAATGATCTATAAATATAGATATAGATACAGTGATGAGGAATTAGTAATGAGTTATTAATGAATTAATAATGAGTTCTTAATAATCAGATGAACCCAACCCACAAAAGACTGAAAGAAAACATGTCAAAAATTCCCTGTGTACTACCATGTACAGAATTTAAAGTAATAATGCAATCCTGTTTTTTTAGATGATGAAAGGGCTTTCACTTCATTCTTGTGATTTTGCATGGGAAGAATGGGAATCAACAGATATATTAAATGCAAGGGTTAATATTTATATATTACTTGGCACCTAAAGTGAGAATCAAGGATGCTTGAGAGGGGGTATGGAGGGGGTGGTGACGAGTGGAGAACAACAACAACAACAAGATTACATTTGTATAGTGCCTTTCCCGCCGGGAGGACGTCCCAAGGAACTATAAAGATTTTTTAAATAAAATTAATTTTATAAAATTATTATTTTATAAATTTGTCAAAATCTGAAGTGTAGAGTGGATGAATACAAGTTCTTGTGTTGTTCATTTTCCTCCTGAATACAAATTGGGTGCAAGGTACTCAAATTTACTTGGTAAAATATACTTATTTAAATATATTTTAATATATATTTTTTATTGTATATTATATAAATATATATTATATGATATATATATTTATAAAATAAAATTCTATAGAAAGTTTATAAAAAATAATATAAATAAAAAATAAAAAGAATATAAATATATAAAAAAGGAACAAGGAAAAAAGGAACAAGATAAAGGCAAAAAAATCCTAAAGCCAGTGAACTTCTTGCACACATCTAATTGACTAACTGGAGTGGAAATAACAATCCAAAAATAAATATCAAATCAGTCTAACAGGCGTCTTCAGGAAGTCTGGACTTTTTCTACCCTCTCAGAGAAAGGACGAAACCCACCCCCACGGGAACAGAACAAATAAGGGAGATGAGAGAACCTAAAATACAGTATCGCTGGGGAAAAAGTCATGACAATGTTCCAAATTTTCTAAACCTTTTTGGTACAGTTTCAGAATCTAAATTATATACACACATTGTGGGCTGCAGAAAGGCAATGTTGCTTGTATCTGATTTTTACAACTACCTTTTAAGAGCAACGTAAACAATTTTTGCAAGTGGTTAAATATTCAAATCTAGTGGCAAAATTTACAAACAATGTAGTAACCAGCATGCAAACTGTTGTACCTTGAAGCTCGACAATAAATATATTTTACAGAGTAAATTTGAGTTCCTTGCACGCAATTTGTATTCAAAAGGAATATGAACAACACAAGAACTTGTATTCATCCACTCTACACATGCAAATTGTGACCGGACATGAACTGTCTTTGTTATAGGAAATGGTTACTTTATATTAAAAAAAATCCTTAATGCTTTCTATGCTACTGAGTATTAAAGCTTCCTGTCTGTGTTGGATAATTTCACCAACATAGAAAGGAGGTACAGTATATATTCATATATTGTGGGAATGAAACTTATTTGTACTCTGAACCACTTTTACTTTCCGATGCTCACCTTTACCTGAATAACCTCCCCTCACACTAACAGGTTAAAAGCTAATTGTTCTTCATACTAATAGATACATTATTAATGGATGAACACCTTGCCTCTGGAACTCGCTATCTCAATCCCTCTGCCTTGCCCTATCTTTGCCTGTTTTCAGATCACACCTGGAAGACTTTCTTCTTCCATCAAGCCTGCAGTCACCTCCACCTTCTCCCCAGCTTGGAGCCAACTACTTAATTGCTGCAAGACGCTATCTCACATGAAGACACCATATAAATGAAAGTTTTTGTTTCTGTCTGTCCAAGTGCAAAAGCATATTTTTTCTTTGTTTTGATAGATTATTGTCTGCATCCTGTTACATGTCACATTATACAATACCAGGCTAATAATTGAAAATTGCTATTCAGCTGGTGATACATCATAGGAAGTATTATAGGAAAAACAGTGATCGATTTGTCATTTGCATGGAAAATTCATACAGTAAAACCAGACTCAAGCACAGGCATAAGAATGGCAAGAAACCATTTGGAGGATAATATGTGAAGATATGTCCATGACAGAAAATAGAGAAATAACTGTATAACTTGTAGCTGCAAGGAGTTTGTCCACTCATTCCACGCCTTTCAAACTGTAGAATTATATTTCTTACTATTCTGGTATGGAGACTGGCTACCAGTTTAGTAGATAAAGAGCATGGTATCAATTATAATAGTATAATAATAATCCTTGCATTTGATATAGCGCTTTTCACATCTTCTAGACCTCCCAAAGCGCTTCACAGAATATACTGTAAACTGAATTGACTATATATTTGTGGGCGAAACGTGGCAGCCAATTGCAGCAATTCCGATACTAATTTACCAAATTTGGTCAGAGGAAACAGGAAAACCATAGCTAAGCTATTTGTATGACGTTGTTGTTTAACGTTGTTCCTTGAAGCTATGCCAAAAATATGTCATCTGACTTCAGAAGTGGTCACTTGATGCAAGTAATGGTTTATGAAGTGAAACAGAACAAAGCACATCCACATAATTAAAGCAATGACCTAGTTTAGAGCAATGACCTATATTTGCCCACAAATATACAGTCAATTCACTTTACAATATATTCTGTGAAGTGCTTTGAGACGTCTAGAAGACGTCTAATAGAATATTATTATTATTAAGAGAACAGTCAAAAAATGTTTATATTTGATTCATCACTATTATAAAATACCTGTAATATTTATGCTCATTAAATGGTAACATTTCACACTGAACCACTTGAGAATTATTTAAGAATGCTCAAAGGCATGCTAAGCCGCTATATCAAATGCAAAGATTATTATTATAAATCATAACTTCTCCTTACCAAAAGGGTATTTTTTAAAAATTATAGTGAGACGCAGAAGAGGTACACACTTGATCTTTAGAGTACGTCCCTTTGGGAGATGGGATTTTGCAGCTAGTCACACAATGTCCTTTTAGCTTTCAGCTCAAATACGTAGGATGAAAATCTTGCTCATTGCTGGTCAGCAGTCCTCTTAACTGGAATTTGCGTTCTCAGTCTAATTACCAACGGATGTAGAATAAAACTGTGCCAAATTTGATACTAATCAGCACTGAAATAATAGGCTGTAAGAATGGCTATCACTGGAAATGTTGGACTAATAGGGTATAGATGTTGGAGTATTGCATTACAAGCACCAAAATCCGATAAAACGCAAAATACTGCAGATGCTGGAAATCTGAAACAAAAACAGAAGTCGCTGGAAACACTCAGCAGGTCAGGCAGCCTCTATGCAAGAAGGAAAGTGAGTCAACATTTCAGGTCCACAACCAAAGGAACTCACTTTCCTTTGTCCATAGATGCTGCCTGACCCACCAAAATCCTGTATATTGATGAGGACAAAAAAATTCCTCCTCCTAATTTGTACTATAGTACTGTAGTTTGACTCCATTGTCCTACACTTAATAATAATATTAATAATAATAACATTAATAGCATTAGCAAGTATATTTTACCTCCAAAAACAATCACTAGTCTTTACAGTAAATCCTGGGTAGTGTTTGCAGGTGTTTCAATTATGCAGTAAGGCGTTACAATGACTACAAGGATCATAATTATTATTATTTGTGAATGAGGATATTGAAAGGCAGCCTTTACATACAACACAGAACCATGCACAGGTAATGATTCTGTACACCAAATAAATCTCCCTTCTCCCTGGAGTGATTTCTGGACTGACAGTTTGGTTTTCCAATGGACAAACTGTGATGGAAAATGTACCACTAATTATTTAAGGGGTCAAAAATATAAATATTTTCAAATATCCAAATCACACAAATAGGAACAGCTTCTAATGAATGTAACTACTTAACCCTAACTGGCAAAAAAAACTCCAGCCTGACGCAATCTACATCCAGCCTAGCTCAAATAACTCATTGTTTCTTCATTTTGGTATTGCTAACTGTGGTGAAAATTCAGCAAAATATTCCTCCACCACTAAAGATTGTCAATAGCTCCATTTCATAGATGACGTGATTCAATATTTCTTTGTACTTTGTGATTTTTTTCATCCTCCTACTGTAACACATGAAGTCTTGTTCAATTCACTTGCATTGGCTTGATCTGTTCAGGCTTTTTGTGTTACGACATTGGCATACACTGTATGTGAGTATGCCAATTGAAGCAAAACGTTCTGGGCTACAATGGGCTACAAATTTTATGCTCTATGTAAGAAAAAGGAATTTTGCGAATTTAAGGTTGTGCTTTCCAACTGATGGAATTGTATCATTTTAGAGGAATATCAGCACTTTATATACACAACTCTTTGGAAGAGTATAAAGTATGCTTTTGGTAACATTCAAGACCATCGAATTTGGTTTAAAGATAACTTTGGAAGAAATCCTCAGTCAAAAGAGAGAAAGGAGCTTCTGGACTACCCTTTGTTGCTCAAATTGTTCTTATATCTGAAAAAATGGATCTACTTATTTGCAACCCTATGAATGTGCCTACTGTCAGAGCATTGTGCTGTGGAATTACTCTTCCTAGGTCTCAACCACTGACCACTCTCTTGGGTGCTCACTAGGCTGAGTAGATGCATTTCATAATTGTGTAAGAGCAAAATAAAGCAGAACTTCCAAAGATATGTATCACCAGTGTGGAGAATATGCAGCAGTAGCTAAAGCCCCTGCGAATTCATACCTCCACTAAACCCAGGAACACATTGCTGCTGGACATCCAAATACCCCTTTAGATGATGCTTGATGTGCAGCAAACTTTCTTGCCATCTTCTTCCTCACTTCTTTAATGCTCCACTACTTTCATTTTGCAAGGAATCTCCACATATCCGTGAGCTGGTACCAGACCATGACTCTTCTAAAACTGTGTTTGACAGGTAATAATAATAATAATAATGCTTGCAGTTGATATAGTGCCTTTCACATCAGGAGGACGTCTCAAAAAGCTTCACAGATTTTTACTGTAAAGTGTAGTAACTGTGTCATTTGTTAGACAAATGCTGCAGCCCATTCGGACCTTGTCTCATTCCAAGGATGGCACCTCCGACAATGCAGTGCACACTAGCATCTAATACAGCACAGGTGTGGTGTAGCTAAAATGATGGCAGCATTGACCATACTCATTTAGGGCAGCTAAGCTCATATAATGAAATTTGACGTGCTCGCTGGAGGAGGAAAGTATTCAGCTGTCTGACAGAGTGGCCAGCATCTCCTGTACCAATGATATACATGAGTCACATGTTGATACATATACTGAGTGATCTCAGGTTATAGAACATGTTCGGTTAACTCAAGGGGAAGAAGCACAACAATTGCATATGCTAACTATGCTACAAAGCTGTAGTAGTCGGTGCATGTCTGTGCTTTTATTATGCTCAAAATATTTTTAACGCTTGTATTGTCAGCCGGTAGTCTGTCTTGTCAAATCATGTTCACAAATTCTGCTGAATATCACAAATCCTAAACTGATTCCAGATACGAACATTCCATTCTAATTCATCATCATAATAATCTTTGCATTTGATATAGCGCCTTATCACATCTTCGAGATGTGTATTTTGTGGATAAAACAATTGCACTCAACAGTGTCCCACAAACAGTTGTGGATTGACTGACTAAATTGTTATTATATTTAATAATTTGTTTTTGAAGGGATTATTACCCCCAGAAAAGTGATCCGCAAATTGACTAATAACTGGGTTCCTATTTATTGTTAGGTAAACAGAGGCGTGTGTGTGGAGTAAGGAAACTTGCCTAAGGCTTTGTGCTGCCCGGACAAAACACTTTATAAAAGCTTAATCAAAAAAACAACTCTGATCAAAGAAAAATGTTTCTTTATGACACATTTGCCAATACCTGTTTCATTTGCACGATCAGCATTTATAATAATCCTTTCATTTATTATAATAATAATACTATAATCCTTGCATTTGATATATCTCCTTATCACGTCTTCAAGACATCTCAAAGCACTTCACAAAATATACTGTAAAGTGAATTGACTGTATTTGTGGGCAAAACGTGCAGCTAATTGCGCACAGCAGTAGTAGTCCCACAAAGAGTGGTGGATTCAATGACCAAATTATTATTTTTTATTTATTATTATTTTTGTGGGGGAAGGATTATTACCTCAGGAATAGTGATCTGCCAACGACTAACAACCGGATTCCTACTTACTGCCTGGAATTGAATCCCGGTCTCTTGCTTGCGAGGCGAGTGCTCAAATGACTAAGCTGCAAGACTCCACTTAATTTGATTTAATGGACTCCACTAGGCATTTGATATAATGATATAAACAAAGGCGTCAAAGCATTTCACAAATTTCTATGAAGTACAGAGATTGCTTATTCATAGGTAAGAGAGGCAGCACATTTTGTGTGCAGCGATGTCCCATAATAGCCATGCTTCTGACCTTTGGAACTTCTTCCTCTCGATCTGTTTTCAAGTCTCACTTTAATAACCTAACTTTATGACCATGCCTGTGGTCACTTCCTCCTTCCCCCCCTCCACTGCTCAGCGTCCGACCCCAAACATACCCGAGATATAAGTGATTGCATATGGGTTTTCCCTTTGAAAAAATAACAAATGTTAAAGTTCAAATTATCATCTAAAAAATACCCTAGGGTTTTTCCCTTTGTCTTGCAAATGTTCATGGGAAGAGGAACTCTGGTTGCAGATACAACCTGGAAACAGGAAGTTTAAACTCTCAGAACTGATATAAGTCAACATTTTAAATAGAATCTAACAGCATTAATTTATATAGCACCTTTCATAATAATAATAATAATCCTTGCATTTGATATAGCGCTTTTCACGTCGGGAGGACGTCCCAAAGCGCTTACAGAACACACTGTAAAGTGAATTGACTGTATATTTGTGGGCGAACGCAGCAGCCAATTGCGCACAGCAATGTCCCACAAACAGTCGTAGATTGAAAATGACCAATTTATTATTGTTTTGTTTTTTTGGAGGGATTATTATTAGGCGTGTGGAGTAAGGAAACTTGCCCAAGGTTTCGCCCTGCCTGGAATTGAACTCAGGTCTCTCGCTTGCAAAGCGAGTGCTCTAACCACTGAGCTACAGGACTCCACAGGACTTCATGTCAGGAGGATGGCTCAAAGCACTTCATGCAGTTGATTATGCACTTGAGCTGCAGATTGGGGAGAGGCAAACTGAGGGTGGTGGAAGATAACAAAATATACAATCAATTAATTTTACAGTATATTCTGTAAAGCGCTTTGAGACGTCTCGAAGACGTGATAAGGCGCCATATCAAATGTAAGGATTATTATTATTATAACTGAAAGCCCAGGCAAAAGGATAGGTTTTAGGGTGGGCTTGGCAGGTGGGAAAGGAGGGGGTGAGGTGGAGGGAGTGTAGGATGCAGTTCCTGAGAGTATGGGAAGAATGATAGCAAGCTTGCTCACAGCAGGAACACTATTTATGCCAGTTGATTTTCACATTTCATTTCTGCTAATGCACAGTTTCCCCAGAGTAAGACATCAAAATCATAAGAATGACACTACTGATGAAAATCAAATTAGTATTTACTTGTGAGCTACACTGTAGCTGTAAATCATAAAATCAAAAAATCATAGAAATACACAGCACAGAAGGAGGCCATTTGGCCCTACATGTCTGTGACAGCTCTTTGAAAAGAGCTATCCAATTCAGTCCCACTCTCCCGCTCTCTCCCCATAGCCCTTAAACTTGTCCTCCTCAAATAATTATCTACTTCTCTCTTAAAAGCTGTTATCGAATCGGCTTTCACCAGCCTTTCAGGCAATGCATTCCAGATCCCAACAACTCGCTGTGTAAAAGAAATTCTCCTCACCTCCCCTACGTTTCTTTTAACAACTATATTAAATTGGTGTCCTCGGGTTACCGACCTACCCCCCCAGTGGAAATATTTTCTCCTTGTTCACCCTATCGAATCCCCTCATAATTTTGAAAACTTCGATTAAGTCTCCTCTTAACGTTCTCTGCTCCAAGGAGAATAATCCTAGCTTCTCTAGCCTCTCCTGATAACTGAAGTCCCTCATTCCTGGGAAAATCCTGGTAAAACTACCAAACACTTCAGGAAAGACCCCTGACATTTGGGGGTTTTGCAGTTAAATGCGGTCTGCCTTTTTTGATAGTGGCAAATATAAATCACTTAATTAGCTTACAATTGAAATTATTCAAATGTAACACCTCAGTAAGCATAATAAACAGGAGGTTCTATACCTAAAGATTGTTTTGTAACTTGTTAGTGGTGAAAGTATCTAAACACAAGCGCAAAGTGTGACTGATTTTTCTGAAGCAATTTATTCTACAGTTGTCAAATAATTCTTGCTATAACTGATTTTTTTTACTCTAAATCTATTCTACCGACCACAGAAGTTTGCCTCTAAGAAGTGTACCAAAGCATGAAGCCACACATGAAACCAAAACAGCTTATATAACACCGCAAAGTGCATTGGATTGCCAAAAGCACACCAGTGACACCAAAAGATGTTGTGCGCTGATACTAAATAAATAAATAGCCCACCTCACAAGAAGAAAATATACGAAATAGATGGTTGGACTAAATAGATTTTGGCAACCTTTCAACAAATGCAGGAGCAACTCACCAGAGCCAAAACAGTCTAATAAGGGTGAAGTACATTTTTTAATGAAATTTACTAGGATCAAATGTGTAACCCCCACACCCCCAAAACAGATATAATACGTAGCTTTTAGACGACTGTGTTTTTGAACTTCTCTTTGGTTCTGAATAGTCCTTGTTTATAAATGCACATTTTTATCAGCGGATGTAACTTTTGGAACAGTTGAGTCATATATACTCAGGTTTGCCAAAATAAACAGTGAGCTAACCATGGCTCGCTGAACACTCCAAGTCTCAGCGCGCTGCTGCATGGCTGCTGCAATTGACTCGAGCTGCTTCCCGAAAATGTTCCCGACCCCGTCCCCTCCACTCCACTATTCCCATTCAACCCTCCTCTCCCTCCGCCTGCCCTGACTTCTATCCCTCCTCGACTCCCCCACGGACTCCCTCTGCTCCTCCCTTCACATTCTCCATCGTGCCCACCGTGGTAGATGCCATCGGCTGTTCTACAGCACCCACCCTGACTGCCCCTTCCCCCACTCTCGCCGCAAGGCCCACCGGCCCTCACCCACGGGAGCCAACCTTTCCTCCCTCACTCACATCCCCATCCACCCATCTGCCCACCCCCTCCCCCCACCTCATCTCCCCCACACTCCCACCACTAACTGTCCCCTCCACATTGGTCTGCAGAATGTCCGCTCACTAACCAACAAGTCCCTCACAATCCATGACCTCAGCGTCGAGGAAAATATCGACCTCCTCGCCCTCACCGAAACCTGGGTCACCCCAGGCAACATCTTTCCACTAGTTGAGGCCACACCTCCAGGTTACACCTTTCACCAAACCCCACGGCCTAATGGCCGTGGCGGTGGTGTGGCTCTCATCTCTCGGTGTCCCCCTCTGCCTTTCCCCCTACTCCTCCGGAACCTTCCCCTCCTTTGAACACCTTACCCTCTACCACCCCTCCACCTTCCTCTCGGACATCTCCACCCTCCTCACCCACTCCCCCACCCATGACCGTGACCACCCCCATGAACCGGTGATCACCCAGGGCCTCACCGTCTCGGACATCACCATCATCGATAAAGCCATCTCGGACCACCACTTCATCTCCCTCAACAGCTCTGTACCCCTTCCCCTTTCTCAACCCTCCACCATCACATACTGTCAATGGAAAAAAATTTCCTCCCTCTCCCTCTCCACTGCCCTGGAGTCATCTGAACTCCTACACCTCTGGTCCTCCCTGACCGATCTCCCCGCCTCACTCTCTTCTCTCCACAACTCCCTTTCCCCCATTCTGGACTCCCTTGCCCCCCTCACCTCCTGAACTGCCTCATACTCCCATAAATCTCCCTGGTACACTAGCCATCTCCGTTCCTCAAGGCACAAGTGCGAGCTGCCGAACCCGCCTTTCATACTTTCATCACCTCCAAGCTCAACTATGCAATCACCCTGCTTGTCGGCCTTCCCAACTCCTCCCTCCACATACTCCAGATAATCCAGAACTCTGCAGCCCATGTCCTCTCCCGCATCAAACTCCGTGACCCCCATCTCCCCCATTCTTGCCCGACTCCATTGGCTCCCTATCCTTCAGAAGATCCCGTTCAAGATCCTGGTCCTCATCTACAATGTCCTCCATGGCCTCGCCGCACCCTACCTCTGCGACCTCCTAACCCCTTACCAACCCGCCCGCTCCCTCCGCTCAGTCAGCTCTGGCCTGCTGCATGACACCCGACCCACCCACTCCACCATAGGCGGGAGAGCCTTCAGCCACTCTGCCCTCAACCTCTGGAATTCCATCACCCAATCACTCCGCCTCGCCCCCTCCTTAGCCTCCTTCAAGTCCTGCCTCAAGTCCCTCCTCTTCGACCATCGGTCACCCCGCTGCCCCTCCCCTCCCTTCTCCCCCCCTGACCCCAGCTCGGGTCTGAAATGCTGTACTCTGTCCAGCGCCTTGGGACGTTCTCCTGACGTGAAAGGCGCTGTACAAATGCAATCTTGTGGTTGTTGCTGTTGTAAATAGAAAGCAATTATTATCCCACCAGAGGATTATGCTGAACTCCTCCTGGTGTTGCTAATGCTTGAGTAAGTACTTAAAGTGGTAACCAGTGAGGCATTTTGATCGGATCAACCAGATAGTTGTCCAAATCCGCTGGCTTATTTAACCGGGTAGGAATACAAGTGAATTGGGGACGAGCGTTTCGTATGATTTACCCTGGGTCAGTTAGGGGTTAACCATGCAAATGCAATCTTGTGGTTGTTGCTGTTGTAAATAGGAAGCAATTATTATCCCACCAGAGGATTATGCTAAACTCCTCCTCCTCCTGGTGTTGCTAATGCTTGAGTAAGTACTTAAAGTGGCAACCAGTGAGGCATTTTGATTGGATCAACCAGATAGTTGTCCAAATCAGCTGGCTTATTTAACCGGGTAGGAATACAAGTGAATTGGGGACGAGTGTTTTGTACGATTTACCTTGGGTCAGTTAGGGGGTAACCATTGTCTGCCTAAAATGGATTCCACTGTCATTTTAAACACCAGAATTTATGCCTGTAGCTTCCAATTCATGTAAGACATGGTGGGATGTATGTCTTACATGAATTGAAAGCTGCAGGCATAAATTCTGGTGTTTGTATTCTGAACGGTGAACTTTGCAATCTGTCAGACAGATGCTTTACTAATCTGTATCTTTTTGATTACGTTTCCTACATGATTAAACAGTTATTAAAGTCATTTGACAGAAACTGACCTTGCCTGAAGGGAGTTTCCAAAGATAAGAAATAATAAAAGGAAAAGTACCATAGAAGGGTTGAAATTCCAGTACATTTCCCCCGAAAGAGCGCAGCAGTATGGGGTGGCTGCTCAATGAGGTGCCTGAGCTCTAGGAATATCTGCCCCTCAAGTCTTGGTAATAAGCTACAAAGCCATTATTTTTGCGGCACAAGCATTCTCTCTAACATGTTCTATGAATGTGATCTAATCCCCTAAAAGGAGGAGGATAATAACAGAGATGATGATGAGGCAGCTATGACAAGGAGTGAGGACTGAGAGCAATGTAGGGGAAGAACGCCACTGACAAGCTCCTTCTTCCAAAAGCCCAGTCCCCGGAAAACAACCCTGCTCTGCAGCAAGCATTACAACTGCACATTGCCACCCAGAGCAATGCACCTCTGAGGTCAAGATAGATGGAGGGAAGTGTGGCAACTCTTTCACCCACAAAATACACAGTCAATCCAATCTACAATATATTCTGTGAAGTGCTTTGAGATGTCAAATGCAATGATTATTATTATTATCAAAATGGGTGTCTCAAGGTGCAGCTGTCCCTTGTTCCTGGAAGTGTGCGGGGGTGAGGCTGTGGATCTCCGCCTCTTCTTTCTCCTCCTGAACTGGGCTGAATGTTGGAATTCAACACGGGAACATAGGAAAACAGGAAGCAGGAGGCCATTCAGCCCATCGAGCCTGTTTCATATAATCATAATAATAACAATAATAATCCTTACATTTAGTATAGAGCTTTCACATCAACAATAACAACAACAACAAATTGCATGTATATAGCACTGTTCACGTCGGGGTCTTTAACATTTCATCCAAAGGACGGCATTTCCAATTATTCATCCCAGAGCTGAGATCGTAAATGTGGTAAAGTCTTAAGTAAGTTTGGACAGACATGCAAATTTCTTCCTTGTGTGCTAGTAGTTAAGGCATTTAAAACCCTGAGCTTACTACCCTGATACTTTCCAGATGCTTCATCTATTGCTCTTTCTGCTGTTATTACAGATCCCAGCTCAGGGTCCCAATGCAGATTCTGGGGTCCCCAAGCCTTGGCTCTTGTATCTAGTGCTTTCTGGAATTAGTGAAACAGGATGTGTACCTCCAGGCAGAGAGTAAATATTCAATTCCAACAATCCATTCCTGGAATCTCCATGGTGGGATGCATGAAAATTTCTAAGAGTTAGATACTCATAAGCACGTTGATGTGTATCAGCATTTGTCAGACACGGCTAACCAAAAGAAAATCGTTATGGAGGGAAATTTGGGTAATTTCCTCCTCTAAAGTAGTGCAATAGGATTGTGGTATTAGAGATTGTGTGGTTTATTCTTCTTGTTATAGATACACTCAGACAAAGATTCAGAATATGATACAACTTCCCAGATAAAACATGACTAGATTTGAAAATAGATTTTTTAATTACACACATCATAAAGGTTACCATGAGTAGTTGTGATATATTGTCATAACCTTGAAAAAAGTCCATACAAGTTTTAACCTGCTTAAAACTTAAAACTTAAAACTTTTAAAACTTAAAACTTTGGAAAAGTAAAAAGTAATTAAGAAAGAGCCAATCAGATGAATACAAGAAGTACAAAAGTTCACTGGGGATAGGACAAATTGATGTGGTTATGGTTTGTGGATTGGCATGCTCTGAGTTGATGATCAAGAAATTTACAAACACATGCAGGCTTTAGATTGAGAGTCCTGTAACTTAGTGGTTAGTGCCCTCACCTCATAAGCGAGAGAACTCAGTTTGATTTTTGGCAGGGCGAAATGTTGGGCAAGTTTCCTTACTCCACACAACTCGGTTTACCTAGCAGTAAGTAGAAACTTGGTTGTTAGTCGATTGGCGGATTGCTTTTCCCGGGGTAATGATTCCTTCAAAAAATAATAATAATAAATCCACGACTGTTTGTGGGACACCCTTGTGCACAATTGGCTGCCGTGTTTTGCTCACAAAATAAACAGTCAATTCACTTTACAGTATATTCTGTGATGCCCTTTGAGATGTCACAAAAACGTGATAAGGCGCTATATCAAATCAAGGATTATTATCACAATGATAATCAAAGTGAACTGAAAAATGAATGATATGTGAGTGTCTTATACCTTTCAGAAAATTCTCTAACCCTGTATCTTGCATGCAGCACCACCTTTGTTATGCCCTTGCCTTAGGTATCAGATTGGAATCCAATGTAACAAAGATACAATTGCCTTTGCATCTCTATATCCTTCTACATTAACAACTGTATATGAATGGTTTATTTCTCTAGTGATTCAACAAAGGAACATTCCCAATATCTTACTGATTCAAGGTACATTTGCTGTAGGTCCTATCCTTCTTCGGGGGATGGGTGGTGGGATGGGGATCTACTTCGGACTGAACTGAATTCAAGGTAACATACTTGGTAACAGGCTGTTGGAATCAAGTCAATGCTCTGCGGAGTTCCTGAGCTCCTTGAGACTTGGAGGGACAGACTGGGGTTGAGGATTCTTCCTACTCAGTTCTTGTTAACCCTGTAAGCCAAAGCCTTAACGAGTGTGTCATTACACGGGTAAAGGTCTAAAATGGTTTGCAAGGTATTAATAAAAATCCTTGCATTTGATTTAATGCTTTTCATGTCTTCTAGACGTCTCAAAGCGCTTCACAGAACAGACTGTAAAGTGAATTGACTGTATATTTGTGGGGCAAATATACCCAGCGACTTCTGTTTTTGATTCAGATTTCCAGCATCTGCAGGATTTTGTATTCTGCATATTTGCATGGTCTTTCCCAATTCAGTGCCTTTCTGCGTACTTCCTTTTTGCTTTTTTGTGAGTCATTCTGTCTCGGTTGCCAACATTCTGAGTCAAAAACCTTGGCATTCTTAAAGTCACATAACTCTTAATTATTTTATTGTAGCTTAAACACTGTATAACCCAAATGTGTTGTAATCTCTGGATTGCAGGAATCCACGCACTTCTAAGTTCTGATAGGTTGCTATTTACTATGTCTACCATTTGCTTCAGTGTTCAGTCAAGTTCACAAATAGAGTCGTTTCGAGATGTTGGCAATCATTTTCTCTATATTTCCTGAGTTGTTTTTATTGGGTTCCCTTTACTCTGCTGTCAAATCTTAATTTTCTGTAAGCTTTCTTTCAACTTCTTCCGCTTGTGTTGAAGACCAGTCACAGTTGTCCATCACTGTACTGTTTTTTTCTTAATATCATTGATTTGTATGTAATTTTTTATCCAGATGCTTCACCCATTGCTCTTTCTGCTGCAGGGTCGTGGACCCAAAAGGTTGATTCACTTTCCTTTCTCCATAGATGCTGCCTGACCAGCTGAGTGTACTCATGCAAATATGTGCTCTGAGATGCTACCCTGCATGAAGAGTACTATATACGTGCAAGTTGTTGTTGTTGTAAATACCAGTGGGCTGATTTATTTGTCTTATTGTAGTAATGTATTCCATCAAATCCCTAATTGTCAAAACCCTGATTGGAAAGACTCAGGGTGGTACGTTTCAGGGTTTTAAATCCCTTAACCTCGAACATACAAGGAAGAAATGTGACAAAACTGTGATGGCATGTCTGTCCAAACTTGGCCAAAACTTTACCACATTTACAATCTCAGCTCTGCTATAAATGTGCGGTATGCAAGTCAAAGTGGTTGTGATTGTTATTGTAATTCAAACTACTCAATAACCTTACAAAATGGTTTCTTCTACAAAGGGTAGCATGCATTGCTGCCTGTTGCATTTTAACCTGTGAACTGAAGGCATGAAATTAAGAATTTCGACTCAAAGACTACTTTAGATTTGACCATCAGAGCAGAAAAAGAGGACACAGTTTTTAGGTTGCATAGGGTAATTTTAGGACAACAACAACTTGTATTTATATAGCACCCTTCATGTTAGGCAGCATCTCGGAGTGCTTAAAGGACAGACATCAAGAAATATTTATTTACTGGCTAGAACATCAGTTAGGATTCAGCCTTGTCTCACAAACAACCATGAGAAGAATAGCCAATACATCTGGAGGTTTGTTAGCCAAGAAATCAGAAGAAACCCCTTGCTCTTTTCAAATAGTATCACGGGACCTTTAACATCCATCTGAACTGGCAGACTCGGATTAATGCCTGATTCAATGGACAACAATTTTGATTCAGCAGCACTCTCCTAGCATTGGACTGCAGTATCATCTTCGCGTTTCACCCACAAAGTATACAGTCAATTCACTTTACAGTATATTCTGTGAAGCACTTTGAGATGTCTCGAAGATGTGATAAGGCGCTATATCAAATGCAAGGATTATTATTATTTATTATTATCCAAGACTGAGCTCAAGTCACAATATGGAGCTTGCTACCATCATCTCCTAATCCACAGATAAGTTTGCTATCAACTGAGCCGATCCAACAAGCTTGGAAACTGAAAACGTTTGCTGAATTCTACCTCGATATTTGTGTTCACCATGGGTTCACATGGCTTTTACTTTCATATGATATTACTCATGAACAAATGACTGCTCCAGCTCCTTTGCATAGAAATACTGGTATAAAAATTCACGGCTGAATTGAAAGTGAAATTTGAAGCTAAATAGCAGATTTCAATAGAGATTTTGGTAGCAGCAGAGTGGTCTCAAGGTCTACAAGGGAATTGAAATTCTGATTCATGATTTAAGGCCTAAAAAAGGGGGAAATTCATGAAGTGGTCTTAAAAGGGAACGAGGTAGTGCATGTATTACACCTCAAAATATACTGAGTACGCAACATTGTCTTAGGCACAAGTATTTTCTCACAGTTCTAATAACCACAAGAGTGACATAAAAGGTTTGACGTTCAGCAAAGCAATAGGATAGCACTTTGCAGTAAAATCCTTTGAAGCACTTTGAGACATCTCAATGCTATGATGAGGCACCATATCAAATGCAAAGATTATTATAAATTGTCTTTTTTGGTGAAAACTGTAATAAATGAACAATGTTACAGATTTAAGATGCAGTATGTTCCTGGCAGTGATCAGGTTTGCAGTAAAGTAACAAGAGATAATGGAAAATTAAAGAACAAAGCACACAAAGTAACATGTTTTCTGAAAGTTCAGGGAACCTGAAGAGGCCTCATTTACTAAAGATACTGTCAAAAAAAAGGTGACGTCCTGGAATCAATTGGCTAGCCTTGTGTTTGATAATACTCCTACTCAGTGATTGATCTTGATCCTGATACTGACACCAGATAAATATAAAGAGAGCAATGTGCATTCAGTTTGGAGTTCATGCAGATTCCCTCTGGTCTTAAAGAGACAGACTAGATTTTATACAAAAATGTTAAAAAGATTACAAGACAAAACATGTGGGTTGGGAGCAATGTAAATTCTGGACAACAGTTAATCACATAATTGATGAGCCCAAAGGATGAGTTGGTTTTGCGGTTGGTTATGGAGGTTTAGCTCACTGGTGCTTTATTTTTTGTAACAGACAAGTCCCATCTTGTAGTGCTTGTACTACAAGTTCAGTTTTTATAGTTTTGTTCGTTTTGAAAAACCTAGGCAGAAAAAACTCTTGGGTAATGTTACCACAAAAGATGATAATTCGTAGTCGCTACTTCTCTACACCCTCACCCTCCCTGTCCTCCATCCTCTGATCCAAAACCCCCAGCACAGGTCCAAATCCTTGAGCTACGCTTCAGAGAAAACCATGAGACGTCCTCCTAATGTGAAAGGCGCTACATCAAATGGAAGGACTTTTTTTTAAAGGGGACTCACTGATTTTCATTGCAGTGGCAGAACTCTGTATGGCTTTCAAATCATGTTGAATCCAACAGCCAGATTTAAAAGGCATGAATCCTATTGAAACCCAAAAATGTTTCTAAAAATGATAACTTGCTCAGAGGACAAACAATATAGACTTATAAAGTTACCATAGAAATTTACAATACAGAAAAAGGCCATTCGGCCCATTGTGTCTATGCAAGGAGATTAAGGATGCAAGGAGATGTCCTCCCGACGTTATGTTATGTTCAAGGAGTTTAGCATCCATGACAAAATATGTCATAACAATTGTAACTTCACATAATATTACTTAATGTCATTTATATTTGTAAGACGTTCATTGCAAACCCATGAAGTAATCATAACTGCCCGGTATATTGTCTTTTGAGATCAATTGCTAGCGAATAAGAAAACCTGGCTATCAGCAAAGCAGGGTTACTATTTGAATGCAGTCTGAAATTCCAGAAGCAAATATTGAAAGAGTTCATGCCATTTTACAATTATTTATGTCAGTTAAGTAGCTCACATATTATCGGAGTGGATTATATCATCTCGAGAAACTGCCAGGGGGTGGGAAGCAGCACAGCCAAGCATAGCCTGGAATATGTGAGATGTTCTGACCTCTTATTAATAACATTACCCCAATAGGTAGCCAAGCTTGGAGGACATCTATTCTCTCCAAATAGTACCTGGCTAATGACTGGTAACAAGATATGCTTTATTGCCTTTAGAAGCCTACACCTACTGCCTACTTTTTCATGGAAATTGGGTCATAAGAACCTACCAGCTTGCTGTCGTCCTTCAGATAAGATTTTAAAATGAGGTCCGATCTGTCTGACCAGGCTGATGTTAAATATCCCATGGGCGCTATTTGATAAGAGAAGTGTGTTTCTCCCAGTGTCCTGGCCAGCAATCCCTCAAAATAATGGCTGTCTGTGAGACATTGCTGTGCACAAAATAATAATAATAATAATAATCCTTCAATTTTGATATAGCGCTTTATCACTTTTTCGAGACGTCTCAAAGCGCTTCACAGAATTTACTGTAAAGTGATTGACTTTATATATTTTATGAGCAGCCAATTGCACTCAGCAGTGTTCTACAAATAGTCGTGGATTGAGTGACCAAATTATTATTATTTACACATCAGCTGTTACACAAACCCATCACCATGCTTACGATTTTCGTGCATCCCACCGGCCTCTTATTTGTCCCGCGTGTCCTATGTTCCACCATCGGTGGGCGTGCCTTCAGCCACTACGCCCCGAAACTCTGGAACGCTCTCCCTCAATTCCTCCACCTTGCCTCCTGCATCCCATCTTCAAATCCTGCCTATTGACCTTCCTTTTTGATCGTGCTTTGTTTGATTGTTTGAATGGAATGCGCACTCTCTCCCTGGAGGGATGCATCCTGCTTACCTTATTCGGGAAAGTATTAGGCACAAGTTAACAAGAGCCAAAGGTTTGGGGACCTCAGAGCATGCAAATAATGTCTAACTGGTGTTAATTATTAATACTGGCCATCAACATGAGAAAACTAAGCATACCTTTGATTTCACAACCGATTTGATGGTATTACCTCATTTTCCAACCCCGCTATGAAACTCAAAACACTGCCGCCCGGATACTCACTTGCACGAAACTCCGTTCCTCCATCACACCAGTCCTTGCCAGGCTCCACTGACTCCCAACCACTGAATGGATCGATTTCAAGATCCTCTCACTCGTTTTCAAATCACTTAATTCCCTCGCACCTCCCTACCTACCTACCTGACCTGCTTACTATCCCCCACTCCACCAACCGCGCTGCCTCCGCTTGGCAGGCTCTGGCCTCTTATTTGTCCCTCGTGTCCTACGTTCCAGCATCGGTGGGCGTGCCTTCAGCCACTGCACCCCGAAACTCTGGAACGCTCTCCCTCAATTCCTCCACCTTGCCTCCTGCTTCCCACCTGCTTGAAGTCACCTCCCCCTCCCTCTCCCCCTGGCTCGTTGTCAGACTCCGCCACTGTCAAGCGCTCTGGGATGCTACCCCAAATGAAGGGTGCTGTATAAATGCAAGTTGTTGTTGTTGACAAGTCTTTTGATTTAGATCAAATTATAGGCCCTTAGTATGTTTTGCACTGAATGTTGCAGACATTCGATACTAATTAATGGGAGTCAGTCATATTTGTTCAGGATTTTTTTAGCAAAAACTAGAAGATACTGGGCTGAAAGCATTTGTTGAACAGCTTTGGTTACAATTCAAGGTAAAATTCAAATTGAGCTTTTTAAAGTCTTATGCAAATCTTTGTCAACATATGTTGCTCAAACCATAGGAAAAACACAGCTTGCAAATCACACAAAATGTGTACTATGGTATTTGTATAACATGTACTCTTTAGAACAAGAATAAGCAATATTTTTGTGTTTCCCTTCCAGAAACATCACATAATATTTTCACAGCGTCTTTTTCACATTGAAAGTACGTCTCATGCACTCGACACTGCCAGCTGCACATCCAAACTGGAGGTGGGAGCCGAGGAGTGGGGTGAGGAAGAGAAAAGATGACCAAAAGCGTGGTCAAAGATTAAGGTCTTGATAATAATAATAATAATCTTGATGTGCCTTGAAAGAGGGGAGGGTGGGAACACGCCAGAGGGACTACGGGAATGGAGCTCCAGAGACCGGGGGCAAAATGGAGCCAGTGGGACCGATGGGAGGGGGGAGGCATGGAGCAAGCCGGTCTTTGCTAGGTAAAGGGAACGGGATCACAGAAGTAGAGTGGGGAAGGGGGGGATGAAGAATGTAGTGGAGTTCTCACGAGGGAAAGAGGGAGTTTGCTGTAAGGAAACTGCAGGGCACAGCACATGCTCGGTGTCTGTCCTGGGTTCCCCCCCCTGCCCCCGCGGAGATCAAGCGAGGCTCCAACTATCTGTCCTGACAGTGAAACATGAAATGCTGCCCTCACTTCACCTCTCTCTGCTGTCTCTCACTCCCCCTCTCTCTCAATTACTCTCACTCCCCCTCTCTGTCAATCCTCTCAATCACTCTTCCTCCTCTCTCAATCACGATCTCTCTCTTTCTCCTCTCTCTCAATCATGCTCTCTGTCCCCTCTCTCTCAATCATTCTCTCTCTTTCCCCTCTCTCACAAACTCTCTCTCCTTCTCTCACTCTCACTCTCAATCATTCTCTCCCACTGCCCCTCTTTCTCTCAATCAGCCCTGAGGTACCACTATCTGCCAGTGGCTGGAGCCCGGGCTAGACCACCCATTTGTAAATCATTCAAGCAGCTTTTATACAAATGCTGACTATGTTGTAGTTCTTCATAGACCATCACGGTATATAATTGTGGTGACAGCTTTTGACATTTGAGACTTATCATACTTTTCTATGCCAGTATTTGATCAAGACAGTTGTGTCTATTCCGTGCATATGAATATGATTCATTGGGTTTATGTGCTTGAAATGTGGAAGTAGCAGCTGCCAGACAATCTAACTGCACTTCTGGGAATAACGTTTGTGACTCAGTTAAAGATTATTTATTTTACTGATTGGCCTTGAAGACTTTGAGTAGTGACATTGGTCCATAAATCTAATCTTCCATTAAATTTGCTGATGTATGCATAGTTTCTCAATTCATTTTGTGACATCAAAAGAATTGCGGAGACACCGAATGGAATTCCCTGACCCTTGATTCATTCAAGGTATGCATTGTACATTCAAGGTTTGTATTGATCTCTCCAACCTCACAAACTTTAGACCCATCTCAAACCTGTCCTTCCTAGCCAAAGTTCTGGAACACGTTGTCGTAAATCAACTTCACTCACACCTCTCTATCCACTCCCTACTCGAACCCCTCCCATCCAGTTTTCGCCCTACGCACAGTACAGAGACTGCGTTCGTCAAAATAATAAATTACACCTTCTCTCTCTGTGACCAGGGCTTCCTCTGCCTCCTCATTTTCCGGGACCTCTCTGCCGTGTTCGACACAGTTGCTCATGCCATCCTCCGCCACAGACTACTCCCTCATCCACCTGAATCGAATGATTCAAGTCCTACTTAACAAACCATTAACAATCCTCTACAGTAAGCATCTATGCCCAGAATATGAATTGCTAAGAAGGTTTAAGGTGTTTTTTTAGCAGTTAAAACTGTATAACTTAGATTTGAAATCATTGTCTGACAAGCTTTCCACTACATGTCCAGCCGGAGCACATTAGAGCTTTTGCTTGCAGGGATAACAGGAGCCAAGTGGGAAGAATCCCTACCTCATTCTAACGAGCTAAGCTGGTCAGTATCTGGAAGAAGATCGCCGCTACATCAGAGGCAAGCATTATAATGCAGCACTACAAACTTTAATGTAAGAGAGAATTTGGAATATGCATTTTGAGCTATATGGTGCTTATTTACTGTTATTTTCCTCGTATTTCCCAAACCAAATGTAATAACTATAGTGTCAAGTGGGTTTAAAGCTAATGCACTTAAACCTGAAAGGAAAAATCTTTATAAAAATGCAATTTCTTGCAGTTCAGTTCAAGTCAATAGTGCCACCTACTGTCTGCATGTTGCTTTTTTGTTTTCCATTCGCTTTCTATCAATTTCAAGATCTTCACACTCGCTTACAAATCACGATATGCCCTACCACCTCCCTGCCTCTCCAACCTGCTCACACCACACTCTGCTACCTGCTTCACTCAGCTAGCTCAGGTCTTATGTGCTTCTCTAATATATTTACTGGTACTGCCCCCATCCAAAATAGAAAGTTAGTTCAAATGGCAAATTAACTTCACTGGGATAAAACATGTACAACTGTGCTAAACCTGCATCAGGGTTTTTGAACTAAAGTGACATGGCCAATGTAATCCTTGGATTTGGACTGCCATCTGCTGCTCCTGCGTGGAATGAGTTACCAAGAGCTTCCTGGAGGACTAATACCCCACCATCAATATTAACTTTAAGTGTGGTTCTCAGATTCCAGTCTTGCTGTCACACCCAATTTATTCTGCCCTTTTTGCAGTGCACTACGTACTGAGATTTTCATGTCTAGGGTGTTTACATATACCTATGTGGAGCTTTCAGTCTGGTTTGGATAGTTTTAAGGTTGGTAATGGGTTCCGCATGTAAGACACCCGGCTGACCAAAAATACATAATTCTGAATAAGATAAGTTCCATCGCCCCATAAGGGGAAATATAGTAAAACTATATTTTGTGTACGACTAGTTGTATCACTGCATTGTATCTGGCTGTCGCTTTCTCTCTCACCTCGGGCTATTATCCACTTTTGTGGTTTATTGCACAATCATGTACAATCTTATGACTCAAACAACATATTAAACTTTGTACATGCTTTGCGGCTTTCATGGAAAACTCAAAGCATATCGTATCCTACAGGAATGTCAGCAGGGCATGTTGGTACTACTCTCCCCTCTGAATCAGAAGGATGTGGGTTCAAGCTCCACAATGGAATCTGGAATCAGTAGTCTTAGTTCAAACTCCCAAAGTGCTTAACAGTACTGACTGGGCAACCTGAGCCTGTTCAACTGGACTTTAAAGATTCCATGGCACTATTAGAAAAGAGAAAGGAGTTTCTCCTGGTATCCTGGCCAACAAATCCCCCCCAAATAAATTGGTCACTCACTCCATGTCTGTCTGTCCACAAACTGGCTACCGTGTTTCTCCCACAAAATATACAGTGAAACCACTTTTCAGTGTATCCTGTGAAACGCTTTGAGAAGTCTCAATGACGTGATAAGGCGCTATATGACAAAGGAAAAACTTAGGCGTCCTCCACCAAAAGTTTTCCTTTGCCTTTCTTTCCCCCACCCATTCTCTGCAAGTGCTTATAAACCGCTCCCTTCCAACATCCCTCAGTTCTGACGAAGGTTCATTGACCTGAAATGTTAACTCACTTTCCTCTGTCCATAGATGCTGCCTGACCTGCTGAGTGTTCCCAGCGTCTTTTGTTTTTATTACGAATATTACATTGCTGTCATCGGTGACTTTGGTGACCATCGATTCAAATGAAAAAATAAAAGACTGTGAAAATACAGCCTGAACCACAAATTGCCCTAAATAATGGTGTCCAAAATTTGAGTTTCTAATACAGCTGAGTTTCTCAAGAAAGATGACAACAAGGAACAAATAGTAAACTGAAACTTGACTTGAGGCCATGCAAAATGTTTAGAGACATTATTTCTTAAAACATGAAATTTGAGAGCAAAGTTAATTAGCTTATTCATTCTGTAGCTAAAGAAAATTGTGAGACTGACCATTGAGATGTTTTATAGTATCATATTTTAAAAAAATAAGAATTGAACAGAGATGGTGGTTATATTTACATGTGCTCTATATAACATTAGGAATCACAGAATGTTGCTCCTCTTAGTCTGTCCCAAGATACAATGGAAATTCACATTTATATGTTGCCTTTCATGATAGGAAGATAACTCAAAGTGCTTAAAAGTACTGACTGGGCACCCGAGCTGGGGGTGGTTGCTGAGCTGAGTGGGAAGGTAAGGAGGACCAAAAGCATGGTCAGAGAGGTAGGTCTTGAGCCAAACGTTGAATGAGGTGAAGGAGTGAGTAGACAAAATAATAAAAACAAATTACATTTGTAAAGCGCCTTTCACATCCCAAGGCACTGGAAGCAAAATAGCACCTGTTATCATTGAATCAATTAAATTGGTTAGTTTTTTGAAATGTGTTTTTTTTATATTGAATATCAGAAGTAACATGCAGCAAAACAAGCGGTATAAAAATGTTGATTTTATTTTCCACAAAACCCATGTAGTCTTGAAACATGCAATTTTCTAATAACTAAACATGTAACTTTGTATTAAGAAATGAAATAAGTTAATGAATGCCACAGTTTAGGAATGTTGGAATAAAAAGTAATACCTGTTCAAGTAGCTGGCAAAAAATTCACAATATTGATTTGTTTTAAAACACTTCGGGACATTTTGTTTTGAATAGCTTTTCCAGCCCTTTAAAGCAATTTTTTTTAAAAAAATTCAAACGTTTAAAACAAATCCTAATTCATCGGCATGACTTGGAAGGGTAGACCAGTTGTTGGAATTAGGGAAACAGGGTAAATCCCTCCAGGACGAGAGTGTGCATTCCATTCCAACAAATATCTCTGGAATTTCCAATGGTGGGATCCACCTGGCTAAATGGGTAATTTTCAAAGTAATCTTGTGAATGGTTCCCAAAAACGCCTCCGTGATTGTCTCCCGATGCTCACCACCCCAGAGCCCAGCATCCGGGTGAGTGACAACCAGGATTGGTAAATCATTGCACAATCCCTAATGAGGACAGCTACGATAGCCAATAACCACCCAGGTTCTGCCCTCGTGTTTAAGATGACAGCACCCACATGACTCAAAGCCCTCATATTGTTACTTGAAAATCCTGAGTCCTTTTGGGAAGCCAGAAGGGACTGGATACATGTAACTCTGAATCTGCTTTGGATAATCTTCGATGGGTTTCCTCATGTGTCAGACACCCGGCTGATCAAACAAAATCCTTTCAAACCTTAACAGTGTGGCTTCATTGTGTTGTTCCCTATATCAATTTGTTCATCTGTGAACCAGTGTCACAGATTAACCACAGATATGTGGGTCTTATTTTTATTTATAAAACTCAACATATACGATTGAACAAAATTTACACAACCTACAAGAGTAGAGCTTCCAGTTAAACATTGTTTTACATTAAGTTTTGCTTTCCTATCTGTTACTACATAATCCATACATATTCTTACCGGATCTAAAACAAAGTGAACATTTTTAATTTTGAAAAAAATACTTTCCCAACAGAATATACCCAAGAGGAACAATATAGCATTGTGCTGCAATTTAAATAAAAAATACTATTCATTGAAGAATTGAAGCCAATTAACTTGGATTTGTTTACTTAATAAATCCAGGAGGATAATTCTATAGAGCTCTGTATTTCACCATTTGAATGGGAAGACTGTATTTGTGGTGCCAGTGATCCATTTGTTTTTTTAATCAAAATGTAAATAATCGTTTTATTCTACATTACCAGTTTATTACTTTAACATTATTGAGGTTTCAAAAGGAATACCTTAAATCTGTCAAACATGCAATGGAAAAAGTCCAATCAGTTGCCATGTGTCCAGTGGTAAGGACTGACAATTCCTTATACTTATTTCTATAAAAACTTTAAAAACAGCACATAGTGCACTTGTTGTATCTAAACAAACAAACATATGTGCACTGCAGTTATTTCACTTAAATATTGTGAAGCTAGAATTAAAGTGTAGATCTGAAGTTACTGTACAGTTACAATGTTTCTATACTAAAGATGTAACAAAAAGATTTTAGACTCTTTTATTTACCATTATCTTGAATAATATGATCTAAGATATTGATCTTAGATCACTAATTTTGCCTCACTCTAAGGCAGTCTTTGAGGTAATCTATTATTACAACACTGAAAATGTTTCATTGCCCATCTGAGGGAAAATATTTTCTTAATCACATTCTTTGCTAGTAAACCGCCTCCTTTCTAATCTCTATAATTTTGATTCACTTGGGCTGCAACCGTGTAAGATCAGGCCACATAATCTACAGTAAACAAAATTACACAAAGCAGACCTCAACCTTTTTCTCAGAACTTGCAAGAGTTATATATAATAATAATACTTGCATTTGATATAGCGCCTTATCACGTCTTCGAGACGTCTCAAAGGGCTTCACATAATATAATGTAACGTGAATGGACTGTATATTTTATATACTGAGTTATAAACAAATCATTATCTGTGTACGACTTTGAAAAACAGGTTGAATATTATATAAAATCATCTGTGCCCAGTAGTGGAGCATGTCATGCCACCATTTTCACAATCTTCTGGGTTGCCGACACAGCCTTCTGGCACTTCTGTACGATTTCCAACAATTTTCTGAATAATATTTTCAGCTATATTTTTGAGTTCTGCTCCTCTGAGTGTGTCAATCAGATCAGGGAATGCCCTTCTCTTACCGTGCATCTCCATCCATTGAAGGAGTATTCTGTAACCCTGTTCTTTACTATTATTTTGATAATCAGTTGCAATCTGTTGCAATGTAGCTTCCGTTAGTCCCAGTTTTAGTCCAATTTTATGGTATTGTTTGGGTTCGATCAATTCGCCCATATCCATCAATTGCTCGCTTGTGAGATCAATGTCTGTTAAAGGAAATAAAGTCACTTGGTAAGGAAAATACTGTATATTTAGCTTTACCAAAAATTCAGAAGCCCCCAAATTACATTTACAGTCCTAGCGTGTAAGACCATTTTGTCTTAAAATTTAAGGTGATGCAGAATTGTGAAAAATTCTTAAATTCAGCCTTTGAAGCACTTTGAAGCATCTCGAAGATGTGATAAGGCGCTATATCAAATGCAAGGATTATTATTAGTAGTAGCAATAGTTTGGAAGATAGCTCAGTTTAAAAAGGATTTGGTAAGGGGGAGAATATTGCTCAATCTGTATTCTCAAATTGACTACGGTAACTCCTTGCTTGTCAGCCTCTTGTCTCCACAAGCTGCAGATCATTCACAACTCTACAGTTTGTGTCCTCTCCCGCACCAGGCTCCGTGACCCTGTTACCCCCGGCCTCGCCTGGCTTCACTTGCTTCACACACCCCAGAGGATAGAGTTCAAAAACCTTGTCCTTGCCTTCAAAGCCCTCCACGGCCTTACTCCTTTGAACCTCTGTGACCAGCCAGCGCCATATCAACTGCCCGCTCCCTTCATTCAGCAGGTTCAGGCCCTCCACGTCCCCAGCACGGCCCAACCCACCATCGGCAGAAGAGCCTTCAGTTTCTCTACTTCCACCCTTTGGAACTCCATCCCACAGTCCCTTCACCTCGCTCCCTCCCTTGCCTCCTTCAAGACATGTCTCAAGACCCTCCTCTTTGACCACACCATCGGTCACCCTTCTGCCCTCCACCCCTCCTGATCCCAACCCCTGCTCAGGTCCAAATCCTTGACTGTCCAGTGCCTTGGGACGTCCTCCCAACATGAAAGGTACTATACAAATGTAATTTGTTATTGTTGTACTCAGTTAATGCATGTGCACCTCTGCAAGATTGTCTGCACAAAAGCACAAATTTGGAGCTAGAGCTGAGCTAATTTGACAAAGACCTACAACCTGCAGGATCTAGCATCGGAAAGAGAGCCCTGCATAGAGGTTTACAAGTCTACACTAAGTTGCGCTCTGAATATAAATAATACGTTAAGAAATTCATGGATTGTGAAAAATGTATCAATAATAACTGTATAACCATAAACCAGCGCTTTGGGACGTCCTCTCGACATGAAAGGCTCCATACAAATGTAATTTTGTATTGTACTGTATACTATAATAACACTAAGATTATTATACTGTACCTGGTACTTCCTTTGTTTTTGTTTTTGCCAGGAGCTGAAATAAATTAAATCAAGAGAAGATGATTAGAATATGATTACTCTTAGAATAAAAAAAGTAGCTATCTGGAGTGAGGTATAGGGCTAGAATGGAACAGTTCAGATAGTAATACTTGAGTGTTTTGAAAAGATTATCTAGACACTAAAGTTAGACCGCTGCTCTGAAAGACTCTACCAGGTAATTATTTTATAGAAAGGTGCCCAGTATTAAAATGTTCCTGCTGTTCTTGCCACCTTTAGTAGCATTGTAACATCTTAGCACAATTCAAAATAATGCACAAAACGCACATCTTTGATAGAGACTATTCTGGTAAATTTACCCCAATTTACACTGCTGTAGATTAAATTACTGTCCAAGAGTATTTTACTGTGAAGATCAAGTTCCACAAAGACCAGCTTTATAATACATAGGTTTCAAATTTGAGCGGAGCAGTAGCTCAAAAAAAGGTTTAACTGCTAACTTTTGCAGCAAACATTCCTCCAGAAAGGTAACGATAGCTCATGTTTGGGGTACTTGCAAGAAGATAAAGGATTTGGATTGCCCATAGCCCCAATGAAGGACAATGATAAAAACACAATTCATGCTTTTTTGATCAAGTGTCTTGTGTTACAGTTTAACAGATGTGGCAGATTAACAGTTGTGAACAGATTTTATCATCGATTAGAAGTAGCCATTGGAATTGTTAAAACTGAAATGTTAAAAAGATCACCAAAACTATAATGATTACTGGAGCAATCATTCTGACCAATGTGCAGAGTGAATAATATTTTGAATAAACTTACAATATGTTATTGATTTTGCTGGGCACAATCTATTACCAGTTGTTAATAATAATAATAATAATAATCCTTGCATTTGATATAGCGCTTTTCACATCGGGAGGACGTCCCAAAGCACTTCACAGAACATACTGTAAAGTGAATTGACTGTATATTTGTGGGCGAACGCGGCAGCCAATTGCGCACAGCAATGTCCCACAAACAGTCGTAGATTGAAAATGACCAATATATTATTGTTTTTGGTTTTTGGAGGGATTATTAATGTATTTACATAGAAAAATAATGTTGGCATTTATAACTACACAGCAATATTTCAATGTGGTCACACTAAAGATGTTCTAACTTAAAATGACACACAAACTGATTCCTAAATTTGTAAAATAAACATTAATAAAAATCACAAATTATTAAAGCATAGAAGGGAATGTGTATGAATATCATTACAATTTCAGAATTCAACTCCAGCAAATAAAATCAATATTTGTGTATTAATCTGCAATTTATATTGTCAAAAGAAAATATCTAGTTATTTACCGTTTTATCTTCTTGTTTTGATGGCTTATATTCTGAAACAAAAGTATATATTTTTAAGCAACAACAGATAAAGCAGGGAATTTAACTATATACAATGTGGCTGATGGAATGAGGAACTAATACGCGATTTTCGTGAATAGTTTGAAATCTGTATCACCAATGGGAGACCTGAGTCTAGTCGAGTCCACCTGAGTCTAGACAAAGTCTATGTAGCAACTTAGAGCATCCAGAATTTGGCAAATTCTTACATACATTCTAAATGTTTAAGCCAATTTTCTGTAAGTTTTTTTAAGAAAACAACTTCAAAATTAAGAATGAATTTTAAAAAAAATACAAAAATCTAGACTCTCTGAAATGTTATATTAATGGATTAAATCCAGACACAGGATTGCATGTGCCTGAATACACAAAGAACCATCAGTGATTGTGCAAATAAGTATGCGTTGTAAGTTCATAAACTTGTATTATCCTTATTCTTTTTCAGATTTCAAATTCCTGACGTCTTAACTTCAGTTTCTGGACTTTAGACTAAGTCACTATATGTTGATTATGCAAGAAATTAAGTTTCTATTTGTAAGGATATTTGAGCCACTTTGAATGCATGGCAGAATCCAACCAGAATGCAGCACAGAGCAATTGAAAATAAATGTGTGGGTTGGTTGCTGGCATAATAAATTGGTGCAAAGACACACTGCATGCAACAAACTATTGATCTTGCTAATGTGTTAATCTTTTCTTCACAAGAAAGTGTGTGGTAATGAAGTTAACGTAAAATGCTTAAAAAATGAGCGGAACCAATCTTATCCACTTCCTTCATTAAGTTAAAAAACAACTTTTGCACAGCACTGGGGCTTGCCTGCCCACATCAGTGGATAGTAGAATTATTTCCTTTGAAATAGAAGCTACTTTTCTTACATTTAAATATAACTTAGTCTAAAGGCCGATGATCTATCAAAACAGTATAACAAAATTTTATGTAAAAATTTTACATAAATATTTATAATAACAAAAGAACAGAAATTGCAATATAGTTTCAAAAACAAAGAGAGCACATATAAAAATGTGGTTCTAAATTAACAAATGCATTTTGTTTTAAGCCACTGTATTAGACAATATTAAATGAGACTTTTGTTTGATGTAGCTTGCATTTTATTTCATCTTACAGTTCTATAGCATGCACTTTATGTTTGTGACTTACTTTTGTTGCATCGTTTTTTATACCAATATACCACCAATCCTACTCCTACAAGTACGATGATTCCTACCACCACCGCTGCTACCATACCAGTTGAACTGTTGTTTTTTGCTATACGGACAAATGAAAACAAAGATATCTTTCAGTACAAACAATTGCTATACATTTGTGATTGTGTGATTGTACATTTACTTTGTTTTTCATGGCAATATAAATAAAAATAGGGAGTAATCACAACCAAATTAGGCAGCTTTTATACAAAGTTGGCAGAGATCAATATTGAATGAGGTGGGTCTTCCTGATCTTTATCGTTAGGTAACACACAGTCCATCTAAAAACTGAATGATCAAAAGCACATGAACAGAACAAAGCTCAAAGCTCCCAGGATGCCTCCATGATACCAGGTCACTGAGCATATTCTAATGACTCATGGTAGGTCCTTACAAATACAGCAAATTAATAGTATTAATCACTTGGAGCGGTTTAAATTTTGGAAAATATTAAAATAAAAATCAGTGTGCAAATATCACTGAACTCATCCAAAATAATTTATGTTTGTATTTTTAACAAATACAGCATTAAAATAGAGTCAAAGTAATATTTTTTCAGGCAAAAAATATCTGAGAATCTGTTAGCTACAACTATTATATTGTATAATGCTTGTTTGGTCATGCATTCCACATGGACTAAACAGGCTTTAAAAGAAATGGATAGCACCTTTTATTCTGCACACCGTGTCATTCATTGCCGAACACTCTTGTACAATTTCTTCAGTTTCATCATTACAGCTTGAGGAGAAAAATAAAACAAGACGTGAAAAAAATATTTCTAGGAAATTGTGAGGATCATTTGGGGTATTATTACACACACGCAAAAAAGCATTCCCTGGCTGGTACACAGTAAAATTCCTTTTATTCTGCCCCAACCAAATGCCATAACCCTAATTTCAGGGATTGTTTAGCGTAGGTTTTGATAAGTTAGTTAATATTTCCACATTGCTTGACAAAGATAAACATATCTTACTGAATTCTGTGAGAGTATTTTAACTGTAACTGGTTAGTTAACATTGCTTCAAGTGAAACATTATTATTACATATTATTATACAGTGGCGCCATAGCTCCTCTGCTGGTCGGGAATGGTATTTTGGCTAAACACAGACACCCATTAAGCCGGACAAAATGGCCATTCCCGATGTGTCCGGCTTAACCGGCTTCCACTGTAGTTGCTCACTACGATTCTGTGGCATCTGAGAGTCGAATGATATTGAAGCAAAAATGTCCAGGATTAATTTTTATTACTTCATTTTGTTGTATTTTCCACTTATTAAGATAAAAAGGATAAAGTACTTTTTGATCTACAGCTAGAAATAAGCATTGATTGCTATCACTTACCTTTTACAATTCAAGCAATGCTTATTTAACTCGTAGCTGTTTTCTTTACATTTGCACTCCGTATTATGAGTTCTGCTACAATTGGTTGTGATTTCTTTCCCTGCCAGAAACAAGCATAGAACAATATTCTGTTAAAAAGACTGTTGAAAAGTCACTTTCACACATTTGCCATATTTCTCTCCGGGTATCTAGCAAAGCAAGGAGCTCACAGTATAGGGTGGCACTTGATGCTATTAGCAACATACTAAATCTGTTTGATTTTGCTTCAAAAAAATAATTGGCACATTTCATAAATTAATTTGTTGAACGATGCAGTCATCAAGTGAAGAGTTCCTAGCAATCAGTTTTATGTATATTTACCCTCCGAACTATCACAATTGGTACATCTACGGCATTCTGTCAGGTGATTCTTTTCGTCCATGAATTCTCCAGATTTACATCCATCACATTTCGTATCCCCACCTTTCTCACAGTCTTGCACCAAGTGAGTACCTAAAGCACAGAAGTATCAAGTGTTTCACAAAATGGTAAAAAATACCTTCGATATGCAACATCTGGTTTAATACTAGTGAAAGATTCGGTGAATACATTTCATGATTATTTTGAAATTGTTTGAACGATCGAAAGGTTTGATATATTTTTAGAAGTAAATATTACAGAAATGAAAAGAGCCACAATTATTAGAGGTGAAACATTGAAATATAGGATGTTGTTGATCTGCCAAATATGCAGTCACTACACATTACAGAAAAACAGTGTGAAGCGTTTTGAAACATTTTCGACGTGATAAAGCATGTTATCAAAAATGCAAAGGTTATCCCCCCGTCACACAATCACAAGAGCTACAATGAAGAAGGAACTTTGGCCCAATTGATCTCATGCTTCCAAAATAACGACAACAACTTACACTTAAGTGTATGCAGAGTAGCGTCTCAGAGCGCTAAGCATCAGGTCACAGAATCAGCCTGCAAAACTCTGAACCTATACCTGTTTGATCTTTTCTCTGTGCTCTGCTTCCATCTAGTCTGTCTAGGTAGGTGTGCATTTCAACCACACACAGTGTCTGTACTAAATACCACTCAATATATTCATATTCATATTAAACCAACAAGTTTTTTTTAAAAAAATAATGAATTGGTCACTTCAATCCACGACTGTTTGTGGGACACTACTGTGCGCAATTTGTTGCCGCGTTTCGCCCACAAAATATAATTCACTTTACAGTATATTCTGTGAAGCGCTTTGAGACATCTCAAAGACGTGATAAGGTGCTATATCAAATGCAAGGATTATTATTAAATAAACTAGGGCATATTACTTGCCTAGAATAAAAACTCACCTAAATCACATTTTATGCAACACCAATCCTCATGCTTATATTCATCCTTTCCACAACCACTTTCATTAGTAGACAGTGAATCTGTACTGTCTACCATCAACGAGTGATAAACAATTATTAGAAGCTGCAAGAAAAAACAGAAATTAGGAAAAGTTTTTTTTAACCGCTAAAGATAATGGCAAGTTTTGAGGGTACAATTTATAGAGTAGGCATTTCGATAAACCCAAGAGCTTATCAGAGCCATCAGGATTTGAAATTTGTATGGAACAGTGCTACTCAATATTCATAGTAGATTCCCAACTGACTTACAGAAGTATTCAAGTTTACAAACTGCAAAAAAAAAATAACCTACATAGATCACTTTAGATAGAAAAACCTATATCTTTCTTTGTGCTCAGTAGAACCCCATTGGTATTTGAGTCCATAAAATCCTAAACCACTTTGGGATATAATTGCCAGTCATCTGCTCCGAAGGGTAACATCACTGAGCGTGTATTCAGAAAGCAGACTATTTTTCAGCATGCTAAAAAAATGACCAACTTTCAGGTGCAGCTCACAGGAAGTGATGTTAGTAGCGATCTGATGCCCTGGTAGATAGACATTTTTGAACGTGCAGGACGTTGGCTGGCGTGTGGGAAGCTTGCTGTGGATCTGCAAGAAACCCACCTTATAAGAAAACCTGCAAAGTTATAGCAGGGTCCTCCTGTAATATGTCAAATAACAGAATGAATCAAGCTTTGTAAATGGAAACTAAATTACAAACAGGAATTAAAATTGAGCATTGCATTCTGGCAACTGTCATTATGACCATTAAAAGGGAAAATTCTATCTTAGTTTAGAATAATTAAACAAAGTTCTGTTTACACAAGATCACAATTTGTGGGAGTCTGTTAATTTTACTTGCTAATTTTTTAAAAATAGTCCTAAGTCTGAAGAAATGTGCTAAATGAGGAAGTATTGCAGCTGGTGTTGCATCACGCAGCTCAGAGAAACACAGCAAAACTCCCTTCTATTTTCAAACTGTGTCATGGGAATTTTAACATCCACCCAAACAGGCAAACAGGACCTTTGATTAGCGTCTCATCTGAAGAAGGGCACCTCCAACAAAGCAACACATCCCAAGCGCTGCATTGAAATGTTAGCTTGGACATGGGTTCCAAGTCCCAATGCGACTCAGAGGTGAGAGTATTACCAACCAGAGCCAACACGGGAATTTCAATGTGTAGGTGGGATGCATGGAACTCTCAGTTTGGTTTCGATACTCTTAAGCATGGTAATGGGTGTCAAGACACCCCGCTGACCAGAAAAATACCGTGTCAGGCTGACACACAGTACAAGAGATTGCTAGTTAATGCCTCAAACAGAGCCTTCCAAAATGGATCCTTCTGAAGGTGCAACGTCGCTTAATATACTGGAATGCGTTCGGTTAACATCACCTACTTCTGGTTGTTAAATAAATGGATCACAAAAGTCAAACATTTCATTCAGAAGAAAACCCGGGGATGACATGATTCCAACTCAAAACAGAGCTCGTCAAGTTTCATTTCAGTAAAATACTGTAATGGAATTGAAACCCACAAGATATTGGTAATGGCAAATTCTTGTGGTGTTCATCCACTTTGTGGCGTGTCGGTGTGAAACTCCACAGTGCTCCCAGACTCGATGTAACTAAAAGTTACTGTTGTACTCCCAGCTATGAAATCCATCCCATGTCAAGTGTTCATTTTGGTTAGAAAACAGACTGAAGAAATCAACAGCTGTCACAATAACCCACTATAGAAACAGCCAAGTGGCCCCTCTGCAGAACAGTCTCTGAACAGATCAGACAGACAGATAAAGCTGGAGTTTCCCACATTTCAGAGATATATATATATATATTATTAAATGCCTTTTTGTGTTCAGACTCTGGTCGGCACAGAGCCCCTCCCCACCCCACCAGAGCTCCTGCAGCTTTCAGTTAATAAAACAGACACTTAACGCTATAACTCACAATTTCCACCAACTTACAAAGCAACTCACTCACCATTACTGTCCACAGCGTCGTCCTGGAGCCCATCCCTACCAAACTTTTGGGTTTATTCTGTCCCGTGCGACACCCTGACTTGTTTTTCTTTCGGAAAACTTCTCAACAGCCCTCAAGCCTTAACTTCTAACCCCGAAAAGTGAGTCAAAACGAAACCAACGATGTCATATCAGGAAGTTGTTGAGAGCTCAGAGGAATGTCCAACCCCCTGCCCGGGATATTCCACACAGTCAGCAAAATAAGTTTAACTGTGAAACATTATTGTCTTAGCCAAACCCAGATTCTGATCCACTTGGAAAACCCCAGCTCCAATCCCGATCCCGATCCCAATCGCTCGCTCACACCACAGAAGATTTTCTATTTCGAATTCAGTTTCCGTTCTTTTTGTGGGCGGCTGCTGGGCGCGATTGGCTGCCGCGCTTGGCCCACAAAATACACGGTCGATTCACTTTGCAGTCCGTTCTGTGAAGCGCTTGAGATGTAGTAAGGCGCTATATGAAATGCAAGGATTATTATTATTATTATTATTATTTGGCTGAAATATATTTGTGAGAAGGTGAACGCCATGCTTCTCTTGCCGATGTCCCAGCAAAACAAATTTGAGTTGGTACAGCCCGAGCCTTTAGGTATCTCTGAAGTGCATATCAGGGGGCTGATGAAATTGAACCAGATGCAATACCAGTTTAACAGTAGATGGCACTGGTAAGCACCGTGCTGCTCATCCAGCGAGTGTTGTAATGGTGCTATTTTACAAATCACATTTAGTCTCGCAGGATTATCACATCACTTGTGGACTTTGAAGAATCTTGCTACAACCTGGTCACTCACCGACAATGTCCTGGAGGATGGTGAACCTGCCTGGCTCAGATATCGGATCCCAAGTCCACTACAGAGTTAAATTAATTTTGCTTTTGTTTCCTAAAGCTTGACCACTAATGAACCCTGAAAAGCTCTGCTGCACCGACCCTCTCGCCCAGGCCCAGAAAATAGAAATAAGTTATTTTGAAAAATATACAGTAATTTGTTAGTTTGTCTATAGAAGGGACAAACCAGCCCCTCTGCTGATCTAGGGATAAAAATTTTAATGTAAATGTATTTGAAACCTACTGTACATTTAGGTTAGACTGAAGCACTGACAACAACAACAACAACTTGGATTTATATAGCGCCTTCCACGCCGGATGACATCTCAGAGCGCTTTACAGTAACGGATCCCGGAGCAAAGCCAGGGGGGATGGGGAGCTGCTCTATGTGGGGCTTCTCGGTACCATATGTCATCCACATAGGTTAAGAGAGGTAGAGACCACTCCAAAGTCTCTGCCATTTTAAAAAATAAGGACATTTTACAAGAGCTATTAAAGGTATTTTATAACTATATTCGTTTCTGATAGAGAGGGGAGAGTACTTTGAATAAATATTGAACAAATATTATCGCCCAGACGTTTCTTCCCTTGTAATGATGAATTACATATATTTAATTCTACATATCTAAGAGAGCTATAATCCATGTCACAGATCAACTCCTACCAATTTATGGCTATTTTCTAGGAGTGGGTGAAAGTGAGTGCAGCAGAGCTTTTCTGGGGCATTACTCGACAAGCTTTAGGAAGTGAAAGCAAAATTAATTTAACTCCTAGCAGTGTTTGGATTTAATGTGCAATATGCCCTTTCCAAACTCTTTCGAGACATCGAGAATACTTTCACTTCTGTATACAAGGAACAGAATAGTACGAAATGTGATCAGTTTATGGTATTAAACAATGTATTTTCATGTTAAATTTATTGCAGAGCCATGGTTTGATTGCTTTATTAAACTCCCTCTGCTCAGAGAGCACTGCTCTGCTTCATTGTCCCTGTCCCACCATTGGCGATCAAGCTTTCAGAATATCTGCCCCCATTCTCTAGAAGTGTGTCCAGTCTCTTCAGCTTGGCCCTTCCCTCATTTCTTTCAAGATTTTCAACTTTCCTCCCTCTCTCCCCACCCCCAGCTCAGGCCCAAAATCTGGACTGCGCCTCTGAAGGTTCTCCCGACATGAAAGGCGCTATATAAACATAAATTTGTATTGTATTTCAGAAGTGCATTTGGTCTGTCAAATCCTCTGAAAAAATGCGCTGCTGGCAAAAAATAATTGATAGAAATATTGTCTCGCTGTTCACACTATTTATACACCAATGTTTTAATTATACAGAGAAGGATTTGTGTAATCTAACATTTTGTTGATAAGACCAACCTGGTGGCCAAATGACAAACCTCAGAGACATTCAAATGGACCAAAGGATTAACCCAATGCATATTTGAACAGATGGTGAGAAACATTTAGAAGATGAGAGATATTTCTTTAGCAAAGCTAAAAATGCAAAATATTCGGGTATGATGGTTCACTGTGTACTGGAAGTATTCACTCACTATGAAGCTCTTTGTAATGAGTAAGATGAACTACTAAAGTGTTGAGTAATTGTTTTATTATCTGTAATGTGTTCCTCCACATTTGGACGAAACAAAGTTATATATAAAATTGAGAAGAAATATGATTTTTCTTTACAAAATCCATACAAAATGGGTTTTGGCCTACAAGAAAATAATCATTCTGCAATTTCACAAGAATTTATTTTTTATATTGAAAAAAATAAATATTTGTTAAATATTTCATTTAATAGCAGTAATTGTAATACATTTTTCCAAAGCAAGCACTTGCTGTTATCAAGTAACATTTCTTGTTTTATTCTTGCTGTAAAGTGATGCATTAGTGTTTGGTAACAGATATTAGACTGTGCTGTGCGTCAGTTAGCCTGGAGCTTTTCATAATAGTTCACATAATGTCCAAGTACCCACATGAATATTTATGGAAAATTTCACTGTACACACATGAATATTTTTGGTGGAGATTCTATTGAAGTCTCAAGTCATGGATAAACAGAAGTTTTAATTTTGTCTCACTTCAGTAGAACATTGAAACTATATAATTATTATTGCTCTATGGTACAGTAACTGCCTCATCTTCTTCCAATTTAGGTAACTTTCTCACTCAGGCTTCGACATTGTGAGAGTGTAACCATCTAAAATGCTGATATACACAGAGACTTTTCAAGATAGCTGTCTGCATATAACTGAATTGTGCAACTCTTCTGAGTTCCTGTGCCTGTACATTCTTTGCACTTTGATGGCTAAATAAGGAAGAGAATGTAAGAAATGATTTTAATTCCTTGGATTTTGTTTACAGATTAAGTCATAAATACTGGCACTGATACATTCCTTATATGATGCATAATGTGGCCTTTCAGCCGAGAACTATACTCTAGAACAAAACTCACTCATTTATTTAGGAAGGGTGTTGTTGAACTGGGCACCGTATTCTTAATAACAGTATCCATGTTACAGTAATACTATACAACTCAGGAACATTTAAAAGTTTGACAGGATAAAATCTTAAAGGCTAAAGATTGATTTTAGGCTATTCTGATTTAAAAGGGTGGTTTAAGGGAACGATTAAATCATTAATATTTCTACTGTTTAACAGACCCTAGGGCGGAGACCGTTAAATTTGAGGATTGTTAGGGATTTTACTACGTAACTTGAAAGCAAATGACTAGATTACTTAGAAAATGGCTATTGTGTTCCAAGCACTCTGCATATTCTAACCATATCCTGAAAATGTGTGTTTGCAAATATTGACCCACTGCAACACTTTAAAAAATAAATTTATTTTATGTTATCAATAACTGACTAGATGATGCACATTTAATTGATTTATAGAGACTTGGGGCCACTTACGGGTAGGTGTAAATGAAAGAAGATTGTGTAGACAGTGTCCAATAATGTCCACATAAACACTTGAACTCCCTCTGATGGAGCCCAGCAGACTGACTCTGATTCAATCTGGCCATGGCACATTGTGCTGCACTGTTCTGCATTATTCCTTACAGGGAAATGTTTTACTAATTACTGGTAGTCTATAGGCTGCTAAATGTTTGAGTCTGTTTCTGCTGAGTACGGAAACAGTAGTTTGTTTTACCCAAAATGGGATAGCAGACATTACAAAGTTTGTTCTGCAGATGGTAATCTCTTGCCAGATAGGGACATGCACAAGATGAAGTAGGACCAGGTGTGGCTTTAAAGCTCCTCCAACAAAATCAGCTGTTACTTCATAAGTCAAGCAATTTTTAGCGTGTAACAGGCATTGTATTTTTTTAAAAAGATAATCTTGCTGAAACACATATCTAGGACTAAACCAGGAGGGGATTTACACTATCCTTGACTAACCATCCATATAAGGTTATTGCTGACATGTGATTTATTGGCTGCTAGAATTGGGTGGAGCAAGGTTGCTCTTTCAGCTTTTCTAGGAATTGTACAACCAACTTCAGTTGTTGGTCTTTGCGGAGATTATTTTAAGACTTCTAAATGTAGAGAAACCATTCTCTAGATTATCATGATTATTGCCTAATCTAAGGTAGTTTTTAAATTGATTATTATTTGTTCTGGAATTGTTGTAACTGTTTTCTTTTCTCTTGGCCAGCTTGTGTAAGTTGAGATCTGCCTTGTTTCTTAACATTTGTTTATACTCACAACAAACATGCAATTAACTCACTATATAGAAAACACCTCCTTTACTTCCAGAGTTTAGCATTCAATAGGGTAGTGCTTCATTTTGTGGAGATAAGCTTTCAAGGTCTGGTTTATCCTGTTACAATCACAGCAACATTTCTGTGTTTGTATGTCAACTTCTCTGCACAAGTATGGTCCGAAGTTGTGATATTTTCTGATGCCTTGGAGCATAAACTCAAAACAAACTTTTTTTTCCTGATCATCTCTACTGATCAAGCTTCTTTGAAGATATTATCTGAGCTCTTTAATGTCAGCTCCTAGGTTATTTGGGTCATTGGAACTGCAGGGAAATTTAGTTTCCCAATCATGTAAATTGCACTTTGTCAAAGCAAGTATATTCAAAAAATCAACCACACGAAGCTAGTCACTGCTGAGAAACCACTTTTGGCCTTCAATGAGCACCAGAGGATAATTCTTCCACTGGTATTACTGTAGAAAAGATAGTGAAGCATCCATTGTGGTTCACTTCGATTTACCTTTGAATCTTGATATTAGATATTACTGAGCAATGCATTCAAATGATTATTGCAACAACAAGCATTCATACAAAACCGTTCATATAAAAGAATGCCTCAATGTGCTCAATAAATAGTGTCAAAAATCAGGCAGGCAAATACTTTTAAAGATTTTTGGTAATTGATGTAATGCCTTTCATGTCAGGAGAACATCTCAGAGTGCTCCACGTGATCTACTGTATAGTAGTTGTACATTTTGTAGTCTAACATGCCAGCCTATTTGAACACAACAATGTTTCACAGACCAACATGAGATTAAGGTTAATCTGGGGGAATTGTTAGCCAGAACAGCAAAAGAAATTCCCTTCACTTTTCAGATAAGACCATGAGCTCTTTAATGACCATTTGAGCAGGCAGGCAAGACGTCAGTTTAATGTCTCATTGTTTTTGGAAGGAAGTTGCAGGAGATAGGGATATAGTGACTTAAAACATGACCACTGATTGTGGATATATAATTACCCTGAAATATACTCATTATAAAATTGAACATGTTAGCAATTCACAACTCATCAGGTTTTATACTTGTGATGTTTTTACCTTTTGCATGCCATGATGCTGATGTTTTATGTTCTCATTCTACTCCAATATTATACTGCAGTATGGTACCAGAGAAGAAACCAGAGGATTAAGAATAGACTGCTTTGTATCCTTGCACTGCTCAATGTGGAGGGAAAGGAGTTAACACCTGCAATGGCATCCAGAGAACTGAGAAATGGGTGTGATGAGCCTTGCATGTTACATCAGAAGCAATTTTTTTCAAGAATTTGGGTGAGTTAATAAAACCACCTTTGGATTAATTTAGTTGATACGGTTTGATATCAAGCTGTTTCAAGGTCAAACTTGAAGCAAAAGCAAAGCTGACAAAAGATTCCCAATGGGTCAGCCTATTTAAGATTCTGTCCAGCACGTCCTCCTGATGTGAAAGGCGCTATACAAATGTAATTTTGTTGTTGTTGTTGCTATATGGTTATTATTGTGGCAACTGTCAACCATAAGCACTAAGAGAGCCTGGTCGAGCTCTCTTTTCTAACATTGGACCATTGCCCATATTATTGACCGTATTATTAACCAAGCAAACCCTACCCCGCCCCATACTTTTTAATTCTCTGTGGCATCCAAATAACATATAACCATCATACCAACCCAGAAGGATGCAGTTCACCTCTGTGATGTATGTTCACATGCATTATCTAATATTATTACTTTACCCTATTTGCACCGATTTGTTTCTGCCTGCTACTATTTCAAGAATTCTCAGGCATTGCTAAATGCAACCTGTCAGTTTTATGTCAGCGTTTGGTTACAGCTGCTTTCTCCCCCCACCACCAACTTCAGATCCTCCAATATTTATGTTCCACGTTGTTAAACTCCTTCAGTTGATGAGCCTCACACACAGTGGAATGCACTACAAAGAAACCAAAGAGCTTGGACACCGAGACAAGAGCTTTAGTGTAACAACCGTATATGGCCGTGCAAAAGGAATACAAGTCGCCCAGCTCTGGGTCTGATCCTTTTTTGGGGCTGGTGTGGGTGGAAGCAGAGGGTCACGAGTCCGAGGGGCTATAAAACTCAACGACTCAGAGAGGAGGAGTGCACTCTCCCACAGTGAGGAACCCGGCAGAGCACAGACAGGGTGAGTGCCATCGAGGGTTAAAGCAACACTTGGCGCATGACTTTTAACGAATTACTCAAAAGTTTAGAATAACTGCATTCTTCTACTTTGCTCTGAAGTGTTGAGTTACTGCAGGAGAGCAGATGGGGGGGATTTGCAATTATCACTCATTGGCGAAAGTAATGTGTTTCTAAACGAAGCCTTGCACAGGTTTCTATCAAGTAACGTAGTAAAGTAACAGTTTTAATGTAAAGGGATAATCACTTGAGGCTGAGGCTGTGTGCACTTCAGGATGATATGCTCATGTCAGGGGCATTGCATTATACTGTTCATTGAACCCAGGTAATGGATCTGCAGGTGTGATCAGAGATTTGAGGCAGTGTGAGAGAGGTGAGAGAAAACCTACTTTGTGTTTCATTGCCCATGAGTGATGGGAATTTAGTTTGATGGTTACTGGGAAAATACTCTTTGAACATGACCTTAAATATGTCAAGGGCAAGATTGAGAGTGGGATGCAAAGGGCGCCTTTGCAATTTGCCTCACCTGAAAAAGGGTTTAAGCGAGAGATTTTTCATCAACAGAAAATGTTTGAATCCGTGTTGCAGTTTGGAAGAGAAAACAGATTTATTTGGCTGCAATGTCAAACAGCATCGGCTAAAGTACAGATTAATTAAAGTGATTGTAGTATGAATGATGTACAGGTGTCTGGTTGCCTTTGGACTTCTGGGTGGCAGCCATGTACTTTAGTTCCTCAGTTTTGGTGTTTATACACAGTTAATATGCAGTTTTAAGTACAATTTTTATTTTCCAGTTGTTTAGACCAATATGAAATACACCAGAGGAGAAGGACAACATTCTGGCAAAGTACCACTGTTTAGCTGCACATCACATTTTGGCACGATCCTTCCTACGTGCATATTAGGCTGTGGTTTCTCAGTGTTGTGGATTTGAAGGGTTATTACTAAATATGGTTCTTTCTGTATTTCTAACCATGTAAGCCATCCCTTCGAATGCCTCTCTGGCCATTCTTGGCATTACAGACCCAAAGTTGATTCAGAGGATGGACAGGAGTGACTTGGAACCGCATACCAAAAAACATACTTGAAAGAATTTTTATAGTGTAGCAGGCTATTTCCTAATTAGGAAACATTCATTCAAGGAGAGATGAATTATTTGGATTTCCTGTAACGCAGCTGGGATTCACTGGCTACTTTAATAAAGTTAAAGAGCAACTGTGCGTGTGCATTTCAAGATTAGTTTAATTGGATTCTGATACTACAGTGTTTACAGATACTTCAGTGGAATACACATTTAGGTGGAATGTAGTGCATTTGGACAAATTGCACAAACATTACAGATATCACCAAAGTAAATGCTATAGTTCACAAAGAGATGTACACACAGTCAGGTCCAAGTTAGAATGCCTTGCAGACCTGATACAAGTGCATTATTAACAAGTTCAAGTTTGTTCAGAAGGTTATCATCCAATTATGGTATCTACCCCTGTGGGCTATAGAGTTTACTACCATATAAGCAAGCATCTTAATTTCTGATCTACTCAGGGATTACACACCATATTATGATTTTAAATTTATATACGTCCCTTGCTCTGCTGTATTATCTGCCCAGCATTGTGATGGAGCCTCTTCTTTACTTGATTAGACTCGAACGGATTGAACATGTGCGACGAGGAAGAGACCACGGCACTGGTTTGTGATAATGGCTCTGGATTGTGTAAGGCTGGCTTTGCCGGGGATGATGCACCTCGTGCCGTCTTCCCTTCCATCGTTGGACGCCCTCGTCACCAGGTCAGTAACCGACCAACTTTTACAGTGTCTTAGTGAGAAACAGCTGTCAGAAGCATCTATAAAACATAGTATGTTTTTCTTAAAACAATGTTTCTGGGCTGTTACTACATGTCAACCAAGAATACTGGGACTTAGTGCCTCAAACAACATTGCAATCCTAATGTCAAGGTTTGATATGAGAAGAACAAATCATCGCACTGTACATTCAAAAAACTGAGATGTTGAAGAATAGGATCAGAACGTAACTATAAATAAATAAAAAAGGTATGCGATTTTGCTACAGTAACCAACATCACTAGTAAACATGTTCCATTTTATTACATCAATTATAGCCTTTATAAAGAGACAGTGTACAAATAATATCCATATGTTTTATAAATGGTCAGAATGTTTAGAAACTCCACCTACTGCCAGTTTCATTATTATGTTCGATGTGTACTTATTCTATCTCTGCTGTTTAACCCTATAGGGTGTTATGGTTGGTATGGGTCAGAAAGACAGCTATGTAGGCGATGAAGCTCAAAGTAAGAGAGGTATCTTAACCCTGAAATACCCCATTGAACATGGCATCATAACAAATTGGGATGATATGGAAAAGGTGAGAAAACATTTATATTATTCTGCTTCAGATAAGACAATCATCATCTATATTCCTGGTACCAATTAAGCTGAACAAGCATAGAATACTTTCGTATCTTGACGACTTATTTTTGAAACCTTTTTTCTTCTAGATCTGGCACCACACTTTCTATAATGAGCTTCGTGTAGCTCCAGAAGAACATCCAACTCTGCTGACTGAGGCTCCACTAAACCCCAAAGCTAACCGTGAAAAGATGACCCAGGTACTGCATGCCAAGTCACTGCCTTGTCATTAAACCTTTAGGCAACATGATCCTATTCTTTTAACTCTGATACTTGGCTATTTCGATAAATCATGGCATTATATTAAAACAATGATGTGGTTTATATTACGAGACCTACCAATTTCCAAATATATCCATTGGACCTAATAGACAACTAGCTGTGCAAGTGGGAAATAATAATGGTAATAATCCTTGTATTTGATAGGTTTATCACATCATTGAGATGTCTCAAAGCGCTTCACAGGCTTTACTGTAAAATTAATTGACTGTGTATTTTAAGGTCGCAATAAGTAACAACTTGCACTTATATAATGCCCTTCACAAAAGATAGTCTTGAACATTCTTTAATAATTAAAATAATTATTGGAGCTTTGCCAATTTATAGTTTCTATGATGCTTAACTGAATGTGATCACTTTCAGATCATGTTCGAGACCTTCAATGTGCCAGCTATGTATGTTGCTATCCAGGCCGTCCTGTCTCTTTATGCATCAGGCCGTACAACTGGTAAGTTAAAGCTGTGCAGCTGCGGGATTGACATGAATTATATTTTCAATTAACTGAAATGATGTCCTGTGCATTCCTGATCAAATGGATATGTCTATCTCTAGGTATTGTGCTGGACTCTGGAGATGGTGTCACCCACAATGTGCCAATCTATGAAGGCTATGCCTTGCCCCACGCTATTATGCGTCTGGATCTGGCTGGTCGTGATCTCACTGACTACCTCATGAAAATCCTTACTGAACGTGGCTATTCTTTTGTCACCACAGGTATGAATAGGATGCTTCCCAGTGACTTTGTGCGTCTGTTCCCGTGTTACTTTCAGAAGGTACCTACAGTATTAGGTTCTATCGTTATTCATTCTCACTTTCACAAAAAATATCAAGGGAGAAGGGTTTAAAGATTAATGTAGTATCTTGCTTAGTTGTGTGAGAATTGAATACCAATGGGTTCAACTCAGCCCTTCATCCTTTCAAGTTTAAGAAAGTGAGCATCATACCTTTAAAAAAAACTCCCAGAAAAGGCCAGCAAAGTTTCCTTGTGACTTAATTAACGTTTAAGAGACAATCTTGATAAGTTAAGGCAGATCCCTAGTAAAGCAAACCAGACTTGCAATGGTCAACATGTTCACAATCCAAAATCCTATTGGGTAGAATTGCCCCCAATTAATGAAATATCATGCTGTGCAATATTAACCTAATAATGTAATGTTATCACATTAGGAGGTATTTGTAACCAAAGCTGGCCAATAAGGTAACCAAAAGCACGAACAAAAAGGGAGGGATTAAGACAGGCTTTAAAGGCGAGCAGGCAAGACAGATAGAATGCAGGCTTATTTTATCCTAGTAAATATTAACCACATTAAGTTATTGTTCCAATTTGAATATGCTTCAACATTAAGATTTGGGGATTTAATAGCAAAACCTCTTCTCTAGGTAACAGAATTAAAGTGTTTGTGGTGATTTCTATGGAGCTACAAATTCATATCAATGAATTAATGAGTAAGACAAAGATTGGATATTTCACTCCTGAAGCCCTATTTACTTTCACTCCACAGCTGAACGTGAAATTGTACGTGACATTAAGGAAAAGTTGTGTTACGTGGCTCTTGACTTCGAAAATGAGATGGCAACAGCTGCATCCTCCTCCTCTTTGGAGAAAAGCTATGAGCTGCCTGATGGTCAGGTTATCACCATAGGCAATGAGCGCTTCCGCTGCCCAGAGACTCTTTTCCAGCCATCCTTTATTGGTGAGTTTTGCATTGCCTTATTAGAAGCAGCAGCAAATTTTAATTCTTTTAATATTAATGTGCCCCATAATTATTGCATGTGATATTAATACTTGTACTGCTACAATTAATTATAGCATCTCAACTGAGTGGGTGGGATTAATGCTATGTTTAAAAGTAGCAAGAAGAAGTGTAATTCTTAAGATGACAATGTTGATTTAGTTACATGTGGACACCTTCCACAACAAACGTAGAGACCATTTATAATCAGACTTTTTGCCATTATTGCTCACTGCACTGCTGTTTTTTTGCACTTTCACAAAAATGAAACTTTAACAAGAACAAATATTCAACATTCATGGACACATTTTAAAAAAAAATAGAGACATGAGTTTAAGTATTAGTGAAGTTGTTTTAGCATCACCAAAGCAGTCTCTGATTATTAATTCTGGTTTACAAATCCAGATCTCAGAACATACATGTTGTTCATTAATTGATTACATCTTCTTATTTACAATGCTACTCTACACAACATGCTCTAAAGAAATTCTCCATTTGCCTAAATTTCACACCCTCCATTGATTTATTTGAAATCTGATCCACAGGAATGGAGTCAGCAGGTATCCATGAGACCACATATAATAGTATTATGAAGTGCGATATTGACATCAGAAAGGATTTGTACGCCAATAATGTACTGTCTGGTGGTACCACTATGTACCCTGGCATTGCTGATCGCATGCAGAAGGAAATCACTGCATTAGCCCCCAGCACCATGAAAATCAAGGTGAGTAAATAACCTGAACAAAAAGATTGTATTTATATTGTCAAAAAAATAATTATTCTGATTATCACATGAAACTTCAAAGGTTTTATATTCGAGCCTACATTGCAATTTGATCCAGAGTGGCACCCTTGTGCATTAGCAATAATGTGGCTGCACTGTTGAAGGGCCATCCTAAATACATCCCATCTGATGGTTATAGTGGCTTCAGGCTACTGTAAAAATTATTTAGCGCTATTTTGAAGCTTAGATTTCTCCCTCATCCACATTCACCAAAAATGAATCATTTTAATTATCCACCTGATTGCGTAGATTAGGTGCTACATTTAGCTTCTTGAGTCATTGATTCCTGGCAGGGCGAAACCTTGGGCAAGTTTTCTTACTTCACACACCTGATAATAATCCCTCAAGGAAAAAAAACAATAATAAATTGGTCACTTCAATCCACGACTGTTTGTGGGACACTTCTGTGCGCAATTGGCTGCCATGGTTCGCCCACAAATATACAGTCAATTCACTTGCAGTTTATTCTGTGAAGCACTTGGAGACGTCTAGAAGATATGAAGAGCGCTAAATTAAATGCAAGGATTATTATTATTATGTGTTAAATTGGTGTGAGAAAGATATGACTTAAGTCAAACAATAATAATCCCATACTTTGATACAGTACCTTATCACATAAGCCTCAAAGCACTTCACAGTGTGGGTGCAATGTGGCAGCCAATTTGTGCGCAGCAATGTCCCACAAACAGCCATGAAATAAATAAACATCTTTATTTGGGGGATTATTGGCTGGGACACTGGAAGAAACTCCCTTCATTTTTCGACTAGTGCCGTGGGAACTTTAATGTCCACCTGAACAGGTACCTCCAGCAATGCAGCAAACCCCCAACACCACATAGTGCCATCATGGACTCTAATGGATTCCAAGTCCTGACGTGGGTCTTGAACCTATGATCTTCTGATTAGCTGAGCCAGGCTGACAAATAGCTGATATTAGCTCTGATATTACGCTGTATTATCACAGTATATTCTTTAAGAGGTCTCAACGATGTGATAAGGACCTATATCAAATGCAAGGATTATTATAACCTTTCATTTGGATTTGCATGTTATAAGAGATTTTATCTGGGGAAAAACTCAGGGAGTAAATGCATTTCATTAAGAGTTTAGAACTATGCTACAAGTCCAAACAAATTCAGTATCCAGGCCACATTATTCAGTAGATTCTGACAGAAAGCATGCAAGTACCACTTCTGAGCTCTAGCCCTTCCTTACTTCAGCTGTGGAGCACTCAACTCTTGTTTAAAACCATTGTCTTGTGCGCAGAATAGAACTTGGGCTCTTATAAACAACATCTGCAGAGGCTTAAGAATGAGTCTCTTGCCTATCTTCTCAGTCAAGGAAGGTTTGTTCCATAGGGAGGATTATGGAATGAGCTAAACACAAGGATATTAAAAGAAAACTACAGAATAACTGAAACTCACCTCTTTGAACCATGCATAATTAAGCATGTACCAGTCTATTAACTTTTAAATGCTAGACCACATGAAGAAATTATGTTGAAATAATTTGGGTACCATTTTTTCCCTCTCTGGCAGATCATTGCTCCTCCTGAACGTAAATACTCTGTCTGGATCGGTGGCTCCATCTTGGCCTCTCTGTCCACCTTCCAGCAGATGTGGATTAGTAAGCCGGAGTATGATGAAGCCGGTCCATCTATTGTACACCGCAAATGCTTTTAAACTGTTGTCTCTTGTCGACTTTGTTTCTTTTTTTGCAAAGAAAACTGTGAATGTGCAATTAAAGAAATATACTTTCTACTGTTTCATTCCATTGCTCTGTCACTTGGGATTTCTTGTAGCTTTATCTGAATGAATGGGATTTTTTAAAATAAAGTAAGAATGTGCTGCCAGTCTTTTCACAATTGCCTCTCATGTACTTGTGACTCCTGTTCTTGTATTTTAGCAAAGCAATAGTTAAACACACTATTTAAGTTAACTGTCTTAACACTAAACACTGAATTATTAATGTCTCGTACTACGGTTTCAGATTCCTTGAGTTTTTATTAATTCACAATACTGTCTTTATTAAATTCAAATCCATCCCAACGATTTTTTAAAAATATCTATGGTAATTTTAAACATTATTAACTTAATTCTTCATTTAATTTAGTCCTGCAATTCAATTTTTACTAGCTCATCTTTTCTAGTTATTTTTGTCTGACATTTCACATATTGACATTACATGATTGAATTCCTGTGGTTGGTGAATGACCAAGTTAATTAAATTAGATACACAAAGAACACCATGGAAATAATAAACTAAACCAGAACAATAATATATGTGCCATACAAGACCACTTACATATGAATATTGCCCTGACCATAATGAAGAGGAGAGCGATAATAGAAGGATAAGCTATGAGACATCTCAGACGCCATCTTATAGAGGCATATATGATGCTAAATGAGATTGAGAAAGCAAACTGAAAACAATACTTTCAGATAGGTCAAAGCATCAAAAACGCATTTTCAGGAAAGAAATGTCAGGATGGAGACCAGTAAGTATCCTTTCCCCAGAAGATAATTAACAATTAGAACGGATTAGCAGGAAGCCAAACTCATTAAGGAAATAGCTTAATGCTGTAGTGGGAAGACAGTTGGATGAGTATGCTGGAAAGGAAGAGATCAAATGGGTCAAAGGGCCTCTCTCTTGACCATTGATCCTATTTTCAGTGCCAACTTTAGTTCTTCAACATGTACGCATCAACAACAACAACAAGATTCCATTTATAGAGCGCCTTTCACGTCGGGAGGACATCCCAAGGCGCTGTACAGTTGGGTCAGGACCCGAGCAGGGGGGAAATGGTCAGGGTGAGGGGAGGGAAGGAGCGAGGAGGGGGTAGAGAGTCGAGAGGGGAGCTGAAGGCTCGGTCAAAGAGAAAGGTCTTGAGACCGGCCTTGAAGGAGGAAAGGGAGGAAGCAAGGCAAAGGCACTGGGGGATAGAGCATGATGTGATTGCCCTTCAGTGACTGTTGTGCGTTCACTTAAGACTAATCCTCTCAGTTCCCTTTTTAACTAGTGTAGGAAAAACCCAGCACATGACTAAGTGCTTATTTCAAATATGAACTATGTATATAATCAACTTAAAATATTAAACGTTTATTTCATCGTGTGACAAATTATATATTTTGATGAGATACATTTTGCAATCTACTGGAAGGAAAAAAACAGACTATTAATCCAAAGAACCCTTTGAAATCACTTTCCAAAGTTAACATTTTATACATCTTTGACCCATTGTGAGACATTTGTAGTTTAGCCAGTTTAAATACTGTGGATTCTCTGGTTATACATATCTAGTTTAAAAACTCGCACATCTTTGATGAACATGGCATAATAACCCTTTTAAGTTATTATTGGCAAACAACCTCATACACTCATTCATCACCTCAAGGCTCGACTATGGAAACTCCCTCTTTGACGGCCTCCCCAACAACTCCCTCCACACGCTGCAGATCATCCAGAACTCTGCAGCTCATGTCCTCTCCCGCACCAGGCTTCATGACCCTGTCACCCGCAACTTCGCCCGGCTCCCCATCCCTCTGAGGATAGAATTCAAAAACCTTATCCTCACTTTCAAGGACCTCCACGGCCTTGCCTCCTCCTACCTCTCTGACCTGCTAACACCCTATCAACCCGTCTGCTCCTTCCATTCAGCAGGCTCCATGTCTCCCGTCCAACCCACCCTACCAGCCTCTCTGCCCCCACCTTTGGAACTCTATCCCACAATCCCTTTACGTTGCTCCCTCCCTTGCCTCCTTCAAGGCACGACTCAAGACCTTCCTTTTCGACCTTCAGCCACCCTCCTAACTCTCTACCCTCCCGCATCCCAACCCTGCCCCACCACGCTCTGGTCCTGATCCCCGACTGTTCAGCATCTTGCGATGTCGTCCCAACGTGAAAGGCGGTTTACAAATGTAATTTTGTTGTTTTGATATCACTTGTTACAGCTGAATGGCAGCAGCTCATATAAATGTATGAGAGCAGTCAATGGATTTGTAGTTCATCTTTTTCATTTCCAAACAATTCAGAAAACAACTCCCAACATGATTATTTCAGTTATCAAGGCCTCCATTGACAATGACAGGTCAAAACAAAAGAAACTGCTCATGACAGGCCCTGTAATGTGCCAACAAGACTTCATGTTGTCACAGTTATTCTTTGTTTTGGCAAAGCAAGTGATACATTCATTTGTACAAAAATATAGTGCAGGACAACAAGTGGCTGCTTGCTCTCTGTTCTGATGAGAAAAGGAGCTGTTGTTGGGAGCCAAGATAAGAATAAAAGGGATAATATTGATTAAAAAAGGGAAATAACAAATAATAATCCTTGCATTTGATTTAGCGCCTCATCACATTATTGAGATGTCTCAAAATGCTTTACAGAATTTAAAGTGAATTGATTGTACATTTTGTGGGCAAAACGCAGCAGCCAATTGTGCACAGCAGTGTCCCACAAACTATTGTGGACTGAGTGACCAATTTTTTTTAAATTAGGGATCCTTACCCCTGGAAAAGCAATCCGCCAATTGACTAACAACTGAATTCCTACTAGGACTCTTTTGGTGGGAAACAGTCACGTGGAGTAAGGAAACTTGCCCAACATTTCACCGTCCAGGAATCGAACCCAGGTCCTCTCACTTGTGAGGTGAGTGCTCTAACCATTAAGCTACAAGACTCCACTCAATAACTAAATCAAAAGCAGTAAAATCTCAGAAAACCCAAGTTAGCACATCTAAGTATGGCATAGCTCCATTTGTACGGATAGTATCATCAAGGTCTCTTCAACAGCAAAGGTAAATGACAGAATTGGTATGGAGGAAGCTTTTCGTACTATGATAATAATAATAATAATAATAATCCTTGCATTTGATATAGCGCTTTTCACGTCGGGAGGACGTCCCAAAGCGCTTCACAGAACATACTGCAAAGTGAATTGACTGTATATTTGTGGGCGAACGCGGCAGCCAATTGCGCACAGCAATGTCCCACAAACAGTCGTAGATTGAAAATGACCAATTAATTATTGTTTTTGGTTTTTGAAGGGATTATTATTAGGCGTGTGGAGTAAGGAAACTTGCCCAAGGTTTCGCCCTGCCTGGAATTGAACTCAGGTCTCTCACTTGCAAAGCGAGTGCTCTAACCACTGAGCTACAGGACTCCGAATTGATGTTAATTTATATGTCTCATCATAACCTTCAAATTCAATAAACAAACTCATTCAGTGTCACTCAATGGTTTTGTGTTTAACCCTTTGACATTGCTGACAGTGTAATTGTATATTCAAGTATGAAAAACATTTGATGATTTGTGACAAATTTATAGAGCACAAAACAATCCAGGCAACATTTAAACAATGTTGATTTTATTTATTTGAGGATATTGGTACTGATGGCAGATGCAGATTCTTTCATTTTAAATTGGTTCAAAAACATTCAGCTTTGGATTTATTATATTTATTTTTTAATGTCCACATTTTTCTAAAATACCCTTCACAAATTTGGATTTTACTTATAAGACTGCAATAGCAGTAGAAAACCATTCAATTAATACTGGACATGGTTCAAACTAGTGTTAGAATCCTGCCCAGTTTATCCTTTTTCAGGCAAATAGCAAAGACTGCTGCTGGAAGTGTGTTCCAACTCTTGAAATACAGATCTGCCCTAATCTGTGTGTGTGTGTGGGGTGGGGGCGGGGGGTGGGTGGGAGGGGAAGGGAAGGGAATGTCTGGGTCTATATTAGTCAGTAAAAATAAAACACACACATACTCTTTGCAGCTCTGCGGAGGTCAGCTGGCACTTCAGTATATTTTCAAACTCTACTTAAGGTAACAGTCAATTTAAAAATGCTACTCTCTGGAGTCTATACCACACTCTTTCTTAATAAGCATTTCAAGTCACGCAAATGGAGACTCCTTCCAACAAATGGAAGTACGTCACACTGGTCCAGCAGGAGCTTTGCTTCAACACAATCTTCTTCCAGGGCAGTTTCCACAAGTTGGTGAGAAATGTAATGATTCCTTATTCTCATCACAACATTTTAGACGCCAATCTGGTGATAGTATTCCCAGTTAGTAGTTAACGATAACAGACATGTCAGATGATAAATTCAGGTGGAGAGTTATAAAATCATGTTAAGGTCAGGGCTAGAAGTTATTCATACATTCATCTGCAACACCGTGCTAGACAAGTGAGGATGGTACAGAAGCTGGTTTTGTTCAAGTGCTCCTATACAACATGTAGTCTTCTGATCCAAACAAATTTACTAAGCTAGGAATGTCCTACCGTGAACGTATCAATCTTCAGTCATTTTTGTAGAGCATTAACCATTGCTAAGTTGTGCGTCAGAATGTAAAAAGAATCGAAATGGGCATAACACAGCAAGGAGCAGACCTTCTGGGCTTGTTTTTGAAGGTTGGGGTCGCTTATGTCAACTTCAGAATCAGGACAATCGGCTACTGTTAGTTCTCATTGTACTTGGGAAATACTCGGTAGTTTTTCCAAAGAAATATTGAATAATCTGCATATTTTATTTAACCTGATAGTCCATTTGGGTAAAATTGGTCATAAAATCTTGAAAGCAACATATTGCTTGTTCTTACAATACATGTAATACGTTTCTAAGATTTCATGCTTGTAGTTATCTCATGTCGTCACCTCATGTCGGAGATGATTGTATTCATATCTTTTCTAATTAGGTGACTGCAGGTCTGAAAGAGAATCAATATTCATAAGTCTCACATAGAAATTTATTCTATTTGTGCATGCACACAATATTAAACAGAGCAAGCTATTAGTAAGCTTCTTCCTACTATATTTGTTTTCAAATTCCTTTAAGTCTCACATTACTTCAAACCTTCTTGCAGGATCTTATAAAGTATTATTTAGGTGATTTGTGAGCACCATTCCAATCTCTTAACCACACACCACATTCAATGGTATCCCACAACAACTTTAAGCTCATACGGCCTAAAGTCTCCCGATACAATAGATCTGAAAGTTTAATATCCCAGTCAGAGAAAGGACTAAATGTTTGTCTGAAATTATGTGAATATCACTTGAATAAGGATCACATACAAGCATCGTTTGTTAGGATGATTTATGAATATTAGACAAATCAGACTGCTTAGGATAACATGCAATATGCACCAACGAAAACTAACATTTGTATATTTAGCTTGCAGCCCATTTTTGTATCATGCCATGTGCTTAGCTTCACATTTTGTTAAAAAAAATTCCAACCTTGTTCCATTACTAAAAAAAAGGCATTTATTTCATTCAATTCCACCCTCTCCTGAAAGAAAATGTTACATCGTTATAACTTCAGTTACCCACCAGCTTCAACAACCAGCACAAATGTTCAAGTTAAAGCATAAATGTATCTCTAATAACATTGTCCTTAGGTACGTACATGGTACAGTGGTGGATCCTTCATGTGGGGGTGAAACCCTTTCTTTTTACAGGACGACACTTCCAGCATTCCTGCAAACGATAGTTGGAAAAATCCAGTGCTGGAAAATATTCAAACAAAAAGTGATCAGCAATACTTAGATAAGAATGCAGTTAGAAGTAAAATGTAGATCTGGCACAGCGTGTAGGTTCAGGACTGGAAACAACTATTGGAGCCGATCAGGCTGATCTCAAGTTATATTTTTAAAAATCCTTTACTGTATTCTAACTTTCATTCCCTTCAATTAATTTCATCAATAAATAATTTTCAAATTCTACAGGTTCAGATAAATGACGATACAGTATTTATTTATGATTTTCAAGCAATTAAAGTTATTTTATTTACAGAAACAATCACTTACTCATTGCGTTTCGGTGCACAAACAATTGCAATGGCCTCTGGCAACATCAGCTGATATGAGCAATGAGTATGAAGATCTACACTTGACAGAAATGCGGTCTGAGTTGGATGGGTCTGTAAAAAGATTTTTTTTATTAAAAACATCTTTACTTGCATGCAAAACACTAAAATACTACTATAAATAATCTTTGCATTGGATATAGCACCTTATCACGTCTTCGAGCCGTCTCAAAGCCCTTCACAGAATATACTGTAAGGTGAAGTGACTGTATATTTTGTGGGCGAAACGTGACAGCCAATTGTGCACAGCAGTGTCCCACAAACAGTTGCAGATGAGTGACTAAATTACTACTATTTATTTTTTGAAGGAATTATTATCCCCAGAAAAGCCATCCGCCAAATCGATTAACAACCGGGTTCCTACTTAGTACAACAACAACAACAAGATTCCATTTATAAAGCGTCTTTCACGTCAGGAGGACGTCCCAAGGCGCTGCACAGTTGGGTCATGACCCGAGCAGGGGGGAAATGGTCAGGGTGAGGGGAGGGAAGGGAGGGAGCGAGGAGGGGGGAAATGGTCAGGGTGAGGGGAGGGAAGGGAGGGAGCGAGGAGGGGGAAGAGAGTCGAGGGGGGAGCTGAAGGCACGGTCAAAGAGAAAGGTTTTGAGACCGGCCTTGAAGGAGGAAAGGGAGGAAGCAAGGCGAAGGCACTGGGGGATGGAGTTCCAGAGCCTGGGGGCTGAGAGGCTGAAGGCCCGACCACCGATGGTAGGTAGTACTAGGTAAACCGAGCCATGTGGAGTAAGGAAACTTGTCAAATGTTTCGCCCCGCCCGGAAAATGAACCCAGGGTCTCTAACTTGTGAGGCGAGTGCTCTAACCACTGAGCTGCAGGAATTGGATAGGTACTTGAAGAGTTTTTCAAAAAAACTGCTTTCCATAAATAGAAATGCTCTCTGCCCCTGACTGAGGTGTATAGAAAACACAGAGGTAACTTGTAAATGAGAAAGAAGCAGCGGATAGTCATATGAGGAGCTAGAATTCTCATAGCCACAGTGAAGCCATAAATAAGGAATGAAAAACTCCTGACCAATTTGCTATTTGATTTTTCTGTGTAGCACAAGTATACAGTATCAAGCTTTTCACCTAAGCCAATACTATATATGGCCTATAAATGAGAGATATGCCACCTGGTGGTATTAGTGAATAATTGACAAAACGCTTCCCAAAACTAGATGGATAGGAGATTTGACGATCAACTCTGGTACCCGTTTCATCATCATAATAATACCAACAATTTTTATTTAAATGGCGCCTTTCACATAAAAATAAACAACTTTTAAAACAAAATCTTAATCTTTCCCTATTTTACTGCTCCAGAAAAAGGTACTAGCTACAATGGGGACATACAGGAGCAAGTTATCTCTTTAACCTCTCCAGTAACAACAACAACAACAACAAGATTCCATTTATAGAGCGCCTTTCACGTCAGGAGGACGTCCCAAGGCGCTGCACAGTTGGGTCATGACCCGAGCAGGGGGGAAATGGTCAGGGTGAGGGGAGGGAAGGGAGGGAAAGAGGAGGGGGGAAATGGTCAGGGTGAGGGGAGGGAAGGGAGGGAGCGAGGAGGAGGAGGAAGAGAGTCGAGAGGGGAGCTGAAGGCACGGTCAAAGAGAAGAAGAGTGAGGAGGGGTAGGAGGTTGATACTGGTTTGGTGACTTTCACCTCAACACCTAACTTTACTAGAATACTTCCCGTTGTCAGCCACTCTGTCTGCCATACCGCCCATTGCACTATGGAGAACAGGTAAATATGGACCAATTACATCCTTAAAAATGTCTTCAGTCCCATTCCACTCCAAACCGGAGGGTATCACAAGAGTAAGGAGAAATTATTTTCCTTGTTTCTAATAGTTTTGTTCATTTTCCTCCAATCCACATTTCCACGCCACTTTTATTCACACTATTCTCTTTGAGAAAGAGAGATCCAACATGTGACATCTCCAGAGACACCATTAATACTGCTCCTTGGTTCATCTGCTCAGCCACTTCGTTGAATTAAACATGAAAGTACCTCCCTCAGGAAGGCTTACTGGCTGAATCTGGCAATCATGCTACTGCAGAAAAGCTAAGTTAACCCATCAATCAAAAATGATTTGAACGGAATCCAAATTCTCAGCTGTAGGAACTAAACCAGGCATGAATTATATGTAAACAGCTGACAATGTAAATCATGTAAATCATGTTATATGATGTTTAAAGCATATCAATGAAATTCGTACAATAATCAACAACTGAGTGACTATCTGTACTTACATGAATCCAACCCAAGGTGATGAGATCATGTTGATCCTGGAAAGTAAACAATTCCTCTTCGTTCTCAGTGTCACAGTAATCCGGTCCCCCAGATTGTTTTGGTATTATCACATGGGTAATGATGAACTCATCATTTGTCTATAAACAGGATGCCATAGCATGAATATTACATTTACTTGTGACCTAGATTACAAATAGACAAGAACACAAATGGTACCTGTACCTTAAGCTACGGTAGCACAAGTTTTTATTTCTGGTGGAAATTAAAGCAAATAATTTTAAAATGACTGAGTTTGAACACTTATATTCATTAATAGGCATGACAATTATGATAGCAATTTTCTTTAAAAAACTCAATTTTAGATGATGTTCAAGAACGTATTTTTTAAGATAGATCTGACAATCCATGTCCCTTTATGGGGATCTCTTATACTATATGTTTCAGCTACTTGCATTGGTAGAGTCATCCATTCTGCATGCACAAAATTAGCAAGAGCACAAACTGATGCAAATAATTCAATTCAAAGAGTTCTAGTTGAAATTAACTTTCAAGTTTGAGAAAAACAGAATGATAAAAATTGTACAGGTAAGATCAGTGTTCAATGATTGATAGACAGGGAGTACTATTACTTAGCGACTTAAGAGAAAGACAATTCAACATTATTGCACTGTGAGTGCCAAACACTTTTTTTCCACTTAATAAATAAGACAAGCACTGTGCTTTGTTAGTTTGCACTCACAGATCTGCAGACCTATGCTGCCAGATTAATTATGGGAAAATGCTCAATCTAGCAGTTTTTTTCTATATGGCCCATCAATTACATTAATCAATAACACTGATGTTTTACGTTTGCAAAAATGAAAGGCTAATACAGTAATAGATCTAATAGAACATATTAAAGTCCAATGTAAACCTAGACTTCCTCAGCTGCTCCATGATTTAGATTGTTTAATTATTTACTCAATTAGCCTTGAAATTATCAAAGTGAGTATTAAGAGGCAGAAGGAAGGGATATGAAACTATGCTTTTTATATTTCCTCTGTTCCCTTACCAGCTTGCCACTCAGAATTCCACAGGTTTCTATTTCTCGTACTGTGTTGGTATCGGCCTGAATCAGAAACCTTTGGCAAAGATCTTTGGGAAGGACAACATTTCGAAGCCCAACAATGCTTTTTCCTGCAAGATAATTTGGGGTAGAAATAAATGGTAAACAGAGTGAAAAAGAAATCTATTTTATGTGAGATTCCCAACTGCTACAGGGCACATCCTTATGACTTTGTAATTTAATTTACCATTCTGCATGATGAGGTATTCTACTCAGCTAAATGCATAGCACTAACAGAATTATCAACAGAGGTAAAAAGGCACGCACACACAAACACAAAGAACCTGAATACACAGGGGGTAATTTCCCATTTTTTAAATTTGCAGACCTTTGCATATCCTTCGAATGTAATAATGATAAACAATAATAACTCTTGCACGTCATATAGCACCTTATTACGTATGAAGGCATTTCGCAAGAATTATTGTGAAATGGAGTGACTGTATTTGTAGGCAAACATAGCACCATAATTGTGTACAGTAGTGTCCCACAGATAGTCATGAAACCATTGACCAATTTTATTTGGGGGACATCAGGAGAAACATGTGCACCAATAAGGTCAATAAGTTAACCAACAAATGGAAAATCAGCCCCAGAGTCTTCATTTTGAAGACTTGAAAAATTAAGTTTAAAAAAAATTGTGTTTCAGTGACACAAATGAATCAGAAGTTGAAAGGTTAATGACGAGTTAGATCCTCTCCTTAACTTTCTACTGAAAGGAAAGAATGTACTTAATGATCCAACAATAAAAGGGGTGTTTGATTATTGATACTTACTAGAAGCATTATTCCGAGGTTTCAGAGACCTGTCCACTGGAGGACACATTGGTTGGGCAGCACTTGACATCACAGTCGAAGGCTCATTGTTTATCCGAGCTGCAGCAATGCAGTTTAATATCCCTCCATCACTCTGCTCTGAAAAGCTCAGATTTACTTCTTTCTGTTGCACCTTAACGGCATCTTGCCTTTTGAGCTGCTCCTCGAAGAAACGAAATTGCTCCTCTTGCAGTTGTTGCTGCCGGATCTTAGCTATACGTTCTTTTTCTTCATGAACCTGGTTTTGCTCCACGTTGTCTAAAAACCCTTCTTTAGATTTGCTCTGTGAAAAACATATAGGCACTTTAAAAATTCTAAAATAAAATTATACCTCATCATTGTTCAGTTATCAGTAACAATTGCAAGCAAAATGTACCACTTCCAATTCCAACGTTTCCCCAAAAGGAAATTAGGTTAAGGTATATAACTCCGTTACTACACACACAATTTTGCAACATAACCAAGCGTATTGGGAGAAGTTGGGAAAACTGTCAATTCACTTTAAAGTATATTCTGTGAAGTGCTTTGAGACGTCTCAAAGACATCTCAAAGCACTTAAATCTAAGTGCTTTTACTCAAATCTAAGAAGCTTTCTTTGGAGCAATGAAGGAAAGATGTCACAAAATAAAGAGAAAAATATTGCAAGATTCAATTTTGTCTGAAAAAGATATTACAATTACCTGATTCTTATAATAGTTTTCATGCTCTCCACTGTATTTGGAAATAAGTTGTATCTTTAATTCATCTGCTCTTGGAAATGCCACTTCTTTTAATTTCTTGGATTAAAACATAAAAGTAACATTATCATTTGTATCACAGAAGATGGAAAAATCTGAAGTTATACTCATTGCATTTTATTCTAATATATAATTATTAATATTACATGGCTGGTGAAAAGTGATTGGCTGTTACTTTCTCCATTTGGCATTTGTAGCCTAACAATAGATCCTGAACTTTGGATAACAAGTACTCACAAAAGAAGACAGGTTGCATCAACAGAACACTGGAAACCAACTGCCAATACAATGTAATAACAGGTTAAGGCAGAAGTAGACCATCTAGCTCTCACATCAAATTGCCAAAAGATTGTTATGACCCATCTATCTCATTATTTAAAAAAAATAATTTTGCAATGCCAGGAACTTTCTTCTTCCACCACTTGTGTTAGAGGTTTGTTCTATAATAATAATCCTTGCATTTGATATAGCGCTTCTAGATGTCTTCTAGATGTCCCAAAGCGCTTCACAGAATATACTGTTAAGTGAATTGACTGTATAGTTGTGGGCGAACGCGGCAGCCAATTGCGCACAGCAATGTCCCACAAACAGTCATGGATTGAAAATGACCAATTTATTATTGTTTTTTTTTGGAGGGATTATTATTAGGCGTATGGAGTAAGGAAACAAGGTTTGGCCCTGCCTGGAATTGAACTCAGGTCTCTCACTTGCAAAGCGAGTGATCTAACCACTGAGCTACAGGACCCGCATGTGAAATAATATCTGCAAATGTAAACTTCTGTCCAAATCATAGCCTTGATGAGGCACTTTGCAGGAGACAGAATTGACCTCATGCTGTAGAAATGCAGATTATGTGGAAGTCTTGAATTGTATGGTTTATTTGAATAAAGGATAAACAGAGTTGTCAGGAGTTAGAATTTGGGGTGAAATTTATATTTCTAAAAGTCTAAGTAATAATAGAGCAGTCAAGTAACAGCAACACTGAGTTTAACATACAAGCTACTCAAAAGCACAGAACCTGAACTTTCATCAGTTCTGATGAATGGAGCATCCAGTGAAATGGAAACATTTCACAGTGAGAAAGCAAGCTTGAAACTGTCCATCAACAAATGGCTCTTTTGCTCTCCAAACAAATAATCACACATACATACTTTTAGAATATCCTGTTTTTCTGGTATTGCACATAATTGGTAATCCCGATGCTTGGGCAATTTCTCCACAAACAAACTGCAAAATGAATATCAACAATTCAGCAATACACCCAGCAGTTTACTAAGATAATTGTTCTCACTGTACGTTAAAACCATTAGCGGAAGTAATACACTCCCTCATATTTTATGCTGGCTCCTTTTCACCCTCATTCTTGAAGAAATAGACAATAGAGAGTGAAATGGTACCCTGTGATATGAACAATAAACTTACTTGGCATAATTAGTTTTACTGGTACATTCAGTCAGCTTTGTAACTGAAGAGACTATTGATATTTGATCCCTCTTTACAACCATATTTCAGAGCTATACAAAACTTCATTGTATTAAAGAGCATATTATTTACAGAGTTCTTTCGTTTTTTGTGATATTTCTAAATTGGATTTGATGCATTAATTGGTCTACTAGTTTCCTAATTTGAAAGTTGTTGAATTTACAATAATTGTCATTTCATATAAATTTTGCATTCTTAAGTGAGTTAGATCTGTCTTTTTAACATGCCAAGCAAACATACTCTTAATGCCAAATGATTATGTGACATAGGTCCTTACATGACATGCATCTATTTCAACAATAGGCCTTTGATAACTCTAAAGGTAACTTTACACAGATTAATTATGTTGAACAGCTTGTGTGAAAACCTAACCAAGTTTATTAGTGAAATATTGCACAAGTTTATTATGTATCAGGGTCAACATATAAAACATGCATTAGGGTTAGAACCATGGAGTAAAAAACATGCATAGCCACCAGCCACCTTTACAAGATGTAAGTACTGCATCAACAATGTTCTTACGTGATAAACTTATTGTAAAGGACAAAAGCATTCTCAAGATTTCCTTCTTTCATATATACTGATGCCATTCGAATCATCTCCACTCCAGATCTGAAGTAGCGACGTGGAGTAATGTCTTCACTAATCTCTATGTTGCAGCCCAATTTGGTCAGGACTCGGACTCGCTCTACTGGAGACAGGCTAACGTCTGTGTGATCAGGCACAGCAACAAGTTTCTTCTGGAAAACAATTAATGTACATTTCTGTCTATTATACAAAACAAGCTGCTATAGCAAAGTCACATTTGTCAAAACACAAATTTGAAGGCAAAGAATAACACTGTCTTTGGAATCCTTATAAAGCATATTACAGCGAGAACATGTTATAAGTTTTTTTGGTGAGCGAGGTTAGCCTTACTGACCCCTTTAAACTGAATTAGACCGAAAAGCGTTCCTCAAGGTAATGAGAGTTGCCCATGCAAACAACCTCCCCGGCCTGAGCCTAGTGACTAACTGTTCAAGCAAGTTCTTATTCCAGTATCTCCACTTCTTCTTTGTGAGGACAGATCAAACTCCTCAGATCGGAAACGCTGCAACACCAATCCCAGTGGGCCGAAGGCAGCTCCTGACAGCTCCTAACCTTTCCAGAATGCATTATAGGGAGATTCAGTCGTGGACTTGTAAACACAAACAAATCTCAACAGGAGATCTTTCTGACCTGCGTATTTCCCCAAGGAGTAACTGATAAGAACAGATACTACACTTGATCTTAGCTAAAGGGCTGAGAATAGACAGATTCGGGTAAATCGTAACTTATAGCAGAGATGCCAAGGCTGTAGGTTCAGTTTTAAAATTGTGTCCCATAACTTTCGACTGAAATGATCCAATCACAGACCAACCTCTCAAGGCTTCACAAAATATCTGATGCTCGAGCTAACAGCTAGAAGACATAGATATATAATCCAAAAAGAGGCTTTGTCCTTCAATATCTCAAGCAAGTTGATTTTTTCATGCAAGCCTCAATATTGATTATAAGCAGCCTATTCCATGGTGGACAGCATTGGAGCTGAGCCTAATCCAGTCTTCACTTGAAATCTAGACACACACACACATTTTCCAGGGTATCAATGGACAACAATTATCTGGCTAGTCCACAGGTGTTGAGAACATTTGTAACAATCACTGACTCAGATGCAACCAACTAACTCATCACAAACCAGAAACAAACCTGGCTTAATGCTATTCTAGTGGAGCAGTGGCCTTTCCTTTAGACCTTTTAACATTAACATACTTTACTCTTTGTATCACTAATGTAATAACAGCTGTAAGATATACCAATGCAGTGAAGGTATATGGTTCATTCATGTTCTTTGCTGAACAAGAATTAGCTTTGCTGCTTCCACTGGATGTATCCATCTGTCAAGTCACCCTGGAAAGAAAAGAAACAGAACTATAATTTCCTTTAAAGAATGGAAGACTATAATGTTGCACACATAATATCACTAAAAACAGTTATCCAGCTAATAATAATAAGTTACTCTATAATACTAAAGATCAGGGATGACGTTACGACTATACAATTACACTGGGCCCCAGTCTAGTATGGGGGTTAAGCTTAAGGAGTTAAGATTTTCCTGGTCTGATGTAAATCGATCTTGACTTTATCCATCATCTGACATCAGATCAACCAGATAGTATTTAGTATCATTGTCTGGTAAAATATACTGCACAAGGCAAAAGCCATCCCTGATAAAGATACACTTGCAGTTGCCAATTTACTGCAAATTATTGTCTTTAAGTACCACATATAGATTCTTTATGGATCATTTTTCTGACAGTAATACTCTTCACCCATTGGACATGCACAGCTTCATTCCCATTCTGACCATGTATAATGACAAGACTGAAGAAGAAATTTCCACTTACCTAACTCTATCTATTCCCCATTTACTCTCCCAGCTTCCCACTCCCACCGTATACTTTCCACTTTCACCTGTTCGCTTGTGCGTCCTTCCTAAGTTTCTTTCACCCACACCAATTCTCCAGGGTCTCCTGCTTTCTTTGTTCACTCTCAACAGTTATAGAATATTATTCCCCTGTGTAATCTCCTTGCTTCTCTCTTACAAGTTCCCATGTGTGCTCTGTTGTCTCTTTGCCTTCATAGCAACTCACCAGGGTAACACCAGTTTGCATGTGATACTTGCCAGTTCATCAAAGATTATTTTGCCACAATCATTTGCATTTCATCCACTTTCCCTGCTCCATTTTAATTGATTCTCTTTCTGGGACAGATTTATGCTCAGAAAGATAGAAATTACCCAACCTCCTGAGCCCAAGTAAAACAGCTTAATTGTTATGCTACTCTCCAATCTTGCATTTAAGTGAATTTATCAAATATTTTGAATCATTTACAACTTCAGAAAGGTATTAAATTCAATACCGACAAAACTTTGAGAGTTTATCATGCAGAATGCATCATGTAGAATTTATTCCACATACAGAGAAGATGGTATGTTTAAGGTTGTGGTTCTGCTAATTTAAGGTTGAAGCAATGATAAGGTTTGAGATTGGTGCCTGATTTCATACTCCCAGGAGCATCTTGCAAACCACAATAACAAAGAGTTGCAGCTGTGCAACAAGCTTCTATATTCTGTCCTATTAAAAGATTGCCACATGAAAAAGCACCCTTAAACCAGTCATAGAAAGACTCCACCTGCAATAAATATGTTCCTCAGGAATATAGTACAGTAATAGGAGTTGGTTATTCTCCCTTTTAAACAGATCAATTACTTCTGCATGTGTGGCTTTTGGGGAGGATATAGTACATTCTAACGACTATTTGTATAACAATTTTTTTCTGGTTTCACTTTTAACTAGTTTCCATAGCGAGTTTAAGGTCATGTGCAAACTTGAAGGTACTCCTTTATTCCTTTACCCAAGACCTTGCTTATTTCAGTAATCTGCATTTAGTGGTAAAGCTATGATGTGCCTATTTGTATATTCCCAGTGAGTTACGTACCTAATAATCTAAACTCAATTCTTCACGAGTTATTCGATTATATTTAAATTGCCTTAGAGGCAATTCTTGCTATAAACTAAATGAAACTCCTTTTACAGAATTTTGAAATATTAGATGCAAAGCCCTTTGGAAACGGTTGAAAGACATTTCAGATAACAAAATTCAGTATAAAGGTACTTTAAATTACTTTAATACTTGCACACTTGCAACAATATTCAATCAGAATGATGAAAAATCCTCCAATTATTTTTATTGCATGTTTGTGGCAAGAACGAGAATAACTAATTGCGGAATTTCTCTCACACAAGGTTGAATCTACATACTATACTTAAATATTCTGATGATTCTTCTGTGTTATTTCTTCCCATTGCTTGTGGGATTCATTCCATTGCACAGTGGATTCCACGCACAGAGTTCACTTTATAAAAGGGAGTATTATTAGTAGATACTGAATGTCATTGATTATTCCAAACATCAGCCACCTTTCATGCCATCTACAGTGTTACTTCCATTTAGTGTGCTGAAGACTTTACATAACGTGGTATCTTTACTGTATTTACTGGGTTACATATTGAAAATGTATTGGCATATGGAATTAAAAAAGTGAGTGCGAAATATATATGCTATAGTATTCCACCTCAATGTGCTACTGGTTACCTGGCAGGGCTGAGAGGAACAACCTCAAGATAAGCAACCTTCAGCTAATAACCAATTTAATCTGCAAACAACCTAGGCAAGATTAAAATGACTCACGTCGGTAGGCAATGTGTATCTGAAAATGACTCACCTGTGCCACTCCTAAAGATCAGGAAACAAAGGTCACATTTTACTTCACCGCTGCAAGACCTTTCTTTCACAACAAAATCTATTAATTGTGTGCATGCCCAGTTTGTGCAGGTTATAGAAAACGCCACTCTATAGATTTATGAGAGAAATGAGGCTCCTGCGAATGTTAACATAGATATCAGAAGAAGACTTTCTGATTATTTGCTAAAGATTTGATCATCACATGGTCCAGAGTTTCTGAGAATCTACCACATCACGAGATAATAATCCCATTAACTAGTTCAAATAGGATTATTGCTCTTCTCATTTTTGCAAAGTGCAATGTTTGGAAACTGCACAGAGATTATGTTACTGCTGATGATATTCCTTGCATTTGATATCGGGCCTTACGAAATCATCAAAACATCTCAAAGTGCTTCGCAGGGTTTTAACGTAAAGTAACTGTAGTTGTTCTAAGGCATACAAACATTACGAATGTTAACGTAACTCTCAAAATAGTATGAAATTGTGGGCAGGTGGAACACTCTGGATAACTACAAAAGGCAAAATACTGCAGATGCTGGAAATCTGACACAAAAACAGAAGTCGCTGGGAACGCTCAGCAGATCAGGCACCATCTATGGAGAAAGGAAAATGAGTCAACCTTTGGGGTCCACGACCCTTCGTCAGACTACACATTAGGTGTTTTCTTGGTTGAGCACCTCATGTCTTCGAAGCGTCTCGAAGCGCTTCACAGGACACGCTGGAAAAGTGTAGTGACTGTGTATTTTGTTTAAAAAAAAAGAGAAAAATGGCACAATTTCACTCAGAAATGATGTGTTTTTTTTTAAAAAAATGCATGGACTTCACATTTGCAACTCTTTAACATAACATATGGCTCCACTTTCAGGATGTAAGTATCCTACACTGTACTGCGTGAATATATTCCCACTCACTCCATGAGTATATTCTCGAATTAACGTTTGCCAAGAGTCGCTTCTGATCAACCAGTTACTTTTTTCTCTCGTGTCCAGATCCATGTCGCTCAGTGGGTTCCAGGGACAGCGAACACGAAACACAAGTGCAAATTAAAAATAAGAACGGACTCCCGAAACACTGCAGACGATGCCGAAGCCCCGGACCGTACGATCGCTGCGAGTCCCGCGTGAGATGGTTTACCGGTGCAATAAACAAATGGGACGGTGTGAAATTCTGGGCAATAGGGCATCGCATCAAAACCGACGCGTCTGCGATAGGAAGAAGTGCTCATTTGCAAAACTGCCGAAAAGTTCAGATCGATTTGCCATCGCCCCGTCAACGATATCAGTTCCCTCCTTCCTCCTCCTCCTCCTCCTCCTCCCCCTCTCTCTCTCTCTCTCTCCTCTAAAAATGAGAGAGAGAGAGAGAGAAATACCAAAGTCACAACATGCAAATTGATGTCCACCCTCTCGGTTCCCCAACAGCGTTTCCGCTCCTTTTAATTAAACGCACCAACTGTCGCTGCAATCGCTGAGACGAAACCAACCAAAGGTCACTTACCAGCACAGCACCAGCACAGTACAGCACAGCACAGCACCAGCACAGCACAGCACCACCACCAGCACAGCACCACCACCAGCACAGCCGCCCCCGGCGCTGGGAATGTGCTGCGTTTCTGTCCACTGGGTTTTCTGTCTGTGTTTCCCTCGAACAGAGACCATTGAGCAGCCGCTGGAATTCACTGCCGCATCAGCGGCGCTACATTGTGTCACTGAACAATCAGCTCCGACTCTGCTGTGGAGATACAGCCACAGGCACTGAGCTCTCTCTCTCTCTCTCCCTCTCTGTGTGTGTGTGTCCTCTCTCTGTGTGTCCTCTCTCTCTCTCCCTCTGTGTGTGTGTGTGTGTCCTCTCTCTGTGTGTCCTCTCTCTCTCCCTCTGTCTGTGTGTGTGTGTGTCCTCTCTCTGTGTGTCCTCTCTCTCTCTCCCTCTGTGTGTGTGTGTGTGTGTGTCCTCTCTCTGTGTGTGTCCTCTCTCTCCCTCTGTGTGTGTGTGTGTGTGTGTCCTCTCTCTGTGTGTCCTCTCTCTCTCCCTCTGTCTGTGTGTGTGTGTGTCCTCCCTCCACACCAGTCACCGGCGTTTCTTATTCACAACACCGGATTTGAAGCGGATCCTTTTCTCTGTCTGTCCATCAATCAATCAATCATTCGGGGCATATCTCAAGAGGGGCTCCTGGCAATGTAAACCCTCAGCACAAACTGCTGAGAATCTTGGCGTCCTGCTCCCCCCCTCCCCCCAAAAAAACAAAGGCAACAAAGTACAAAAAAAAAGGCAAAACCCTCCTCCTCCTCTCTCTCACTCACTCACTCTCATTCACTCCCAAGTGCAGGGTTTATGCGCTGTGAATGACCACACGTTGGCAGCGCAGGCGCGTTGCTCTCACCCAGTGCTTTGTTCTGCGTGAATCTCTCTGTTATTAGTGTGTGAGATAACCCCCTCTCTCACCCCCCCCCCTCTCTCTCCCCCCCCTCTCATCCCCACCCCCTCTCTCACCCCCCCCTCTCACCCCCCTCTCTCACCCCCCCCTCTCACCCCACCCCCCTCTCTCTCTCCCCCTTCTCTCACCCCACCCCCCTCTCTCTCCCCCCTTCTCACCACCCCCTCTCTCTCCCCCACCCCCCCCCTCTCTCCCCCCCTCTCTCACCCCCACCCCCTCTCTCACCCCCCCCTCTCACCCCCCTCTCTCACCCCCCCCTCTCACCCCCACCCCCCTCTCTCTCTCCCCCTTCTCTCACCCCCACCCCCCCTCTCTCTCCTCCCCTCTCTCACCCCCACCCCCCTCTCTCTCACCCCCTATCACCCCCACCCCCCTCTCTCCCCCCCTTCTCACCACCCCCTCTCTCTCCCCCACCCCCCCCCTCTCTCCCCCCCTCTCTCACCCCCACCCCCCCTCTCTCACCCCCACCCCCCCTCTCTCACCCCCACTCCCCCTCTCTCATCCCCACCCCCCCTCTCTCACCCCCACCCCCCCTCTCTCACCCCCACCCCCCCTCTCTCATCCCCACCCCCCCTCTCACCCCCAACCCCTCTCTCACCTCCACACCCCCCTCTCTCCCCCCCCTCTCCCACCCCCTCTCTCCCCCCCACCCCTGGGAAATGACGAGAAGGGAGAGGGGGCAGCACAGTGCAGTTGTGCGTTTCAAATAAACAAGTCATTGAAATAAAGATAATGGTAATGTGAATTGCTGACTGTTGTTTTGTTGGGGGTTGGGGGGGGGGAGACTGGTGTCAGGCTGCTATCTGCATGAGACTGGGGCTTGTTTTAATGGCCACGAGAATTTTTTTGGGGGGCGGATTTAAAGGCACAATCCCCCAACTGTGCTCCTTCCTACAAATTAATAATCCCCATATTCTCATGCTGCTGTTTCTGTTCCATTTTGGCGAACGTTTAATATAGCGATCGCTTGGCAGACACTGCCCTGTCGGCCCGGAACCTTCGAACATGGGCTGCGACTTGGTTATAAGGCTATGAAATAATCCGTGCGTCTTCATAATGATGATGATAATGATAATAATAATCCATGCATTTGATATAGCGCCTTGTCACGTCGTTGAAACGTCTCAAAGCGCTTCACAGAATATCTTGTGAGGTTTATTTGGGAGAAAGGTCTCAGTATCTGAACCGCATTCTTTTCAATAAAGACATAACACATGTTTTGTTTGTATTATTGAATTAGGTTCTAATTACACCCCTCTTTTTTAAAAGTGCAGTAAGAAAAATCATACCACTTTTTAAGAGTTATTACTGTAGAATGGCCTTTTGCGAGCTTCAGTCTTGAGATGTTCTGGCAAGTTCTGAAGATGTGTAGATGATGTAAACGTAAATATGCTTAACCCCAGTCCAACAAAGTCACTACCGTTTGGAGCTTCTACCATATCTGTGCTGTGGGATTAGATCATTAGCAAAAGCAAAACTTATCTGATCTCTTCTGTGGGAAGAGATTCAATTTCTCACAGCACTTCCACTTCTGGATTTGTGTCCTAATTTCAGAGATGACTAAATTAGTTGTGATTATTTCTAGCAGATCCTTACTTCTGTTATTGGACCCATCTGATGTTTCAGGCTATAAATCATCCCTGGAGTGCAAAATTGTTGCATTTACCTTACAGCAAGATTGCCAACAGCTGTCCTGTAATGTGGTCAGGGAACATTCCACATTACTTGGCCACTCACACATTATGAAGCAGTTTTAACGTATAATTGCAGCATTAACGTACCTCTGTATGGTTGACTGTGACAGTGGGATTGGTCATATCACTTCTTGAATCAATTTTTTTAAATTTCAGTCAGTATCACAATCAATAACACCCTGTCTGTGTACCTTTGTGAATAAAAACACATCTGGAAACACTTTTGAAATAAATTTGTTTGGATATTTTGACAATCTGTAAATAACAACAGTGATACCTGTTGGTCTACTTCTGTAATGTCACTATTGCACTGAAAATCGCTACAATAGTTTGGCGACACTTGTTTGTATCCATCTGATAAGTATCCACACAGTATGTCGCATACTGTTTATTTTTAATTGATTTTCTGTTTCTCTTATATACCTACCTATAGATTATGAATTGCGTTTTGCGTTTCAAACTAATGTCTATCAAAGTACGTTACCTTTTAGAATCAAAATTAGTAATATTATTTTATATAGGAATTACGTAGTAAGTGTCACTTCCGGGCAGGATCTCTGGTATTCACCCAGATCTGTCCACAACGGTTCCACTTTCCAATAGTCCTCAGCCAGATATACAAATTCCTTACAAATAATTTCCCCATATAATTATACTTTGTCTTCTCAAAATATTATTAAAATATTATTTATTCTGTGTACACACATGAATAAAAGCACCTAGCAATTTTTGAGAGGAGGTTAGTTTCTAAATTATCTTTTTTTTTAAAATGCTCAGTTCTCATTTTGTCGATTGTGACATATTAAAAGCTTGCTTTGACATACAAAAATCAAATTGCACAAATGTAACTGTTAGACCTCCATTCTCAAATAGATGCTGTGTTTCTGTGCCTTTAAATTGTAGGCATAGTTTGAAGCAAACCCATTAAAAGTTTTATAAGACAAGTCCACAGCTGGTGCTTGAATTTGATAATTAACAATGAATGCTTTCTCTTAGGCCCTGGTGTATCTTTGTCAATATTAAAATTCTGGACAACAATATTGCAATCACATCCAATCTCAGTTCCCTTTTCTGACAAAAAAAACAATGGTAAGAGTAATGTGTGAATCAGAGATAAATGATGTGTTCCAAATATAGAGCACAAAGGCACTCAGGATGCAAATGACTAATTGCAGATTAAACTGAGGAAAATAAATTAAAATTGCAGCATTATTACCTTCTGATGGCTATTAGTTCGCATGCAAAACCAATTTAGAAGGGGAACTGAAATTATACTGAAAAATATATAATCTGTACTAAAATTAATTAAGATGTATAATCCTGTCTGTTCATTCCTTCCGCTTCCATTACTATCTGGTATGAGTCTCTTCAATCTGGCTTCCTCCCTGCCCACAAGCAACCCTGGTCAAAGTCACAAACATCCTCCCCATCTGTGCCCATGATTCCCTGTGCCCATGCCTCCAATTTGTCACAGCAAATGGCTTCTCCTCCAGCCCCCACACCGTCTCGTGCAGTGTTCCTCAGGGCTCTGTCCTCGGTCCCCTCCTCATCATCCTCTACATGCTCCCCTTTGGTGACATCATCCGCAGACATGGGGTAAATTTCCACATGTATGCGGATGATACCCAACTCTATCTCTCTGCCTCCACCCTGAACTCCAGGATTACTGAGGTCCTGACCGACTGCCTGTCCGACATCAATTCCTGGACGAGGGCCAACTTTCGCCAATTCAATGTCAGCAAGACTGAGGCCCTCCCGATTGGCTCATGCCAGCGCCTCCGCACCTCAGGTGCTGGCAGCATCAGCCTCCACGGCATTCAACCTCACTAAGCCAGTTAGGAACCTGGGTGTCTTGTTTGACCCTGAACTGTCCTTTCTCCCCCACATCCGCGCCATGACCGGAACTGTTTACCACCCCCTCGCAACATTGCCAGACTCTGCCACTGCCTCACCCCTCAGGCTGCCGAAACCCTCACCCACGCATTCGTCACCTCAAGGCTCGATTACGGAAACTCCCTCCTTATCGGCCTTCCCAACTCTTCCCTTCACAAGCTGCAGATCATCCAAAACTCTGCAGCTCGTGTACTCTCATGCACCAGGCTCCGCGACCCCCATCACTCTCACCCTCGCCCGACTCCACTGGCTCCCCATCCCCCAGAGGATCAAATTCAAGATCCTTGTCCTCACTTTCAAGGCAATGCATGGCCTTGCCCCCTCCTACCTCTCTGACCTGCTGACTCCCTACCAACCTGCCCACTCCCTTCGTTCAGCGGGCTCCGGCCTGCTCCATGTCTCCCGCCCGACCTGCCCTACCATCGGTGGCCGGGCTTTCAGCCTCGCTGCCCCCACACTCTGGAACTTCATCCCACAGTCCCTTCGCCTCGCTTCCTCCTTTGTCTCCTTCAAGGCCGGTCTCAAGACCTTTCTTTTCGATCGTGCCTTTGGTCACCATCCCACCTCTCTGCCTTCTCTCACCCCTACCACACCCCTCCCCCATGCTCGGGTCTCGACCCCTGACTGTTCAGCGCTTTGGGATGTCCTCCCGACATGAAAGGCGCTCTATAAATGTAATTTTGTTGTTGATGTTGTTGTTGTGTCTCCTTGATCCCTCTGTCACCTTTGACATTGTTGCCCACTTCATTCATCTCCTCTGCTTGTTCTTCCCAAGGCACCTCCATGACTCTGTACTTTCCTGGTTTCATTCACGCCTGCCTCAGTATCTTCACTTTGTCTCCTAACGGCTTCTCCTCCTTCCCCTGCAGTCGCAGATGATGTTCTCAGCGCTTGATGTTTACCCTCTCCTTTTCCTGATCTGCATCTTTTGTTTGGTGAGGTCATCCCAAGGGTTAAAGTCAACTTCTATATATGTACATACACAGATCATACCAAGCTCTGCGTTTCTGCTGCCAACCATGACTCCAGGACCAGGGATGTTCTAACACGCTTCCTATCAGACATCAAGTAAAGAATGAGCCTTAATTTTCTCCATCTCAATATTGACAACACAGAGTCTATCTGCCAGTACCTCCTTACTTTAGACAATGACTCAACCTCTCCGATGCTCACTCTTAACTCCTGGACCTTGTGCAAAACGTTGGTGTTTTACCTGATACTTGTTGATACTTCATAGAATCATAGAATTATACAGCACATAAGGATGCCATTCGGCCCATTGTGTCTGTGCTGACCCTTTGAAAGGAGCTATCCAAATCAATCCCACTCCCCCATTCTCTCCCCATAGCCCTGCAAACTTTCCTCCCCAAATAATTACTTAACTCTCATTTAAACACAACTTGCATTTATATAATACGGCACCCTTCACATGGAGTAGGGTCCCAGAGCGCTTCATTGCATCGTTGCATGTAACGGACGGGAACTACAACTACCAGTCCAATTCATCTTCAATCCGGTGAACACAAAAAGCCTTGCTGAGAGGTGAGCATATTAGAGAACAATTGACAGCCCTGTTCCAGTAGCTACTTGTTGCCTCAGATTCCTGAGCCACAAACGTCCTTGTTTCAGCAACTAAAGCAGCATTGCCCAATGAGAGTGAGCTGTGAGTGACAAGACACTCCCAGGCCACATACAACACACACCGCGCCCCACGCTCGGGTTATTTGTTCCCAAGCTCCCCAGGTTTAAGGAGTGGCGTTTTGCATTTGGGTGCTGAGGTGTTGCGAGTTAATATAGCGTTTGAAGCAAAGGTGCCACACAAAAGTAAACGGGAGCTGCCCCAGATCAATGTGCTGCCGATTTTCTGCTTGCTCTGTTTGCTGTTAAAGAGGTTTTCCTTTCAGCTGGTTTGTTTGCTGGGCAGTCCTACAGGCTGCTGCGGAACCAGCGTCTGCAACTTGTCCAAAGTACTGATGGGGATACTTTACTCTGAGGTAAGGCTTCATTGAAATAACTTCAGAAATATTTTCAAAACCAAGAGCCGCCGCATAAACCATTTGGTTTTTTTTTAGAAAAAGGTAGTTTAATTCAGAAGTAGTTTTGCATAGTTGAGTAGATTCTTATCTATCTACCCTACATACTTATTCACCACACCTTTAGATATCAGCCTGAAACATTACAGACATCGTCTTAACAGGGCTTTGAAATAAAATACTTTCATGTACTGTGACAATGTTTTAAAACAAGGTGACATTGGGATATAAAATTAACAATTGAAGCTCATCAATTTTTAGATCTGCTATGGACAATTCCTATCTGACAATGCTTTTGCAACTCAGATCGTTTGCATTTATTTGCATGGGATAAAGTGCTATAGCAAATGCAAATATTATTATTTTGTAAGAAAGAAGGTGGCAGTTAGGTCCGTTTTTAGTGTATTGCGTGGCAGTTCCAGCTCAAGTTAGAGACTGCTAAATAACTCTTATTTCTACTAGCTGCAGAACTGAAACCCGTGTTACTGCATTCCAGCTATCACTTTGCATGTAAACTTGATTTGAATTTATGAGGAAATTGAAGAGGGGAAGCTGATTGAGACATTTATGTCTTCACTGCCCTATGTAGTCATGCATAATAATATTTTTGAAAGCAGTTGCAACACATACTTCAAGACATTTTTGGCCAATGCTCTTTGAGAAATTTGAAGTAATTGAATCAGAAGTCTGATGAGATGCTGTTTCAGGATATGGAGGATCTCTGAAACAGCAACTCAATTTGTTATCAATGCCAAACCTTGCCAGGATTTTAATTTTAATAATAATATAATCCTTAAACTTTTTTTGGTCTGTAAAGAGGTGGAGAGGCAGAAAAGTTACTGTATACTTAAATAACATAGAGATGCTGTAATTAGGTGTGCAGTAATAATAATAATCCTTGCATTTGATATAGCACTTTTCACATCTTCTCGACGTCTCAAAGCGCTTCACAGAATAGACTGTAAAGTGAATTGACTGTATATTTGTGGGCGAAACGCGACGTGCATAGCAGTGTCCCACAAACAGTCATGGATTAAAAATGACCAATTTATTATTGTTTTGTTTTGGAGGATTATTATTAGGTGTGTGGAGTAAGGAAATTTGCCCAAGGTTTCGCCCTGCCTGGAATTGAACCCAGGTGTCTCGTTTGCAAGGCAAGTGCTCTAACCACTGAGCTACAGGACTCCACAGTCGGTAACAACCAGTGTCTAAATCATAGAGCAGGAAAAAAGGCATTTTTTTTTATCACATTTTATTATAAAGGGCACACCTAATGATGAGTAAGCACTCGATTCAGCAGATTTAATCTATCACAATTACCTGTTTGGTTGATATTTTTAAGTGACATATTTTTTTTTCAAATACCACATGGTTTCTCATCCAAACTAGGAAACTTGCATTGTGTAAGGATTGTTTTAGTTTTGACATTTTTAATTTCATTTTCCATGTAGGTCATAATTTTGCCTTGCTTTAAGAAATATTTTTATTTCCCAGCCAATCTGCCACGCGGCGTATGAAAATGATTTTGAGGAGATATATAAGGCGCTGCGTGAAAGTAATGATGTGAACGTTCAAGATGCGAAATATGGAGACACTGCAATCATCGCTGCATGCCGAGGGGGCAATAATGAAATGATTGAGTTTCTTCTGACGAAAAATGCTGACGTCAATTTCAGAAACAAGGTATTTTTTTTACGGGTTGACTTTTAATTTCCCTAATTATTTCTTGAGTATTTAACTCTAGGGCTTTAAAGTAGCGCTGGTTTAGATTGAGAACTGTCGAATGAAGTTTAACATGTATTACATCTAGGAGATAAAATAAGAAGCTCGTGGATGGATAGAACTTGCCAAAGGGGAAGCTGAAAGAGATCTAGAGTTTCGTTGGCTCACTGCTATGTCAAACCAGTTTGAGACAGCAATAAATACAGCAAATGGGTCGTTGAGCTGTATTGCTGAATCAGTTAGTTTAAGTCTCCAGACGTCATACTCGTGCTGTGGTCAGGCCAACCCTGAAATACTACATACAGTCTGGTCACTGTGTATTGGGGGCTGCCCAGGTCTAGAGGAGGTGCAGAGGGGAGCAACAGGGATAAGCTCCAGTGTTAGAGGAATCAGTTGTGTGCAACAATTAGACAAGCTTGGGCTTTTCTGGCTTCAGGGATGATGTCTCAGAGAGGACCTCAGAGGCATACAACATTTTTAATGGGATCGAAAAAGTAATCCCAGAACAATATTTTTAGGTGCACCCTTAACGGAAAGAAGTCTCAGAAATAATTTTCACTTGCCGTGGCAAGCAGTGAAAAATACTCCCAGGAGTGAGCTGCAATGGATAATTCGTAAGCAAGTCTTGTAAGAACAAACAGTAGAACAAGAGGGCATAGGTTTAGAGTTGAAAAGGGAATTTTTAGGACAAACACTCGTGCATTTTTCTTTACCCAGAGGACAATTAATGAATGGAATAGGAAAAAAAACAGTTTGATGCTGTGACAGGATGACAATGGGGTGGGAATTCTGGAAGGATGAGATCAGATGGGCCAAAGGGCCTTCTTCATCTGAACACTTTTTGTGATCTTATGAAAATATTTAAATGTTGCTGCTGTTAAAGAATAATGCTCCTATTTTGTATGTTTCTTGCTCCACAATTATCTTATTGGATGATCAAAATTGCCCGGACAACTAAGTAATATTATATTGATATTTGCAGATGAACCTCTAGGATTGTTTTAAAATTATTTTAGATGCTGTTTCTTTCACTAACACTTTTATTTTTGTTTTAAAGAAGGGAAGAACATGTTTGCATTATGCTGTAAGAAAAAAGTTTTCCTTCCTAGATTACCTGCTGATCGTCATATTGATGCCCATCTTGCTGCTTGGCTATATCATAATGGTATGTACAAGAGCTAACTTCCAATAAGTTCTCTTAATCATGGCTATTAAGGGATACTATTTCCAGTGACATCTGGTTGAATATTGAAGTTAATGAATGCTACATGTCCATGAGTTGTTCAGTTTGCTGTCTATTATCTTCTAAATATTAATACATGTTTGTATGCCTTTAACTTTCTTTGCAGATAAAATATTTTCTTATCTTTCTCCTTTCCTTCCCACCTCCTGTGTTGTACCATATGCCAGACCATTATATTCTGCTCCCAAGCATCTGCCAATGTTGCTCTACAGACAGTTTACATAGGCTGTGGGAAATGTCTTAATACCCCTCCTTCCCATGACTTGCATGGTGAAGTTTAGCAACTGTGCGTGTGTGCACAGTTGTAGTTACAGACTGCCTGCTAATTTATGGTCCAGGATGCCAAGATTTGTCAGCTTAATTTATTCTTCATAGCTCATTGATTTATTTTTGATTAAAAATACACGCAGGGAGAAAAGAAATTCTGCAAATATTAAGAGTTGGACCTGACTGAATATCTTAAGCATGTGTTTGATGAATTTTTTTTGAGTAAACCGTGAACATTTATATTTTGTTAATATTGGAATGCTTCTTGAATCGGCAATCTGATAATTTATTCCATAATGTCCGAATGAGGCAAACAGGATCTTGATTTAACGTCTCGCCCAAAGGACGGCACCTCTAACATTGCAGTGCTCCCTCAGCACTGCATTGGAATATCGACCTAGATTGGAGTTCAAAGTCCCAACGTGGAGTTTGAACCCACAACCTTCTGACTCATGAGGCGAGAGGGCTACAAATTGAGCCAGACTGGCGCATCACGTCTTGTAGACTGTGACTTGAATACATTTTATCATTGCCTTAAATGCTTGAGAAATCTGTTCTAGCATCAATTCTGCACCATCTTTGCTTACTGAGCTGTGTTTAATCGGTGGAGCAGGTGAGCAGGCTTGCAAGTACAGGCTTGTTCCTTCAGTGGAAACATGAACCTCGTCATTTTAAGTGCAGTCTCTGGATAGTTGATAATATCATCTAGTTGTGATATAAATATACATTTAGACATTGATTGCGAATTGCTCATAACGTTCCTAACATATATATGTGATTTAGGAATCCAAGAAGAAACAGCATGAAAGTCTGATAAGGCTACTACTCGAAGCTGGAGCAAATGTGAATGCTGTAGACAATGTGAGCATAAGTATGATTTGTAACTAAGATAACAATTTGTCACTGCTATTTATTTTTTGGAACAAGTGGGTATCTACACACGTGGAAACATGTTGCTGAGTAATCAAACCAGACAATTTCACATATGTGGAATGCATTCTCTATCCCTGCAGGGACACACCCTAGTTACCTAATTCTAGAGTATATGGCGAAATTGACAAGAGCCAAGCCTTGGGGAGAGTAAGCATTGGGTACTGATGGAGTTCAACCGGCTAAAACCATTTGACTTGAAAGGCTATGGAGTCGTACAGCTTAGTAGTTAGAGCACTTGGCTCTCAAGCGAGAGAACCTTGGTTCGAATCCCAGGCAGGGAATAATTTGGTCACTCAATTCATGACTGTTTGTGGGAGACTGCTGTGTACAATTGCCTGCCGCGTTTCGCCCACAAAATATACAGTCCATTCACTTTACAGTACTGTATATTCTGTGAAGTGCTTTGAGACATCTTGAAGATGTGATAAGGAGCTATACCAAATGCAAGGATTATTATTGTTCATCTGGCTATTGAAGTGCTCTTTGGCAAGCTTCCTGCTGCTTGTGATACATTAGGTGCACCTGATATAGCTTTGGCATGCAAGGTTAACAGGACCCAAGCGGGAAGAATCCCTGCTCCCAGTGACACTACTGGATGTAAATTACTCTCATTTATTTTAAACGCACTTGTTGGTTATTAATATAGATATCTCAATATGTTAAAATACATTGATTTTGTAAATTGTCAACTCTGCTATTTTGACTGTTGGTCCATGCTCCAATTGTACTACAGGAAGTTTAGTAAAAAGGGGCAGCAGTTGGCTAACATTTTTCTTTACTATTACAGAAAGGCAACACAGCCCTTCATTATGCTTGTGGAATGAAAAATCTAAGGACTGCTTCTATTCTTCTTCGAGCAAACGCAGATTCATCTATCGTTAATCTGGTAAAACATTTGATAACATGTAGCACTCAACTCTGTGAAAGAGGTCTGGAAATCACGTTTTTAAGATACTAATATTAAGCACATTGAAATATGGCAAGTTATGTTCTGTAGCCACAGGGCTCGTTTGACTTTTTTCATAGCTCAATGTTTAAATGGTTCTCTCTAAGTTCTATTGGTCAGGCATTTCCTACTTGCATTACATGATACATTTTAATATAACATTTATAGCTTCTATTTTGTTAAATCCAACAGCTTCTCTGCTTCATCATTTAGTTCAGCAGTTCATTAACTTGTAAAAGGATTGGGGAGGGGTGGACAGACTTCAGTGTAACTAAATTATTGCAGCCCGAGACCGAATGACACTTTGAAATACAAGAGCTTAAAGATTCTTTATATTCAACAAATTAAACAATTGTTTCATTAAATATATACTGTCTAAACTATTCTATAAGATTTATGTGATTTATTCTGAAATCCAAGTTTTATTATCCTAATAATATTATATAAGATGTAATATTTCTATCCCATCTTTTCTTCTAGAATAAAGAAACTCCACTGGATATAGCCACTCGGTTGAAGTTTTTCAAACTTGTTGGTATTCTTCGGAAAAAATCCTAGAGGCAGAAAGTTGAAGTTGAGCATCTGTCCAAAAGAAAGATGTTTTTATTTATGTGAGAAATGAATGCTCACTAAACTCCCATTTATACTACTTGTGCAAAATAGTCTTTCATCATTCTAACATATTTTATATTTCACAATATTAAGCCTAGATTAGGCTTAGACTAGACTAGCCTAGATTGTTCCTGCTGATTTTAGAAACTTTCATTACAGTAATAAGTTATTTTGCTTGCAATCAAGGTTGATGGGAGAAGTTCACCAATTATTGGAAGGACGTTTCTGTCAAACATGGGCCTTCACAATGGATTGTTACTGTGAGCCATTTTGTCAAAGAACGACAAAACACCAATAATTTTAAGTTTCTTCCCTTTCTTTGCTCCAAACTAGAATAACTATTGCCAGCAGTAGCAAAATAGGCCTTGTGTGTTTTGCCAGTTGCTATGTAAGTAGAGCTTCCGGTATTCAGTTCACCCAGTGAGATCTTGGTATTGCAATTTAGTATTGCAATTCCCGAAACCAGAATGTGTAAAGGCTGATTAGTCTGCTGCCTGGAAAAAGGTTTCAATCCCAATTTGAAACAAAACATTGCACAATCCTGGGCTGAAGCACACCTTGAAACAAATTAGTCATTATAATGTGTGTAGAAAGAGCTGTTGTAGGAAATTATGTTGAAATGGGGACTTGAGGTTAAAGTATGTTAGGAAGACATAGAGACCAGTCATTTTGTGCCTTATTAAAGCAAGGTGAGCATGATCCTCACCTGCATGACTGAAATGTGTGTTCTACTCATTGGCATCAGTCATTGATGAAATATTAAAATAATTGTACCACAAACAGCCAGATCAGTTCCAAATTGATTCATTCTAACCTCTGGTTATTATTAAACTAGTTTGAACCATTGTAGAATTAATACAGTATCCACAACAACTTTCAGACAGGAACAATTCCGGTCCTTGACTGGTTTAGGTCGTTACCTCTCACACCACCTCTCCACTTCATCTCCACAAACGGTTTCTCCTCTAGCCCCCGCACATTCTCGTGTGGCGTTCCTTAGGGCTGTCCTTGGTCCCCTCCTCTTCAATATCTATCTGCTTCCTCTTAGTGACATCATCCGCAAACACGGGGTCAACTTCCATATGTATGCGGATGACACTCAACTCCATCTCTCTGCCTCCACCCTTGACTCCAGGACCACTGCTGTCCTGACAGAATGTCTCTCAGATATCAAGTCCTGGATGAGAGCTAACTTTCTTCAGTTGAACGTCAACAAGACCGAGGCTCTCCCGATTGGCTCCCTTCAGCACCACCTCAGGCTCTGACAGCACCACCATCCAAGGTTGCACACTCCACCTTATTAAGCCAGTTCAGAACCTTGCTGCCTTGGTTTTACCCTCAATTATCTTTTCTAACACATCTGTACCATGACCCGCTCTGCCTTTCCCCACCTCCGCAACATCGCCCACCTCCGCCGCTGTCTCACACTGCAGGCTGTCAAAATCTCATACACACTTACATTGAGGCGTGACTATGCAAACTCAATGCTTGTCAGCCTCCCCAACTCCTCCTCCTGCAGGTGGCAAAGTTCTGAATGAGCTTTTGAATAATGGAGCTGGGGAGACCGACGAGGAGTGCGTTTGAGTAATCCAGGCGGGAGGTGACAAATGAATGCACGAGGCATTTTGCTGCATTCGGCTGCATGAGGGTTTCGGCTGCAATAGTCGGATTAAAATCAATAAACTATTTATTATTAAAGTGGTTTACAGTTCTGCTGTTAACAGCAAAGGCAAAGCAATCATTTCTAAATGTAAAACAATCACACAGCCAAGAGTAACAGTAATTTTCAATCATTGCGTTCATCATACAGCTGTTTCATACTTTATGTACTATGCATATACTGTATATATTTACACTTTTCCAATGACTGATGCTTTAAAAACAAGTTTGATTACTGAATTTAAGTAATGGATACGAATAGACAGTGTACTTCCTCACAGCTTAATTTATCTTAAACACAACATTAAATTTCTTGAGTCACTATTGCAATAAAAAATTGACAGTTTTTATTATTGTTTCATGATGCAAAAATCTGCCACACCTGAACCCTAAAGGTCACTTGGCTAAATCAGGGCACAGCAATGCTACATCATAGAGAAAATCCCCAGATATTTAAATGGTCTGAGACATTCAAGCAAGATTCCATTTACCTATTCACATGAACATTAAAGATCTGATGACATTGTCTGAAAAGAAAAGGAAGCCTCTCTAGACAACAATCACTAGAGGAAAAAAATGTAATTCGCTTTGTCTGTGTGTAGGATACAACAATAACAACAACAAGATTCCATTTATAGAGCGCCTTTCATGTCGGGAGGACGTTCCAAGGCGCTATACAGTTGGGTCAGGACCCGAGCAGGGGGGAATTGGTCAGGGTGAGGGGAGGGAAGGAGGGAACGAGGAGGGGGTAGAGAGTTGAGAGGGGAGCTGAAGGCACAGTCAAAGAGAAAGGTCTTATGACCGGCCTTGAAGGAGGAAAGGGAGGAGGCAAGGCGAAGGCACTGGGGGATAGAGTTCCAGAGCCTAAAGGCTGAAGACCCGGCCACCGATGGTAGGGCGGTTGGGGCGGGGGATGTGGAGCAGATGTGGAGGATAATCCTAGTTGCAAATTGACTGACATGTTCACCTACTAATATACAGTCTCTAGAAAACTCTGTAAAGCATTTTTGACTCAATATAAGGCACTGTATCAAATCCAAGGATTTTAATCACTAAATTGGCTCTTAAAAAGTAACCCAAATGAAATTGTGGTATAAGCCAAGGGATTAGTGATTTTCCATAAGAATTGTTCATATACATATTTCAAGTGTTCAGAGATGCTGCCCAACAAGAAGGACGCTATATAAATGCAAGAAGTTGTTGTAATTAAATACAACTTGTTTTGATTGTATAAAAATAATTAGCTAAATCTCACAAATGACAGTACTGAGTGTTGATCTTTCACATGTTTCAAGAAATCCCTGGAACTCATCGATCACAGCCACTGTTTGTTGTTGCTGTGCAGTTCATGATGGGTTACAAACAAAATCATGTTTTTCTCATTTATTGTACATGTGAAAGATTAATCAGTGGTGTGTGCCTATAAAATACATTCAAAATTATATTGAAAAAATCAAACACAACCTCTCTCATAAGTTGCCTTGCTGACAAAGACCATACATTACAATACTGTATGTGTCTAACATTTTCAAGTTTCTAAATAAGCAATATGAACCTAAATTAGATAATAACATGTCAAGTGGCAGTTGAAACAATTCCTATAGAGCTCTCAGAATAAAGCGTCTCTTTTAAATATCATCAATAAATGTGCAAATCACTGTTCAGAAACTAATTGAAGCTGATGTTCCTTGAATCACTGTAAATATCCACACGAGCACCAAAAGAACTGCAGTATAGTAGTTTGATTGGGGCAGGGCAGTAACATACAAAGAAAATCTGTCAGATTAAATTTCAGATTGAAAATAACAAAATGTTCTTTGAAATTCTACTTAAAAAGAGCTGTATGAATAAAGCAGCCTTCTAAAAAATATAAAGCCTTTCTGACAAAAGAAGACATTTGCTGGAAAACACATGCTTGAAATCCAAAATAACTATGGTGAGACAAGCTAATTAGCTGCATTAACGTAAATTTTTCTCTCCCTGGTTTCAATGAGGTCTGTGGCTGAGGAAGAACTGACAAGCCAACAGGGGGCAACCTGTTTTCAGGTTTCAGCAAATGTCCTGACAAAGTACTAGAAATAATGCAACAGCAGCTCAGGATGACAAACCCTCAACACATCCCTGCAGGAGCAGAGCTGAGACCAGGAACTTATGTGGGCCTGACTGTCATTCGTTGTTGCCATGCCATGGCACGTTACTGTACCACCACAAGACACACATTTTATTTCCTTAACCACAAGTCTAATCTTCAAAGCATTTAAAGATTTAGTGGTTTCAATTATATTATTTGGCTCTCTTTAAAATCATGTGAAACCACTTTAGTATCAACAAAAGACAGTTAAGAAAAAAGGAAAAGATTCAGAACGAGTGCTTTGCCACATTCCAATTTCGAAACAAAAGCTCAGAGCAGATTCTCCCGTTTTCATTGATATTTGTTCATAAGCTCAATCATTTCATTGTACAAACGTTCTGGAGCATCCAGTCCCCAGATGAAATCCAGATGTTCCCATTCAGGAATCCTCTTGTGATAGATGAGGTTAGGTACCTGGGTCAGTAACAAGGCCACATCTTTAGGATCAGCAAGCCAATCATTACCTCCACTCCAGAGAGCAGTAGGAATGGTCATCTCCTTTACGTTGTACAGAGGTGGCGTAGTCTTTAAATAAAAAAGAACATTAGATTTCCACAACTTACTCAACACCCTATCATTTAAGAAGGCAGCTCTATCACTGGTTTGCACCAGTTCAATTGGATTTATCTCAAACAGTGAACACTGTAGTAAAACGGTCCAAATCAATTCATACAACAAACATTAAGCTTAGTTTCGATGATATTGCAGTGTCTGCCTTGTGGGAATTCAACCAACAATTCCAGACACTGGTGAAAGGGTAAACTGTTTGTGGGACACTGCTTTGCGCAATTGGCTACCGTGATTCTCCCACAAAATACACAGTCACTACACTTTACTGTAATAATAATCCCTCCAAAACCAAAAACAATAATAAATTGGTCATTTTCAATCTACGACTGTTTGTGGGACATTGTTGTGCGCAATTGGCTGCCGCGTTCACCCACAAATATACAGTCAATTCACTTTACAGTGTGTTCTGTGAAGCACTTTGGGACGTCCTCCCGACGTGAAAAGCGCTATATCAAATGCAAGGATTATTATTATTATTATTATTACTGTATATTCTGTGAAGCACTTTGAGACATCTCAAAGACATGATACGGCGCTATATCAAATACAAGTATTAAAGTTACGATCAAAGTACATACAGCAAAGAAAACAGATCTAAATAAGTAATCCTGTACTTGATGCAAAATTTATAACTAACTTGGCATATTCCAAAATAAGATATAGCGCCTTCCAAATCTGGAGGGAATCTCAAAGCATTCCACAGAATTTACTGTAAAAGTGCAGTGACTATATTTTGATCCCCAAAAGTTGGAGAGAAGGCCATAATTGGAGATGGCAGAGAAGGCTCAACAACAGTTGACTAATGCAGTTAGCCTGAGACATGGTGTGTCAGGAAGTTCTATCAATTTCATTTTAACTGAATGTACAAGTTAATACGTTAGTTTAAAGATATTTTAGAATACTAGAAGTTCAAAAAACTGTTTATTTTGTGTGTAATATAATTCTACTACTTATCAAAGCACAAAGTTTGTTTTACAGTACCTGATTATAGTGAGCCATGTTTTCTTTTTTACTGCCCCAGTCAAAAGCCTGAAGTTTTCCACCTTTCACAGCCTGAAAATAGAAACATTCTACGTAAATGGAGATCAGATTCTTGTCAACTTGACCTGCACTACCTAATGTGTCTTCAAACACATCACATATTAGGTGATTTTTTAACACTTATTGTATTGAAAACTACTACTCAACAAATTAAGATTTTGCAGTAAAACTGGTAAATGAGATTCACCTGGCTCCAGTGAAGTATATTATTCACTGACGTTCCAGCAGGACAGTGCGTTGTATAAACTGGTACTCGGCTCTGAAAGAGACATTTTGAAAATTTAAAGGTTTTTAATAAAGTAATAATAAGCCTATAACACTAAACAGTTCACATTATTCTGTAATCATAATTACATTCAAAGAACATAAAACAATCAATTGAATATATCAATTCTATTTGCAAAGCAATGACAGTAAATTCCTGATAGCTTATCACTCCAAGGGAAAAGGACTCAGTGACGAGTTATCTAGAGTGGTGAGTTAGGCATATGTATAAATACATACAGTCGGGATATTCACAGCATGATGATTCAAATGATTGTGGCAAGTTAATTCAGGGTCAAGTTATCACGAGTTTACCGTATTTTAAGTCTTACTTAGAAGTGGCTGTATCATGTTTGTAAGTGCCCTGCTATATAAATGCAACTTGGTGTTTTATCATAGGGGTGGGGGAAGGGGGAGTTGAAAGGACTGACCATTGGAAATGTGCATCTCCAAAGAAGCTTTAAATTCCTATCTTCAAATTCAAGGTAAAAGGAGTGTCTTACTGCTGCAGTGCAATGCAGATTTATAATTATATGGAATTAATCCAAAAATCCATCAAAGGACTTCTACTTACAGAAGCAAAACTCTGCCATGTTATGGATGAACACGTGCAAATGCTATGTGAAAGTGTAACATTGTTATCTGCTGTATCAAAAGGCAGATGTCCCAAATTCTGAAATTAGTGCACAAACTCAATCTCATTGAATTTTATACTGCTTGCATTTGATATAGCGACTTTTCACATCTTCTAGACGTCTCAAAGCGCTTCACAAAATACACTGTAAAGGGAATTGACTGTATATTTTGTGGGCATAATAATAATGCACCAAAATTATCAACAACTTGTCAAAATTACCAGTCAATTTGCATAAATTATTTTTATAAGTTTTATTTCTGGTCGGGGCTGCAATACATGAGAAAAAACATTAATTTCTGAATCAAATGATCACCAATTTGACAATGCTCTACATTGTCTGTCCTTCCCATTATTCTTAGGAAAACATTTTGATAATCTTTGGCCAGGTTGTTGGATAGAGAAACTTGACATAATAGGTCCCAAAGCAAATAAAAAAATACCATTAGCTCACCAATAACAATTTGCATTTATATAGCATCTTTCACATGGGGAGAATGTCTCAAAACTGTTTACAAAGACAATGTGGAAGACTGAGCAGGAAAGGAGATAAAGAAGGTTAGGGGGGAAGTGAGTGTCAGTGTAGTCAAACAGATAGGCCTTTGATAACAATAAACCCAACTCAAACACAATCTGGAAATGCACAGATTGTAGTGACAGCAAGAAATCATACCAATGGTAACATACATTGACATTTGATTGACTTTGAATGTGGTCATGTATAGAATGCTAAGCTCTTCTGTCTGCACATGTGTCCATCCACCTACTTACCATGTTGAGATTCTTTTCATTGAATCCACACAATAGAAAGAACACATTGCCACACAGTTCCTGAATCAATTCATGATTGCAGGCATGCGTGGCAAGCCATTTCAGAAAGCGATTTTGGGGAAGGAACTCTTTCTTTCCAAAAAGATCCTGAAAATGAAAACAAAAAAGGAATAAAATTACTTGACGCCTTTCCCTGCATTTTAAGAATCTTTGCATTTGACTTAGCACACTGTCATAATGAATAGTCTCAAAACACTTCATAAGTACTATGAAGTGTTTTTCTTATATAAGGCGCTATATCAAATTCAAAGCTTACCATTATTATTGTTATTATAAATTTAACAGCAGTGTATTTTTAGATGAACACTGAAGCCAATTTGCACAATGTCCCAAAAATACCCGGGAGGTGAATGATCATTTTAATTCAATAATTTGTTGGGCAGGATAATGGGAAATTTTTTTGAATAATGTCATGGCTTCTTTAACGTCCACAAACAGGCAGATGGGAGTTCCATTTACTGTTTCATGTGAAGAAAGGCACTCTGACAGCACAGCACTCGCAATCACTGCACTAAATGCATGAGCTTAAAGTCCCCGACATGGAACATGAACCCAAGCATGACCTTCTGACCCAGAGGCAAGAGTTCTACCACCTCAACCACAAAGATCAGAATCTCCATATGAATAAAGTTGAGATTGATAGATATTCTAAACCAATAGTATTTTGACAAAACAAAAAGGAGTAAATATCGTGGTTTAGTAAAAATAATTAAATTGGAATTTGTGAAAGTAGTTAACAAATTACAAAATTAGCTTTTAAAGCATTTTCTCCTCCCAAATAAAACTCATTTGGTAGCACAACAAGTAAAAAGTGAGGCACTTACCTTAGTCACAAAGTCAGGAAGTTTCCCAAGCTTTGCTAGGGGACTGATAGAAAACGCAATAGTTGCAACAGGAGCCAGACCCAAAAAGATTTTGATTTTTTTCGCTAAGTCAGGCATTGTGGAAAAGGCTATGAAAGCTGAGCCAAGAGAAAACACAATGTTAGGGGTTTGCTTTATTAGTGCAATACTGGGAGACAGTAAAGCATTACATATAGCAACAGTACTTTCCCAGCAACGACCGATACAGCTCAAACTGATAGAGCTTTGGCTCAGAAGGTTGAGGACATATCTAGTCCTTAAGAGTTTCATTGATGAGCAGGTTAGACTTGTCAAGCATGAACATTTACACCGTGCTCAGTTTAATTAAACACAGGTTAGGGAAGATTGTAGGTCCTGGACTTACCCATTGTTGTTCCCTGAGAATGACCAACATAGCTTAACTGTTTCTGCTGTGTTTTTTGGAGGATAAAGTCTATCACTGCAGGAAGGTCCTTGAGAGCCATTTCATCATAACTGGAAAATATCACACAAGCTCAGAATGAATGGCAGTTAAAGCAAGTATAGTTACAGTTCATATGCAAATATATTAAATTCTAATCCAGCTAAGTGTCCAGTGTATTATAGTCACATTGTAACTAAGAACGAGGCTATCAACACTCTGCATTAACGATGAACTGCATTTTCATCCATACATTTCTCATAGCCTGAATAAATTAGGAAATTATTGTTTTGCATTTTCATATATATAGTATGTGTATAAATATGTGTGCAAAATGAAAGGGCTGAAAATGTGTTTTGAGTAAATAATTGTATTTATGGAACCAGATGGTTAGAGCCTTGAAAATACTCTCCAAGATCCTCAAATCAAACACCACAGCAATTCTTTCCTTCTCTTCTGGAACAGATGCAAATTGGGCTGCACTGCAGATTGTTTGTATGCCCACTTTTTATCAAGCCCACATGACCTATATTGCAACTAAATCATGAGTGTTGTTCAATAGTTTGCACCTTCCATGCGTTTGCATTTCTACATTTAAGAAATATTTCGTTTTGTATTACCTAAAGGCCCAGAACTCATCCTGGCTAACGTCCAAAGTCTTGTGCTTTCTAGACCATGTGTTTCCTCGGCTATTTCCCATCCAGACATCATAACCGGCATCTGCTAGTATGAAGCCCAAGCTGTTGTTCACCAGGTTAGTGACCCAGTTGCTTCCAGCAGCCAGAAGGCCATGTTGCAAAAATGCAACTGGCCGGGGTCCTAAAAGACAAAAACAATAATTTCCATTGAAAATTAAGTAAAAGGCAAATATTTTGTCTCTGACTAAAGGTACTAAGCATTGCAAAAACTGTTAAATTGCATTAAACTCCAACAAGCCTGCCACCAATGCTAACCTAATGCTGATCCATTTAAAACTTTGGAAAACTAACCATTTTTGCAACTCTTGTATTTTCAGCAAAATACATTAGCTTCGATTCTGTCCCCACTTCCATATTATAATAATAATCCTTGCATTTGATATAGTGCGTTTCATGTCTTCTAGATGTCTCAAAGCGCTTCACAGAATATACTGGGCATTGACTGTAAATTTGTGGACGAAATGCGGCAGCCAATTGCGCACAGCAGTGTCCCATAAACAGTCGTGGATTGAAGTGACCAATTTTATTATTTTTTTATTGAGGTTATTTATTTATTAAATATGTATTGGTTATTTACTCTGTGCGGAAGCCCCCGACACAGCTCCTTCCATTCCACTGCAGATCTACTGCCAACCATTTTTTCATGTTTCTTCTCAATTAACTAACTTTGGGTCGGGTTCAAAACCCTACTCCTGATTCTACATCTTTCAACAATTTGGAGCAACGTCATTCAGCATATTCCCACTACTTATTCCCCTCTGCAGTCTCATTACTTTTGATTTCTCCCCACTAATTGATGTTAATTGTACATTTGTATAAGTACAGTGAATTATTCTGCAATCAACACACGTTACATGAGAACATAAGAATTAGGAGCAGGAGTAGGCCATTCGGCCCCTCGAGCCTGCCCCACCATTCGATAAGATCATGGCTGATCTTCAGACCTAACTCTAATTACCTGCCCTATCCCCATATCCCCTAATCCCTCTGTTTTTTAAAAATCTATCAGTCTCAGCCTTGAAGATGTTCAATGACTGAGCATCTACAGCCTTCTGGGGTAGGGAATTCCATAAATTCACTACACTCTGAGTGAAGAAATGTTTCCTCAACTTTGTTCTAAAAGGCTGACCCTTAATTTTAAGACTGTGACCCCTGGTTATAGATTCTCCTACCAGGGGAAACCAACCCTGGGACTACTTTATCCAGCCCTTTGTTTGTTTCAATAAGATCTGTTTCAATAAGATCTCCCCTAATTCTTCTATACTCTACAGAATATAGCCCTAGTTTATTCAGCCTATCCTCATAGGTCAGTCCCCTCATCCCAGGAACTAACCGAGTGAATCTATGCTGCACCACCTCTAGGGCAAGTTTGTCCTTTTGTAAATAAGGAGACCTAAACTGCACACAATACTCTCGGTGCGGTCTCACCAAGGCCCTATACAGTTGCAGCAAGACTTCGCTACTCTTGTACTCTAAACCTTTTGCAATGAACGCTAACATGCCGTTCGCCTTCTTAGTTGCTTGCTGCACTTGAAAACCAACTTTTTGAGACTGGTGTACAAGGACACCCAAATCCCTCTGAACACTAACACTATCTAATCATTCCTCCTATAGAAAATAATCTGTTTTTCTATTTTTTCTACCTAGGTGAATAACTTCACACTTCCCCACATTAAATTCCATCTGCCACTTACCTGCCCACTCCCTTAGCCTATCTGTATTCCGTTGCAATCTTTTTGCATCATTCTCAGAGCTTACTCTCCCACCTAGTTTAATGTCATCCGCGAATTTAGATACGTTACATTCAATGTCCTTGGCTAGATCATTGATGTAAATTGTAAATAGCTGAGGCCCAAGCACTGATCCTTGTGGCACTCCACTAGTCACATCCTGCCAATTCGAGAATGACCCGTTTATCCCTACTCTCTGTTTTCTACCCATTAGCCACTCTTCAATCCATGCTAATATGTTCCCATCAATCCCATGGGCCTTAATCTTGTGCAATAGACTTTTGTGTGGCACTTTGTCAAATGCCTTTTTAAAATCTAAATATACTACATCTACCGGTTCCCCCCTATATAACCTGCTAGATACATCTTCAAAAAACTCTAAAAGATTAGTTAAGCATGACTTCCCTCTTGTAAAGCCATGTTGACTCTGCCTAATCTTGTTATGGTCTTCCAGGAATCCCATAACGACATCTTTAATTAAGGACTCAAGAATTTTCTCTACCACTGATGTCAGACTAACTGGCCTATAGTTCCCCTCTTTTAAAACCCTAGGATGTAGGCCATCAGATCCAGGAGATTTATCAGTTTTAAGACCTGACAATTTACCTAAAACCATTTCTTTACTAATATTAATTCCCCCAAGTTGCTCACGAACATTGTCTTCTTGGTTCCTCTCTATTCTTGGTAGGTTTTCAGTGTCTTCTAATGTGAAGACAGTAGCAAAGTACTTGTTTAATGACTCGGCCATGTCTTTGTCCCCTACTATAATTCCCCCCGTCTCTGCCTGTAGCGGACTCACATTTACCTTGGACAGCCTTTGTATCAACAGTTTTAACAGTTTTTAGTAGCACAACACTTGAACACTTGAATACTCAGGAAAGCAGTTCCCACAGCAATTCCCACTCTCACCCAATTCCTTCGCACTCTGGCCTCGCCTCACTCCAGACGTAGCTCACTCTGGGCTCTCTGCTCGAGTAAGGCTCGAGTTACTGTGCCATATGGTTGGTATATATTCGTTGCTCAACAACAACAACAAGATTACATTTGTATAGCGCCTTTCACGTCGGGAGGATGTCCCAAGGCACTGGGCAGAGTACAGCATTTGGTAAATCACAAGAAATAGACTCTTTTTTTAAAAAACATTAGGCCTCTAGAATTTTGCTGTGAAAGTGATTCCTATATTTGCCTGCAGGTAGTGCTGCTCTACCATGCTATTACTACTTAAATACTGTACTCTTCAGAGGAAAGAGGTCTGAGACAAAGCACGTGATTTTCAATACATACACAGAGCATTGTCAAATCTCCTATGGATTTCTTCACAGGTCATTAGTGGTAGTCACTGATAATACCAGTTTAGACATTACAAAGGCTCCAAAAATGCATTAACCCTCCCTTATTGCAACGCAAACCCAGAAACTAAACACTATCAAGATCTGACTATATTAATTAAATATAATTTCTGGGAGGAAAAACCCAAACAGACTAAAAGCAAGAAGTCTGTTAGATGACATTTTAGTCAATAGTCATAAACTTTGCACTTTAGAATGTCATGCCCAATAAATCATCATACTGCAATGATCTTATTCGATTATGTAGGTTTTTAATCTCATATGTATTGACTACCAGATGAATCAATTTAATACAATATTACACACTTATATCATAACTTATTTTTAAGAATAAGGAACAATGTTTGAAGCCTAAACCAATTATGTACAATAGAAGATTAATGTAGGATGAATAAGTTATGACTAACAAAATAACTTTCAATCAAAGGTGAAAATATATCAAATACACTTGCACAAGTTAAAAATGCAGACTTCAATTGTTAGAAATAACCAACATTGTAAATTGTCTTCTCAGGTAAACTGAGAAGAACATTTGCTGCTAAAATAATAAATATTATGTAGTAAATAGGTTTAAAAAGGCATATTATAATTCAAATGCTTATAATATCACTACCAGATTACAGCTCAATCTCCAACGCACTTTTGATGATAACTACTGTATATTGCACAGTATTAGTCATATTAAAAATAGAATTGCTCAATTACCTCATTTTTGTTACTTAAATATCCACTAAATGGTTTCTGTCATAAGTTGTGTCACATTGTAAAATACTGAACTAAGTAAGAACGCAACCAATTGTTTTAGCAAATCCGCCATTTCTTTGGACAACTTTGCTTCTGATTTCATGAATCACATGTACAGTAGAAGATAAAATGCATCACCATTTTTGTCTTTGCACAGAAGAGATCTGACCCAGTAAAGAAAAAAGTTGGTGCTGTAACACACTCAATTATATTTCATGCATGGATGAAGTCAGGTGTTATCATGTAAACAGTGCTATAACATCAGAGGCTCTCACATAAATGTAAAACTATTAGAAATATATTTCACAATTGCCACTACTCAAACAATGGTAGTAAAACCAGGAAAAACGCTGGTAGCAAATTCATCTGATATTCAGTTGCATCTCCCAACCTCTGCTACTTTGTGTAGTAGTTTATGACAATACATTTCTAATAATGTACAAACAAAGGCTTCTGATGCCATGACATTACTTATACAATGACATTGGAAGCTGGTGCATGAATGACTATTTTATCGCAATTTTCAGAAACGCAGAGGTAGTGTAAAAGCAATGGAGGCTTCAGTTAATCATTAATACATGTGTAGTGACTGGTTGTTTGGCCAATGATGCAGCAAGGTCCCAGAAACAGGTAAGAGGTGAATGACCAATTTATATGGAGAACCTTTGACCAGGAAACTCCCTTCCGTTTTTTAATAATGAGGGGATCTTTAATATCTGCACGAACAGGCAGATAAGTGTTTGGTTTAACATCTCACCCAATAGAACAACCGAGATTGATCAATTGAGCAACACTGCTTAAAACACTCATAGGTCACCATGCTCAGAAACATTTTACCCAAACTCTGCATTCTTACTAGTTCCCTAAAAGTGAAGCTTGTCTCTAAAAGCACTATCAGCTACAAAGATGTTTTATGTGGAACAGTTGCGATGCACACAGAACAGAGCTTTGTTTATGAATTCAGTGCAGAAATACTAAATTAGCAGAATGGAGTATTATACAATAGAGGCTTTCTTTAAAATTAAGATGCCAAATAACTGGTTACCAAATTTACTGGACAGGAAATATTTAGGAGCATTACAAAAATCAGTGGAATTTTTTCAAACAACCTACATGATACAGTGGTACCCATTGTAGGTTTGTTGTGCTAGTTATGTTACAATATTAAGAAAAATACTATTATGTAAATATTCACTGAACAAAAGTTCTGATCAAATAACCTGATTCAACCTGTATGCTAGCTGGCTCTTTCTATAAATACATCTCTTGTTTAATTGCAATTTTATTTTCCTTAAACTTGGGTATCAATGTGTGAAACTAAAAAAGGGGAATGAGTCACTGATCCTGGGGAAAATCATTCCACCCATTGGATATGTTCACCAGTGCTACTTAACCTACAAAAAGTCTATATGGAAAATTACACATCAACAGATCAACTGACTCTCTGGATGACTGGGCTGAGATTGGCAATTTCTTCTTTTGTCTCTAATGACAAGTAGTTTCCCTCATTACAGAATTAGTTGGAAACTCCGCTCTCCTTTTTTAGAGTCGTGTGCTTTTTGTATCAATCCCCAAGCTACCCCTAGTTTTAAAATGTTCTGAGAATACTTCATCAAACGAATGAAATCTTATAACACAAACCTTTCATGATGCAAAGGAGTGAAACCGTATTGTTTCTTCTGTGGGAAAATTGTGCAGCATTTCATCTGGTTATCTTATACAACAATTTCTCCAAATATTATTGTACATATTTTCAAAGAGATATTACTATTAGCAAGCAGTTTTGCTAATAATAATTTGACCACTCAATCCATGGTTGTTTGTGGGACACTGCTGTGCACAATTGGCTGCCATGTTTTGCCCACAAAATATACAGTATTTTCTGTATATACACTTTACAGTATATTCTATGAAACACTTCGAGAGTCTCAATGACGTGATATCAAATGCAAGGATTATTGTGATTATTATTATTATTATTACTGGTTTTGCTTTCAACATCTCTATTTTGTGAGCCTGTTTATAAATCAGAGTCTCTAAATGTAGCCTAAATCCAATGTCTAGTAAATACGTTTTAAATGAAAAGACTTCAATTGTCACTTTGTATTTACCTTGTTTATTTTGTCCTTTAAGTCCATGTGGAATTCTGTTTATGCTGAGGATGTATCCATCAGCAGTCAACACCTCATACTCCTCACTTGGATAGCCATGACAGGAAATGAGCTGACTCTGTTTGAAGAGAGGTAATGAAACAATGTAATTAGTATCAACATTGTTTTCAAGCAAATTGCAAATAAATGAGATGACCTGCCCACAGAAATAAACAATCACAATGAAATATTTACATTGATTAGATACACAATTCTACACAAATTGCCACTGAGTTAGGAATCTTACTTAAGGAGCCCATTACATTGTTCTGGATTGTGGAACACAAATCAAACAAATAATGGTGCTGTAACCCTACACTCTTTTGCCCCCAACTCTCTCTCCTCTCTTTTCCCCATCATCACCCAGATGAAGCCTACCACCTGCTGTCTCGACCCACCTCCACCCAGCTTCTGGTCACTCAACTCCCCCTCCTCTGCCTACTACTGGCCTACACAATCGACCAGCGCCTCTCTTCAGGCACTCTCTGTCTCCCGAAATTCAGGAACTCTCTCCCTCAATCCCTCTGCCTTGCTCCTTGCCTCCCCACCTTCAAATCGTGCTTAAGGACCTTCCTTTTGATAGCGCTTAGATGAGAAGTTCAAATATTTTTGAGCTTATTGCAAGAGTTCTTCAAAGATGTAGTAAAACTGTTTTCTTAAAACTGTTTTTCACAACATATTGAAAAGAATGTCAGAATTATCCAATGTTTTAGGATGCACAAATGAAAGAGCCCAGAATGAAGGTAGCAGCAAAAAAATTCTGTAACACAAACCAACCTATTCTATTGCAGGAGTACTGAATGACAGATACTAAGAGCCCTGTCGTACCTAGGCCGTGCATCATTCATCAGCAAGGTATTTGAATATTTTATTCATTTTCTACCTTATTTTTACATGTCCACACTTTCCAGCACTGAATAATGATCAGAAGCAGATACCCTGGCTGCTTCCCTTTCCAGTCCATCAAAACCCCATTTACTGACGCCAATACAGTAGTAATGTCTCAAATACTTCCCCTGTTGAGATCATTAACTTAGCAATGCTCAGAAGTTGATTCTGTGACCTTCTGGTCTGTAATGATTTGATTGAATGGTACATTTGCCCATTATGGAGCTACTGGCAACTTCATTTGGAATAATGTTTATTTTTTAATCAATTATTTGGTCCACCTTTAAATGTCGTACTTACAATGTTCATATAGGCTTCTGGATCCACAGGTGGTGGTGATGTGTCATATTTTTCAAATTCTTTACAATTGCTCCCACCTTGCATAAAAAATAGAAGGGCAAGAAACAACCAGTGCATCATTTTCGACCTGCACAAAAAACACACAAAACAAGATCGAATCTTCACTTCTTCCAAACATCAGACACTTGTTGAAAAGGCAAAATTGAAATAAGAATATCCTACGACTGAATGCATTCAGCGAGGATGACGTTTGTAAACAGCATATGAAGTTTTAACATAGTTTTTTTTAAAACTGTACTAAAGTTACGGTATAAAGCTATAAAGCTATGACGATCAAGGCTTACAGTGCAATGAAGTTCTCTGCGCACCGGCGGCCTTAACTTTTAGCGCACGTTTATTCCACGAAAACCAAGTCAGTCGGCAGGTTTCGCCCAGAAATATGCGGTCAATTCACTTTACAGCATATTCCGCGAAGCGCTTTGAGACGTCCAGAAGACGTGAAAAGCGCGACGTCGAATGCAAAGATTATTATGATTATGAGTATTATCACTCACAATGTTGCATTTCTTGTTCAGAGGTGTTTCCAGGAAATCTGAGCTCACCCTGTGACCAGGTTTCAAGGTTCAGCAAACTTTACAATTTGGTTTCCAAAATTACCCCATGAAAGTGACTCACCTTCCGCACGCGTTTCATGAAACGTTTCACACCCCCCACCCCCCCCCCCAAAAAAAAAAAACACCCCACACACAGACGCACACTTAGGACTAAAAACAGGTAGAGGATTTTAGAAGGAGTGGTCCGGCTTTCGAGGAGGATCCTGTCCTCAAAAAAAAGTTGCCACCGCCCCTGACAGTGTTGCAATGGTACCCACCGGTCAACAGGAGCTGATCCCAGAGCTGCGACAAAGCGCAACCGGTTACACTGAGCAAATCGTTACTGTATCAAAATCGCGAGCCCGAGCACCGCGTCCCCACACGCCGCCTACTTCCTCTTTCGTTTGAACACCACCCGGCGGATGTGTGTGTGTGTGTGTGTGGTGCTGTGTGTGTGTGTGTGTGTGTGTGAGAGAGAGGTGCTGTGTGTGTGTGTGTGTGTGAGAGGTGCTGTGTGTGTGTGTGTGAGAGGTGCTGTGTGTGTGTGTGAGAGGTGCTGTGTGTGTGTGAGAGGGTTGCTGTGTGTGTGTGTGAGGTGCTGTGTGTGTGTGTGTGTGTGAGAGGTGCTGTGTGTGTGTGAGAGGTGCTGTGTGTGTGTGTGTGAGAGGTGCTGTGTGTGTGTGTGTGTGAGGTGCTGTGTGTGTGTGAGAGGTGCTGTGTGTGTGTGTGAGAGAGACTGTGCTGTGTGTGTGTGTGTGTGTGAGTGATGCTGTGTGTGAGTGTGAGAGTGACACTGTGCTGTGTGTGTGTGTGTGTCTGTGTGTGTGAGAGGTGCTGTGTGTGTGTGTGAGAGGTGCTGTGTGTGTGGTGCTGTGTGTGTGTGAGAGGTGCTGTGTGTGTGTGTGTGTGAGGTGCTGTGTGTGTGTGTGTGAGAGGTGCTGTGTGTGTGTGAGAGGTGCTGTGTGTGTGTGTGAGGTGCTGTGTGTGTGTGTGTGTGTGAGAGGTGCTGTGTGTGTGTGTGTGTGAGAGGTGCTGTGTGTGTGTGTGAGAGGTGCTGTGTGTGTGCGTGGTGCTGTGTGTGTGTGAGAGGTGCTGTGTGTGTGTGAGAGGTGCTGTGTGTGTGGTGCTGTGTGTGTGTGAGAGAGGTGCTGTGTGTGTGTGAGGTGCTGTGTGTGTGTGTGAGAGGTGCTGTGTGTGTGGTGCTGTGTGTGTGAGGTGCTGTGTGTGTGTGAGAGAGAGGTGCTGTGTGTGTGTGGTGCTGTGTGTGTGTGTGTGTGTGTGAGGTGCTGTGTGTGTGTGAGGTGCTGTGTGTGTGTGTGAGGTGCTGTGTGTGTGTGAGAGAGAGGTGCTGTGTGTGTGTGTATGAGGTGCTGTGTGTGTGTGAGAGGTGCTGTGTGTGTGTGAGGTGCTGTGTGTGTGTGTGCGTGGTGCTGTGTGTGTGAGGTGCTGTGTGTGTGTGAGAGGTGCTGTGTGTGTGTGGTGCTGTGTGTGTGTGTGTGAGGTGCTGTGTGTGTGTGTGCGTGGTGCTGTGTGTGTGTGTGTGAGAGGTGCTGTGTGTGTGTGTGGTGCTGTGTGTGTGAGGTGCTGTGTGTGTGAAGGTGCTGTGTGTGTGTGTATGAGGTGCTGTGTGTGTGTGTATGAGGTGTTGTGTGTGAGGTGCTGTGTGTTAGTGTGTGCATCTGAGTGAGGTCTGCAGTGTGGTTGCCTTCAGCTCATGCAGGACCCCTTTATCGCAAATACAGTGATGCTAAACAATGTGTGCACATGTCTTAACACTGCTTAACCTTGCCCAGACATTTTCACACCATACCGTGCGTGAATCGTAACACACACTAGGGATGACCATATGCTTTGCATCTTGTACAGGGTGACCAAAAAGTTGTGATACCATTGCAATGTCTAATAAGTCTTAAATAAATGATGTTTGTTTTTAGTTAACAGGGTGGTTATCACGACTTTTTGGACACCCTGAACAAGAGTAATTAAACGGAGGCAGGTGTCTGTGTCTCCAGCATCGTTTAAAGAAGAATTTGATACACACTTGACGAACAACCATAAAAAAGGATATTACATAGAATAACATAGAATATACAGCAAGAAGCAGGCCATTTGACCCAACTGGTTTATGCTGGTGTTTATGCTCCACATGAGCTCCTCCTGCCCTTCCTCAACTAAGCCTATCAGCGTAACTTTCTATTAATTTCTCCCTCATGTAGCTTCCCCTTAAATGCGCCTGTTATTTGCCTCAAATTCCATATTCCCACCACTGGGTAAAGAAGTTTCTTTTGACTTCCCTATTTGATCTATTGGTGATTATTTTATATTTATGGCTGCTGGTTTTGGTCTACCTCACAAGTGGAAATGTCTTCCCTATGGCTACCCTATCAAAACCTTTCGCATTTTAAAGACCTATTAGGTCACCACTCACCCTTCTCTTTTCAAGAAAAAAAGAGGTTCAGCCTTTCCTGATAGGTATAACCTTGCATTTCCGGTATCATCCTTGTGTATCTCCTTTGCACTTTCTCCAGTGCCTCTATATCCTTTCTATGGATATGGGAAAAAACAAGGGATAGGATTAAAGTGGATAATTCCAGTTGCAAACAATCTACACAGAGCTAAAACAGGATGATGTATACTGAACCAATTTTATACTGTACAGGTATTAAATAAGGCAATTATACGTGTATTTTATTGCTGATCCAATTCCAAAATTGAGTGATTTGGGGGCAAGTTGTACAATGCTCACATAGATCTTACCCAACTACTATAGGATAAATGGTGCAATATACAGCACTTCACGGTGTTCGTCCTCCTGATGTCAAAGGCACTATACAAATGTAATTTTGTTATTGATTAATAGTGCTTTACCAGGAGACATGTGCATCTTATGCTGGGCAGGATTTACATATGGGTTCATCTCCAGTATATTCAACAACCTGCATTTATATAGCGCTCTTCACGCGGTAGCGTCCCAGACTGCTTGACAATGACGGAGTCTGACCCCAAACCTGTATAGGCAGTTTATATTGTTTAGCGATCAGTTATTGCACATGGCTACAAAGAGCATACATAACAGTTTCGTAAGAATTACACATAATTAAACTTGGTTTATCCAACAAAGTGGTTTTAAATTGTTTCAAATGCATAGAAGTGGAGATTATATGTTACAGCTCCAGTGGGATTTCACAGGAAGTGGAAATTTCTCTGTTAAAATTAAAGTCATACCGTTGAGTTGGACCCAGAAAATAATTCTGTGCAAGGTAGAAGTGAGATTCCTGCTTAATGTCCCCCAAGTTAAAGAGGCCGAGATCTTAATTGGCCATGTTGACCATAAAAACACTGCAGTTCCACTTGGGGGTGCTGTCTTTTCGAATGGATATTAAATAGGGGTCTTCAGGTGGTTGTTAAAGATCCCATGGCCCTACTCAAAAAAGGAAATTTCTCCTAGTGTCCTGGCCAACAATTCTCCAGATAAAATTGGTGATTCACTTCATGTTGCTTGCGGGCCATTGCTGTTCTCTAACTGACTGCCGTGTTTGGATACAAAATACTGTCATTATATTTTACAGTAAATCCTGTGAAGTGCTTTAGTCAGTGTTATGTGAAAACATTATATTTCCATGTCACTGTTACTTGTCTAAAATGTTTAAAATCATTTGTTTTGTAAAATGATTCATTAGGTTATTTTTTCCTGGCAATATGAGAGTTTGAAACCATCTCCTGAAGTATTCCATTAAATAAATGTGTTACTGAGTGGTATCTGAAAACAATGACAGAAAAGACTGGCAATTATGCCGGTCATACTATTGGGTTGGGTGCTCCAAAAATAGTGTGGATGAAATTAGGAGTGACTGGGTCACACTAATATTAGTATCAGAAATCGACCATGAGGAAGTAGGCCACACATAAGCAATTTCATTTCAATACTAGTTACTGACAAATGAAAGTGTTTCAGACTGAAATAACGGACACAGGCATGTTCTTAAAGGTTAACGTTCCTAGAGAAAAAAAAGAGACTTATTTCTGTCTCATGATTCCCATATTGGTCGGGAAGACAGAAAGAGGAGGAAGCTGGATCCCATGAGAATTTACTGGGTCATGGGAACAACATAACTTTTTCTGAGAACAGAAGGCGCAGTCAATAACAGGACTGCAAAACTGCCCATGTAAAGCAGTACATTATTGATGATGTTATTGTTTGTCCAGCAAGACTGCCAAGTCTCACTGGTTTGGAGTCAGAATTGGAAAACACAACCTATTTCCATATGCCTTACTTTGCAAAATTAAAATATTTTAGTTAAGTAATTTATTTTCCTTTTTTATGTAAAACATGTAGCACAGTGGAATTTGTATCATAATGTTGTTTTGACATGAGCCTGCAGTTAACTAAAGATTCCTGAGTTCTCTGTAGAAATGTGTGCTTGAAGATACTTAGAATTTGATTTTTGAAGAGAAAGTTATACAGAAAGAAAAAGGTAAACATTACAACAGCAACAACTTGGATTTATATAGCGCTCTCCACACCGGACGGCGTCTCAGAGCGCTTCACAGTAACGGATTCTGGGGCCGAGCCAGGGGGATGGGGAGGAAGGTGATCAAAGGCGTGGTCAAGACCTGAAAGTGGGAAGAGAGGGAGCGAGGCGAAGGGAGTGAGGAAGGGAGTTCCAGTGACTCGGGCGGCAGTGGCTGAAGGCACGGCCACCGATGGTGGAGTGGAGGACTCGGGGGACAAGGAGGAGGCCAGTCCTGGTGATACAGATTCTACCGTGTTACGTTTTTTTACATACAATTGGATTGGCAACTCAAGACCAATAGTAACGTTTTTGCTTCCATTGCAATACAGTTCCACGGGCTCCAGTACAAAGGCCAAATAACCATTGCTCTTGACATCAATTAGAGCAGATTTTTCAACTGCAGGAGGCATCACAGCTGCACTAATCCTGTTCAAACCCAACATCCATACAAACATATGCATCTTCCAGCAGGAGTCTCTGGATAATAAACATAAATGGGAATCCTAGGTGATTTACTGATCCCTAACCTAGGTGGTTGAGGCCTATATTATACTTCCCTCAACTGCTAACCCTGGTCGAGATCAGTTAACTCAGTAAAGCCTGGGATTTAATTTTCTGTGTGACATTGTGCCAGGCACTGCCTTTATCCACTCAGCCAAGCAGAAATCTTACCTCATATCAGCTTAACAGCCTTCTTACCTCTCCGCTAACTATATGGTTACATTTAAAATTAGGGCAGTTGTATTAAATCCAATTCCGCCTGCTTCAAAGCTTTGGACATTTCTTGGACCCAAATATCAAAGCTTCCAGTTGCAACTTTGAAGTAGGAGAATTAGCATAAAAGCTGTTGCCTTGTGTCAAAGCTTCAAAGCCTGAATCAAAAACAAGTTAAGAATCTGATGTAAATAGATATGATTTTATTACCTTTTCAGATTAGCAATATCTCTGATATCATAATATAAATATTTNAAAAAATATTTAAGTGCTTTATGTTAACACTATAGTAACAGTACAAGTCAAACGTAAAACTTTATTTTAAAAGTTTCCATCAAAATAAACTGCAGGAGATGCAAGTTTCAGAACTGGTAACTCTACTGATTGGCTGCATGTTGCTTCCTTTCCAAAGCAACCAGTCACCAATTTTGTGCTCGATATACATTTTATTGTTGTTTACAACCACAACTTGCACTTATATAGCCCCTCTACGCAGTGTACTGTCTCAGAGTGCTTAACAGTGGTAGAGCCTGACTCTGAGTTGGGGGTGGGGTGGGGGAAGGAGAGGTGGCCGTAAGCACGGTCGAAGAGGAAGGTTTTCAGGCGGGACTTGAAAAAGGGGAAGGGGCAAAGTGGAGGGATTAAGGGAGAGTTTTTGAATGCTAAAACCTTTATTCTCTGATCATAGAAGGTCTAGCAATGGATTACTGCACTCTCAGACTGCCCAGACTTTGAATTGCAGGTTTAATTTACATTAGCCCAATTCAGTAGGTCTGGGCCTGAGATGCAATGGGGACACACCCTGTGTCCCAGAGGGCTGGAGAAAAATAGCACAAAAAATTCAAGCTGCTGCCATCTGATAAGACGCGATTAATGGTCCTGTGGAAATATTAGCCGACCTTCTGTGTGCCATCGAAAGACAGGGGTGAAGATTTACAAAGAGGAAAAATGACAGTAGATCAAAATTATTTGTAAATTCGGTCTTTCCTGCCTGTTTTTTTTTAATCTATAAGACTATTTTGCTTACGATTCTACTGAACCCGGTAAACAATTTTTTAACATTTTTCTAGAAGCTGTTCCACGTCACAGCAACTGCTTTTTGGGAACCTGCGCTCTGAGACACTATCCTGCATGAAGGGTCCAATATAAATGCAAGATGTTGTTGTTTGTTTGGCTTTGTACCATCATCAGACACTGACAAAGAACCATTGCAAGACCCAGTATATATATATACAATTGTTATGCTGTATTTAAAAAGAAAATAGTTGCTTATGGATAAACAGTAATATATAACAGTGTTCACAGTACGGTGAGGAGGGTTGGTGGTAAGTCTAAATAGGTGAGTGGGAGCATCACCTAAAGGCTGGAGAAGCCAAACCAGGAGAGAAGTTCCAGTCGCAACACACGGTGTGTCTGGCACTCCGACCTAACTTAGTAATTAAATTGCATTCAATAGATAATCAAAACAGCAAAAATGCATAAGTGCAGATTTTTGTGCTACTTTTAAAATATATATACTACTGGGTAAATGCTTGGTTGGACAACATTAGCAGAGCTGTATGAGCAGCTTGTCATAACATACTCAAAGGCAATTGGTTACATCCATTAACTGTTTACGAGCCATGGCTTCTCTTTTTGTGTAATTTACAAACACTGTACAACAAAATCACAATTTTTAGTTCAAACAAATAATAATATGAGACAAGTATTGGCACACTTTTCTGTTTTTATTTTATACTCTTTAGAAAACTGTCAAAGCTGCAAAGAAGACCACGACTTAAAGGCTTTTAAAGAGCCAATATCATCAAAAGTTTCTGGCTCCCACGTTTTAATTAAACAGGATCACATCAGTGATATCAATATTGGACAAACAAAATATATGTTATTTTAAACAAAGCTCTTATAACTTGTAGGGCCTTCATACAAAACCTTTTTTTTTATTAAATGCACAAGTGAGCTAATCCTGAGATAATGTTCTGACATTTAGCTTACACTCAGCAGCCACTATTCCCAAAGCATTTAAAAATGTGCAGATTAAAACTGTCATTCCCATTCCTTGACCCTTTCTATAGAAAGTGCATCAAAACTAGGTTCACGACTTGTAGCATTATGCACTGAATGAGTCAGAGATGTGAATTATTTGACGAATTTCCATTTTACATGCACTATGATGAAGCCCTGCCTTTGTGCAGGGAATAAAAGCACCCTGGCTCTAATTTACGATATTTGCAAACTGGACTGAACAGGCAAATTACAAATCCCAGTTTGCAATTACCACAAGCCGTTTTAATAAATAACAACAACTCTTGCATTTGCATTTGATATAGCGCCTGATCACGTCTTCGAGACGTCACAAAGCGTTTCACAGAATATACTGTAATGCGAACACCGCGGTGGCTGTATATTTTGTGGTGGGCGAAACTCGGCGGCCAATTGCGCGCGCAGCAGCGTCCCGCAAACAGCGGGTGGATTGCTTAACCTCTGATCAGAAGGACTGCGCCTCTGACAGTGCTTGTGCTCCCCCAGCTCCTCACTGAAGTGTCAGTCTGGTCTAGACTGCGAGCTCGAAGTCTGGACACGGTGCAGCAGCATGTGGAAGACACACACAACTCACTGCGCTGAGCCTGTGACTTCCCACGAGGAGCCCAGTCACACACAGTGGATGGACAGGCTGCGTGGTGGTGGTTGTTGTTGTTGTGCTGCTGCAGAAGTGGGCGTGCGGGTCGGGTGGTGTGATCTGCGAGCAATTAATTTCTGGGGAAAGGTTCGCTCGGACAGTGGCAATAAATAGTTTGCAGAGGGGTGGGGGGGGGGGGATAATAATAATAATAATAATAATCCTTGCATTTGATATAGCGCTTTTCACGTCCCAAAGCGCTTGACAGAACACACTGTAAAGTGAACTGACCGTACACTCGTGGGCGGAACACGACCAATTTATTATTGGGTTTTTTTTGTGGGGGGGGGGGGGGGGTTTGGAGGGATTATTATTTAGGCTGCGTGCGGAGTAAGGAAACTTGCCCAAGGTTTTGGCCCTGACCTGCCCGGAATTGAACTCGGGGTCTCTCCACTTGGCAAAGCGAGTGCTCTAAACCACTGAGCGCTCCAGGACTCCCCCCCCACCCACACACACACACACACACAACAGGGGGGGGAGAGAGCAGCGCTGGAAGAAGGCGCATCACTGGGGAGAGCGGGTGGCGCTCCGCCGGAGAAGCCGCGGGGCGATGCCCCGAGTGCTGGTCGTGGGGTCGGGTCTGACGGGCGGTCTGTGCGCTCGGCTTTTGAGCAGAGAAATGAGAGACGGAGTCAAATTGGTGGTCTGGGACAAAGCCGCGGGTGCAGGTGGGGGTGTGTGTGTGTGTGTCCCGTGTGTGTGTGTCTGTGTGTGTGTGTGTCCCGTGTGAGTGTGTTGGAGCGCAGGGGTTTGTCGGGGCTGTGGGTATCGCTGGAGGTTTTTATTCCCCACTGCGCGGTTCCTCCCGTTGGGTCCCTCTCTCATCTGCAATGTAAACACCGGCCACAGAATCAGCTGCAGAAATCTGTCGTTCCCACCCACCCACTCACCCACTGTGAGGGTTGAGCTAAAAAAAAAGCTTTGCAAAACTTTTTTTTTAAATAAAACCCCCTCCACCCCCACCTCAAAAACCACACAAAAAAAAACTCTCTCCTCCCCAAAAAATAATTTCTGGTTGGGGGGAGAGGGAGGGGGTTTCTATTACTGCGAGCAAATACTGTAAATGACAGCCATGTAATCTGCCACCTTTTTTTTTCCCCACTGCAAATGTTTTTACATTGTGTTACATTATTTGCCTGTGGTCCATCTGATCGTCGATATTTTTGCTCTTTTACCAAAGATGCAAAAAAAAACTGAAAGTTCGCAGCTCCAAAATAAGATGTCTTTTTTTTGCCCTGTGGATCAGCCGGGATGACATAATACTAAAGGCTTAGCATTACCAAGACGATAGTAACATACAACATTATGCTCATTATATTCATTGATAACGTTAAATATTTTTTGCCTTAAGGAGGAAGAATGAACACAAGCAGAAGTCCTATTGATCCAAACTGTACAGCTGATCTGGGAGCACAGTATATAACTGCAACACCATATTATGCGAAAAAGCACCAAAGGTACTGTCAGGAAGTAGAGTTTAATGTAGTTTATTCAATTTGTGTTTATTACTTTTTTTACACACACTTGCATTAAATATGAACAGTCAAACTAATCTTTCAACATGTTTAACTGACAGTGTGGTCCAAATAGTATTACTCTCATCTCTGGATCAGAAGAAGAGGACACAGGTTTAGATTTGCAAAGAGCAGTTTCAGGAAAAAAAACACTAGAGAGGATCAGGAACAGTGTATTCTGTGAAGATAAGATTAAATAGACCAAAGGATCTTCTTCATCTGAACCTCTCTTGTGATTTTGTGAATAAATTAGCCTGACAATCAGTGAGCAGGATTCAGACAACTAAGAACAAGAGAATCTTTAGCAATAAGAAAAGTTATTAGGCCCTGCAAGCCATTTGTGTCAGTTCCCTTCTAAACCTATCCCTTAATTCCTTCTTTCTTCAGAAATGCATCAAGTACCTTCATCAACCATGTGGTGTATGTGCTTCAATAACCCTCCTTTGTGCAAGTCTATTTATTGTGCAATCCTACAGTTACAAACAACAACAAAATTACATTTGTATTGCGCATTTCACATCGGGAGGATGTCCCAAGGCGCTGGACAATCAGTGTTTTGGACCCAACATCAGTTTCGCTCCATTCTTACTCCAAATTTTGTTACTAATACATTAACTATAATACTTAAATAGAAACTAATGCTATGAAAGACCAATTCGTTGAAGGCAGGTATATTGAGAAACACTCACCTTTGTCAGGAAAGGTGCCACAAAGGAGGTTGTATGAAGATGGCTGCCACTGAGTATGATGTAGCTGAGACAACCCTTCAGTGCAGGAGCGTGAATGTTCGCTTTGAGCTCTTAGTGTTCTCCTGGGCATTTGATGTCCTCAGATATCAAGAATATGAAAGCAGAGATGCAAGCAGTCCTGTGTATAGAACCACATTATTAAATTATTCAGTTAAATTGAACCATGAGCTGACTTTAAACTGAGATGGGCCAGCAGCAAACATTGTGTCGATGTCAGTGTCAGGATTAAGGAACAGGAAACAGCAGATTCACTTTTTTTTATATGTCTCATGTTCACTTGTGAGGTTGATAAGTGTTGCGCCATGTAACCTGACTAAAGGCCTGACTCACAGCGATCATTTGCCTCAGCGTTGTAAAGCAATATTTTTCCCTGTGAATGGTATCCATTAAGTGAGATTTAACCTCGGGTAATTTTACTATTTAGAGCAACTCGTATTTTCCTTTCTCCAAGCTAATCTGAGAGAATAACTCCATAAACTGAAGGAAATCCAAACTTAATATTGTACACTAGGGTTCTGACAATAATCAAATCTGAAAATAATCATTGCCACTTGTGGTAAATACAGGTTCTTGGTTGGATTCATGGTGTTTAACTGAAGGTCATCCACACTATTCCATAAAAGTATCAGAAAACAGCTTAATATTCATCAGTTCCATTCACCGTGCACTTGCGATTATATGTATGTGATCAGCTGTCATTCTTGTTACAGTATTAAATGCAAGTCAAATATGTCAGCCCTCCTCAAACAGAGCCTTTGGAAAATTACAGCCAGTGGTGCTTTTCAGCTCTTTGTGACCGATTACTGTACCTCTAATAACCTTGTGAATAGTATCCATTAAGCGAGATTTAACTAAAATGAACAACAATTTGCACTTAAATAGGGCAACATTGCAAACAACAACAAGATTGCATTTATAGAGCACCTTTCACATTGGGAGGACGTCCCAAGGCGCTGGACAGTTGGGTCGGGAAAGCAGTTTGCAATGAGAAAGCGGATTACCAAGGTTGGAAAAGAGATCAAGGGAATAAACTAAAAGAGGGGAGAGTAAATGTACAGACAGATTAAATATATTTGACTTTTGTTCTTTGATTTTCAGTTTTTATGAAGAATTGTTGTCACATAGCATTTTGAAACCATTACTCAGCCCCGTGGAAGGTATGATACGAGAAGAAAAAGGAATCTCCAACTATATGACACCACGAGGGGCCTCTTCTATCGTCAAGTATTATCTCACTGAATCAGGTAGTTATCAGCCTGTTTCATCCTGACCATCTACCAATTTATTTTGCATACCCTTTTGTGAGATCATGCCTGTTTATTTATACTCCGCTGGGTGTGCCCTTAGAATCTAATGCCCACTTTATACTGTACTCTTTATGGTGAACCTCTGTGGGGGGGGTGGGGGGAAATTATAATAATACTTGCATTTGATATAGGGCCTTATCACATCGCCGAGACGTCTCAAAGCGCTTCACAGAATGTATTGTAAAGTGGATTGACTGTGTATTCTGTGGGTGAAACCCAATAAATTGTGTTGAGCAGCACAATCTGAAAGCAAATTGCTCTGAACCCCCAATCAAGTATTACTCAAGTTACACATTGAGTATTGTGTCTGGATTTTATCACTATAAGTGTGAAAATGCTTCAAAGAAGGACAATGAGGATGATCCTGGTTTAATGTAAACTAGATTCTATCTAAAGATTTGTGGGGCCAGTACGGTGTGGACCTTAAAATTGCTGAGTATGTTATGTACAAGAACCCAAACAAAAACACGAGAGCGAGATGGATTAAATGTCTACCTCTGGTTCCACCTTGTGTTTGTACGTGAGATGGAAAGTGTACACATCTCCATGTCAATGATTTGCAGACGTTAAACTAAAATTGTTCACTCTCGTTCCACTCTCCTCAACCAGATTGTCACCATGATATCAATGACAACCACGGGAGGATTCTTCCCAATAAGCTTGTGAGGTCATTTCTCCTGCCTTTCTTCTGGAAATGGTTTCCTGTATCCTAAGGGATTTATTAAATTGCAACAATTTTTAGGCTGGAAGAGGAGGATTTGAAAACAGGAGGATTTATTCTGATTCTTACCCTTTTGATTTTAAGTACCTTGTTACCTTCAAATTTAAAGCTTCTAATGGACTGCAGGGTCTGATGTTACAAAGCAGTTTAAAGCCCACGATTCATTAATATCTCACGTTACAAATTGTGCCTTTTTAAATCCAGTGTTGCCAACAGAGGGTTCTTAACTGGGATAAAAATTTATGTAAAAATTGAAATAGTTCTGTATTTTTATAAAAGCTTAATAGATCATTCCATCAAAAATGTTTTAGGGCAGGAAAAGATAAGCTAATCTAAGTCCGAACTGATCATATTTCTTCTTTGGCTTTATCATATCCTTCATTGACTGATGATTTGTAATCAGTCTCCTAACTGCCAGTAGCATCCCTATCCGAGGCTGCATACAAACATACTGGCGACAGTTTCTATTTCTCAAGCATTAATTTCCCCCTCCCAATTGCTATTGATATTGAAAATTATAAAATACACTGAATTTGTATACACATGAACTAGTGAATCTAAATAAAATACTTGCTGTACTTCTTGGTCAAGATTTTAGTGCTTACATCTTTGCCTTGAATAATTCTGTTTCCACTCTTCTGCCCTCCAATATTCCTTGTACATACATATCAATCATCTACGAAACAGGCTAAATATAATATTTGGCCCCCATGGTGCACTAAACAAATGAGCTCCCAGCTAAGTATATATATAAATGCTGTGACATCTTAGCAATCGGAACATCCTGTTGCTTACATGAACTAGTGTATAAAATAATAAAAAATATTTATTTTATTCTGCAAGTAGAATGCAAGTCAGGTCTGAGCAAATCTTCACAAATCTTGTACACTTAGACCACATTAAAAGAGTGAGCTGATACTAGTTAATGTGTTTAATATGTTCAGCCAGTTCTGGCTAAAAGTAACAATTATACAATTCTGCTCAAAAGTNAAAAAAACCCATAGCCAATTTTGTGTTTATATTTTGAAAGAGCAAAATTATACTTTAAGTATGAAAGAGACCATGTTTTTTCCAACCATATCACTTTTCAAAAAAATAATGTGTTCACTTAATCCATGACAGTTTGTGGGACATTGCTGTGTGCAATCGGTTGTCATGTTTATGCCCACAAAATACACAGTCAATCCACTTTACAATATATTCTGTGAAGTGCTTTGAAACGTCTGAACAACACGATAAGGCGCTATATCAAATGCAAAGATTATTATTATTATTTTCGCCAGCCCAACATTTTCCTAACCTCTCTTTCTCTTCATTGTCTGTAAATTGTCTGATTGTTTTCAAAATCCAAACAGGAGCAGACGTGTTGTACAACATTCATGTCACCCACATCAACCTCAAAGAAGGGAAGCTGGAAGTCTGCAGCAAATTGGGCCTTTCAGAAATGTTTGATGCAGTTGTCCTCACTATGCCTGTTCCACAAATTCTTCAGCTTCAAGGACATATTGAAAATTGTAAGTAAATCCTTATTGTTAGTTTCAGTTGATTGGAACTAAAATTTGCAACATTGCACATATTTGGGGTTCCTAATTACCTGTTTCTCCGAATTTTCTCTTTCTCCATTATGTTCCATTGCTTTTAACAAAGAATACCCGATTGTCAGTGTGATCTACAGCAACTAAATAGTGAACTTGATTACAAAGCATATTCCAAAACATTTTCCTAGAGAGCTGCAGAGATAACCTGTGGGAGCGAGACTCGGTTGGCTTGGGCCAGTTGTGGTGAATGCCTTATTTCTGTCCTGTGTCACTATGCAAATTCTGATAGCTGTAATCTCTTAATGGAGCAAGGCCACATTCTCAAATTAATATTAACATGATTTAATTATTTTTCACACTTTCATTGCAAAGTGCATACTTTTCTATCAGAAAGATTGTCTGAATGCCTAGGAGGTGCTCAGTCCAAACACGTAACAATTGATGTACTATTACAAATATATTAAAAGGGTTCTAACTCTGGATGATTTGACCGGATTTATCCCCATCACAGAGCAAGACTGTTCTCTAGCAACAAAGCAATAAACCTAAGCAATGTAGGGTGAAACCAAGGATACATGTTGCATACAAATTCACTTCCATCACAAAGAAAAATACAAAATAGTCATTTCACCCTATTCCCATTAGCAATGGACCCAAAGTTACTAAAGTATTTGTGTATTTCTAGATATACATAGTGCAACTTTCAACTGTTTTGAAAGGTTTGTGAAAGTAGTCCATCGGTCACTTGCTGTAAAGTGGCATTTGAGATCCAGCCAAAACGTGGAATGCAACAGCATTGTAACCCAAATAATCCAGAGTTTGTCCAGATGAAGTTTGCTCTATGGGGTGGTCAACTAGTGACTTCTACATACCAGATGATAATGCTGGTAACAGAAGATGGTGGAAACAATCAAACTGCAAGGAATGACTTCAGGGCTGAGGTTACCAATAGTTTATTTTGAGTCGTGGTGTGTTTTTTAATTATGAGTCCCTGTAATGGATACTTTCACTACCAGTAGTTTTGAAATTTCAGAAAGGCTGTTCCTATTTGCATTTATGCTGTATCTTTATGTTTAAATATTTACAATCCCAGTGGATTCCTGAGCTAGAAATGTAAATGAGCTCTGTAATAAATTATTTAATATTAATATTTTTTGGGGTTGTACTTCTTCCTCATCTTCTTCGATAGGTGTAAGACTCCTGCTAAGTAGAAGCATAAGAAGAGTGAACAAAAATGAAATAACAACACTATCAGTCAAATAAGTGGGGTCAGAATGGCATTGGAAAGCAAAGTTAGCTGTGCTTCTTTGTGGAGAAATTCAACCTGAGGCTAGATTTACTTTATTTTCTTATCAATTCCAAGCATCCAGACTGACAGATTATTTGTTTCAGTCTTAATTTTGAAGACAGCTTTCTGAGGCTCTTAAAAGGACTTGTAGAAAGCCAGCTTCAAAATTAAAACTAATTGGGTTCAAACTCCAAGTCAAGACTTAGAACTCACATACTGACATCTAACCTGACACTGCACTGCAGTTTCTCCTGGCATCCTGGCTAATAACACCACAAATAAAATTGGTCATTGACTGCTGGGCTTGCCTATAAATACAGAATCACTGAATTTTACAGTAAATCCTGTGAAATGCTTTGAGACTTCTTGATGAAGTGATAAGGGACTATATCAAATGCAAGGATTATTATAAATCTACACACAAGTGGAATTTCTCTCTGCTTATTTCAAGGCGCAGGTAGTGAAGCAGGGAATCTCAGTTGCTGTAGTCTGAACGTAATATTTTGGTGAACATTATATAAGAATGAATGAATACATCATTTTTTCAGTTCCAAATTCGAGAACATCGCTTTCAAAGTTGAAGGATTTATGGATTTTCCTAATTCTGCTTCTTCTTATCAAAAATGCACCAAAATGTATTCCTGGAAGTGTTCAGTGGTGCATAATATGTAGTTACTTCACTGTAGAGGGGACACAAGAGAGTTAGTGTCTTTTTGACCTAGGAAATGCATAATCATTGCAGGAAGTGAATGGCAGCAACTAGGGGGAAGTATTTTCTGAAAGTGCATGAATGTAGTTAACTGAGAACAGCAGGTGGCGGTATGAAAAAGATTTTGGTTACAGGCAACTTAACTTGAAGGGAGTGGGGGGGAAATGAACTGGTCTGGAAACAATTTGCTCTATTCAGAGTCACACAAGTTATGCAATTTTCAAAATTAATTCAATGCAGTTCGTAGCCATGTAATAGATTCTGAAAGATCTTGTACGATTGTTAGCTATATGTACTGAATAAGTTGCATTTATCTGTTTAGTACAACGGAAGTGAACAATTCCTTTGGCTTTTTTATAAATTAGTTCAAAGTTTCTTTTTAAAATCCATTTGGGTCTAATTTGCTCCCATGTTTATTATTATTATGTTGTTGTTGCTGTTTTTCCACAAATCTTCACCAAAGGTTGTCTCTGAATTAGTCTTTTGGTGCTGGAGCAATATAGCTGTAATCAGTCCTAAATCTCTCAACATTGCATCTGAAGTAGAGCTGTATCCAGTGTCAATACCACAAAGTTTTATTCATTTGATGCTTAAAACTTTATCTTTTTGAAACTCCCATTCTGGCTTGCTGCCACTTCCCTGTTGTTGATCCTGCCTCCCCTTAGCTAAGTTTCTCTTCCTCTGCAATTTTTCATTTGCAGTTGATCGTAATTTTGGCTTGTAATAGTGGCCCAAGCTTCACTTTTCGCATAGATCAAGGTTTAAAGCTAAAACTATCAGCTTCATGACAGCCTTAATCTTAATGTATCTTTATTAAAAACATACTGATGCCTGGTACAGTGTAAACCTTAAGATTAAATGACCTCCTTGACTTTGCTGAGCTATATTTGGGTTGCAGTGCATTCTTCTCTTTTCCACAGTTTATAACCTTTTAGGCCTGTGTAACATTCTGTACAGTAGCTGAAGTGTACATGAACCAGATGAAGCTCAGTAAGATTCTCTCCAGGAAATAAAATAAAGGGAAGAGATTTAATAAATGCCCTGAATAGCGTGGAAGAATGTGAAAGATTTGCTCCCTCCTATGAAAGAGAGTTTGAGAATTATTTACTTGAAATAATTGTCCCTCCATGTCTTTGAAAAAACAAATCAAGATTTATTTAAATATACATGTTGACTGTATTAAAAGTATTTTCCAAATAATTTTGTTTTATTTTCCTCCCGAAAGTAACACTTTACCTCTTCCCTCATAATAATACTGCCCTCCCTCTCCCCACACACACACACACATAGACACATATGCCTAAATGGGAATGAAACTATCTTTTCTCACACACACATATTTAACTTCCTGCATAACCTTTGAGAAGACAGAATTTATTAGTAAAATGAAAGCTTTTCAGGAAGTACCCTAGGTCAGTACAGGGTGCTTTAACTGGACAATAATGCTTGTCTTGGCTGCTTGCCTTTCATTTTGAGAAGGGGAGTGCTCTGAGTTACACATATTCTAAATTAGGATTGTTAAACCCATAAGATTATGTGCAAAACATACCACTCCTTAACAGGAGCTGTATTTTTGGGGAATAGAGTTAGATAGGAAAGTCACAGTTAAGCCATAAATCTGAGTCATGTACTTCATCTAATTATTTTTCACTCCGCATAAAAATGTAAATGATATTGAAATCAAATGGCTTTCCATAGCAGTTTTGGCCAGGTTAGGATAAATGTAGTTAGAGCGGTAATCTTCAGTACTTGAGAATTACACTAACCAGTGACAAGTCAGTCAGTCAAATAAGGGGTTTAAACCGAATATGACTGCAGCTTTCAGTGCTACTGTACTTTTATACAAAAATAGTATGGCAATTTTAAATCTTCACAGATTGAAAAATGAAGTATGTATTGCCCCGAATATTTTAGGAAAGCTCATGTAGCTTTTGATTATATCCTGCAATACTTTTAGAAATATTTTCAAATATTTCCAGCAGTCTTTTTACCAAGTACCAGTTTAGGATTTAAAAGAAATGCATTATATAGTTTGGAGTACATATTTTCCATTTATTTTTATTGAGAGGACAGTTTTTAAATCTGCCTTTAATTGATTTTTTTTTATTTTGCCTGGTAATGACCTTCATTCTATATTAAATCCTTCACAGCTCATACTGGTTTACCAGTTGCACTTGTTCAAAAGATTGTTGCCTCGTGCCTCAAAACCTCCTTAGCAACTGTTTTACATGTGTTTGCACTCCTGGGATTGGGCTCTGCCGAATGATGGGACATGTCAGTCATAAACCAGTCTCTACATGTTACCTCTCCCCCAGCATCAATCCTTTATAATTAGTTTCTAATCCAACATCCTCTAGCTGAAGAAGTGCGTTCAGCAGCGTTTGCATCATGGGGCCAAAATAAAATATGCTTACAACTCTCAATCTTTTAAATTGTCCATGATAAATGATCCCCGGGATCCATTATTGTGAATCGCTCTCAGATCTCGTCCGGCGTGGAGGGCGCTATATAAATCCAAGTTGTTGTTGGTTGTTCTTCTTCTTCTTTCCTGGACACTTGATTTGTTCATTGTGAATCATATTTTAATGAAAGTTTAGTACATTTAATACTGTTATGCTGCTTGATTACGATTTAATAAAGGTTGACAAATTTGATGTAATTCTTACATGTTTTCTTGAGTGACAGTCCACAGCATAAGTTGGAAACAAAAAACTTCAGTACTTATTATATGATATTTATTGAAAACTACCATTGGAGCCTCTTCAATATAGTGGTTCTTTCAGGTTCAAACAGACATTAAAATCATTACATTATTGTAATAGCATTTACAGTTGTTTAATGCAGAATGTTAGTGATTGACAGTGTATTTCTACCTGTGTGATCGTTTCTGTTCTGTTCCTCTGAGGAAACTCTCGTACTTCTTTTGAAAAGATGTGTGAAGATCAGAATCTACATGTTCTTCAGTAATCGGTGGGAATTCTTTTGACTTCCTCACTTGCTGTAGGAAGATGCAGTTCTTCCCAGCAGATTGTTTTCAAGTTCCTTACCTATAAATCTCTTCACACTCTACTGCCTCCTTATCTTCTGCTACCCCATTCCTCTGATTGTCCCCACTCAGCTAACTCAAGTTTCCTGCAGGTCTTCTACCCTCTGGGCACTGCCATCAGATTCTACGTCCCTAGGCCCTGGAACTCCCCCGTCTGACTCCCTCTCTATCTGTTTTTAAGGTGCACCTTAAAATCTCAGTTTTCAACTTTGCCTGCGGTCACCTTCCCCCTTCTCCCCTTTCCCCTGCTAGGTAACCAACCCTGGCTTTGCAAACCATTCTGAGATGTTATCCTATGTGAAGGGCGCTATGTAAATGCAAGTTGTTTGTGTTTTTTAAGATCTAATCGTGAATTCTTTTTTAGAAAAAAGAAAAAAGCTGTGTGCTTCATATTGAGATCTATTCTCTAATTGGAAGCCTTTATTGCTGTGCACTTTTGGTCATGGGTGTTGGCTGCTTTTATCAGTCTGTTCATCTTTGTGGTAATGGGGTTTATAGCACGTATTATAAAAGTAGAATCTGGTGATGATATTGGGCTGCCAACAAGGAGGGGTCAGAAGTTCAACTTCTAGTTTGAAATGACATTTGAACTTTACTAATGGCCTCCATGAGAAAGCTCCAGACATGGATAAGGTTATTGAGTGACAGGGTGATGAATAGGGTTCACTTTGAAGCTGCATTACAACTGAAGTTGCACTGTAAAGAAGCACATTATAATGGAGCTGCACTGTATTTGGAAAGTGAAGAGTTTCTCCCGGCAAACAATCCTCCAGATAAATTGATAATTTACTTTTATAATGTCTCTTTTATAATAATAATAATCCTTGCATTTGATATAGTGCCTTATCACGTCTTCGAGATCCCTCAAAGCATTTCACAGAATATACTGTAAAAGGAATTGACTGTATATTTTGTGGGCAAAATGCAGCAGCCAATTGTGCACAACAGCTTCACACAAACAGTCGTGGATTGAAGTGACCAATTTATGATTTTTTTTTGCAATCTGCCAATCAACTAACAATTGGGTTCCTACTTGCTGCTAGGTAAACAGAGAGGCATGTGGAGTAAGGAAACTTGCCCAACGTTTTGCCCTGCTGGGAATCAAACCTTTTGCTCAGTTACTAAACTTAACAGGAAATGCCTGTGATGCACTTTGTAGCAGACATGATAGTGGCCTGTGCTGATAATTTCTGTGTTGCGACACTATGTACGCTATATTAATGCAAGGATTGTTATTACAAGAAGAATGCTTGATCTCTCGGTGGCAAAGAGAAGTGAGGTGGAAATTGTTTCCACCCAGAAATAGAGCAGGATGTACAAAACAAATGACAGTAAAACACTTACTTGCTGGTGAGTAACACGTTTGACAGAAGAGTACAACAAAACAGGTGTCTAATAATCCCGGTAAATAATGGCAAATTAATCTACAAGTGTGCTAGAAAATGAGCGAATATTTCAGAGGTTTCAAATAATCTTCGAAACCACGGGAACACAACTGGAGTCTTTCGCCATGATCAAATCAGAGTATTCTCGTACAGTCTTTAAACCATCTCAGACATCTATTATTTTGTTTCATCTTCAGAATGGTTCTTGGTGCTGGTTAATGTAAACGGCTGGCCTAGTGCTCTATTGTGTGGGTGGAGTTGTGCCTTGTGGCTCTGAGGTTTGGAGTCTATTCAGATTTGGAGAGCAGGTTTTGCAGCAGTGCAATGAAACGTTTCAGTTTACAAACCAATTTTTTTTGTACAAAACAAAAAATCACTGGACTCGATTATACAAATTGCGTAAACCAGATGCACAAAGACTTAGAGGTTCTCTTAATTATGTCAGTAATAATCAAAGAAAATGAACAGAGGTTCTTCTATAATGCTTTTTATTACTTGTTAATAATATAATTAAGAATCATTTTTCCTCCTGGACCCATGGCTTTACACATGGTTTACACAACTCCCAGAATAAATCCTACTTGAAAGAACAATGTCTTTCTTGTGGTACAGTGGTATTGCCTCAAAACATCAATTACCCATTCCCTTTCTTGTGTTGTGGTTGGTCTTGATGCTACATGTAGCCATGTGATGTGAAGAAATGTAGATGCCATCTTGTTGACAGTGTCACTGTACGAGTTACATCCCCATCTGGTAGCAATTGACAAGTGTTCCTGCTGGATCAACGTTTCTTTACATTACAGATGACATCATGTCTTTCTGTCATTTAATGAAATGTACTTAGTCAATACTGACAACTAGTAAATATGAAATGTGATAGAAGGGGCTGAAGCAAGGCCCTAGATGGTAAATGACAGTCTCTGTATTAAATACCCAATATTTTGCATTGTTTCCATCATTTATAAAGAAATGCAACTATGTGACAGAAGCACCAGTAGGATGAATTCTTATCACTAGTCAGTATTTAAATTCCTTCTACATATAAAGAATTATGTTACGGCCTATTGTCTTTTTTACTATTTATTTGTTTCCATATCTAAAATTATTTTGAAACATAGAGAACTACGTGGAAGACTTACAGAATCAACCAAAAGTATGTGTATGTTACAAAATGTACAGGCACTGTAACTTGCAAGTAAGATAAGGAAATGATGAATGGGTTTTATCAAGCACACATATATGTTATCAATCAGAGACTCTAATCCTACAGTTTGTGCAAATGATGAGGAAATACTGTATTTCAATTTCTCAGATTTAGGGTGGATCAGTTGTGAGATATAGGGGATGCAGTGAAGATCATTGGCATTGAGTTCTATGGAGGAATTTCTTGTTTCTCCAAACAACAACAGAATTACCTTTTTTAGCACCCTTCACGCCGGGAGGACGTCCCAAGGCGCCGGGAGGACATCCCAAGGAGCTGGAACGTCCTAAGGCACAGGCGACAATGAATGGCAGGTTTTCTGGGTCCCGATGACCAAATCCTTTTCAGGAACTGTTTTAATCTGGATCAAAACAAGAGTATTTAACACCAAATAAAATATGTGGCTTTAAAACAAATTTCAAAAACTGGAGATCAAGTCAGAAATGAACTGACTGTGCCTCTGTTAGACTGTGGAGGAGAAGGAGAAGCAGGGGAGGTTATTACCCCTGAGAGAATCCCAGCCAGTGCTCGCTCATTCAAATCAATTTAGTACTTTTGCCTCAACTCCTCCGATTCTTGAGATAAAACTTAGTCTGACCTTCTCCTCCCTTAGTTTAATGCTTCCTTTAAAAAGGTCCTTCAACAACAAGAAGTCTGTAATCTTAGCGCCTCTGGTGCTGTGAAATTGTCCCCATTAACTCCATTGGGCTGATTGATCATCCATCAGGGAACCAGACAGATAATGGTCAGTGGATTGAATGCTGATTTCAGGTGTCTGAGAATGCACATTATGAAGAAATTGCTTCCTATCTGAATCTAATTGGGTTTTAACAACTTCTTTTTGGAAAATGTGTTGTTTTAAAATGTTTAACTCTTCTCCCCCAAATAATCCAGATCAATTGCTGTAAGAAGGCTAGGTGACTTGGACCGTGAGACTAAAACTAGTGGACATAGGTTTAAAATTAACAGTAATAATAAATATAACAATCCTTGCATTTGACAATAGTACCTCATCATGTTGTTGATATGTCTCAAAGTGCTTCACAGAATATATTATAGAGTTGATTGGCTGTATTTTGTGGGAAAAATGAGACAAGAGATTAGGAGAATTTTTATCTTACATAGGAGTGGTTAAGTGAAACGTCATGTCAACCTAACCAGTTGTTGTTTCACTAATTAACAAATTCTTTTTGGGGAAAAAAGAACTAGAATAGCAGCAGGAAGGGAAGAATACTGGATATTTTAGGGATAGGCACTACAAAGACTCTGGATTGAGAAGTTTGTGTATGGAGGCAAACAGGTCGAGGTTCAATGAAGGAGATGGATTCGTATTCTGAAGATTTGCTCGATTGTCTTTGAGGATCATGCAGTGTGTGTACAGAAACTTTCTATCAGAAGACAAAATGGTAGGAATGATGTTCATGACAGGATTTCACTCCATTTGTGTGATCTGAGGAGAAAGAAGCTTGATGGATCCAATCGCCTAGTCTCCTTTCATGCTTTATTTTTATAATTCATCTGAGCTCTCTCCCCTCTTTCAAGTCGTGCCTGAAAAGTTTCCTGTTCGACCATGCTCACGGTCAGCCACCTCCTCCCCCCGGCTCGGAGTCACACTCTGCCACTGTTAAGCACTCTGAGACGCTATCCTGCGTGGAGGGCGCTATATAAGTGCAAGTGTTGTTGTGGTTGAGCTCTCTACTATCAATGATTTGGGCAGCTCTCACATAATATTTTGTCCTTCTCTCACATAATATTTTGTCCTTCTCTCACATAATATTCATTACCTCTAGTTCAAATAATAGGCAGTCTTAGAATTCAACTTCACAAGCATATTGTGGGAGTAGATCTCAGCCGCGGAAGGTTTCAAGTTCCCCAGTTTTATAATGTATGTAATTTGCTGATATTCTTGACCAGTTACTGAATAACTGAAATTTGAGTTGTTTTTTATCCATTGTCAAAAAAAATTGCCTGTTTTTACATGTGGTCAACGGTCTTGTTTGCTTGTTTAATCAAAAAATAATTGGTGATAAATCTCTACTGTCTAATTTTGGTTATGTGCGCGAAGCCACTTCGGTTATCAATAAATCTGCAGTCAGCTTCTGTGGTTTCACCCTTGTAAACAAAGGCTGTATTTTTTTCTGCCCTTCCCTCCCCCTCATTTGAACATCTAGTTTCATTACTGATTTTAGAATCGGTTGACAAATTTCCCTGATTTGATAGACTGATAAGTCCAGTAGTATAGGTCATGCTGTTCCATTTCATGGCTCGAAGCAGTAAATTAATCATTAAAAGTCGAAGCCTAGGAAGCATCAAATATGACCATTTCTTAAAGTAAATGATGTTAGTGAGGCTTCTCGTTCATCATATGCATATGTTAACCAGAGTGGTATCTTCACTGCAGTTTTGGCCAGAAATGGTTAATTTTCAGACTTTGGGATATCTGATTAGGAACAGGTGTCAGAAAATGTTTTCTTTTGTCATAGGAGAGCTGAATTAGAGTATTTAAAATTAGAATATAATACAAGTTAACTTACATTTTGCCAGTGTTTAAACATTTCTTCCTTAAAACGAGTAAAAGAGAACATTAACCTTTTTAAAATAACCAAAAAGTGAAAATTGCAATTTGTTAACAGATTTGAGGCCCATAATTGTACCTAGTCCTAGCTTCTTAAATTTTAAGAATTGGGGAAAATTCTTAAATTTAAGCTTAATTTGGTAGTTGTTTTTAAAGTTGTTAAAAAGGACCTGGCTTTAATTTAAGACTGAAATTGAGACTTCTACACCATCTTAAATTTTAAGACAAATGATTTAAGAAGGTGGAATTAAAGGACCTCTATTGTGTTAATCAACACTATCAATTAAGAAACTTGGCAATTTTCACCCCAATGTGCTGTTGGCTTGCCATTAGAAAGACCTGATATGTACACTTTATACTAATGCAATTAGTTACGAGATGTTGTGCATCTTCACAGAAAGAAAATGGGAGGACTTAATTGAGTGGAGTTTCCTTTGATGGAGCAGAGCTAAATGTAAATGTACCAGTAGAGATGTGTTGGACTATTCCTGGGAACAGAGCACAAGTAAGACACTACAGCCAGGGTTCTCATCCCTGCTGTGCCCCCTGCTGGAAATTGCATGCCCGGATGATTAATGAGAGCAAGAATTGCCTCTGCTATGATGTCCTCCACGATCAAATAACCTGTAGCACATATTGTCTGTGCTTGTACAGGAGGAAATGGCCAATTGGACTAGATGAAGCCTGACACATGATGTTGTACCCCACAGTGACCAGTCAATGCCTTGAGAAAGAAAACTAAGAAAACTGGCTAAATAAAAGTGTGATTGCAAGCACTGCTAGGCCTGGTGATGTAGTAGTAATTGTGTCTCATGGAGTGATAGGGATAAAAACTGCTTAACTCAACTTTTAACATTGAGGTAACAAGTATTCCCCCAACTGCTACTGAAATGCTAGGATCTGCAAGGCAGCTTGTCAAAAGGCTCGATAGCTGCAGGAGTTGTTCTTGGTATAACTAGTTGAACAAAGTCATGGTTGTTCACCCACAGCAGTCATTGATAGGAATATCTTGAGGAGTGGAATGACTGATGATGTGATAACTATTGTGATGATTATCATATCACACACCATATTTCACTCCTTAGTTTGTAATTCAAACAGTTTGATCGGTGAATGAAATGTATTTCTCTTGATCCTAGTGATAGCTTCCAGCTCAGGCACAGTGTTTAAAAATAGGGTAGAGTTCCCTCTGTACTATTTCAGTTCTAACCTCAGAGCTGCTTCCTCTCCCATCTACGTGACATTTCCATTCCAACACCCTCTGTGACTGTGCCCTTTTCTGAGTGAGACTACCTAGTAAGTGTCAGATTGTGAGAAGCTTTCAGCGTGGACACCCAGTCACCTGGAACTGGGTTGACATTGGACAAAATCAATTAACTTTAGACCTTTGAGCTGTTACTGAGCAATGTGGGAGGTATTGGTGGGTGGGTCCTTTCATCATTAGAAATAAAAAGAAAACTGCAGATTCTGCAAATCTGAAACAAAAACAATAGGAAGCCAGAGCCTGTCTGTCAATCGATACAAAGGCAGGAGAGATTCAGGCAAGTCCTTTCATCAGAACTGAAATGTGGGTGGGAAGCCCCCCAACAAGAGAGAGGAAAGCAACACAGCTGAAAAAAGAAAATAAATAAACCTTGGGAGATGGAGTGGGAAATGGAGATGAGCGAGATTTAAAGATATAAAAGTATATGTTCTGAAGGGTTGCTTAGAATACGATCAGATTCTACTCCTGAGGTCTTTGCTGCTGTGTTTAAATCACTTCAAATTTAGGTCCTCCTTTTTACACAAAATATACAGTCAATTCACTGTACAGTATCTCCTGTGAAGCGCTTTGAGCCATCTCAACAACACGATAAGACACTATATCAATTGCAAGGATTATTATTTCTGCATCCGTGGGGCCTCAATGCAGAATAGAAATGTAGAAATGTATTGTTTACATTTTGCTTGCTTTCTCTTAAAATAATGCAGGAACAATTGAAGTTACTTCTTTATTTCTGGATTTTAGTAGATATAACTCTTCTCACGTCAAACCAAGAAACCACTCTCAATGTCTTCCCTGTTAATAGCTTCAGAGATGTCCATAGTCATAGTCTGTGTGTTTGTCTATGTAGTCATAACTATATTTACGATGCAAATAACTTTGAAACTATCAGATTTTCAACAAATTTCACAAATGACTTCTCTGATAAGACACTGAGTTCCTCTCACAAATGGGCATGCTGAGAGCCATGAGTGTGTCCATTATAATTGTTAAAGTCAAAGGCTAATTTTATGAAAAGAAAGCAATTTCTTAAGGTTTTCCATTGCTGCATGCCCATACGCCTCACAAGATAAGTTCTACAGCACATGCACAACAAACCACAATGAACATCGCAGGTGAATCTCGAGACAACACTACTCCTGCCTGTGCAGCTTACTTGTCACTGACTAGAACTCTGCATCCTGTATACCAAAGCAGGTCAGACAGTTGGCCATCATTTCCTGAACCACGACTGCATGCATCATGCATCAATCAGGCTGTGCAAATTTCATGACTTGCCCAGTTTGTTTCCAGTACAAACTCTCCAAGTCTCCATGTGATCTCAGCAACCACCAGAGTTATATTCCTGATATTTTTTGTCATAGCTACCAGTTTCCCTAACTGTGCATTCACCTTCTTGTGCCACATAATATAAAGAAAAACTAAACTGTTTCCCCCGTAATAGACAGGCAACCCTGATCTTCTCAGTCTTGTTCCAGGATTAGTGTTTGCATTGAGAACTGCAAAAGAGGTTGATTCAGCCAGTTTAATGGCAGCTGCCCAGACACTGAGTCAACGGATCCATTATCTGAGCAGGGCTTTTCCGTTCTAGAGACTCTGGTAGTTTTAGCAGGCTGTTTTTTAAAAATTATTTTACTGACAAAATAGAGAATAGCTTCTTTCAGGGGAGAAATTGTCTCAATTTTAAAATTGTCTTTCTGCCCCTCAGAAAGTTGTTCACATCTATATATTCTTGTCTTCTTTTTTGGTAAATGTCGTTTGTGGCAAGAAGAGGTAAGGGAAATATTGACGTGAAGCATTAGAAGGTATCTTTCTTAGGTTAGTGGGTTGAGATATATTGTTTGGGTATTTTAAACAAAGTTCTGCCCCAAATCTGCCCTGTAGCTGATCTGGGAGTGCTACATGCTGACACTGGGTAGAAAATGGATATCCCTGGATACACAGTATATACACAGTTTATACACACAGTATATAAAAATAATAATAATCCTTTCATTTGGCACAGTGCCTTTCACGTCAGGAGGACATCTCAAAGCACTTCATAGGATATAATGGAGGGGACTGACTGTTTTGTGGGTTAATGTATAGACTGGAAATCTGTTGGAAACTATAATTGTCCAACCGTCAAACCCGTTGAATGATGAATGAGGATGTGTTCTGTTAGTCCCTTCATCAGTCACACCCATCATTAACACAGATTTTAAGAACTGGAATATTTGGGGAATGTAATCAACTTAACTTATCTAACACCACTGAGGGTACTTTCAAAAGAGTAGTCAGGTGGCAGACATAAATGGTGGGTGGGTGGGGGAAGGGGGAGAAACTACAGTAAATGTTTCCACCCATTTAATTGCTCTCACTCTAGTCTTTGTTTTCTTGATCTTGGTTAACAACTGAGGGAAAGGGTGGTGTAGTAGGTTACCTCCCTGTTTTGTATCGAGGTGCTTACACACAGTTTAGAACTGGAGTTCATCTGCTCACTGCTGCACTGAAAACAATTTAGCTGTGGTTTACCACAACTGCAAAGGTAGAAGCTGTACATATGTCACATCACTTACCTACTTATCTTTGAATTCTCTAAAATAGCAGAAAGCCTGTGGTGCAGCTGCAGACCTCGCCAGGTGTATTTTAACTTTAAAGATTTTTTTTACAAAAAAGTGTAATCTATAAAATCTGCTGGGTTGCTCTTTTGATGGCATTAACTATGATTGATCAATGTTTAAAACCATTGTCATGACAAATATCTACAAATGAATCCCCTTCCCACAGTACTTTTAAGTAGATGTTGGATATTTTGTACTATTTTGTGAGTAAGGCAGCCTCATGAATGTTATAATAAGAACATGAAGTGTTAGTCAAATGCTGCATTGACCTTTCTGACCATTGCATGTGCTGAACTTTGTCCATTCTCAGATGGGCAGTCAATCCTCCCTTTGTCTGTGATCACAATTATTCTATGTAACTTTAGAATTGCTTGTGCTTTACTTGTGGCAATGGTCCAATACCCTTCACACAGAATGATGGGGGATTGGAATTGTATCCATGATTCCCCACATTGTGAACTCCTGTTTTAAAGTATTTCACTGCATAAAAAAAGAACTTCTGCCCCTTGGTTAACTTCATTACAAACTGTTGCTGCTTATGAAGCTTATGAAGGATGGAATAAGCCAGATTACTAACTGGCTAAAAGAAATAAAGCAGAGGGTATTGATTCAGAGGTGAACATATTGAATAAGGTGCTTAAGGGTCCATACTGGGACCCTTTCTGTTCCAAATATACATAAATGGCTAGGATTCACAGATGCAGCGTGAGGTAGTTAGACTTGCAGCTGACACAGAGTTAGACGGAACTATAGAATAGAGGAAGTCATCCAGGATTTTACAAAGAGAACACAACATGGCGTGTACATGGGCTAATGATTGTTAAATAAGGTTCAATTCAGCTAAATGCAAGTACTGATGCAGAAAGTTAAAATAGGAGGCACATGTACTCCATGGATGGGATTGGACTTGCCAATTGGGAATTTAAAAGAGCAAAGGGTGCTTGTCACTCATAGTGTGAGATAGCAGTAAAAAATAGCCAAACGGGATGCTTGGCTCTTTTGAGTCTGTCTTCATATGCTTTTACCTTTTTAAGCCTTAAGTCCTATAGCTCAGTGGTTAGAGCACTTGTCTCACAAGCGAGAGCCTAGATTCGATTACCGGCCAGGCAAAACCTTGGACAAATTTCCTTACTCCAAACGCCTGATAATAATCCCTCAAGAAAAAAAGCCAATAATAAATTAGTCACTTCAATCCACGACTGTTTGTGGGACACTGCTGTGCGCAATTGGCTAATGCGCTTTGCGTACAAATATACAGTCAATTCACTTTACAGTATATTCTGTGAAGCGCTTTGAGATGTCAAGAAGACGTGAAAAGCGCAATATCAAATGCAAGGATTAATATTATACTAAGCACAACACGGATGCTGAAAGAGTGACATTGTTGTTGTCTGTCCTTTTACTGTCTTATATTGTCATTCAACCAAACAACCTTGCAACCTGAGCAGCAATTTTCTTTAACCTGACTTCAGATCTTTATCTACAGGACCAATGGAAACACAGAAGAGAGAGTGGTTTGAGCTCAATACAGCATATCCTTGACAGGAATACTATATGTATCATTTTAACCTCTGTAAGCATCTGTCAGTATAGAGCGTGGCATCCTACCTGCTTCATTACCAGAAATTAAAACCTAAGTTTTTTTTAGCAAACAAAAACAATTCCTTAATTATTAATTTAAAATTTTAAAAATCTTTTCCAAAGTATACATTTAGATTTTTTATGTAACTAATTTATCTAGTAATACCCAAATGACAGCCAAGGTATAATGGCAAATGCTTAATCTGTAAATGACTCCAGAAGGTAACGGGCAGGGTCTTGATGTCAAAGAGAGTGGAAGAATATAAGGTTGGTGCTCACGGAATTAGAATGGTTAACCTGAAATACACATGTAGGAAATAAAGTTTATTGAAACCAGCTGGGTGAGTCAAATCAGCCTTTGGTTCTAATAATGCAAACTAAATAACATGCGGCCTGTAAATATAATTTGATGTTAGCAAAATGGCAACTTAATTCAAGATCATGAAGTTCCATTGCTTTATTGTGTAAAGGACTGGCTTCTCACCATATGCAAGCAGGGTGATTAAGGCACTGACATTGTTTCTGTGGTTCTATATTTGAGTGGTCATATTGACCAATACTCTGACCTATTAGGCACATGGGGTTGGTCTTATTTTAGATCTCTGTCAGCTGACTGAACTCAAGGAAGGTTAACCAAGCTGCGGTTGGGCACGCGCCCACAAACAGAGAGAACAATTGGAAGACCAGATATTCGTGAGCTGCTCTTCCACAACTCCTAGTGTCTGTGTCACAAACGGCACTCAGAGAGAGCCCAAGTCCTTCCATCTGAGCCAGAAAATTGCAGCGTGGGAAGCAGGAGACAGTTTAATTTAATGCTTTCGCTGTTCTTTTACTGACGGAACCTGAACTTGAATCACCCAAAATAATGGGATGAGGTTCTCAGCTGTCTGTCTACTGTAATAGTCATAAGTGAATAGTTTGTCAAGTCTCAACCAACTCCTAATGGCTATGCCGCACAGCAGAGAACTACCCCGAGTTGGAATGAATAAGCAATATTACTCAGAGAGACTACAAGAATGGATGATAGGTGGAATGAAAATGTTGCACTGATACAGAATGCTCTCCTGAGGTTGGAGCTTGAGCACATACTGGATTTAGGAGAGTAATACAAGTTTTACTTCAAAGCTGGCTATGCTATATATGATCTTGCTTAACAGTGACACAGGCCACTGAAATAGAAAAGTGTTTCATTCCCCAGGACTGATATGCCTCACTCTGATGAGTGCAAAAATTTCACATGCATAAAAAATTATATTTCAGGGGGAAGCACCTCATCTTTCTAAACCTCACAATGACAGATCACACATAGGATATGAAACTTTCAATATTTACCTTCCAGAAATGATATTAATATTTCAGATGTCAATACTAAGATGGACTGAAATTTCTCTTTTGTGACTTATTCAACAGTCTTCTTTTATCTTTCAGGGTTTTTTTTTTGCTTGGATTGGGGGAAGGGGTGTTGTATAATTTAGAACTTTATAAACTACAATGAAAATAGGGTGAAAGTCCTGGACAGAAGCAGCAGCTTAAATGATCATATATTATGAAAAGGATGTAAGTTTTATTGAGGAAAGGCCAGCCACGTTACTATACGGTACAGTGTCTTTGCCAAGAATTAGTCTAATGAGAAAAAGGGAATCTGAACTGCTGGAGGCTGGATTGAGAGCTTAACCTGGGCATCCAAAGTCACGTCACTGGTGAGTGAGTGAGTGAGTGAGTGAGTGAGTGAGTGAGTGAGTGAGTGAGTGAGTGAGTGAGTGAGTGAGTGAGTGAGTGAGTGAGTGAGTGAGTGAGTGAGTGAGTGAGTGAGTGAGTGAGTGAGTGAGTGAGTGAGTGAGTGAGTGAGTGAGTGAGTGAGTGAGTGAGTGAGTGAGTGAGTGAGTGAGTGAATGAGTGAGTGAGTGAGTGAGTGAGTGAGTGAGTGAGTGAGTGAGTGAGTGTAGTGAGTGAGTGAGTGAGTGAGTGAGTGAGTGAGTGAGTGAGTGAGTGAGTGAGTGAGTGAGTGAGTGAGTGAGTGAGTGAGTGAGTGAGTGAGTGAGTGAGTGAGTGAGTGATTACGTATGGCCCTCACCAACACAGGGGAAGAGTTTGGTGCAAAATAACAATTTTGAACCACTGTAGGAAATAACCTGTAAATTCTGTTAGTCACATAGAAGAGATTTTTAGCTGATCTATTAACCAGTCTTGCCCAGAGCATAGAAGGGATGAGCCTGAGCTGCCTGCCCTCCATTTGCTGTACTGTCCATTACTTGCAGAATATGCAGCATCTCATTAGTGACCATCAACTGGAGCCCCACGGAAAGCTTTTGACCCCTACCTACCTACCTGCCCGTACCCTCCGTTCCTCTGGCTCCGGTCTGCTCCACGTCCCCCGCCCCAACCGCCCTACCATCGGTGGTCGGGCCTTCAGCCTCTCAGCCCCCAGGCTCTGGAACTCCATCCCCCAGTGCCTTCGCCGCTTCCTCCCTTTCCTCCTTCAAGGCCGGTCTCAAAACCTTTCTCTTTGACCGTGCCTTCAGCTCCCCTCTCGACTCTCTTCCCCCTCCTCGCTCCCTCCCTTCCCTCCCTCACCCTGACCATTTCCCCCCTCCTCGCTCCCTCCCTTCCCTCCCCTCACCCTGACATTTCCCCCCTCCTCGCTCCCTCTCCTCACCCTGACCATTTCCCCCCTCCTCGCTCCCTCCCTCCCTCCCCTCACCCTGACCATTTCCCCCCTGCTCGGGTCATGACCCAACTGTGCAGCGCCTTGGGACGTCCTCCTGACGTGAAAGGCGCTTTATAAATGGAATCTTGTTGTTGTTGTTGTTGTTGTTGTTGACAGAATTGCCCATCTTCATTGTTTTTGTCTCCTGGAGTGGACCAAGGTTTCTTGCAGACCTCATGCAGCGGATTAGGTGGTTTATTGTACCTTCAACAGCTGAATGATAGCAAACAGTTTCGTGCATAATTATTTTCCTTTCCAGAATGGCATTGCCAGCATGCTATTTTACGCTGAGTGTGTAAGTCATCATTCATTAATTCAATCACATTCAAGTGCTTTGCGTCAGCCTTAGCACTGTTACGCTTTGTGATGTAATGTAATTTCCTTGTATTTCAGAAGATATCTTTAGACATGAAAAGAAAGCTCACTCAGTATTAATCTTTGCATTTGATATAGCATCTTTCACATCGGGAGGTCATCTCAAAGCGTTTTACAGGAATGACTGTAAAATGTAGTGACTGTATTTTGTCAGTGAATGTAGCAGGTAATTTGCATAAATCAATGCCCCACAAACAACGATGAAGTGAATGACTCATTTTTATTTGGGAGATTGTTGGTCATGTCACCCCCAGCGCTGCATTGGAGTGCCAGCCTAGACAATATGTTCATCGTGCAGCCTTTTGACTCAGAGGCTACCAACTGAGCTTGTTGTCGTTGAAAACAGTTTTCTATGATTGCCTAAATAGTTTAATATTGTACAGCAACATGTTTGCTTGAATACAATGTAATGCAAAATGGTTACATCCATTCCAAACATAAACACTTCATTAAAATGTTATTTCCCTTTACACCTTCCTTGTTAAAACATGAACGGCACCTAGTTTCAAAGTACTGTACTGAATAAGGACTTGGAAGTAATCATTCTTTGTGGCATTTTTAGACAAATTAATTTAGACAAAAACTATAGTTACTAGGAAGAGTCTGGGAGAATTTATGCTTGAGTGAAAGACTTGGGATCTAATGTCAACAGACTTGGTTCTGTGTTTATATTGGGAAATCCATTAACGCACATTTAAGTGAAATTATTGTCACAAAAACAAAGGGACTTTATTAAAGAAGTTCTTATCAGCCACGTACTAGCATTTAGAAATAAGTTATTTTGCTCTTGTTTTACTGATGTTTTTAATAATGTGCCAGAAGACATTTTTGCCGACAGGAGGCTGAATAACGACCAGTGATGGTTCACTGAAAATCGCATACATTGAGAAATGTAGATGATGAGCCTTAAGTGTGAGTTAGTTGTATAGCTTCTGATGAGGAGGTGTTTCAAGTTTGTACTACCTACCTACATGGTGAGCATTCAATTTATGCCTCATCTTCAACTGAAACAGCAGTTTAAGGTAGAAGTAAACCATTGCTAAGAATTACCACACCCAATGTTACATTGTTTGAACACCTTCGCATTGCAATTGCTAGTTTAGGAAATCTGCATTCTCATCCAAATCCAATCTGACACAGGATTCATCCAGCGGCCAGTTTTGCCACCAGGGCCTGGCTATTTTGCAGAGAGTTATTTTTATTGTATTTCTAAACAAAATCCTCATTTTAGTGCTGTATTACAGGCAGATTTGTGCTGTTGAATCTCACTGACTTAGACGTGGATTGCAATTGGATAAACTCATTTCGTGCAAAACCCTTACAACCATCAGAGAAAGGAACTGGACTTCCTGAGGGGAAACAGAACAGCATTGCTGTGCAAGGCCATTTTCAACTGCTACAGAAGCTGAAATGAAGAAAAAAACAAACTAAAATTAAACTAAGTTTATTGAGTGGGGGAGAGCGGAAAATGTTCTAATCATTAAAAAATACATTTCAGAGAAACGCATACGTGTAGAAAGTAAGAGGATGTCTGGAAGTGGATGCCTTAAGGACAGTGTTTTAATATCTTAGATATGACAAAGATTGGTCACTATCTGGGGACTCAAAACTATATAATCAGGCCAATTAGGCCATTGCAAATAGTGGCACCATGTCCTCTGTAATCTACTCTACCTAGTCAGATGAAAGCATCTATCAGGGTGGTAATGTCCTTCTATAGATCTCACCTACTGCTAGAAGCATGTTACTATGTTCTTTCCATACTTGACTTGCTTTTTGCTGCGACTGAAAAATGCGCATCAAAATATGTCACACAAAAAAAGTAAACAAATAACAAATTGTACGTTAACAAAATACCAAGGAATGAGTCAATAAATTATCAATCTCAAACCTTAGAATATATTCATAAATCACTTAACCTTTAATTTTTAAACTTTAATCTTATGATTTGTCATATTATAGAATCCTTGTGTAATGCACTTCTATTGTTCTGCTACGTGCTTGTTTCAAGTCCTTTAAATTAAACCTCAGGGTTCCCAGGCCAACAACTCAGTTGCACAATGTCATATCAATGGAAATGAACCTTTCCACTGAGAGATGAGGCCTAAGCTGCTTTGTAAGAGTTTCACATGGACAGCTACAGAAAACAAGTCAGTTTGCTGTGCGATGTCAGTTTTACAAATCAGAAAACTTAACTCATTAAAGCTGTTGATTATTTTTAGGGAATTTATTCAACACATCTTTAAATGTAAGCAAAGTTGAAATATCATGCCGTTAGTTATATATAATCATCGTGCTAAGCAAAATCTACATCCTGCTATGGCTGTAAATCTTTCAAAATCATTGTTTGTTTTCATGATGTAATACTGGCTATCTGATCTCATAAACAGTTTTATTACTTCTTCTGCCACCAAGGGATCTGCTTTAGTCATCCACATCTATGTTTTATGTTCCAGGCATTCAGTTCTGAACAGCCTTTCGTTGGATTGCAAAACACTGTGTAATGCAAATGAACAGGGCAAACTTTTAATTTCAAAGTTGTTTTTTAAAAGTTAGAAACAATATTGCCAACTTGAAGAAATGAAATTGTAATGCCCAGTCTGTGGAAGAGAAAAATTGGTTTGGGAATGCTTAGCCATGCTCAGTCCTCTGATGGGTTAGCCAAGGGCCAACCTTGGGGATTACGCCAATGAACCATCCAACTCTCCGATTGGATACTGAGTGAATAATATGTATATTAGAGATAGAGAGCTCCTGCTTTTTATGTTAAATCTATAAATGTATAATGAAAGAATAGTAAACCTATTTTGTACTTGAAATTTTAAGCATGTTTAAATTCCCCCACCATACTCAGCTCCCCCTTTCTCCCCCCACAGCTCAACCAGCTGTGGAAAGTGCTTTGGGATGTTCTTGTGACATTAGAGGCCCCAGATACTGTATGTTAGTATAATTTGTAGCCCCCCAAAACACAGACTAATACTATTCAAAAGAAGGATTAATAAAGTACTTTTAGAGAAATATAAAATGATTGCATGCATTTAATATTGTTTAATATTATTTCTACATTTTAATGACATAAAGGGCATAACTAATACGTAATTTTAAAAGACATGGGGATAGAGCAGAATTTAATTAAAGTAGATAATTCCACTGGTGCAAATTTAGTACCAACCCAGGCCCAGTGTTCTATGCTGTAAACGTTTTCTGATTCTAAAATAGTCTTTACAGTTAGCCTGCATTATTAGTATAATAATAATAATCCTTGCATTTGATATGGCGCTTTATCACATCTTTGGGACATCTCAAAGTGCTTCAAGAATATACTGCAAAGTGTATTGACTTTATTATGTCATATATTATGGCATCAAACTCCCAATTTGTCTATTTCAGGTTAGTTTTGTTTAGTACAAGTGAACAGGTTGATCTGCCTTATTTAAATGCAGAAGTATGAGTATGAACAGTTGACTTCCCAAAGTTAAATAGCATTTAAAGAGTATGGCTGGCATAATATATAGCAGTAATAGAAATTCAATGACAAGCACCAAGCTCAATAGTTTTTCAGGCGAACAATGGTAGGTACAATTTACAATGCAAAGTAAGCAAATTATGTGTCATCTAATCTTGGAGCTGTGCCACATCTATATTTAATATAGTAAACTGATTTTTTTTGCTGACTCAATTAAGGTGAGGTAGCTGTTAATTTGACTGACGCACATTATACAGTGCATTTTACAGCACGTTGTAACACCCTTTGATTGAGCAACCCCTGGCTTATATTGGGGGTCTCCTTTCGACTGGTACTAACTGGATGTGCAGTAAACTTAGTTTCTTGCGCTGACTAGCCAGCTTCCCATGTTAAAAAATGGCCGATTTGTGGTCATTAGATCGCCGCTGATATTGTGTAGACTTGACCATTATGGTCAAGAAACATTGCTGATGTCACTTCCTGATTACATGGAGGGCTGCCAATATGGGGATTGGAAACCTTCTACTCACAGTGTTGGTATTCAGCACTCCCAAGTCAGGTGTCACGTGGGTGAAATATGTGGTAAACATGTCTCTATATTATGCCAATCTCAAAAAGACCTTTTCCTGACCCCGTTACCTTTAGGGTGGCATTTCTGTTTCTTGAGATAGGTATTCCGTATGGCCTCTCACAATGAAATTACCAGTTTAAAACTGAGTTAGGGATGGTGCTGTGTTGACTCTAACTAATTTAGGAAACAAGATGAGATTAGTCTATATTTCTCAATATAGGACCCTTGCAGTCATCAGAGAAAGCAGACTTGCAGGTTCAGGAGTACAACAGGTGATGTTGCACTGAGCCGTACAAACAAAAGGCCTGAAAAGTCTTAGCCTGTAAAATCATTTTGTCTTACAATTTAAGATCATGCAGGTTTGTGGAACATTCCTAAGGTAATTTTTAACTGATTTTTTTTAAAAACATACTGGTTTCCACAATTCCGTGTGGTCATTTTTTTATGATACAATTATTTTACAGGCTAAGACGAGATGGAATTTCAGGCTGTAGGAATCTCTCAGATTGAATCCCTTGGGCGTGCTGAGTTATCTAATAATAATAATAATGTTGCATTTGATATAGAGCCTATCACATCTCCGAGACGTCTCAAAGCGCTTCACAGAGTATACTGTAAAGTGAATTGACTATATTTTGTGGATGAAACGTGGCAGCCAATTGCGCACAGCAGTGTCCCACAAACAGTCGTGGATTGAAGTGACCAATTTATTGTATTATTCTTTTTTGAAGGAATTATTACCCCCGAAAAGTGATCCGCCAGTCGACTAACAACCGTGTTCCTACTTACTGCTCGGTAAACAGAGGTGTATGCATGGAGTAAGGAAACTTGCCCAACATTTTGCCCTGCCGGGAATCAAACTCGGGTCTCTCCCGGTAATGTGGCTGGTGACTACAAGTGACCCAGGGGAAGGAAACACATGAGGCAGTCTGTTCCTGATCACTGTTTAGTGATCCCTGCTGCTAAACCCTCTGGCTGTTAGATGAGGGCACGATCAGACTCAGCTATGATTCTTTCCCCTCCCCCTAACTGACTGAATAGCCTACTGACACTCAAGGCTCACACATTAAGAGACAAGGTCTGGTGTCTGTGGAAATGTTGAGTCACTGCCTTCAGGAGAGTTGAAAACAATTGCAAAGAAAAGAGAGTAGACACTTTCAACCCACTGTCTGGTGTACATTTGAACCACATGTCTCAGATCTCAGATCATAAAAGGAGTTCTGTACAGACCAGGCTTTTTCAATGCTCCACTCATGTGAACAGCAATAACTGTTGCTTGGATCCCTTTTTGTGCTGGACGTCAAATAATATAGTTTGCATACTTATAGATACTACATTCACCGCAGAATGAATGAATACAATATTCCACACACCATAATATTCAGCGAAAGCAAATCACAAAAAAAATCATCATCAAAATGAAGCATAGTAAATCTGATCCAATGGCACATTTATTTTGTTCTATTGTATCCTGGAATGTAACCTAGGTTCAAGGGTAATGCGTCTTCAAAGAAACCAGACATTTTTTTTGGTCTGTGGTGATGAGTGGAAATAGTAGATTTAACTTGTTTAATTCATCAGTTCAGTACTGCTATTTTGAAGCATGACTGCTTATTTAATCACGAGTAAACCGATTTTAAGCATCAATTATACTGGTGTCAATTCTACTGATGACATTGTGGATTTTAATTGTCATGTCATGCAGCACATGCAGAGAAAAGGCTGTAAAGAGGTATTCGGAGCAAGTGAATGTTGACATCAATTTATACATTGAAAATTTGTTAACTCTGTGTAAAGAAACTTTGAAAGTCAAAGTGTTCTGAGACAAAACATTAGCCTGGAAAGACAGTGATCTTGCGGAGAATTTTATTTCATTAAAACACATCACAAAAGTTTTTTAAAATATTTATTTGCTTCATTGTCTTGTGATTCAGAATAGCTGACACTGTACTGCCAGAAGTTTTATAGATGCGTTTATGTACAATTTATGTTGCTCGTTTTTTTTAAAGTGCAATGATGTTCAACCCACATCCGATGACTAATCAAATTACACCTCCAAAGCTGCTTGCAGAGTATTGTGTGCTTGCAATGTTTCTGTGGACTAAAAGCTGCTTAAGTACAGGAATGTGGACAGTAGATTGACTTGGTGTTTATATGTTTATTCAGTATTCGTGTCGCAAATTAAAGTTATGTCACAAATGGGCTACACAATAAACTTAGCATAATATTATATGTTAGGGTCTTTTTTGGAAGAGTGAATGTTATACCATAAATTTGTTTGCATGGTATAAGATTCATATGGCCCATGGATATTTATTTTCAGCACTGTTCTATCTTTTATCTTACCACTGACTGTCGCATCAGATAGTTGTATAACTTTTTTAATACTTTACATGATCATTTGTCTTTGTTTCTGTTTACACCAATGGCTTAATCCTTGTAGATATTTTGGTAATAATCCTTACATTTGATACAGCGCTTTTCATGTTGGGAAGATATCTGAATGTGCTTCACACAATATACAGTAAAGTGGAGTGATTGTCTTACTATTTATACCCATTGTAATAGATTATTAAAGAGTTTCTCATGTGAATTTACCAAAAATTGGTTAATCTACTTTTCAATGCTTCCTTCCATAGATTGCCAAATGGTGATAGAATTATTGCACATGAACTTATTTTCAACATGCAATGACAACATAACATACATTGTAATCCACAGATACATAAGCAGTCCTTGTTCTGTAGTTTATAATGCCTTATCTTGTTAATTTAATAATGATAACTTGGTGCCTGTAAAACAGGACCGTACTTTGTATGGGTAGTTGATCTAATGGGAAACCGCATATTATTTGGTATAGTTATTTATCTCACAACGTAGATCAGAACCCACATCTAAATTGGTCAGCGTCTGTTTCCTTCGTATAAACAGGCAAGCTATTTATTTGTGTTCCACATGTTTGGTTTACAGCCTTTTCCTGCTTTGTTTTCTTTCTTTTAAATGAACAGAGGCCATCATATATGTATATATTGCTGCACCTTCAGCTACCTGAAACAAACTCATAGCCCTGGTGACTTGTTGCAACCAAAGTACTGAATTGCTGACTGCAATGGAAATGTTACTTTGTCACCTTTAAAAATGCATTAACATAAGATGGAAAGTTCAAATAAAGCCTGCAATAATTTTTTAACTACCAGCCCACAAGCAAATGAATCGATTAAAATGTGGTTGTAACTCGTCTTAAAGGGGAAATGTGACCTCTGTGGTATTTCAAGGGCACAAACCATAAAGTTCCTACAATGAATTGAGGGAGACTACGTGGGCAAAAATGACTGCATGTTTGCTGTGGGTTGATAGTGAAGTGGTAGATTGTATTCCATTTAGCTGTTGCTAGCAGACTAGCAAATCCATATCTTAAGTGCTGAATATCCACAGGAATAGCTATAATGAGCTTTCTCAAGTATTGTTTGAACAAGCCTTCTCATTAAAAACTGATTGAATCAGTAAGTATGCAATCTGTAAAACTCCTTGCTGTTCACATTTAGACACCGAAGCTCCTTATTGATGATTGGAAGTTGATGTCCTTTTACATTGCTGGTACTGTTTGAAGAATTGCACTAACAGTTAACCTCATCAGCAGAGAGTTAAAATGGATTCTACTCAAAGTCGTATAAGCTTGGTTCTGTAAGAATTTATTAAATTTGCTCAACTGTAGTACGACAGGTGTTTAAAAGCATTCACTGCTTGCTCCACCCAAGCCCTTGATACATTGGGGGGAGGGGTGTAAACATAGAAACAGGAGTAGGCCATTCAGCCCCTTGAGCCCGTTACACCATTCTATAAGATCATGGCTGATCTGTACCTCAACTCCAATTACCACCCTTGCTTCCCTGACCTAACAAATATCTATCCACCTCAGTCTTGAAAATGTGAATGGATCCAGCATCCACAACTTTTTGAGGGAGAGAGTCACAGATTTCCACTACCATTTGGGTGAAACACTGCCTTCTGATTTCACTCCTAATTTTAATTTTAGCGCTAATTTTAAAAATATGCCCTCTTGTTCTTGATTCCTCCATCAGAGGAAATAGTTTCTGTGTATCTCCCCTATTGAATCCATTTATTATTTTAAAAACCTCAATCAGATCACCGCTCAACATTCTAAACTCAAGAGAATAGAGACCAAGTTTATGCAACTTGTCCTCATAATTTAACCCTTCAAGCTCTGGTATCATTCTGGTGAATTTGCGCTGCACCCTCTCCAGAGCCAATATATATGCTTCCTGAATTGCAGTGCCCAAAACTGAGCGCAGTATTCCAGATGGGATCTGACCAAGACTCTATACAGTTGAAACATCATTTCCTCTCCTTTATATTCCAGCCCCCTTGAGATAAAGTTCAACATCCCATCAGCCTTTTTGATAACTTTTTGTACCCGTGAGCTTGTTTTTAGTGATTTGTGTATGTGGATCCAAATCCCTTCGCTTCTCCACAGTTCTTAGTTTCTCACCATTTAGAAAATATTCAGTTTTGCTATTTTTGGAGCCACAGTGGATGACCTCACACTTCTCCACATTGAATTCCAACTGCCACAGTTTTGCCCGCTCACTTAATCTGTCTTAGTCCCTTTGTAATCTCTTCTTAAAAGAACAATTCTTTCCTACGTATGTAAACCTAAAAGCTCTATGACTGTTTCCACTTCCTAATCGTTTCTGTGCAAAAAACTGGAATGTAGATCTTTAACTTATTTTATTAGGGTTTTTTTTGGTAAATGCATATATTGCATCCTTAATTCATGACTCAGCCAGATTGCCAGACTTTTCTTGCCCCTTCATTAGCTGGAACTGATGTAATGGCTAAAGCATGTCCACTGTGAGTACTGTACTGAGCTAGCAACATGTCTGGTGTGATTATGTCATCCGTGGTACTGTTTCCCATCCCGCTGTGCTTGGAGTAGCAGACCTGGTGATTTTAGGTGAGCAATTCTGTCATTCTACTTACAAATGTAGCTGTTCCAGGAGAGACTCCTGAATGCTGCTTCACATTAGCTTCCAAGTCACTACATCTATAATTTAATGTCTGCCAATAAATTTATAACTGAGTGCTTCTCTTAATAGAATGAGTTAAATCAAAATATCTTTGTACGGATATCCAGATTTAGACTTGGAGATGTGAAGCATTCCTGAATTGTGCACAGCAGCTAAAAGAAAAATAAACCTTGCATGTCCAGTACAGTTGCAGTTCGCATCATTCACTCATTGCTGTGAGTAACAAAAAGACATGTCCACATACTGTCAAAATGTCTGAGTTCTTGTAGAAGAGATTTTATTTTTTTGATGAACCAAAGGTAAGTAAAATTTGAACTGCTAAAAATTATGGGCAGAATGGATTTTGATTACTTTTCTGAAACTTCAGTAGAAAAAATAAAGTGAGTGGTCAAACAGAGATGGGCTAAGTGCCATAATGCCACAAAACTGGATCCTTGTTTCTAATAGCTTCAGTTTCACCAGCAGGAACTTTACTCACTTTTTTGATGTCAGTTCCAGCAGTAAAGTGATTGGAAGCAGGGAGCGCTGATGTATGCTTCCTGCTCCTAATGGCATCAGACAGGGGCTGAGAAGAGCTCTGCGAATGCTAACCGGCATTTGCTTTTCAATGTCACGAGACAGACTCTCTGATAACTTCAAAACGTGGTCCCAAGAACTTTTGGAGAATATTTTCTGAATGGAATCTGAATGCACCCAGACCAACTGGGTGCAGACACCAGAAACTGTGTATACAGAACAGAGGTACAAGTGGATGAGCTCTTCAAACTAGTTCTTCACAATCATCTCATCAGTCATATTCCAGTACAATTTGCTTTTGGATCCTGACATTGCAATTTATACTGTCTTTTTTGATGTGATTGGCTGCCCGTTATGGTACTAAGTGGCTACTTGGCCACATGAAACCACAAGTATAACCAGACTTCCTAACCTCTTGCCTTTCCTATACTGTAAAGGTTTTTTTTCAGCAAACAACTGCATTAAAAAAGTTATCGTTTTCTCCTGTCAAATGGCATCAGTTGAATTTACATTCCTTCTGAAATTGTGTTCACGTCAACACGAGAGTATGGAATCATCAACTAAAGTGTAAACCTTTCCAATTTGTGTCAAATTCTGATACTTTGTGTCAAAATATGTGTCAAATTTGTGTCACATTTGTGTCAAAGGTTTGTGGTGATTGCGGGAGACATTTCATTGAGGCATTTGATCCCAATTAGTAATAAGTATTACTGTATTTTGGTACCATAAAGTGAAGGAGAATATAAGCAGTTCTCAGCCCAGATTATCAGGGAAACAGATGTAAGATCAGCGTTAAACTACTAGGGGAAATGGACACTTAACCTGACACTGGACTGCCTGAGATCGGATGTCTCCCTGCTGCTTCACCAGCAATACTATATCCTTCATGTTACCACAACGTACAGTAGTCAGTAAACCAGAACAAAAGTACTTTCCACGTTGCTCTAATCCCTTCCCTGACTTGAATTTGATGTTGGAAGAGTTAGCTGAAGAAAAATGAAAAAAATACAATATTCACCTTCATATGTTGAATACTTTGTTTCTGTTAATTGAATTATAAGCAACATTCTCTACTACTTCTTTTTCTTAGTCCCTATTCAGACTGATGCGATACCAGTTGAGTTTCTCAGTGCATGTATGTACCTACCTTGTTACAAAACAACAAATTGCATTTATATAGCTCCTTTCACATTGGAAGGACATCCCAAGGCACAAGTGTCACCCACTACCTGATTAGTTTTTTGCATGTCGAACTTACCTGCTAGTGCTTATTGTTCAAAATAAAGTTACATTTTAATGGTTGATGAAATTTGAAACAAAAATGTGCGACATATTAGGCCGGTCTTCTGAGATATAGGGAAGTGAGATGGTTTCAATTTTCCATTTGCCCTTAGTTTAATTTCCTCTAGTCATGAGATGTATTCTGATGGTGCCTTAAATGAAATGCAGAAGGGAAGTCACACAATAGAAGATCATATACATGTTTAGCACTCAGGACTCGGGTTAGTATCTGAGCATCTTTGCTAAAATGCTATCAGCTTTTGCGAGGTACAGTACTTGTATTAAGAAAGTTGTAGCTTGCTGGCATTGTTTAGGGCTGAACAAATTAGCCAATTTTCAAGTGAAAATCAATAAAAGCTGATAAGGAATGTGTTTTAAATCCAAGAATTTGTCAAAGTTCCTATTGCTTACATATTCATCACTTACAGGTATAGAAACATTCTAACTTTTAATTTTACAACAATTGTAATTGGTTAAATTCAGAGCTGTTCAGTGCAGCTCTCTATTTGATTAGCCACCACCTTAATGTTAACGTCTTTATTGCACGATTTTCCAAAATAATGGGGAAAAAAAGTTTTCTAGCAGTCAGACTTTCTGTTCAACAGACTGATTCTCCAAGGTATTCTTGCTAACTGTTCCTGAAATCTATAATGTTATAATAGAACAGAAACATTACAATCTGTTTTGTTTCAAAATGCACTTATCCTGTTTTATATGGTAGCTTTATTATCATTGGTACAATTTTCTATTTTTTTTCAGTAACCTCTCAGAAAGGATTAGCAATAGTTCCCATAAGTACAATCCTTCCAACTGTGAGCACTGAGCCTGTGCTTATGCTTACCAGGCTTTGCTGAGCGTATGCCCGGGGGAGTGGGGGGGGGTTAGCAATTACCCTGCACTAATTGTTCTGCGTACTGGATTTTACATGGTCACGTGCCACATTACCAAATCTGTGTGACAAGGCAACTATTACCACCTTGGAACTTACTGACTAAACACATACGCTGCACTGACTTTATTTACAATAAAATGTAACAATTAACTATGCTATAGACTTAGAAAATGTTCTTCACAGATAATTTACTCACTACATACATTAAACTCCTGATAACTCGCCCCTGGCTTAACTTGTCACTCCCACTTTAGTCAATATGACGGTGCATTTATTTATGTATTTATACATACGCTTAATTCGCCACTCTCCGGATAACTCGTCACTGAGCCCTGTTCTCTTGGAGCGATGAGTTATAAGGAGTGCACTTTGGTGCTTTCGAACTTTTTAATAGCTTTTATCAGTGTTTTTTTTCACCTCCTTGCATTTTTGTACTCTTCACCTTTGTATGAAATTTGAGTTTCTGTGGCATTCTTTGCCACATGAGACTATTAATATGAAATAAAAAGCTGTAAACTGAACAGTAGACTTCGGGCAGATTGAATTGCATTGAGCTCATTAGTACATTATGGTACATTTCCACACATGTCAGTCTAAGGTATTCACTGTTAATTTATAGTTAAACTTATAATGTGAGATATGAAGTCTGGTAAAATTCAAGTCCTGGCAGAATAGACCTCTGTTCCGAGGTTTAGAAGGTTTATCTGAGACAGGACCTTGTATATCTGCAGGATCAGCTATTTACAAATTCTTCAGTGATATCTCAAATTAACCCTAGTATTTAAAATACTGAGTCTTTTGTACTTGATTTTTTATTTTTCACTGATGTTTATGGTCACTGTGAGAATATAGTTTGTTACAGGATGTGGTTTGTAGAAGCTGAACATGACTACATCCCTTGGTCTGACTCTTGAGAAAGAATGAAGAGTTCTATATTTTACAGATCATTGGTGAGGTGACTCTTGTGTTCTCTCCGGGATGCTACCCCGTGTGAAGGGCGCTATATAAATGCAAGTAGTTGTTTGGCACCTTGCCCTATCTATAAAGGAAATTAGTGTGGATTCATAGAAGAGCAGTAAGAAAGGATAGGGTCAAGTCCATAGGTGCATGGCTTACATAAAGTGTTGGTTTGATACACATGCTTATGTGTGTGTCTCTTTAGATGATTGGCTCAGNAAAAAACACCAAATGGATGGTGACTATTCTTGCTTGGGTTTTTGGTTAACAAGGTGCAAATACTGTATTTACTAACTCAAACTGTGGGTTTGGCCTACAGCTGCTGGTGTACAGATGTGTAATTAATCTAAAATGTTTTCTCCAGGACATTCTAAGCAAAAAGTACTGTCATTATGCTATATTTTATCATTGGCAGAGGTCAGGGAGCAGGTTAACCACATCTTGGCTGCTGTTAATTTGTGATTCACAGAGACTAGAAGAAAAAGGGAAAATGTGTTTTCCACTTATGTTTAAAAATACGTTTTTAATGATGCTCTCATTCAAATTGCAGTTATCCCTCAGTTCAGGCTCTGACATATTTTATAATTGTATTAAAGCATTACACTGCCTGTCTAGAGAAACTTCATTGTAGTCTCTGGGCTGTTAGGATTTGTCATATCTAAAGATTCCATAAGGTCAGAAAACCTGGAATCTGGAGATCAGCAAGGGAGCTGCCTGGTGAATTTCTCAGCTAGGACCTCCTGCCTGTTAGGGCTTTGGCTTGTAGGATTAACAGGGGACGAGTGTGAAGAATCCCTGCCACAAAATGTATCTATAGCAAAAGAAGATAGAAAGATTATTTATCTAAGACCATCTTCACTCAGAAATCTAATTTGTACAGAGACTTTAAAAATGGGGAACTCAAACAGGCTGAGTAAGAAGCTGAAGAAGTTTCAAAGCAGTCAATTTAAACGTTCTGAATGATATCAGCAAAACACTAATGACCAAAATAATGTAGAGTCCCAATTTATTCACATGCTATAAATATTTGATAACCCAAATCTTAATTGGTTATAGTGAGGTTGATACCCTGGTAAAAACAACCCTAACAGAAGTAACAAACTGACAAATCTGAGAAATTCTGAATGAAAAGAAGTTTGAACTTTTGTCCTTGCCCTCTGCATTTCTATTGATATTTCAGCTGCTGCTTTGGGAAGAGTAATCCTTATACTGGCAGTTGATGGAGCTGAGGAAGGACCTCTTGAGTTTGGCAGAGGCCTGTAGTTTCCTGTACTGAGAATTCTATTTCCTCAAGAGGCTCTTGTAAGTGGATACATGTCAAAACTATCAAGAGATGGTCCTTGCTTTGGTGGAAATGCATTGAACAGAGTATTATTAGTGGTGGTTGAGAGCAGGGTGGGTGAGAGATCTGCCTTTAGATCACGTTAAAGCAGAACCAAATAATGGTAGAATATAGAGTGATGTGTTCCAGGTCAAAGCACAGATGATTAGGTTTATCTCTACAGCTTGAACTTTTTGGCTCAACATCTATACATTTTACAGTGCTGCTGCTTGAAGCCCCATAAAAATGGCTACTCAGATCCTATTATCAGTTACCTTTCAGTTGGACAAGCAGATGACAAAGCAATTATCTGCACAGATGCATAAGCACACAATGCTGTGAAGGCACAGGTTAAAAATCCTGGCTATGGTTCAACTTCAAGCAAAACACAGCTTCTTTAGTGGAAGTTTAAAAGCCTGGATATTTTTTTTAGGAACTGTAGGAATGACAAGAATAATATATAAATAGAAATTGTGATACAGGAGAAGGTTATTTGCCCCCATCAAGCCCAAACTGGTGCTAGCTACTCCACAAGCTAACTGCTCTAATACCAATTATTACTGCAGAGAATGAACCACTGTGATATGAAGGGCAGAGATCATCTCACGGCATACAATGAGAATCATTCCATGACTTAACATTACAGAAAAAGTAAAGAGAATGGAGCAGGAAATGCCTGCTTGTACTCTGCATTGTGGGGCATAGCTTGGGGGAGTAATAGAGGAGATAAAAGATCAGACTAGATCCCTGCTCTCATTTCAACTGGCAGACTATAAATGTAAGACAGGGGAGGGACGGGCTATACTACTTAGAGTAGTGAATGTGAATGGGACTAAGCAGACATTATTTTTAAATTCCCTTATCGGTTTGTTTTGATGTTAGATCTACTTTGAATCATTATATGAGACAGCCTCTACTCAAAAGAATCATTGTATACCATTCATGCTATGTTGTTTCCGATGTCTACTTTCTGCCCATGTAAGAAATTTGTGGTCTGAGTTAGAAAATGATGGCTGTTTTGATATCAGTGTAAATGTCTTGCAATAGGAAATATGTTCCCTATCTGCAGATTTTGTACAGATGTGACCCCAGAAACAGCTGGCCGCCAGCCCTTTCTGGAAGTTTCTAAAACATTAATGGCGAAAGGCAAAAATAAAGTCAAGACTCTATGGAATAAAATGATTCCTCCTGGAGCCACATACATTAAGCTGCGTGCGGGAAGATCTGGGAGACAATATGTGAATGGAAGTGACTTCATCATTAAGGATTGCTGAAAGAGAGAGATTGCTGCCTCTTCCACTTGATTTATATGACACAAACAATTCTTAAATATTGTCAAAGAACAAAGAATTGGAACAGAAATATGAAAAAAGGACATTTTAATAAGCTTGCGTTTGATTGTAAATATCAGTGAAGACCATTTTAGGCTGTGGACATGGAACACAAAGTGTTATTTCATGAGAATGCTCCCAACAGGCTAGTCTGGATAAACACCTGAGTGTTCTGCCTTCCATATGATCTGTACGCTCTGAAAGAACTTGTTAGAACCAAAAAATGGTAAACATCTGCTCTCATTAACAGTTACAGCTGGAGTTACATCCATCAATGATCTGAATTGTGTACAAATCAAATATATTGTTTTCCTGCCAGGAGCATTTCTCACAAAAGTTTGTTGTGAAAAAAAATTCAAATTTAAAGAATAGCAGCCTTACGTAATTTTAATAGTGTAGATTTTCTTTAGACAAATCGAGAGAGAATAAAATAGATGTCTGATAACAGTAGAAGAAATAAGGAAAGATGATCAAAAGGAGGTGAGAATGAAAGAAGAGGAAACCACTTCCTTTGAGCTAGCTTTCTACTGAGAGATGGGAGTGTACAGATTGAAAGAGGCCATATGAGAGGGGAGATAGATCATGTGATGCAACAGGAAGCATTAAAGCACCATTTCAATCTAAACGCATCTTGTAGGAAATGGTGAACTATTTATTTATCCATCCTTGTATATAGAGTACACAATGGGAAACTTCACTCATGAGGCAAGAGCTTTGAGACGTCCTCCCCTACCTGAAGGGTGCTATATAAATGTAAATTGTTTTGAATTTTGTATCTTGCACATGGAATAAACTGGGCTCTATATTGATCTCAATTGCATAGATTCTACATGTCACTTGGATGATGTACTGATACTGTACTGAGTACTGATACTCTTACCTAAGTTGAACCTTCAAAAAATCAAATACGATGAGCAAGCAATGAAACACAGACTACTTTCCATTAATGGATGTTCATACATTTGAAAATCAATACGATGATATTGATGGACTTGCTAAAGATGCATTAAAAACCACACATTATGCATTTCGTTATAGCATTTTATTTTTGTCTGCTGCGGTATTCTGGTTTGAGATGTATCTATTTTTTTCCCATCCTGATGGAATCACTGAAAAGCTTTTAAAGGGGCTCCATCTCCTTGATAAAGTGTTTGGGAAACCCATTGGTGGTTTTGAACCAAATGAAGAAATGAGATTGTCATACATAATTTTGATTTCACTTCCTGGTTCTTACAACTAAAAAGGTTTAGAAAGCTAAGATCCTATGCCATTATTACAAAAGGCCAAAAAGTGGTTACTCACTTCATGGTTGTTTGCTGGACGTTGCTGTGCATAAATTGCTGCCGGGTTCGCCTACAAAATACACAGTCGCTACACTTTACAAAATGTCCTGTGAAGCGCTTTGTGACTTCCTCCTGCCAAAAAGGTGCCATATCAAATGCAAGGATTATTTATTATAATTGAAAAGAATGTTTTTTAAAAAAATGATGGCCCATTACTACTTCTACACAGCTATGCAATTATAACCAAAGTTCATTTATTTTCTTCAAAGAATAATTGTCTAACGGCTCTTAATATAAATAGTATGGTTAATTCAAAATGTACTGTATTTTTATCAGTATGACTGATCTGCATTTGAACCATTTAAAGTTGTGCAGTTTTGAACCGCACTTAAACTGTACAAATATTTATCACAGTGTCTGTGTACCTTGGTTCATTAACATTTTCACCTCTGGTCAGAAGATTGTGGGTTAATGAGTCATTCACACCGCAGATACTTGTGGGAGTTTACTGATATGAATGGCTCCTGCATTTGCCTAAAAAAAGAACGTCTGACTGCACTTGGTAACTGTAACTTGTGATGCATTTTGGCGTGATAAGGTGCTATGAAAATGTAAAATATTTATTCTACGTGTATTTTAATTGTACACATAATATTGGAATTAAAATATTAAATATTAATTGTCACAATCTAGCCATATTCTGTCCTCAACCAAAGTCCTCACAAATACATATTTACTGCGGGTGTCACCTTCTTCTCTGTATGCCGCAATTTCACTTGCTGACCAAGAGACCAACCCCTCTTTTGGAGTGAGAGCAACTCATCCATTTTAAATCTGCAACCTAGTTTAATGTCATAAAGTCCTTTTTGTGTAAAGCGTTCAGGAAGTGATGTTGGTGGTCACCTGATAATGCAGAAGTCAGCCACTTTGACTTCTGTCTGACTTTCTATACCAAGCGAACAGATAAAGTGGAAGGGCTGATCTGCGATTGCACCTTTTATAGCACTGGTTGAGATTTTATGGACCTCAACTAGCAGGTTACAACTGGGCCCACTATACCAAGGTTTATTTTTAATAGCTATCTCCAGGGCTAAGGATATCTGATTCTGAATGTCCAGTACGCTGTTCTCTGTGCTAGGCAGCTCCAGCAAAGGGTAGTGAAGCCCAATGTACTGTACCTTATACTGCCTGAGCTGTGCTCAGCTTACTCAGCACTGCTCAGAGAGCCAGGGTAAGGAGCGTGGATTTGTAAAGATGTAATTCAGTCAAATAGTTCTGATGGCATCATAAACTGCAACAGCAAAGCATGAGTAGTTTAGAAAGCTCCGCAGAAAGTAGAGATTGAATTACAGTCCTTAACTCCATACCCGAGCATCTGTTATTCAATGTAATATATGCTGACATCAATTTTTTTTAATAGCATTTCTCAATCATTGAGTTACTGTTGCTATGGGGAGTTTCCCAGGTCATTAGCTGTTTAATTACCCTCTCATCAGTTAAAGCTGAGGCTGGTTGACATCATAAGAAGCGTATAGTCACCTGCTATGATATTGTAACTGCAAAATAGCAATCACCTAGTTTGTGAAAGGTTATATCTGGTTATTATGTGACAATAGATTGCCAAGGAATTTATTGTGCTGTATATACTTGCACAAAGATTATGTATTTGCTGATTTCTTTTGTGTGCTGCAATAATGATCTCTCAGCTCTCTCCCTATTTTGGTGGAAAACCTCCAAGAGGTTTCACTGAACTAGGCAACTACCGTACAAGGACCAACTCATGTTTTTGTAACACCCTGTAGGTAGGTTTTATACTGCATATCAGCAACTCCAGATCTAATACAATGTTGTAAATTCAGTGCAGCCAAACCCATTAGACCCAACCCTCCACACCACCCTTTACTCAACACTCTTCTCCATGACATTAGCAAATACAAAAAAAAATTACCGTGTACCTGGGAGTGAGTCGCGGGCCACCCAAATGTCGGAGAAGGGCACCACAGAACTACTCTCCTTGTCCTTCACCTGCACCAGACTCAGAGAGGACCAAAACCTCATCCCAAACAATTTCATAAAACTCCACCTACACCAATGAGCCTTAATGGACATTCAGCCAGAAAGGGAATTATTGTGTCCCTTAATTCACGGCACTTCTGATGAAGTTCCTTATGGCCACTGAGTGTATGGCTGGTTATATTTCCCTCCTACCCTGGTCGTAAGCTCCAGGTGTACTTGTTCAGAGCAGTGAGAAGGTACATTCCAGAAATGTAACACAAGCAGCATCTCTTTTGGTAAACAAATGGACCCAACGTCTGTGGGACATCGATCAATAAAAATAGGTGAGTGACCGTGCCTGGAGCTCGGTAGCTATTTAAAATATACCCATATATATATATATATACACACACACACGGCTCTCTGTGGGATATTGCTATGTGCAAATTCACTGTTGTATTTGCCTACAAATTCACAGTTGCTACAATTTCCATTAAATCCTGTAAAGCCCTTTGAGACATTTTGACACTGATACAGTGCTATATCAAACGCAAGAGTTATTTTTATTGTAGATCTCCATTATGCTCTCAGTATATGGATATGCATATTCTGCAGAATTGTAACTTCTGAATAACCTCTAATGTACTAAGACCTGAGAGAACATATTAATTTGATTTTCAAAAAATTGTCCTAGTGTTTGGACAGTAAAGCAGTTCAGAAATGATTGAGTGCACTAAATGGACTGGAAAATGTTAACCTTATCTTCTTTAGCAACACATTGCAAAAGTGTTTCTGTGGGTGTCAGCCAGTTAAATATAGTGTTGATTTTGCACACGTGAGCCAAATGTCATGAGATAAAAAAGCTCAGACTGAAACTTCTTCAGTTAATATTAGTTTTGAGTTCCACAATCATACTCCATTAGTGTAAACTGGTATCCAGGTTATTTTATATAAATATAAACAAATCAATATATTATTGCACTACTTGAAACCCTGACGTATTAATAGCATTCCAGGAATAGTTTTAACAATATAAAATTATAGTTCCTTCATTTCAAGGTTAAATTACCAAATCTTGAACTTGTTAAAATTACAAAATAGAAACTTTTTATTTTTGCACTCCTCCTTTGGCTCAGTGTGTAAATATACCTCACGTGGTTCTGAACTATATAAGCAGAAGGCCTTATTTCAGTTCCTGGTTTGTGCTGAGTTGGTTGGGGGAAGATTGCTTCAATTACCTCAGTAAAGCAAACTAGGGGAGAGAAAACCAGGATTTGGTGTCTCTTGATTGATGCTAACATTGCTCACGTATGAATCAATGAGTAACTGCAAGCTGCTAAAGGATTTTTGCTCATATTTCACATAGAAGTGCTTTATGCTATGAACTCTGATGCAGGTAAGTATAAATCAGGTTCCTGATCCAGATCACAATATTAGTGGACGCAGTTTGTCATTATTTCCACTGTATAAAAAGAGCATTGGACTTGAGTAATTGATTGAAAAACACAATAAAATCTGTTTGCTGCATTTTGTGAAGCTGTGATCAGTGACCCATCCATCTGTGTTCTGTCCTGGCGTTTTCTCCAGTCTCTGGAAGCAAGTTTTCCTTTATACCATACCAGTGCTCTGAGGAAATTAAAAATAGATTGAAAACTAGAAGGAAACATTTTGTGAAATGCAAAGCCTTCCGACCTCAGCACAGTTTAGACCATTATTCCCTGTGTACATGCTTAGTTACCCTAAAGTCAAAGGTAGAAATAACCATTCATATACTCCTTAGAAGAGTTTAAGATCGTCCTCTCTGAAGCAAAATGCAGATTTAGAGATCTTTCCCCCTCCCCCCCAAAAAACAAGCTTACATACACAGCCTCAGGAGACTTGAAGCGCACTCCCACACACATACGCACACAATTTTCTGGCTCCAGATAATATGTAGAAAATCTTAAATTTGAACTGCATTCACTTTTGGACAAGCCACTGCAAACGTGCCTGCTGATAACACCACAAAGGTTTAACCTGCCCATGACAATTTAATGGAAGAAGAAGCTGAAAGAAGCAAGAAGTTAGACTCAGAGTAACAAACAGAATTAAATCAACAACAGTGTTATTCTCAGGATAGTAGACTGGGAGTTGTAGTTCCCAATTCAGGGAAACTTGCAGGAAAAAAACTACAGTTTCTAAAATGTAATGCAAAAAGCCAGAGAAGTAGTTCTTACAAGTCAATAATTGTTTAAAAACTGCTTAGCTTAAATACTTCATGTTTTAGTGATCAATTCATACTGCATTCATAGATTTCGTATGTGCAGTCTGTTAAAGACTATCATGGAAAGCACTTTGTAAAGAAGGTAATTGATAACGGTTGTCTATCGGTGAGGGAGGCATAAAAATATTACTTGTATCAGAGGCTGAGAAAGGAGATGAACACGCTATAACGAATTGAACGTTCAAATTATCTTTTGATGGAATCCTATCATAATGGTAATAAAAAAGCCTTAGGAGTTGTGTGTTGTCCGTCCGTTTTTTTATCGCTCAAGCTGGCCTCTGAAATCTAGAGAAATGAGTGGGTTGAATTTTAGCAAACTATGTTTTTAATGAATACAGTCAAACAGCATTATGCAAGTAGTGAATGAGAATGGGTTGTATTGTCTAGGTTTTAATATTCTGCTTCACCTCATTGCCAAAATACCCTCTGGTGTACTAAAATACAGAATGTAGACAAATCTCCCAATTCAGGATTCCCATTAGATTTTTTTTTATAAACTTGCCACAGTTCATCCTCCTGGCTTTACAGCAGTGGGTCTAATGCAGAACCATGAAAGACTCTGAGTGAAAGCACATGTCTGTTGACTCTTTCCCAAATGAATTCTAATTTTATGTGTGCAGAGACCAGTCAAGGATAAAAGTGCATGAAGCACTTAGAACTGTACATGAAGAATATTCCCTCGGGCAAAGTACCGGAAGGTTGTTGGTGCCCAAAAAGCTGCACCCCAGCATGAGTCAGTGTTTTGGGAAGAGGAAAGAAAAGGGAACAAGGGTTGGGAGGGAGTGGGGGGTGGAATTGTATTAGCAATTATTAGCACTACAGAAGCAATTGCTATAGCGTACATGAATGTTTATTAAAGATGTATCGAAGATCCAGCATCGATATAACACTTTCTGAATTTAAAATAGTCTCATAACGAGACCAGGAATTGAAATAACAATTGCAGGCAATAAGTAATAGCAACGATATTGTAGTTAGATACTACAATATCTAAACGGAAATAAGCGAATTCACAATTAAAATGTAAATTCTTACAAATGTCACAGAAGAAAAAAAATTAGTAATTATGTTTCAAAACTTCCAGTCAGTTCAAAGATTCCATAATCTGTTTTTATATATTAAAATGTTTGCTAATATAACTAATTTTTATTGAGTTATACAAAAAAATTAATACTGTAAAATTACTGCTGTATCACCTACCTCAATAGAATACAACAACTTGCAATTTATAAAGCGACCCTCAGGTAGGGTAGCGACCCAGAGCGCTTTAATACTGTAGACACTAATACAGAGAGTAAGCTTTCTTGGCAACTCAATCTTCTCAATAGTACCCGCAGAGCAACCATATATTAGAGGCTGATTTCTAAATGGTTATCCAAAATTTTTTGAATGACATCAGTTACATACAAGGCCTCTACACAATCACTTTAAACATTTCTGCCCACCCAACTCCTCACATGTTCACTTGTAGCTTCTTGATGAAATTCAAAAGAGATATATGAGACTTTTAAATGTATTTTAGACATCAGTTTGTGTCTGACAAAAACCTCCTTGCACTATCAAGAATGCTATGTTTTCGGTCTTCTACAGAGCATCCACATTGGCCTAGAAGATTACCCTTTTTAACACAGAAATCGCAGAACAGTTGGTGGAGAGTTAATTCACAGTCTTAGTCCATTTTTATCCCAGAGTCTTTTTATATCAGTGTAAATCCAGTATTGTTTTAAAAGTGTTGAGTACAAATGGTACAATTAAGCTGCACTGGTAGAAGTCCAACATTTCTAATGTTGCTGGACCTAATGCAATTTGTTTCCAGCAATACAGTAGTTGAGTGCAGAAAACAGGTTTTATATACCAACAAATGGCATTTATATAGGGTCTTTCACGTCAAGAGGATCTCCCAAGGCACTGGGCAGGCGAGGGTTTGCACCCGAGCTGGGGGGGGGGCAAGGGATTTGGGGGTGGAAAGATGACTGAAGGCACAGTCAAACAGGAACATCTTAAGAGTCATTTAAAAGTGAAATCAGGAAGCATTTTTTCACTCAAAGGATGGTAGAAATCTGGAATTCTCTTCCTCAAAAGGCCATGGATGCTGGATCCATCCACACCTTCAAGGGTGAGGTTGATTGGTAGGTCAGGTATTAAGGGATATAGGGAGAAAGCAGGAGATTGGAATTGAAAGGATTAGTTGAAGTACAGATCATCCATGATCTAATTAAATGGTGGAACATGCTTGAAGGGCTGAATGGTCTCCTCCTGTTCCTATATCTTAAGATGGAAATATGTCTCATAGATTAAAATCATACTTGCTGAATGCAGAGTAGAAACCTGCGCATATGTACCTTAGTAGACAGAATTTGTGACCCATGTAAAATGCTGCTTTTTTTCCCCATCAATTCAATGTGTTAATATTATTCAATCATTGAATTATAAAAAGGGCATAAAAAAGTAGACCCACCATGCTGGTGTAAACCGACATGTTACAAATTCCCATATAAGAAATGGTTCCAAAAGCAAGGAAGTTAAGCACACATTATCCAAACAGTTAAAGAGCAAGCAGGCTGCAAACCTGGATTTCCTGCTTACATTCTGAGGGCAATATTTAGAAATGTACCTTAAAATTTTCTCCCCTTGTCCTCTACAGCAGTTGGCTCTTTTTTCATTCCAATAGGGTTTGTATCCATGGGCATTCTACTACCTTGTCCAGGTGGCCATTATTCAAGAGCCTCTTATGATCTCATGATCAATTAGCTGTGCTTTTATAGCTGCTTTAAAATAGTTTAATTTTGTCAACCTTAAGAGCCACTTTCGTGGTGCACAAATGTACTCATTCCTCGACTATTCTAATTGCATTAAGGTTTGATGGGGTTAAAATGCACGTTTAGTACCAATTGTAAATTGCAAGAGCAGTTTTGCACTATGGACTCCCATCCCTTGAGAACTGAATCAAGACGATTCAAGCTCATTTCATTTGTGACCCTTAACAGCTATCAGAGCCATGAGCTCGTCATCCCATCTGTCTGAGCTGGATTTGAACCCAGGTCCCATTAGTAAATATTTGATGATGCACAGATGTAATGGTTACGTGATTTAGTCAAATAAGTATTGACTTGCACATGTTTTGCTGCCTTTGAATAACACTAATTGATTTCAGGCTCAGACCCTTAATTTTTCCATAATCTTTCTTTCTGCAGTTATCAACAAAACTCAAAGACAGCAACTGGAAGCAGCAAGTTACTCCTCTCGTTTTGCTTTGGGACTTTTCTATGAGTGTGGCACACACTTCGATGTTCCCTGGGCAGCGAAGTATATCTCCGAGAATCCCTGCATACGTTTCATCTCCATCGATAATAAAAAACGTAGTTTAGGTCAGAGCACCATCTATTTCTCTTTGTCAGGTAACAATACAGTTAATAGAATGTAATAGGAATTGTTTTTATGGAAACATTCACATGGAAACCATAACACTCAGTCAGATCTACAACATGGATAGATTAAAGATAATGTTATTGCAACAACTCTTACAATTTTTATGAATTGCTTATTCAAAATACGATTTTAGCTATCCTACTGATATTCTAATCCATGGCATAATAACATAAATATAAGATTTAAGATCTGAAAACTAGCTGGTTTGATTGTGGGTTATGAAATTAACCAGAGGTCAAGTTTCTTGTCCAATCCATGACTGTGTTTGGAGTGTAGTACTGTATATTTGTCCATCAAGAAAGACTAATAGAATTTATATCTCATTATTTTTTCTGGTTCATTTGAATAGAATCTCCCCAAATTGGATCCTCCATAGTTGTCCACACCAGTGTTCAATTTGGAGCTGAACATATCAATAAAGATAGGAAGGTGGTGGAGCCTCTGATCCTTGAACAACTTCAGCAACTTCTGCCAGGATTACCCCAGTCTACCAGCACTAATTGTCAAAAGTGGAGACACTCTCAGGTAACCCCTCTGCTCGACCATAGCAAATTTTCCATTTTGGGTTACAAATGTAGCCTTCAAATACCAAAGATGGTGTTTTTAAAGAAAACATTGAAATAATCCTTTATCTTGTTTTAACTGAAATATTTCAAAAGATTTTAACAATCACACAATAACGCCAGAATGGTACGGGATGTATAATATCTGGCATACACACTGGATGAATCCCACAGAATGAAATGCTCAAGTTTATTTAGTTGGACAATTGGAATGTTTTCAGATTTGAACATAGCTGAATGTTGATCTAAATAAAGCTTTTCTGAAGTTGAATACTTGAATATTTAATTGCAAGACTACTCGATTTTAACCTTATGTCTCTATTCATTTGAATTTTTAATCATGCTGCCTAACAAACTTCAGGTACATAGATTTTGCCTTTGTTACTAACACAGTCCTTAAATTTAGAAGCAGGTCAGCATATTTTGACAACTGAGCAAGAGTAGGTGCTTCCCTCTTGGAGAGACACAGAGAGGCTTTCCTCCTCCTTAGGACTCCTGCGTACAGATCAGCTCTGCCATAGGGCCACCCTGCAAGCTGCAATATTATATTATTATGATTTTGGATGGAAAGCAAGAATGGATACCTCCCCCACTTTGCATCGCTGTAAAAGGCAACTTCGTGGAAAGCTAGGCTTTATTCTATTTTGCAGAATTGAATTTGAATTGAAAATCTAATGTTTCTTTAATATCTGCATAGAAATTATAGTTTTACATGTGATACATTCCCCATGAGTCTTTCTTCCAGGACATGCAGAACAATCCCACATGTGCTAACGTACCGTCAGCTTGCCTGAAATGGGGTGTAACTATACCAGCTGCACAAGAGCATGTGGAAGTGCTACTGCTGACTGTTGTGTGTTGAAGCAGAACATTCCTTAGTGACTGATTATGTGATAATCCTGCTCAGAACTATGTTAACCCCACTTTATATGGGTTTTGTGAGAAGTCCAGCTAGTTAGTCTCTTGCAGAGCTTCAAATGGTGTAATTATTATTGATGAAAACCTTTGGATCAATGTTTGTCAGTTTCTTCATCGGATGAATGGTGTGCATGCCAAACATTAAAAGCCCTTTAACATATCTTAATATCAATATTACTGTAGGGCTATCAGCACTTATAGCTGTCTACTGTTCCAATATATTGACACAAATTAATGGTGTTTAGTTCTTTAGAGCAAGATTTTGTTTTCCGACAAGACGCAATGCCAAAAGCACATCTTTTATTCTGTTCAGCAGCATGAATTATTTAACTTTTTTCCATCTTTAGTATTATTTTTCTGTTTTCTTGTCTGCTACAACTCATGCACTATAGCTTAAACCAGTGATTTGGTAGGTGCTATGCTGCTAGGACATTAGAAAAGGTACAAGAGTGGCCCACTGATTATCCTTTCTTGTTGAAAAGTGTCTGGCCTTCTCTTGCTTTTTTTAAAAATATATTGGCGAGTGAGGTTTGGCCCCACTCACCCACTTTTAAATGAATTAAGGGAATGAGGATTGTCCCTGCAGAAAACCCTTAAGTTTGTAGATACAACTTTGCATCACAACAGGGGTTGACCTTCACAGTGCTGACATTTTGCAAATGACAATTTGCTAGTTTCAGCTAGAAAGAAAGATAGCAAAGGCACTCCTCGAGAGGAAAATCAAATGAGATCAATGTTGTGTTATAAACTGTTGTGAAACCCGAGTTAAATTGGGACAACTGTATGTTATTCATGCTGTATGTCCAATGTATGTAGGATTTTAATATTTCCGACTCCCTTTCGCAGGTTACCCATGGAGTCTTGAACTGCCCAGGCTACATGACTCTTCACATTCAGCCTCTTCTCGTGTGTGGTGGTGACGGCTTTACACGGTCAAATTTCGATGGTTGCGTGGAGTCTGCCTTAACGATTTTGGATGTATTCAAATCTAATTTTTAAAAGACTGTATTTTACTGTGACTCTTAAATGTTTCACTTTGTCTCTGATTACATTCACTACTATAAAACGCATTGCTCAGAAATGAAGGAGTGCTACTCAGTTTATAGATGAAATCAATCACCCAAGAGAATTCAGCACATAGATCAGATTTGCATGCGAGTTTAAAAATAATGGCAAAATGTTATACCTTCTGCACTCCAGAGAGACTGCACTGAGTACATTGTAAGAAACTGATGAACAATTGTATGTCATGTTATTACATGTGCACCATTTCAGGCTAATATTCAGATATTTTACAAAGTGGAATTATCAGGCAAATTGTTCCATGTGTCATGAGCAGCTTAAAAAGGGGAAAACTAGTAGCATTTCATCACTCAATCAAATGCATTATGTACCGTTCATTTGAGTCATTCCTTAAAGTATGCAGGCAGATACAAAACATCTCTTTAACTTCTGCTGAATGGTTTCTCTGACCTTCTGCTGAATCTGCACAATGTTACTTTTAAAACAAAGCAACAGAATTATTTTGTTCAATTTTAGCTGTCACGGCGGCTTTCGAAACCCAATTTGTTTTAGTTTTGCAGACATTTTTGGCCATTGAAATACAAAATCATCATTCTGTCTGGCCCCAATTTATGATTTTCTGTGGATCTGAGACTTCAGCATCCAATGTACTTTTTAATCCATTGTGTGAGGAGAAATGTAAAACGCAGATTGATTTCAACAGTGCTTATTTGGATTTTGCAAGTGAAACTGGCGTGGTTTACAGTGAAATTGAGAGTATGTCACATTAATTTGCAGTTATCTCTGTGAGGAAATGGAGAGAACATTTAAAATGTGCTGGCATCAACACATCCCAAAAGACTGCAGGTTTCATCTGACACATTTTGTTAAAATACTGCTGAGACCTAGTATTTGAATTCTTTTGTGCAGCACTTGCCAATAATGTAAATAGTTGTAGATCTGCACTCGTCATTCACATCATCCAATGGAGACTTCTTCAGCTAAGCAACTGGTGAACATGAGCCAAGCAAGACTCCCCTTTTTATATTAAAGAAAGATACTTTGTGTAGAAACAAGTGCCAAGATTATTTCCTATAACAGAATTTTATGACTAAATTGGTCAGTTACCAGTAAGAAGTGAAGATCAAGAACAAAATGAAAATGCTAATTTTGTTGGGTTTCCATACACTTTGATTTTCTTTATTAAATTTGCACTTTTCATTTGTGCATCATTTCATTATTTCTTTCCCCTTCAAATAGTTTTCTGTGTTACATTGAGATTTTCCTCTTCCCTGTGAATTTTTACACTTTAACATAAACGTACAACACTAATCTTTGAATGCGCTTCCATTGCTATATTAATTTAGAGGTTAATACGTGACTTTAAAGAGCAGATGTGAGTTTTATAATTATAGCAATTTTTAAGATATATTTATTCTAGCATAATTATCACTTTGTACTGCCTGAAATGACAAATTGTAGTGATTGGGAGGAATCGGGGCTGGTCTTAAGAACCTCTGCTTCCCAGTTATATGGTCAATGTCTCCCAGTGTTACTTGCCGCTTAGAGAGTTTGTCTGTGGTTTGTACATTGGTAGTTTTATCAGCCAATGATTAAACAAGCGTATCTCTCAGGTTTGAAACCACAAGAACCTTATCCACAGACAAGTTACTGCCAAAAGAGTCAATCAACTGGTACCTTTCAAAAAGCATTACAAACAAGGAAAAGCTTGTCAGCAGCACAGATGAGCTGCATTTCTTGAACCTAATAGAAATGAAATATGGAATAATGTCAAAATATCAGTTTTCAACATGGCTCAAATTTATTGTGCAACAAGGCAACTTGGCATATCTTATACCAAAAAAAGCGATGGAAACAAAGAGCACAATGTCATGTAGATTTTCTCCCCTTCACTAAGCCATGGGGTTATCTTCAAGCCTCAGTCCTTAAAAAGTATAATAAATTGGTACTGGAGAACCCTTTTTGGAAAGTTTGTGTACAAAGCATATAAATATACTATTGATAGTTGGACATTAATTCAAGAAAATAATTTATGGCACAGTTATTTTAGGATTTATTTTAAAAAATATTGAAATGTTTCAAATAGTAGTGGATAAAACCAGCAAACAAGTTATTCCTGCTCCAAGAAATTAATATGTAAAAGAAAGCTTTTTTTAAAAAAAAATGCTTTGATTAAAAGAATCATTCATCACTGCATCAACATAATACATGGTGAACGATTAATCAACTCCCAGCCGTTGGCCCCACTGGGCCAGCCACGTGCAAGTCTATATCGAAGCAGGTTTGAAAAAAAGAGATGAAGAGAGCCAAGAGAGAACTAGAAACGACATAACAGCAGATGGAAAACATAACAGAAAAAAGTGTGTCCAATATTATAACAGAGAGAATGCAATTGAAAAAAAGACAATGAATAGGAGATAATAAAATGTACTAACTGATTACATCACGCGACCTGCAAAACTTTGACATTTGAAGGCAGAGGTTCTTGTTAGAGTCAAGCAGCTGAAAACTAGTCAAATCCCCTGATGGAAACCACCAGAGGACTTAGAAAGACAATGGAGGAGATTTGTAAATAACTAGCGCTCATCTTGAAAGAGTCGGTGAACACCAATCTCAATCCTAATGGAGCCAATAAGCAGAAGCAACTTTTTTGTGAAAATAAAAGTCAAAATTGGTCTTGCCTGAAACTTTTTGAAGAGGTGAGGATAGAAAGTCATAACTAGACTTCCAAAGGCAGAAATGTACCACATAAGAGTATCCTTCACATACTAACATCAGTGTTGGGTACCACGACAGAAACAAGGCACCTGGCCCGAGAGACGTGCAAACAGGCTGATCCTCAGTTTCAGAGGGATGAACACGCTGCTTCCGCTCGGTTGGTTCCAGCCTCCTGTTCGTCCCTCGGGCCCTCTGCTCCACCATTGGGGTCGTGCCTTCAGCTACTACCCCCCGAAACTCTCCCTCAATCCTCCCGCCTTGCTCCCTCCCTCCCCACCTTCAAATCCCCCCTAAAGATCTTCCTTATTGATCAAGCTTATTATCACCTTCCTCCCTCTCCCTTTGGTTTGGAGTCAGATTCTGCCACTATTTAGTAGTTTTTAACTATAGGTAATATAGTTTCCTTGGGCCATGGCCTCGTGACCAAAATTCTCCCAAGTGCCAAAGTATTTATCTCAGTCATGCCATCAGGGGGAGCCACTGAACAGAGGGCAGGCAAGAGAATCCAAGAGCAGCTAATCCTGGGATGTGCTGGAACAACTGGTTCTGGAGTGATATTGGCAGAGACCTGGGAGCAAGTCGTTACTTTACCGGAGAATTAGACCATGTTTTGTAATGGGGAGAAGAGAAAACAGAAAGGGGAAACATAGAAATCCCAGTTGGAGTTCATACGATTTTTAGTAGGAAAGAGTTACACAATACCATATTTTACACTTAATATAAAAAAGTCTCATCTCAGGAGGATGTCCTAAAGTGCTTAAACATTTTATCTGGGAATCGGAGCTGAGGGGGTTGGAATAATACTATTGCTGTACTACAACTAATAAAAGACAGATCAAACCTCTAGGCTGATATTCCAGTTTCCACTTCTACTTTTCTAAAAAAAGTAGAAGTATGCGTTCACCTGAAAGGAGATTAAACACAAACTGGAATAAGAATAAATTTGCAGCAAGCTCTCCCAAGGTGTTGCTGATGGCATCCTAGTGGTCAGCTTTTAACCCAGAGCCGTTCTGCATGCACTCAGATCCATTGCATCACCCTCTTTGTGAAGTTAGCAGCTATTTTAGGCTCTTAATTGATTTGCATATACAAGAATTTGCTTTTGCATTTCAAAAAATTACCATTGAATATCAATTAATGAATATTCATGCTTCTGAAATAATCCCTTCATCACCCAACATGCCCTAACAGAGCGACTCACAGGCCTCTGCCAATGCTCTTCGTTTTCTGGCCACTGGGAAGCATGCTGTAAATTCATGGTTGACTCACCCATTGATTTCTCTGTCTCCATGTGGAGGCATCCTTTGTTTTGTGCCTCCTCTAATTGTCAAGACATTTGCTGTGTAATACAAATCCACATTCCATCATTCAATGGAGCAGTACATAAAAGCATTACGTCATACAGATGTCATCTCTCCTTTGTATTTTTGGCCTTATTTACTTTAAGCAGGATTTATTCTCCTCCCTCTCTCCCTCCTCCTTTGCTTCCTGTCTGACTCTCAAGGGACCTATTTATGTTTGGTGCCTTTTTTTTTACACTCTAACACTGCCTGCCTGGTCCCAGTCAGTCCTTATGTTCTATTTCCTCATTCTATTTGCTCTGGAAAAAAAACTCTTGAGATTCTGCTCCCTCCAGGCTGAGTAAGGAACAGATAGAATAAACAATCACACTGCTTATAGCCATCTAAAGCTGAAAAAAAGTTAGGAAATGCGATCCGACACTGGACACACCAAAATATCTTAGCTTTTAAAATTGCTCTACACAAAACACAGGAAAGCCAGACACAGTAAAAGACTGAAAGAATATACGTAAAAATGAAAACTTTTTTTCCATATAATTTTTTTTCTCTCTTCTGAAGGCATTTCACTTCCTTTTTTTGTGCTAGCGTACGGTTTCATTGATGCCACGTTAACAGCTAGTGCTTTACTAAGTACCTCTGATAACTATTTTTCATAAGTGAAACGTTGACAGTGAATGTTTGCAGACTATTCAACTGTGGCAGGTGGGGGGGAAGGAAATGGAGCAAATAGTTGAGCTGATCCTCTCCACACCCAGCAAGCACACTTTCTAGTTGCAATCAGGATAATTATTCCTGACTAATTTTCCTTTTCTTAACTCAGGGTCACTGATGCCAATTGTAGCACCTGAAACTGCTGCCCCGCTGAGATGAACTAATCTGGAACAGTCTGGTCTATATTACCGAATGCTGGATTGACCAGCATTCCTTTACCAACCAGGTAAGTGGCTCTCACATATCTGAAGAAAAATTGCTTAACTGGCATTTTCACATTCCCTAGCTATTGTAATTTCTGGATTAATATTGTGCAATCCCGCTTAAATGTTTACTTAAGCAATGTTTAATACAATACTAATTTACATTTCTAAAGCTCCTTTCAGATCAAGGCGCTAAACTGTCAAGGATTAGGACTGAGTGAGTGGTTGGGATCAGGGAGGGTGGGAGCGGAGAGGGTGGCCAAAGGCACAGTCAAAGAGGAGGGTCTTGAGGCATGTCTTGAGGGAGGCAAAGGAGGGAGTGAGGTGAAGGGAGTATGAAATGGGGTGGGGGCAGAGAAGCTAAAGACCCAACTGCTGATTGGGAGCAGGTCACTATCTGCAGTTGAGGGAGCAGACAGGTTGATAAGTGACTGGCAGGTCGGAGAGGTAGGAGGGGGCAAGGCCGTGGAGGGCCTTGAAGGTGAGGACGATGATTTTGAACTCAATCCTTTGAGAGATGGGGAGCCAGTGGACCCGGGTGAGGATAATGAAATGTACTGACATTAAAAAGGTTGAAATTACTTTTGCAACATTTGTCTTATCTGTTGGATCTGTCTTTCATGTGTTTTTTATATATAAAGAAACCATAAGGGTTGAACTGGGCTAAACCTCTACTCGATAACAAAACTGAGCGATTGATCTGTGGTGAGTTAGTTGATATCAGTCATTGCAGAAGTCAAACTGCACTTTTATAGAACCTTGTGTTGAAATTTCTCAAAACACTTCAGAGCTAAATGCAGTAAAGTGCAGCAACTGTTATTTGAAACCTTTTACACCAATAAGCTGCCACAAACAACAACAACAACAAGATTCCATTTATAGAGCTCATTTCACGTCGGGAGGACATCCCAAGGCGCTGTACAGTTGGGTCCGGACCCGAGTAGGAGGGAAATGGTCAGGGTGAGGGGAGGGAAGGGAGGGAGCGAGGAGGGGGTAGAGAGTCGAGAGGGGAGCTGAAGGCACGGTCAAAGAGAAAGGTCTTGAGACCGGCCTTGAAGGAGGAAAGGGAGGAAGCAAGGCGAAGGCACTGGGGGATAGAGTTCCAGAGCCTAGGGGCTGAGAGGCTGAAGGCCCGGCCACCAATGGTAGGGCGGTTGGGGCGGGGGATGTGGAGCAGACCGGAGCCAGAGGTACGGAGCATACGGGCAGGTAGGTAGGGGGATAGTAGGTCGAAGAGGTAGGAGGGAGCAAGGCTGTGAATAAGTGGATAAACAGCCATTAAATTAATTTGAGGTGGTGGCCAGGACACTAGGAGAAGCACCTTTTCCTTTTTTCAAATCTACCCTTCGGATGAGATGTTAAACTAAGTGCCAGTCTGCCTGTTATAGGGGATGTTAAAAATCCAATCCAGTTTCATCCTTGCCAACAATCTTCCAGATGAAATAGATCATTTACTTAATAGCTATTTGTAGGGCATTGCTGTATGCAAACTTGCTGCTATGTTCACCTTCAAAAAAACAGTCATTACACTTTACAGTAAAATCCTGTGAAGTGCTTTAAGTCATCCTCCCAATTATCAAATGTAAAAATTATTATATTTATTATGTAAATGGTTAGTCAGTGATGAAGTGGATTTACTCTGAATTCAAACCAGACTGTATCCACTCACTGGAACACAGGATTGGACCTCCATGCAGATATATAAGAGCAATCAAAGTGGAAGGAAAAATTAAAATAAAGAAAAGCGGACAATTGAGCTGGTTCAGTATTCATTAAAAGACCTTTAGCCATCAATAGAATGAACAAAGATCATTGAATCAAAGATTGACTAGGTTCTGAGTTAGTACTCAAAGTGAATGCTCGTCTGTTCTTGCAGTAAAACTTATACAGTGAACTCCCTCTATAGTACTATTTTGGGAGTCATTGAACATCTGTGATTTAAAAGGACTGTTTTATATGGATTCAGTGTTAGTGAGAAATCCTTAAACAATGCATGCTGTATTAGAGAACTTTGTAGATCTGAGAGACAAGTAATGGAGGTCTACATGATGTAGATACATTTTATTGTAGAGCATTAATAACAATATAAAAATCCTTGCATTTGATATAGTACCTTATCATGTCTTCGAGATGTCTCAAAGCACTTCACAGAATATACTGTAGAGTGAATTTACTGTATATTTTGTGGGTGAAACCCAGCAGCCAATTGTGCATAGTAGTGCCCCACAAACAGTTGTGAACGGAATGACCAAATTGTTATTATTATTTATTTATTAAAAGGGATTATTGCCCCCGGAAAAGCTATCTGTCAATTGAGTGCCAACCGGGTTCCTACTTACTGCTCGGTAAACGGAGGTGTGCTTAGACTTACAGCTTCAAACAGGAGAAGTCAGCATGGAAGAGATTGAGAACAGGGCATCGAACAAATATATACTTGGCCCTAACAAAGGAAATTAGAAAGAGCAGTATGTACTGCCTCCACTAACTGGATTACAGATGATTTTTCAAAACAAACTCGGATCGGTATTGCACAACTGCAGTAGTGTATAATTTTGATGTCAACACTCACAGCTCATGCATTCTACAGATGTGCCAAAGAAAAGAAAAAGGCCAAGTCAGAAAATTAGACTATAACATTTAAACAAGATGCACTGGGAAATGAGAGGACAAAAACATATTTAAGTAAAACGGCTCAGAAGAGCCAGCTTTATAGTCGAGTGTGGTTAACCCATGAGAGGCCACTTCCTTCTGCTCTCAGGATAGCAAAGCAACAATGTGATGGCAGTTTAGAGGAAGAGATTCACTTGTCTTTGATAACACTGAAGTACTGGTTAACAAAAAAAAATTATTTCAATGTTCAAATTTGAGCCTTTCTCGACTTCAAAGTTATTGCCGTTGAGCAGGTTTGATCAGTTCTTGCTCATTGGAGCACAGCAATCTCCAACTTGCTGTCAGGACCTCATAGTGAGGTATTGATAGTGGTCAGAATGAAGTCAACAGTGTGCCCAGATTATCATGTTCTGGTGAGGAAAATGTAGTGGTGGAAGCCACATATAGATTTCTGAGCCATAAATGCCAGCCAGCTACAAACAAGTTATTGTCTTTTGTGCACTGTATGAATAATACAACATACACCTAATATAAACTGGCTGTACTCTTACCCCTTCTCCCGCCTACCACCCTGCTATTTCCAGCCTGAGTTCTGTTGATCCAATGGCCAAGAAACGTAATAATTTTAAAGATATGAAAGTTTCAATTAGTATTAATATCATATGGTCAACTCCCTTGGTATCTTTCACCTTCCTCTCACCATGAGTGTCTAGGTTTCATTGGTTTGAAAGTTTGAGATTTACAACTTCAAACCAATGTGACAGCAGGGTGGCCTTCATTTCCAAAGCCTCCCTTGGTCTTACCCCCTACTCCTCTGGCTGCTTCCCTTCCTTCGAGCACCTCACCCTCTTCCACCCCTCTCTCCCATTGAAAATCCTCCTCGTCTACCGTCCCCCTAAACCCCCCAGCTCCTTCCACACAGATATCTGTACTCTTCTCTCTTCCCTGTCCCTCTGCTCCGAACGCCTGCTCATAATAGGCTATTTCAACCTCCACCTAAACTCCCCTTGCACTACTTCTGCTGACTTCACTGCCCTCCTCTCCTCCCTAAACCTCACCCTCCACATAAATTCACCAACCCACAACCCTGGTCATGCCCTTGACCTTGTTATCGCCCACAGCCTTGACATTTCTGACCTTAGCGTAGTGGACAAGGGCACCTCGGACCACTTCCTCATCTCCTTCTCTCATATCCCTCTATCCTCCACCAAGCCCTCAACCATCCTCTAACGCCCTTGGAAAAAGCTACCCTCTGAGACCCTCACAAAGGTCCTAACATCATCAAACATCCTATCCCTCTGGTCTTCCACGCGCGGAGATCCTGAAGCAGCTGTCCAGCTGCTCCATGATCGCCCCTCCTCCACTTTCAACTCCCTCGTCCAGGATCATCTCCAAACCCACCCGATCCCCCTGATACAACAACCATCTCTGCCGTCCTCCCACTCCCTCTTCGAACCCCTCCAGTCCGGTTTCTGCCCTGCCCACAGTCACAAACGACATTCTCTCTATCTGTGACCAGGGCTCCCTCTGCCTCCTTGTCCTCCTGGACCTCTCTGCCGCGTTCACCACAGTTGATCACGCCATCCTCCTCCACTGCCTTTCCACCGTCATCCAACTCAGTGGGACCGCACTCGCCTGGTTCGAGTCCTAGCTCACAAACCACCAGCAGTACATCTGCACAAACGGCTTCTTCTCCCCCAGTCCCCTGATGTTCTGTCAGCCTGCCTGTCAGACCTCAGCGGCTGGATGAGTGCAAATTTCCTTCAGCTGAACGTTGACAAGACAGAAGCCATACTCTTTGGCTCTCGTCAACGTCTAAAATCTCATGGTTCTCACCTCTTCCACCTACCCGACCTCCCTCTAAAACTCTCCGAACCTGTACGCAATCTAGGCATCAGGTTCGACCCCCAATTATCCTTCCTCCCCACAACCGGTCCCTCACCAGCATCGCTTTCTTCCACCTCCAACGCATCGCCCGTCTCTGCCAATACCTCACTCCAAAAGCCGCTGAAACCGTGGTCCATGCCTTTTTCACCTCTCGGCTGGACTATTCAAACGCCCTCCTCGCCGGTCTCCCCTCCACCACCATCCATAAAATCCAGATTAAAAACTCTGCCCCCCACATTCTCACCCGCACCAAACTCCGCTCTTCGATTACCCCAGTCCTCACCAGACTGCTCTGGCTCCTTGTCCCAGAGAGGATTGATTTCAAGATCCTCACCCTTGTCTTCAAATCCCTCTACTCCTCTGCACCCCCTACCTCTCTGACCTCCTCTCTCCTCAAAACAGTGCCCATTGCCTTCGTTCCTCCGGGTCTGGCCTCCTCCTTATCCCCCGAGTCCTCCGCTCCACCCTTGGCGGCCATGCCTTCAGCCACTACGCCCCGAGGCTCAGGAACTCCCTTCCTCACTCCCTTCGCCTCGCCCCTTCTCTTCCTACTTTCAGGTCTCTGCTGAAGACCTTTCTTTTCGTCCGCACCTTTGCTCACCTTCCTCCCCCTCCCCTTGGCTTGGCCCTGGGATCTGTTACTGTGAAGTGCTCTGAGATTCTGTCCGGCATGGAGGGTGCTATATAAATCCAAGTTGTTGTAGTATTTAACTACTTACTGTCGACTGTCGGCAGGGCAGGTCTCAGTTACAATAGATGGTACACCAGCTTTTCTGCTCATCCTTTGCCTCCATGGGCATTGGCAGTCAGATCTAGGTAAGTGACTTCATTCCAGTATTTTCACTGAATATTCAGCATATCTTTATGCATCACAACAAAATAACAACATACAGGATCCTTTAACAGTGGCTTTGGAAATAGAGTCGATCAGCATTTTAAATAAATACCTGAAGAAAAATATTAAAAGATATGGGGAAAGAAGAGCTTAAATGAGATGAATGAAACTGAGACTACCACAGATACAATGGCCTGAATGGCCATTGTCCTTGTTGTAAACTTTATATGATTCCATGATTAGTGACCTGAGGAATTTCTCACCATGAATTCAAACAAAACTATTTAACAAAAACAGAAAAATAATAAACGAAAATGATGTTTGCAACGTGCAGTAATTTATTTAAAAGGAGTATCGATTCCAAAATACACTTTTTACCACTTAAGCATTAGCAGCTCCAGGAAATTGTAGTCTCTCTGGACTGAGCCTTTTTCTCAGATTTCAGCTTATGCACTAAGACACTAAAACAAATCCTAATGCAGTATCGAAGCAACAACACTATTCAGATATCAGGAACAGCTTGTTTTTCTGTAACCTTACACTAACAGAAACACTCGGATAAAAGTTTTAAACAATCCATTTCTGCTCTTCCAATTTTTTTCTGTTCATTTTTCTGTATTGTACTATTTTAACTGTTTTAACTTTTACATACACATTATGTAGGTAGGCAAACATAAATAATTCATCAGTGACCCAGTAGACTAGATATCACCAAAACAAGTTATCTTGTTGGTTGTATACCTACGTGGTGAATACAAATAAAAATATTGAAGGAATTGAAATCAATTATTTTGTTTGCTAGAAAATAATGTTCACTTGCACAGAACAAAGCTTTTTACCTCATTCATGTTGGACACTTGTTCCATTTCTGTAGAGTTGCAGAATATATATTTGAGATAGTTACTCATTTTTGTCAGGACACCTGAGTTTATCAAATTACTTCTGAGATGTATTTTGAAAGACTTCAATTAGTAAGCAGTAAAGCTCATTCCAATGTGCTCACTTTCTAACTCCAAGCCAAGTATGGAAACCAAATTGTAGATAATACAGACTGGAAAAACATCTGCTAGAATTTACTAATATTTAGGGATGTGAGTGCAAAAGTTCAAATTGGATTCCAATCCAAATTACAACATGCTGTACGTATCCTTTGCTGCACACTATAGTACAACTGCCTGTCTTTCTGAAAATGGGAATTTGGATGTTAGTTCAATAGTTTTTAAATAATTGCTTGCACATGTAGACACATGCATAGTTGACTTCTTTTGTTCCTTCACGCAGTCTTATCTTAATAACATATTTATAAAAAAAAGCAACGTCCAGTTTACAAGCCTTGCTTATTTTTATTTGTTGATACTATATAACCAGGTTTTCTTTGGTCACCTCAAAGTAAAGTACTCGAATCCCACGCAATGGAAAAAAACCTCACTGAGCATTGTGTACATTTACTCCACTTAACTGAAAGCAAATGGAATAGATATCAAAAGATAGCACTGAAATAATTTAATTTCCAACAATTGAGGGTATGATAACGTTACACTAAAACTCTTCTAAGGTTCAATTCATTGGAGAAAAAGATCCTAAATGGGACATTTAGATGCAGGTTAGAAAATCTGTTTACAAAACAGAAAAGTGCTATGCAAAACTGATTTTTCTGCACAAGATGAATTGCAGTTGAATATTGAAGTATTGATCTGTATGCTGTAATTAAAATCCCTACAATTTGATACCCATATCCTGCTTAAATGCATATTTATGTGATACCGAATGTGAATAGAACAGTTTGAACATGGTCTTTTGCACATTCATCTTATCACAAGCACTTTAAGTGGATTTTGCTTGCTAAGTAGAGCAACTTGCAATCTATTCAACAGAATTTAATTGAACTTGTTCCCAAACTGTAAAATGTATAGTTACTGTACATACATTGATATCTTGATAAGGCAACAGCTGATGAATTCATCTATACTTACTATTCAGCACTGTATAACAATCTAACATTTTCTGCAATTCCACCATTTACATTTGTCTACAGAACCAAAATCTGCAGTGGAAAGAGATTAAACTATTTTCACACTTACCAACATTAAGTATTAGAATGTATCTGAAAGTAATTGCACTTTCAGAAGTAAATTGCAAAGCAAATCTTAATGATTTTTCATTATTCTTAAGAGGTTTGCAATTCGTATGTAATGAAGCATTAAAAAAAACACTTTATGTACATGGGACACTGGGGTCTAATGTGCTTCTGCAGTCCAGACGTCTGCAATTGTTCCTATCCGAATGCATACATTTCTCAGTTTGCAACTATATCAACTACATTTAATATGTAGTTAAATCACCAGAGTCCTAGACGGGGGCAGGAACATCTGCGTAGCCACTACTGTATTTGCTTTGGGATACAATTTATATGGATTATTTTGGTAGGTTTCAAATTATTTTGATCTCAGTTGAGATATGGGTGAAGAAGCTTAAGGGGGTGGGGAGTGGGGGGGCGGAAAGAGCAGAGAAAGAGAGTATTATTATTTTTAAAAATCTGACGAGTCTTCACTTAATGGAAAAAGAGGTTTAATGTTGAGGTCATTGTAAGTTCATCACAAACCAAAGAGAAATTTCACAAATCAAACCAATCTAAAGCTGGGGAGACCAGCAAAGAGGCATTTTTTGAATTGTCCCAAGGCAGGAGGTGACCAACACAAGGAATGTTTCGGCTGCATCTGGGCTAAGGTACGGTTGGAGGTGGGCAACGTGGCGGAGGTGTAGGAAAGCGGTCCAGGTCAGGGACTGGATATGGGGTAGGAGGACTAAGTGGGTCTAGATAGTGCACCAGTTCGGCGAGTCTGAGGGAAACGTCGGGGAGTTTGAGCAGGTCAGAGCCGCAGAGTGTGTGTGAGACAGGGTGATTGAGACAAAGAGAACATGATTGATTGACAGCGAGGGGGAGAAAGAGTGATTGACAGAGCGAGAGAGAGTATGAAGGAGAGAGGGAGAAAAAAAAATCAGCAAGTGAGAAAGAGAGAGGGTAGCGTTTCGTGGTTCACTATCAGGACAGAAGATCAGAGCCTCCCTTGGTCACCATTTTGCCCCCCGTTGCCTGGAAATCCGTTCCCGGATTCCCTCCATCTCCCTCCCTCCCCTCTTTCAAAGCATATCAAGACTACATGATCGGTTACCTTTTCCCCTCCCCTTTCGGCTCTCACTCCCAGCTCAGGTGCCAGCAGGGACAACAGCTTGGAAATGTCCTTCCTATGTGAAAAAAGTTCTGTGTAAACGGTATGTTATGTTTCTGGAAGGGAAACACAAAAGTATTGCTTATGCGGCCTTTAGACATTTCTCAAACTGGCCTAGGCTAACATTCCAATTAGGGTGCGCTACATTATTGGACCTGATGTCCTTTATGTGAGACTTTAAACCAAGGGTTCTTTCAACCTCAAAAGCTTTAAAAAATAATCCTTGCAACTGATGTAGCTCCTTTCACTTCAGGAAGACATCTCAAAGCACTTCACAGGATTTTACTGTAAAGTGTAGTTGTGATTGTGTACTTTGTAGGTGAACAAAGTAGCTGATTTGCCACAGCCCCAAAGTGAATGACCAACGCTCTTCAATTTTAACGTACAACTAATTAAAGGTACACTAAAGCTGATCAGGTGCTGCCATGATTTGACAGTGCCCAGATATTAATTAGTTTGCTAAGAAGCAGAAACTACTAGAATTTGGCAGTGACCAAGGACATGGTTATTAATAAGCAAAACACAGCCATCCTGCATGAAAAATTTACAATCAGCAGGTCATCTACTGAAGATTCATGCAGCTTTGTCAATATGCTTCAGACATTGCTCCCTATTCATAGGCAGCAACAGGGACATCATCTTTTGAAACATCTGTTATTTCGTCAGAGAGAGAATGTGTTCCTCATGCTTCACAAATAATCAAAACAAAGCAATGGAATACACTGCCTGGTCTCAAATAAAACAGTCAGTATTCTAGCCATCTAGGGACTTATTGGAATCCCAAAAAGTTCTCCAAGACCTCTATCCTCCACCTGCTTCCCATGATTTCTATGATGCCTTTTCAACCAGACCAAAAACATAGACTTAAGACCACCCTTAAAATACCCTGAATGTGCTTAAACAATCTTTACTTCCATAAAAATAACATTTTAAAGGTTCCTAATTCAATGATATTGATAAGATTACTTTCTTTAAAAAAAACTGCCCAATGAGGAATAACTGAACAGCACATCATTTTGATATAATATACCATTGACACAATTTTCTTGAGGTAATAATTCTTGCATTGATATAGCACCTTATCATGTCATTGAGATACCTCAAAGTGCTTCATAGAATATATTGTAAAGTGGAGTGCCTGTGAATTTTGTTGGCAAAACATGGCAGCCAATTACACACAGCAGTATCTCACAAACAGTCATGGATTGAGTGACCAATTTTTTTTCAAGGAGGGATTATTGCCCCCATAAAGTGATCTGCCGATCAACTGACAACTGGTTTCCCACTTACTGAATTACCAATTCAAAGACAGGCCACAGGACAACACACTGGGATGACTGTCTATGACTCTGCAGGATTCCCCGAGGCTGGTAATGATGCTTTTTGGTGAGCAGTAGGAATCCTGGCTAAGATTTTTTCTCTCTCTGTTTCTCTCCATGGACTTGCTCCCCCCTACCTCTCTGAACTCCTAACCCCCTACTACCTTATTTGATCCCTCCGCTCAGCGGACTCTGGCCTGCTTTACGTCCCCCACCTTGCTCGTCCTACTATCGGCGGGCGCTCCTCTGCCCCTACCCTCTGGAACTCCATCCGGCAGTCTCTCCGTCTCGCCCTTTTGCCACCTTCAAGACCCACCTCAAGACCTTCTTCTTCGACCACGCTTTCGATCTCCCTGCTTCCCCCCTGCCCTCCACCCTCCCCCTGCCTGACCACCACCTCGGGTCCGAAACTCTGTCCAGCGCCTTGGGATGTCCTCCCGACATGAAACATGCTATACAAACGGAATTTTGTTGTTGTTGTTCTCAGTGACAATGAGGACGGGTGTGGACCTGTTGTACTGTTCTGGCTGAGTTGAGCTAACTCAGCACAGGATGGCAATTGAACCTGGAAATTTCGGTATTTTTGGATTTACGATTGCACCCCACAATGCATTTACCTATGAAACTATAGGGTAAGTTGTGAGGCTTTTAAGTTTTAATTCTGTGTCTACAGACATACATTTTTTTTAAATGAGCAGACTGGAATGTTTACCCATGTATGGAGATTTTAAACTGGATTATTCGACATTGAATGATGGGAGTTGTTATGACAGGAAATTGAGTGTTATTCTGCTCTGCTCACTCCGGCTACAGAATTGATTATTGGGGGAAGTACAAATTTGCTCCATTAAATAAGTTTCACAAAATTGTCCCTGTGGATCAAATCATGATAATGCAATCTTAACTTAGAAATAACATTATGTTATGAATGTAAAATTGAATAACAGAATAATCCTGTGTTAAATCAATACATACTATATACATATATTATTTTTATAATTTATTCCCTTTTCCTCTGCCTCCTTATATCGGGGTACAGTTCCATTGGTTGGCTCTCAGGTATTCTGTCCAAGTGGTCTTTATTTTATGTGTGAACCTTGAGAGCGAGGGTCAGCAAGTCACACAAAAAAAATGGACTGCAACAATAGACTAGCTAGAGTATATGCATAGTTTATTGTAATTAGTGTCAAATTCCTTTTTACTGAACTGTGATAAGCTCCTAAACCGGTCTTACACATTAAAACCATTTCTTTTCACAAAGTGAAACGTTGCCTCACATTCTCTGAAGTAGTAACAGGCTTATGGAAGAAGCTTGTATCACTCAGATGTAGCTGTGTTGTACAGTAGTAAAAGTTAGGTGTGAGGGCCAATTCTGTTCATCAGTTCATCAAGCATCTAATGCTACATTGCTTATATCTTTCTCTATTATGGGAATAACTAATGAACTCGAATAAACTATAAAAAACTATTTTATAAAAAGAACAGAATGTGACCTGGAGAGGGGCAAATGGTTTTAGGCATCATACTTACATGGTCTAACTGTAACTCTTGATTTGAAAGCAGAAGCAGGCAGGAAAGCTAATAATGACTCATCACAACCGTAATAGAATTGATTAAGGCACTGTTCCTGATGGTTCGCTGCTGTAATCTGTTTAATGAATAGATCTGTAAAGAAATGCAAACACAACCTACAACAAATATTGGTGTGCAAATATTAGACTTTACTAAAGTGAAGTAACAGTAAATGAAATGTGTTAGGGTAAGCTAACTAGCATTGGATAAAGTAATACTTTGTCCTTTTATAGGAACACAGAAATTAGAAACAGCTTAGTTATTTCTGTACCTGATGATACTTTTCAGTAATTTAGGCTTTTTTCCCCCCATCACTGATAATAAAACTCATAGGCCTTTATTTCCTTCATTTATCCCTTCTTGAAAATTGGAAGTAGACTAGCTGTCTGCCAATCCTCTGAAACAATTTCTGAATCTATTGACCTTTGGAAAATAATTAAAGCCTGTATAATTTCTTCTCTTATATCAACAAGGATTAATCCGATTAGTTACATAGCACAAGGTTAAGATTAACTTTGAGCGTAAACTGGCAGCCCAGTGCGAAGACACTGACAGTATAAGCAAAGTGAATCAATTGTATGTTAAGTCAATATTCCTGCTAGTGGGTGGCAAGACGATGAGAGTATTTCCTGTGCAAATTACTCCTCACATCTTTGTTTTAAACCAATAGCTTACCACAAATCTATCTTATTGCAATAATGCATCATGGAGACTCTTAATTCTGGGTGATCAGTAGTGATTTTGGCAGGGCAGTTACCTCGACATGGCCTCCAGGCCTGACAAATTATCAACTTACATGAAAATACCCTCTTTTGCACCAACAGAGAAGTGCAGAGGTGAAGACCTGACTGGTATCCATAAATGCATGATAGAAGGTGGATAAGTGGGAACACACTGGTAATTTATTTTTAAGAGAACATTGTTGGAATACTTTCATACCAGATTGAATTATGAGAACTAATTTAAAAAGTGGGAGAATGAAACAAAATAATTCAATAAATGTTAGGAATACTACACTGTCTAATAAGATACATTAATAATATCTAGGGGCAATGAACCTAATTCAGGCAGAATTAATCTTTTATAAATTACCTTAACCAGAATGTCTTTTTATTTAGCAGATGAATGTCTAATGGTCATCAGTTAGGATCTCATTGTCCATTTTCCATTCTAACCTTAAGTAATAATGTAACTGCAATAGATTTAATGCATTAAATTGTTGTAAATCTGTCTTGCTGACTTTAGGTACTACTCTTATTTAATTTTGGTTTGTTGTTCCACTTTCCTTCATATGTATTCCCCAAGCCAGATGAGGTGCTAAGTTTGTCTCTGTTGGTCTTGTTGTTCATTTTGTGGCAGTTTGTGGGATAAAGCTGTGCACAAATTGGCTGTCACGTTCCCAGACAAGTCATTACACTTACAGTAACTACCTGTGAAGTTCATTGAGAATATTTTATAGGTCCTGTATGAAATGCAATGGTTATTTTATTTATATCTGTGTATTTGGGGCCCTGCAATTCTGCAAAACCCATTGAACTACCCTAAATTTTATCAATTTCTGTCATGGTTATTTGCATGATAATTTTCAGGAAATCTGTTGTGCTTTGTATGCAATTTCAGTGACGCATTCAGTGGTACTTGCAGTCATCGCAGTTTAACAGCTTCCTCTTATGACTAAAGTTCCTCTTTTCACAACGCCAATGACACAAAAATATCATTTCTTAGCTGACTAACATAGTACTTAACCCTGTGAAGATTGAATCTTCTTAGTAGTTTCAAAATACATATAGCATCTAGAAGCAGACATTTTATCTATATTGAATGCTAAATATTCTAGAGAAACTGAAAACGAAGTTTAAACAGTTCCCTAATCAAAATATTCAATACAGCATACTACACATATGCTATAGGCCTCCGAATCTGAGGTTGGCTGCAGGGCCTGGTGAAAGTTGCAAAACAGTCCCAAAAACAGCAACAACTTGAATGACCAATTATCCTAAAACAGGGGTTCACAAACTTTTGGGGTTTAAGGGATTCCATGACATTGGGCTTCCCGATTGAGGATCCCCACGTAATAAATCCATAGAAATTGAGCACCTTACTTTCATTGCAAACATTTAAAAAGAAATAAAGAAAATAAAAAGTAATGCTTATAATGTTAATGTAGATATCACACTAACTCTGAGTTCTGCATGCCTAATGAGATGGGTGTGCCTGGTAATTCGTCAGTGACATTGGCATGTCACCTTCCACATGCAGACATGCTCTAACAATTGTAAAGTTTCCATTAAATTCGATTCAACACTTTTTGAATCAGAAGGGGGGGGAATGGAAAGACGGAGTGAAACAAATACACAAGCATTGGCTTCTGCGAATTTGCACCTCTCCATTATCTAACTTCATTATCTCCACCCTCACCCTCAAAAAAGCCTAAACTCTGTACTAATCCTTTGATCACCACCCCCAAGTTTAACTGAAGAAATCCTTACAATAAGAGAACCGTTTCAATGTCTTGGCCAACAAGAGTATTGTTGGCCAGGACATTGAAACAGTTCTCTTTTCAAATGATGCTAGGAGATCATTAATGCCAACCAGAACAACGATGCAGGCAGTTCATCAGAAAGACTGACTGCATTTCTGAAGACTAGTGGTACTATTTACAAATGGAAGTGAACCTTCTTTCTCCTTCATGCATCTAATGTTGAGTACTTAAAGTACCATCTGACCAGTGGAATACCAACTTTACACAACAGTTGTTCCCTGGAGAAACGTCAGACTGCACATTTAGCTTGGCTTTGTATCAAGTGGTGCACAAATCTGTATCCACCCTGTGGATCCAGGGTTCTGCAATCCATCTTGTGAGGAAAATGAAATGACTGGTTTGGGTTTCCACTTCACAGGTACATTTTGACAGCATCATTTTAAGGTTTTAGATACTTCCTTGTCGACTTGAATGTTCTGAGTGAGAAAAAAAAAGTACCTGGTACGACCAGTCTCTGAGATTAAAAAGGCTCCTCAACAAAGGGCTAATTCTTCAGAAACAATATTAATAAACTTATTTCTTCACCCAATCATCAATATGATTATTTCCACTGAATCACAAAATGTTCGGAGTGTTTATAGACTTCACCCAGCTGCCTGTAACTTGGACTGTTAAGCATCAAAACTTTAACCATGTTTCACTTGTTTATAGAATATCATTGAGGAAACCACAAAGAGAGTCAAAGGGTCTCCTCTGGAATGAAGGCACAAAAATTCATCAGTCCCCATCATTGTTGAACATTACCTCTGTAATGTTTCCAAAGATTTACAAATGTCTTGGTAAACAAACTCTTTTCAATTGATCAAAACAAAAAATACTGCAGATGCTGGAAATCTGAAACAAAAACAAGTCACTGGAAAAACTCAGCATGTCAGGCAGCATCTATGGAGAAAGGAAAGTGAGTCTACGTTTCGGGTCCATGACCCTTCGTCAGAGCTGGACTAGTTCTAAAGAGAATTTAGATTTGCAAGTTGGGACCACAGAACAAATATGTTTTAAATATCCAAATGCCATTCATCCCAAAGAAGATCCTCCAAGGGACGGCCTTGTAAGAACGCATGGAATAAGCTTTCCAGGCATCCAGATTTAGCTGAAGCTATCGAAGAAGTGCATCTTTTTAATTCAGGCATGATTGAAGAGAGCAAGCTTCAGACCACAATAAACACCTCAACCACTTATGCTAATCAATGACTGAAAATCTTTTGTTGGTAGAACAAGAAATACCATTTCAGAAAGCAAGAACACCAAATAGAACTCAATTGAAGCATATGAAAAGCAGTACAGAACACTAAAAAACAGGCAAAAATTAATCCAAAAGATTTTCTTTTAAAATAAGTGGTTGCTGGAAAAACATTAAATGAAAAAAAAAGAAAACTGCTGACAGAAGGAAAAAATGAAGTAGGAACTTCACAGCTGTTGCATAGTCATATGGCCACTTGAAATAATGATGTCTCACTTCCAACACTGTTTGGATAATAGCCTAATTCTAGTTTGTATTAGAGATTAATTTTTTTTGATTCTATAACTGATGAAATTGTGAAGACTGTGGGAAAAATACAATAGGAAATTTATATCCGATTTATTCCTGAAAACATGTCAAATCACCTGATCTGGAAAAAAATTAGGAAATTAAAATAGCTCATCAAATGTAAAGACCGTCTTCACCAGAATGGCTGCAAAACAATCTGTTAGCAAAACAGATTATTGTTAATATTGCTATCAAAGTGAAAAAGTACCTTAAACAGCATCAGAACCTTATTTTCCCTTCAAAAAACGTATTCATACAACTTCTGGTTAACTGCTTGTAAGACCAAGTTTTTTACCTTTACTATTTCCACACATATGACATTAATTTAGTAAAATTACACATTTTGAAGAATCATTCAAGACAGAACAATTGAGATCATATGACCAATGCACAGTGACAAGAATGAGACTTTAATCAGTTTTATGTGGAGTTTATAACAGTAAGATAAAGGGTAGTTAAACAACACATACAATAACAATGGAGATCTGTTTTATGAGCAATTACCTGTACAATTCTTACATTGGTTGGTTTACTTTTTGTGTATTCTCAGTGCATAGCATTACACACAGAGCAAGTAGCTGCACAGCACAATAGTATCTTTAACAGGCTGAATTGCAATAAGGCTGTTTTACAGGCTGAAAATATATTTTGTATACATATTCTATATGAAATGAAATCCAAATCTGAACAGGCAGAGCAGCAGGCAGCTTTGTCCTACACTGCAGTGAAGCCCCTTTATAGTGCACAGTGCCACCCTTTCCATCTGCATGCATGATGACAGAATTTAACAGTATTTTAAGTAAACAAGAGGCACTTTGTGGCAACCACAGGCTTTGTTAAACATATTGCACAAATCTGGTATTACTAATGACATGGACTCTCACACTGGCACCTTATGAGTATTTTAAAGCTGAAACTTGGATATTTGATGCTGCCTGTGAAATCCACTCAGCCTATATCTTGTGCCACAGTGCAGGACCCCTGAGGCTACCCATGCAACTGCCATTTCTGATTTACTGTGGCAAATATATTTCAGTGGGGCTACAGATGATTAAGGATGGCCAGGTAAATTCTTTTACAGTGATGCTGTCAACAAACAATTTCAGACATTAAGCCGCTGCACATCCAAATAATTTTTATTAAGCATATAGTCTGGAAACTCAAGTGATAACCTACAGAATGTATTTTCCGGACTAATTATGAATACTGTCATAAATAAAAAAAAGACTGGACAACTTTTTCAGTCAAAGTAACGCATGATCTGGCTTGACAGGGATGGTATCAATACAAGAATATGAAAACATACTAATGCCAATTTTTCCACCTTCAGCATGCAAAGCCTTTAGAAGGTTTGGAAAAGTTGTTTATGGACCCCAATACACCCTCGATTTTTAACAGAAAATGAAAAAAAACTTACAGTGCAAAAGCCCAGTACAATATGCAGCTGCTCTTACCCGGCCCCTTAGCGTTTTACGTGACACTGTGAATTTTATACTCAGTGTTCTAAAGATGAAAGGGCCGTCTCTTTTCCCATAATGTGAAAGGGAAAATAAAGCTGTATAAATACTTTGCCTGAAGCACAAGCTAAGTATTTCCAAGGCATGTAAGGCAGGAAAGGTTTCCTTCACTTGTTTTTATGCACCTTTTACAAACTGGCTTTTATTGCCTGCTCCTGGTTCTCAAAATTTCCTTTTATTATCAATATAAAAATAAGATTTAGTGGTAAACGTCTTTATGAAAGATGATATACATAAGGAAACTCTTCACAAGTGGCATGTCTCAAACGTTCAGTTGTAATTAACAGAAGTGAATGAATTCTGAAAGGAAGGGGGAATGAATGAAAATTAAAAAAACAAGGTTCCATCAATAAAAGAAAACTGTCAATAGAAGCTTATAATTTCATCTAGGAACCTATATTTCCTTCCCTCTTGAGCTACATTTGTCCAATCCTCTTTCACTGCACAACTCATGCTCTGCACATTAGCTTTTGGACAGTTTTGAAGCACCACTACAAAGAAAGATCTAAAAGACTCAGTTTATAGTAAGAACAGACACCTGAACTGAAACATCTAGACACTAGCCAACACTAAATGTTTTGGGGAGTTACTTCCAGGCCTAACTGGACGTAATGTTGGTTGTCCATCACCAATCGGCCAAGCATATTAATCTCTGTGCTGAAGTAGTGAAACTAACAGATAAAATTTAATGCAATAACCTCCAGCAAAATACCATTTTTCCAACTAAAACACTGTTATTATCTCTTGAAAAGAGGACATATACTGGGCTGTTAAATGGCTCACATCAGACTACCTTTTCTGTAGTCCGGGCAACTCCATTTGGCTGGCCCCTGCGGGAGTATGCAGTTCTATTTTCTTACAATTACAGGAAATGACAACAGCTACAGTTTAATACATTAACCAACAGAGCACAACAGAATTTCATTTCATGCTGCTACTAATGATCAAGGTATACACAATTTGCTAGAACATGAATACAAGAATCCTCATTTCTAATGTTAAAATCCTGTGTGTATACAATTACCTCTTGTTAAAATCTGTTGAAGCATCAGTTACAACAGTTTTTCCGGTTTACTCACATGTAACACAAACTACATATGGAACAAACGTCACCTAAATATGCTGCATACTCCCAATCCATATTTTCCCTTACTACATTTCATATGCCAATACTAGATCTGGAGGAAAAAAAGGCAACTTGCCAATAGAAATAAGAAATAAAGCAACTAGTAACTACTCAAAACGTAACAAAGGTTATATAGATACTGACTGACTTAAAGTCCAAAACAGTAATATCTAAAGAATGATCAACTTCGAGCACTGGCCTTGGTTACACAGGACATAGTGGAGCAGCACCAATTAAAATAACTCTAGCTAACTTATTAAATCATTGTAAAATTCTCCTTTATCACATAAACTGTCATAACTTTGAGCTGACATACTGCCACATTTCTAAGATTGAGTCAATTTTACCAAGGGACTCCAGCTTGTGACACCCCAAGAAAGGAAGGAAAAAGCTTGAAAATTACTCTATTTGGACTCCACAATGTGTAGATCTGTGGGCCTGCAAGATTTTTTTTTGTCCAAGGTTCAAGCCTCTTCCCAGAAAGAATTGCTCCATGCAGCTGCCTCTTCTAGCACCACTGTGCTTTGAAAGCACAAAAAGCAAGCAGCAGTAGCAGCCGATTCCACAACCTGCTAGGCTTAACACCTCAGAGAAAGGTGCAAACATTGTACTTTAGGTGGTACTGCAACCAATCTTTTTCCTTTCTGTGCATCCTTTCTAATCCCTTTTCCCAAAACATGCATTTTATGCAAACCTTTTCCAAAATCCTCCTAGCCGTTAACAGACTGATCTGTTTTTTTGGGTGGTGGTGGGGGGAGGGGGGGGGGGGGGGCAGGGCATAAACCCTTTGTACAGATAAGTTAGCACCTAATGTTGGCAACATAACACAAAAGGAAACATTTTCCTACATACACACCAGATCTGTCTCCACTTTTTATAAAACTGGAATTAAATGGGAAAGTGCCTCCTTTTTCCTGATTGCGCTTTTATATGTCATTTGACACAAAAAATGTATATACATAACATACCTACGCAATCTTTTCCATTGGACAACAGTGTCAAAACCTCGTGGATGTATGTATGGGGCTAAACAACATTGGTCAGGAAAAGATCATTGTTCCTATAGTCGGTGTAGCATTTTACTTGACACATTGTCCTATTGCCATTAAAAAAGGTACTTGCTTTCAGTTTCTTCAAGTTTGTTTCCTTTTTCTCTCATAGTTTTAATTTTCCCATAAAAATATTTCAGACTTTTGTTATCTGCGTATGCTGATCTTCATCAAAAGGTTCGTTCTCTGGGTCAGAGTCAGTGGTGTCTGAGTATCTATAGTCCTCTGGTTCATTATCACTAACATCCGGCGTTACTGTCGTTGAACTGTTGCCCAAAGGATGTGGTTGTCGTTCCTCTACTGTTTTTGTGAATAACAGCTTCACCTGTAGCGCATGAAATACACAACAAGATGCACATTAGGCAGGTTACTCATTGATTTCAATAATTCAATAATTCTGGAGCAATTAATTTGCATTTCAAAGTCAAAAGGGACTTCCTACAGTTCACAAAACAGACTAATTTTTCTAGAAAGCACCCCTAAAAATACCACGTTTATAAAATAAGCTTCTAGTATTCAAGTGCCATTAACCCTTTAGGTGCAAGAATAAATCATGCATGCAGTAAACACTGACAAAATAAACTGCTGACTACTTAAACTATTTACCTGTATGTAACATAGCATCCAGGCTTCAGAGCAACATCCAGCATTCAATAGTTACACATAGGAATTATGTAATCACATGTGCCACAAACAGGAACACTCTGTAATGAGCAAGGTCCTGATTTTTAGGTGACAAGTTCAGCAGAGTGATAGACATCCTCAGAGATGAACTGAGTTCTAGAATGCTGATGCCAAGCCAGTGCGACCTGGATATCAGACAGCAGACAAACAGACCAATAACTAGAATACTCAATGTTTTTGTCCAGTTACACCATGACATTTGGTGAAGAATTGTTACTGTTGAAAACTAAATGCTGAATAGGAGATGTGTAGCTGGCTTGTAAACAAGCAACAAAATTACATTTATAGAGCGCCTTTCACGTTGGGAAGACGTCCCAAAGCGCTGAACAGTCAGGTGTCGGGGCCTGAGCATGGGAGAGGGGTGGTGTAGGGGTGAGGGAAGGCAGAGAGGTGAGAGGGAGACCAAAGGCACGATCGAACAGAAGGGTCTTGAGACCAGCCTTGAAGGAGACAAGGGAGGAAGCGAGGCTAAGGGACTGTGGGATGGAGTTCCAGAGTGGGGGCGCGGAGAGGCTGAAAGCCCGGCCACCGATAGTAGGGCGGGAGACATGGAGCCCGATAAACGGAGGGAGCAGACAGGTTGGTAGGGAGTCAGCAAGTCAGAGAGGTAAGACGTGGAAAGGCCTTGGATGGCCTTAAAGGTGAGGACGAGGATCTTGAACTCGATCCTCTGGGGGATGGAGAGCCAGTGGAGTCGGGTGAGAATGGGAGTGATAAGAGTCACGGAGCCTGGTGCGTGAAAGTACACAAGTTGCAGAGTTTTGGATGATCTGCACCTTGTGAAGGGAAGAGTTGGGAAGGCCAATGAGGAGGGAGTTCCCATAATCAAGCCTTGAGGTGACAAATGCGTGAGTGAGGGTTTCGGCAGCCTGAGGGGTGAGGCAGGGGCGGAGTCTGGCAATGTTGCGGAGGTGGTGGTAGGCAGTCCGGTCATGGCCGGTTGTGGGGGAGAAAGGACAATTCAGGGTCAAACAAGATACCCAGGTTCCTGACTGGCTTAGTGAGGTTGAGTGTGCAGCCGTGGAGGCTAATGCTGCCAGCACCTGAGGTGCGGAGGTGCTGGCGCGAGCCAATCAGGAGGGCCTCGGTCTTGCTGATGTTGAGTTTGAGAAAGTTGGCCCTTGTCCAGGACTTGATGTCGGACAGGCAGTCGGTCAGGACGCCAGTAGTCCTGCAGTTCAGGGTGGAGGCAGAGAGGTAGAATTGGGTGTCATCCGCATACATGTGGAAATTTACCCCATGTCTGTGGATGACGTCACCAAGGGGGAGCATGTAAAGGGTGAAGAGGAGGGACCGAGGACAGAGTCCTGAGTAACACCGCACGAGACAGTGCGGGGGCTGGAGGAGAAGCAGTTTGTCGCGACGAAGTGGAGGCGGTGTGAAAGGTAGGACCTGAACCAGTCAAGGACAGAACCTTGAAGGTTAAGGTGGGAGGAGAGGCGGTGGGGGAGGATTGAGTGGTCCACTGTGTCAAAGGTGGCAGAGAGGTCGAGGAGGACGAGGAGGCAGAGGGAGCCCTGGTCACCCATGGTCAGGATGTCGTTTGTTACCTTGACCAGAGCAGTTTCCATGCCGTGGGCTGCACGGAAACCCGATTGGGGCGGTTCATGGAGGGAGTGAGAGGAAAGAGCGAAGCTGGGAGGCAACGGCTCTCTCAAGAACCTTGGATAGGAAAGGGAGATTTGAGATGGGCTGGTAGCTAGATAGCTCTGATGGGTCGAGGGAAGGTTTCTTCAAGGTGGGGGTGATAGTGGCTGTTTTGAGGGGGGAAGGATAGTGTAAAGAGGTCAGCAGTCTCAAAAATAGCTTGTGGTTGCTGAGAGAACCAAAACACCTGGTAGCTTGGAAAGCAATAGGTTGGGCATACCTCCACTGGTTCTAAAAATAGTTTCCATGTCTTCTAGAACAGAGTCCCAACTAGCCAACTACCAATGTCTAACAGTCATCAAGAGATACAGCTGTTACCCTAAGAATAGTTTTGATCTCATGACTGATGCTCGAAGACTGTAATCCATTCATCTTCCTCCTTAAAGGTAGGATGATCACCCGCCACACTTGGAAAAACCCAATGACAACAGTGTGGATTAGTGCCACCTACCAGTTTACTGCTAGGGCCTGGACTGCGGATACTTATGTATGCAGAGCCACTATCATAAATTGGGGTGAAGATTGAAAGAGTAATCATAATTTGTCATTTGCTGTGAAAAACATTGTTCACTATAGTGGATGACTTGGGACTAAATCAATTCTCGTGTCTTAATAGATTCTTTGTGACCAATGACTTTTCCATTTGCAAGAAATGACTATCACGAGGTTCGTCATAATCTTTTGTTGCGCATCAGGGTCAATCAGGCTTAGAACAAATTGAAAGTGGCTGCTTCAAGAGAGTTACATTCAAATTCTTTTGAGTCTCTGAAGATCCCAATGCCTTCTCCCTAACCATATGAGATAGTGTGGAATATTGCTTGTGGAATGCTTGAGAGTTCCATAAATCGGTGCAAAGATTGAAAGAGTAATCATAATTTGGCATTCTCCGAATTGATTCAACTGTAGGCTAGTGCATTGGAAAAAACTGAACTTGATCATTCTCATCACATCATAGCCTACACAGCATACAGAGAATTACATCTAAAAATGCTCCTTTCTTCAGTTTCGGAAAAGTTTCACTTTTGAAAGTTGTACAACATTAGAAAACTGATACTTTCACTGGAAAGGATCCATAACATACAATCTGGATCCTGAAGTTGGGTGCTGGATTAGCTATAATCAACTAGCTCATAGAAGGCCAAAACTGAACAAAGCATGAAAATGTATTAATGGAACCATTCAAAACTAACTTTGTTGAAAGCTCAACAAAATGTTATTGAATTTTTTTAAAAAAAGGATACACCACCAATTCACACTGCACACAAAAAAAATCTACATACAAATAACCAAGAGAGCAGTTCAGAATGACATTACACAATAGAATGAATGGAGATGGAGAAAGACAAGAGAGGGACCATAATGCAAGCAAAATGACTCCTTGTCAATTGACTCCTTCAAAAGACGCCGAGATGATAAAATATTCAGCCAGATATCTTAGTTTCCAAAAGAAATTACCAGCTACTTAACAGACCATTGCAGAATTACAATAAAATTGAATAGTAAAGAAAGAGTAGCATTAATGAACACAAAAACATTCAGCAAGGTTTAAGCTTCGGAAAATATTGACTTAAATTTTCAGTTTCTAAATCTTAGAAATGAAATATTTTTACCAACCTTGAAATTTGGTGAAAAATATCTGTTGGCTTTGTCTTTATTTGCCTTGTCAAGTTCATTTTTAGTCAATGTAAGGGCCAGATATTCCTTGTCATTATCTGTACGCTCTGTACCATAGCACCAATTGTCACCTTCCTTTTCTGTAACTATGCTGCCATTTTCTACCTTATCTAAATTCTCATTTGGTGGTGGGATGAAGAACGTATTTATCCAGAAATGGAACATTTTATCCTGCAAAAAAAAAAGTTATCAATCTTAAATTATATCAACCATTTGATACAGCATTTAAGTTATGAATCGCATTTAAAAAACCACAGTAGACCTGATGCAGAGTAAAGCTCTGGTGGTACATCACTGTGATCTTAACTCCTTTGAATATACTTGACATTTTTATTCTTTAAACCTACACAAAATGGCAATTCAATACTTCTTTGGGCCAGTGGTGGACTGTCAACTCTTGAAGCACAATATTGGACCAGAAATATTGCACCAGTTAGTTGCTAACGCTCAACTAATACAGGGAATATCATAACCTCTACAGTAGAACTCTAGTTGGTAGAAGGTTGGGAATCAATAAATTTCCAAGCCGTCTTACAATAGGAATTGGTCAATAGCAGCCTCTGGTCATTAAGATGTCACAATCATGTGAATGATGCAATCACTGCAATCAGAAACTTCAAATTCCAGAGTTGCATTAACATATTATGAAACAAAACAACAGGATTTGAAGTGCCCCGATGGATTTCAATAGCACAACAACAAGATTTTTTTAAAAAAAGTTTGATAATGTTGGGGTCCACATTCTGTTTAAATGAAGTTAGTTATATGGAATCTTTTTATTGTAAAATAAATTTAGTATTATTTGCAGTTAGACAATCTATCTTAATTTTGCGAGGTGTGAGTTATCATCCAGTTCACAGTTCATTTAAAGATTTAATACCGCTAATGGTCTTCAATTTCATAAAATATCTTTTGATAACTGGATGCAGAAGATAATTGAATCAGATTTCAACAGGCCTTAATTCATACCATAATCAAAGACTGCTCTTTTGACCATATAAAATTTCTCCAACCCATCCCAAACGCCTTTGTAACTAGTTTAATCTAGTCTATTTACCGTTGCAAATATCAAAGTTGATTTATAGGTAATGAAAAGCTTCTGATTCATGGTGAACTATTGCAAAAACTGTTTCTGTTAGTTCTGCAATCAAAAGTTAATTCACATTTTTCTATGCCCAACAGGAGTAGGGGGTAAGGAAGAAGGGAAAACATATCTTGTCCCTTTCACATCCCTATTTTGGAGGGATATGACTTAGAAGCATTACTCATTCAGCAGCTTCTGTTCTTGTACTGAGAAAAATGCTGGTTGGAACCGGGAAGATACATGGGTCAAGATACATTTAGAAATTTTTGGTTGTGGGTAAAATATTCTACAATCCTGTGAAGAAATGGTTCATTTTTAACCACCTCATCTTTTTTTAAAAATTACATCCCCAATTGTAACTTTTGTTCCGAACAAATCAGGGTAGACAAGAGAATATGCAACCCTTTGAATCTGAAATGTGGACCTTTAAGAGTGCAGGTACTTTATATCTTCCAACATTTGAAGGTTTAATGTGGAATACAATATAGTGCATGTTAAAAAAGTAGGGTGTAATAGTTTATTTGTTTGAAGTGCTGAAATAGATTACAGCATTTTATTCAAAGTTTTCTCCAGAGTAGGCCATGCTTCCAGAAGAACGAAATCAAGCTCTGAAGATCATGGCTGTTAAAGCATTTTGTTTCACTCTTTTCCACAAGTTGGAAGGATCCTACATGAGCTTGCTATAGGAAGATAGATAAGAGGAAGATATCTCTAGCTATTAGAATAAACAGAACAGAATACTGGGTAGACTTTCCTGAAGTACTCACTAAATAAATTAAATCAAAATCTTTGAACAAGCAGTAGCAGGAACTGTGAGAAGGAAAATGCAGATGGTGTGCATACTGGAGAGGCACAGGAAGAGAGGGGATGAAAAGAAAGAGGGGAAAGGACAAAAGTGACAAAATAATATTTTTCAACTGGCTTCTTATGAAATAGCAAAATGGAAGATTTTATAATGGAAAAAAATTAATTCACCAAAAGTTCCTTAAAATTGAGTTTGTTCCTGTGTCATGGCCAACAATTTCCCAAATAAAATGGAAATTTCATTCCATAGCTATTTGTGGGACATTTCTGTGTGCAAATTGGCTGCTGCGTTCAGCTAGAAAAATCACTATGCTTTTCAGTAAATCCTGTGAAGCACTTTGAAAGGTACTATATCAAATGCAAAGATTATTTAAAAAAAAACATAATTTATTTCCCTAGTAAATAAACAAAAGTAGGCAGAACATTTTTTTAAAAAAAAGATTACCATGCAGATCGATTGTTTAAACCATCACTTTTTTTCCCAAAAGTTATGTAATTTCACTTAAACATCACAAAGTAGATTCCCTGCTTAATTCAATTACATCGATCACAGAATCATTTTAAATTAGAACTGAGGTAAAATTAATACAAAGTAGACGAGTTACATTATCTAAGTAAAAAAATGATCATTTCTCTTGTTGCAAATACACTTAAGCCCTTTTATTAACCAACTATGATCCTCAAAAGGTTTTCAAAACATTGATCTGGTCATTAGACCTATTTAAGATTGTTGTTTTCATCAGTTAATCAGCAATATCTGTAATGGCAGTATAATGTGGACATCACTAATATGTGCAATTTCTTTTCTTTTTAAAAAAGGGGCATGGATGGCAAAACTCCTTTAGCACAATCAGAATAAACTTACTATACGCCTCATTGTATAATCAAACATTTATACTCTCAACTAAGGAATAAAGGAGCTGAAAATCTGGGAGGAACAAACCTTTTTCATCATCTTGTTCTGTTTGTGGAAGAATTCCACTTTAATATCTCCACATACTGGCAAGGGCTGAGGAAATTCAAAATACATGTACTTTTCTTCACGTCTGGTCGGTCCCAAAGGGGAAGTGTAGATCTTCACCTTCAGCTGAGATACCACAAACATAGGATCTAAAGAGCAAACAAATCAGCTTTTTTGTCACAATAGTAAAAAAAGTCTCGTCATAAACACAAACATATACTAATATATCATTGCTCAGTTTGTAATGCATCATAGAACAACAAACAAATGGAGTTATCACAAAAATGCCCCTAAGAGCTATTGCCAGAAGTTGTTTGGTAAATATATTGATTTGGGAAGTTATTTTTTAAAAAAAAACAAGAATACTAATCCTTGCATTTGATACAACATCTTAACACGTCAACAAAATATCTCAAGTGCTTCATAGGATTTACTGTATAGTGACTGCATTGATAGGAAAACATAGCAGCCAATTTGCACGTAGCAATGTCCCACAAACGGCCATGAACTGAACAACCAATTTTTCCTGGGGGATTGTTGGCCTCCCAGACCACTGGGAGAAACTGCCTCCTGTTTTTGAATAGTATCATGGGATCTTTATCATCCACCCTTGAACAGGTAAATGGAATATTGATTTAACATCTCATCCGAAGGATAGCACCTGCGACAATGCAGCTCGCCACAACATTCTACTGAAGTATTAACTGAAAACGTTTGCCTTAGTTTTTGCACAATTTAGCACTTTTCATAGGATTTTTATATTGCCACTTAGTTTCCACAGCATTGATAGCAGTCTTACAGTTTAACTTTTTTCCAATACAAAATTATTTTTAAAAAGGTCACTTACTACATGTTCCACCACTGAACATTGGAACAGTTTCAAACCGCATCTTGTGAAACAGTAATGCCACTGGTTTGTATTCCAATTTGTGCTTCAAAAGGTAGCTGTAATAATGTACATAACGCCTCTGGCTGGGAATCGTTACACCCTGAAAAGTACATAACGTTTATTAAGTGAATACTTTGAAGTTGTTTCTACCACTACCAAGGAGAATTTTCATCTCAAATCTTAAAACCAATCTATTACCATAGCCTTCTGTTCCATGCATACTTTAAAACAGATTATGTATAATTTACCAATTCCTGAAACATTTACATAGGAACACTGGAATACTAGCTCTTCCTTTGCATTCTTTCCAGGAATGTGAAGATGAGAGCTAGATTTCCCCAAGCGAATGAGCTAAAATAAGCCTCAATTAACATTTGACTATTGATAACTCTTAAAATTCTAAATTAAAAATAATATTGTTACTTCCCTAGATACACAGAATATCTCTACATAGTGGAAACTCACTATTAAAGGCACTCTGGCCTATTTTACTCTCATTGGGGAGTTTGGATTTGTCACCACCAGTTTAAAATGTGTGGGAATTTCAGATCTGCTGGTATCAAATGCAATCCATATGGCAGTCCATAATGAGGCCTCAGAGTGACTTAAAAAACATTCATACAGTTGTCAATAAAGATAACATTTAAAAGCTGATGCTTTCAGGTGATTTTACTCCCTGGGACAACTGCACATTCTAAAATCCTAGCTCAGAAAAGGTCTTTTTTAAAAGAAAATCATCTATCTAAGGACTAACATGTTTTCCTTTAAGAAATGTTTGTAACTATTTTTTCAAATGTTTTACAAGTGACTGAAACAAAGACTATTTTCACTGACCTTCTTATCTATGGTCCTTGCTTGGCCGTAGAAATCTAGGGCTTCTTGTGCTTTAAGAAATTTGCCTCGATGTAGCAAATAAGCACAGATCATTACACCTGTTCGTCCCTTTCCAGCTTTGCAATGGATTGCTGCAACATTGTTATCATCTTCACTCAGCCAGTTGTCTAGATCCTCACAAAATGGCTTGATGAGTTCTAGCTGTGGTGGATTGTGGTCTTCAAAAGGATACTGTGCGACTAAAGGAATAAATGAGGTTATTCAAAGACACTAAAACCTTGTGGTAGAAATATGTTAGCTGATACTGAATAAAGATTTTATTAAAGGGGTCTTCACCATAGATTAATATTGGAACCATTATTCTGTACCAGGATATAAATCACAATACAGAAAATAGTGATTGTCAAAGCAAAATAAAATGAAATATCAGCAACATACTTCACTAAAAGCAAGTTTATTTATTCTGCCTTTTTAAAAACTCATGCCACACATATCGTCAGCATACAAAATACTAACACAGGACCAAGATTCATTATTACCGTTTCAAATGACAATGCAAACAAACTAACTTGGTACTATCTCTACGAATTAATCTCATAATGCAAGATCCCCAAACAGTTAACTCACCTCGGCAATTAAATTTAGTAGCATCATAATGTCTTTCTGCACATCTGGAGAGAAAGAAAAACAAAACTTAATCGTAATAATTGAATTGTAAATTAGCACACAATACCATATACATGTCTTTTTCATTTTAAAAAAACGTTTTTTTGGTTGCCTGTGCAAGCAGTTTGTACATACATAAAAATATAGAAATCAAACCTTTCCATGTGGGATTCTCTGATTCAAGCAGCTAAAAATGGCATCCTTCAAAACAGTTCTTGATGATAAATTTGATCTTTTCCGGAGATATTTAAAATTGCCTCTGTTAACACCACATTAAACTCCTCCCATAACTGCCCCATCAAGATGAAACACCTCCTTTTATTATAAACCACTATTAAATCTACAATTTTGATAAGAATCGACTATCTAAAAATCAACATTGCATTTAAGTAATCAGGAATAAGAGCAGCGTTCTAATATAAATAATAATAATCCTTGCATTTGATATAGCGCTTTTACATCTTCTCGACGTCTCAAAGCGCTTCACAGAATAGATTGTAAAGTGAAATGACCGTATATTTGTGGGCGAAACGTGGCAGCCAATTGCGCACAGCAGTGTCCCACAAACAGTTGTGGATTGAAAGTGACCAATCTATTATCGTTTTTGTTTTTGGAGGGATTATTATTAGGCGTGTGGAGTAAGGAAACTTGCCCAAGGTTTCGCCCTGCCTGGAATTGAACCCAGGTGTCTCGCTTGCAAGGTGAGTGCTTTAACCACTGAGCTACAGGTCTCCACAATAAAGGTCTTCAGCGCACTTTGTAAATGTGCAAGGACACACACACAGTATCAATACTGCCACTATCTTAAAACATAGTACTTTGGCTTGATTCATTTCAAATGTCAAATTTAAGTTGCCGACCAGACAGCTGGACACAGGAAACTCAGAAGTGTATTTATTTTCACAACAGAAGCTGGGAAAATGGATAACTGCAGCCCATCAGCTAAATCCTCCCAGATGTGCTTAATATCCACATGAATTGTGACCAGGTCTCATTGTGGATAAGAATAAAGTGTGGCACCATCACACAAATCCAGGGTAAGGCACTGACCAAAACCATCAGATATTATGTTGTCACTATAATATTACACCGTACCAGTTTTCTTCTTCCACCCACACAAGGCCAGCCCTTCTCTTTCCCAGTTCTCTTCCACAATTCTAATTCTTTACATATTGTGCCTGTCCTTTATCTCTTCAATGTCAGCTCTTCCACCACAGTAGAAATGCTTTTCTCAGTCCCTCACAGGGTCAAGTGGTCTTTTTCTCTCCACCCACAGGGCAATCAGTGATAGCTCTTCTCTTATCAAACTGTACACGTATTAGATTCAGAAACATACAATCAAAAACTCCTGCTGTTAATTAAAACACAGATGCCCAATAAAATTCAGCCGCTAGATACACATATGCATTAAGACTATGTGAAACTAAAGATTCTTGGTATGGTATTCTTGGGTTGTATTTGAACAAACAAGTGGTTATCTGGTATGCAGATATGGGGCGCTTTTTTTAAATTTGTCTAGAGTGTATAAATCAAATGATGACATAATATATTGAAAATAACTAGTTAAAAATGGCTTTTCTAATGTTATGGGATTTTAAGGATTTGAAGGCCCAAGTCCCAAGTGAACCTCTGTTCTCAGCTATAAACCTAATTTCCCAGTTACTATTAAGCACATCTGGGAAAATTTAGCTGACGGGCTACATTACGCATTTCCCAGCTTATGTTGTGAAAATAAATGTACTTCCGTGGTTCCTGTATCTTTTCCAGATGGGTTCAGTGGAAGATACTAGGGCTACATTTAAAGAGAGGCCATGGAGCAAATCATTTTATTTTAAAATGTTTAAGAATTAAGCTTCAACTTGGGAAGGGAGAAGAAAGAGTAAGATGGACAAACTTCTCTCCCTAAAACTAACACTGATTCATTACTGAGCTTTTCAAAACATGCCCAAATGAGTAGAGGTGTGCTGTATGGGCTGGTACGGAGCAAACAAGACTTCTGCCAATACCCATCACTACTTCCCAAATTTGGCAGCTGATCCCTGAAACAGGCCTTATCTTGTGCTGTTTTTAACAGACTCAGGATTTGGTGGTAACACATTTTGTTAAAGGTATGCTCCCTTGTCTGAAGAGAAGAAAAATGTAATCCAGTATTCTAGAAGCCCTTCCATTAGGACAATCAATCCTGGATCTTTGAATAGCTTGTACACTTTACATTTTATGACTCCAACCTTACAAATTCTTCATCTATTCATATTCCTGACCCATGTCTGCAAATCTCAAAAGGACCTTCCACATTTTCTCCACCACTTAAGTTACCTTCTAGAAGCTCGGGTTCTACTTTCATACTAAATTATTTTTCTTTCGATAACTATTACCATTCTATAAAGCTCCAGCCGCTCCAAGACTTAAATGCAGCTTCCACATCAGATGAGGTTCTGCAGAAAATTATTTCATTGTACAGAGGATCCTAGTCTTCTCTCTGCCCTCCAACCTTTTATTATCAAAACCCTTTTCTCTTTTTAGAAACTACTATATTATGTGTTTATTGCTCTTCCAAACGTTCCTACTTTCCTCTTGTTCTGCTTCAGCTCTAAATAAGCACACGTACATTAAGACGAAAACACTGCATTGTTTGTTACTCAAACGGCAAGACCGTGGAACGCCCGATCTCCCTCAATCAACCCTTTCTCCTCCAGGCATTTCAGTGCCAAATTCTGCATTACTCAACCACTAGCATTTGAACTATTGCTTCTCTCCAATTCTATTTAATTTGTTTAATGTTTTGCACCCTCGTTCATGCCATTATGTCTCATTATTACTAGATTTGGATAATTTGAGACATTTTTTCTTAATTTAACAGTGAAAATAACTGAAGATACAGTAGATTCCAGTAATTGCTTACAACAGCGAGTTATCAAAAGCAAAACAAAAAAAAATACTTCCAATCAAGAGTTCACATCAGCCTTAACATTTTCATTGAATGTTAAACACACTTCAGCTTTCAAAAAACAACAGTATATTTTAATTGTTTTGAGTTGAACTAATAACATCTTCAAACAAGGGACATCATAATAATATAAAGAAATACTTACAGGTTGTATATCTTGTAATGGTTTTTATGTTTTGCATCCAGGAATCTAGGTCAAAAAAATTAAGGTGTCAATAGAGCATTATTTCTAAAGTTTCAAATGAAATATTTAGAACTAAACTTCAAACCATCATTTGTAAATCAGTATAAAACAATTTATTAATGAAGTGATTAAGTGTCAAAAATGTATTCATGTACATTTTCTTTCAAATTAAAATGTAATAATTCTATTCAAAAAACAAAAGAGAATAAAATGCAATTGGGTAGGCCTCCTCTGTGATGGTAAACATATAATGATTAAGGCAAGAATAGATAATTGGCTAAAGGAGCGACCCAACATTGACCAATGTAACTTTATTAATCAAGGAACTTTAAAAACTCAAAACTTTCACTGCAGTAGGGAACAGTAGTACTGTTAAGCAAAGGAGAAAAGGAATAAATGTGGGTTCTAGCAAAGAACAATGGCAGTCAAATGGCTTTTAAATCGCTACATAGCCCCATAGCCATTGCTTCTTCCTCTTGTTACCAGCTTAAGAGTGGATAAGTTAAATTTAGACAACTTCATAAAAGGACAACATGCATGCTTCCTTTTAAATCTAGGGATGTTCGGATTAAATGAACAGCTGCTGGTGGCACCATCATTGAAGAGGTTATCCTTATCATAAAACACCCAAAGTCACTTTCTATCAACAATTCACTTCCCTTGGAATCACAATTTGATCAGATAACCATGGGACTATTGGGTTATTTAAGCGCTCCGAGACGCCGTCATGGCCATATGTTGAGTGTAGTCCTAAATATTTCTTTAAATGCACAAATCAAAATCATATTTTCAGGTTACTATCAAATGTCAAATTAATTCTAGTAAATTGCTTTATCTAGAACTGCATATCTTCAGACCCTAAGAAATCTTAAATAACTTTAGGAGCAAAAAAAAAGGAATGGCATCATTCTTCAGAATTAATGGGTGCACCCTTCAGACGCAAATGCAATCTCCATATTTTCCATTAGCATTTTACACTGAGTTACCCCAAACGCCATATAAGACGGTAATGAGTGGGTTATTTAGCAAGACATTAACATTCAGAGCAAATTTTGTTCCTTTCCTAGGCATAATTGCTGTTGGTGAATTCAATTATCCTGAGGTCATATGAAACTTGCGGTTTGACCAACATACTCATGATGCAATACACAGGGCTGTTATCTACTGCTTCCACAGGCAAATGCGTCTCCAGATTATCAGACTCTTTCTCCCCTCCCCCCAACCCAGGTTTTCAAATTTCATGAAGTGCCAAGGAAGGAATCAAGTCTGCACCCCATTTCTCCACTGAGGACCTTTTCGTCTGCATCACTAATCCTTGCATTTAATATAGCGCCTTATTCAGTCGCTGAGATGTCTCAAAGCCTTTCACAGGTCATCCTGTAAAGTGGTGTGACTGTATTATGCAGGTGAATGCAGCAACTTTTAACACAGCAATGCCAACTACGGATACTCCAGATGCACTGTATTTTCTTTAATCCTGCTTTACAACTGCATTTTGTGCATAAAGTGATCTGTCCTCAGTTCATTCAACACTGTTATTTGGCACATACAATTATACCCATAAATTGTAGGCTTATTTTCTAAGATAAGCATGACCTAATGGAAGATGTAAACTCTTTCAGAGTATTTCAGAAATCAAAGATAGCTCACGATTAGGATTAAGGGAATTTATTTACGTCAATCTTTTGTTAAAGCAACAAGTGATTTTAATAGTCATTCTTAAAAAAATATTTGCGACAACTCGAGGGATATCAAAGTGGCACTGTTGGTCTGCCCGAGAGTAAGGAGAGCTGGCAATCTACCCTGTGGTTACTATTCTAATCCTCGGTTTCAAACAATTTCCCAATTATTGCGTACAAATACACAAGAAAAACTGTTTTATTCCACAAAGATGCTAAAAGTGCTCAAAATTACTTGTCAGATTTACATAAAATAATCACACAAAATACTTTTTTATTATACATTTGTTTTCCCTTTAATTTTTGAGCTTTTCAGGTTAAATGAAAAACTTATTTCAACATCTCTAATCTTTTCTGTTAACAGAATCCTGCTAATAACATGGCTGCACCATTGTACGTCTCTATGACACATGTCCTGTTTGAAAACAGGAGGAAGTTATTTGGACAATGCAACACAAGGGTCAAATCAAGTTCACATACAGCTCATTTAACCATTCAAGTCTGTTCATTTGAAAAACTCGAATTTAAACTATAAAAGAAGTTTTACAATTGATCTACACTTAAAAAAATCAAACAAAGATAGGTCATCATCTGCATAAAGCAATTCAAATTACTGTTACAAAATTACTTGCACTACACTGGCAAAAGCATGCTGGTGATGTAAGGTGAGAACCCCCTCCCCAACCTAAGCTGCTTCAGTATTGTTTTTGGCTTTATACCATCAGCAGTATAAATTTCACTGGTATAAAAATCTCTTGCAGGGATTCAAGCAGTAAATCTGAGTTTAAATCTGTAGAACTAGAAATTAGTAATACAGATGCATCAAAATCAATACACAAGCGAGGTTCCAATTAATCAGTTAGCAATTTTTGAAAGGCTAGAGTTAATTTTCAGTCTGCTTGAGTGTAATGGCACCATTCTAAATTGAATATCATTGTGCATTAGAATTAAAATATTGAAACAATTGGAGATGCAGTATAAATGTTTTGTGAGGTGCAATTCCGCACTGGAGCCTAGCTGCTCCAACCACCTGAGGAACCGTTTCATTCACATTTTGATTCACCCAGCTGGAGTCTAAATGTCGTAGGTGCAAAGTAATTCAGGTTCCGTTTCTAATGGTTGCTTGAAAACATTCCAACAATTTCTAAGGAACCATTTTAAATGGTACTGACATGCAATTGCTCTTTGATACAATTTTGTTTAAAAAAATCTTGATTCTGCACAAGTTGCATACATCACCAAAAAAAATTCCCTGACCAACATGCTAAGAACAGGAAGTGTAAATCAAGCTTACCACACTACATTGCTGTACTGTTAGAAGCAATATTGCTTGGCTCCTAGCAGTTTAAACAGGACATAAATAGATCCTTTGTACAGCACTGAACTACATTTGCACAATTATCAAGTTCTAATAAAAAAATCTATATAGTACAATATGTGGTCTTATACAGAATCAAGGCGGTGGCACCAATATTACCGGAACCAACTTCTGCTGTATTTTTCTCTTTCTGGGAGGAAGGTGTCCCATCCTCTCCTCCAATTAGTAAGTTTTTGCATAAAATCAGTTAAAGCAGCATCAATTAATTATTTTGGAAATAAAATCTGGATGAATACTTTGATAAGGATAGGATTAAAGAATGGGACTATGGCAATAAAGAGAATAAATAAGCACCAATAAAGACAATCAAAGGCGCTGTGGAGAACATTGGTGCTTGAGCGACTGGGAATGGAAGCTTTTCAAAGCAAGTAGCTAATCAACAGTGAATAAGGTCAAATGGATTGTTTTGCAGAAAGCACACACATTGACTTATGCTAGGAGATATCCTTTCCTACAAATCCTGAGATGTCACTTCGTTTTGAGGCTCTATAAGTAAATTTAACACATGCTAGTTGGATGATGTTTTCTGGTGCAGAAACTAAAGCAATGCGACAGATGCAAGCAGAATGAAAACATGGTAAAATACTTTTACAAGGAAAGGTTAGAAGGTCACCCCTGATTTTGTTGAAGCCAACAGTTGGCCAAACAAACAAGGTACCTCACCTGTGATACAAGGGAAACTAAATTTTTAATATTTACTGAAGAGTTGTGTCATAGGATTAATGGTGCAATGTTTTCTAACAGGCATATAATTAATTAAAAATTGGGTCTTAAAATACGGTTATGTAATACGATTCTAAAAGAAGTTGTAAATATCAAGTCATACAAGTAACTGGATGGTGTCAGAGCAAGTCAGGGGAACTCTGTTTCAATGCACCAAGCAGGAGAAAGTAAAAACATAACACTTTGTTCAGAAATGCTACAGCAGCAAGACAAGAGGACATAGGTTCAGGGTGGTTAAGAAATTTTAAGATAGAAATCAGGAAATATTTCCTTATACAAAGGGTTATCAGCAACTGAAATGGGTCAGGAAGAATGGTGGAGCCTAGAAGCACATTAATATGGTTGACATTAAACAAACGCAATGAGAAAAAAAGACTTCCATCCAGGCGATTTAAAACATTGTTTTAGCTCTTTTGGAAGACATTTTAAATGCATGTTGTTAGCTCCACCTCCGTAGAGCCATGCCATTAAGGTCTCTTAGCTTAGAACAAAGGCAACATCAACGATGAGAAATCAGTGAACATCTTTGTAACAAGCAACACAATCAGAATTCTTTTTCTGGTTCTCAACGCTGATCAAGAAACACTTGATGCAAGTTAAATTCAGTATCAGATGCATACAGCAGTATACACCAAATTTCCTGCACCATCTAATAATTAAACAAAATCAATCCAAAAATATGATCAATCCTGGGGGAGCATTATAGTTTTAGTTTTCTCTCTCTCCCGCACCCCACCCTCCCACACACTTTTCTACAAGGAGCTGTTTAGTTGGCATGAACAAGAGAAGCATCAATGAGTAGCTTCATAGGGAATCCTGCAGATTGGAATACTGCCAATGCAGAAATTTAATACTCAGCTCAAACTGAATTATCCCATCAAACCATTTCCTGATTGGCATCCATAGAAACTGCAGACATTTTACAAAGGAGTTTCTTTTTTATATTTCAAATATCGATTGGGCAATATTTTAAAATCCCAACATACTCTTTAAAAACATATTACATATTTTTTTGCTAGATATAGGTATTTTAGTGTTGCTAATCCTAGTGCTTAAAGAAAATACAGAATAAACCACTCCTTTAGAACAGTTGTTAATAAAATGGGTGCCCTGTGGACCCAAGGCTTCCTGTGGTCCTAAATGGCCAACGTCTAGGCTATTGAGTTGCCACCGTCTTTTTGTGAGTACGTTTTGCACAGTGAACGTGATGTTATTACACAGGTTGGGATTTTATGAACCCTGATAAGCACTTTAGAAACTGTATTTTACACATTTTAAAGAAACTCGGCATTCTGCAGAATATTTATGGTAATTCAATTTGAAGGTTTTGTTGATTACAAACTGCTTAATCTTCATTCATTACCATCAGAACCACTGGACTTCCTTGTAGGCTTTTGCCACTCAGTTTAGAGTAATCTTCCATTGACAAAAGTTGTGGACAAAAAGCAGAAATATGGGATTACAGTAGGATATTGTTAATTGTAGAAAACTCCCAATACATTGACCTAAATGAAAGGCTCTTTTTAAATGCAATTTGTTCCAGTTGTTGTTGATAGCTCCAATGAAGAGTTAATAAAACAAAGACCCAAGCAATCTGGCTCATTCTTCTGAATGATAAAATTAGTTCAAAGTTAACTATCCACCTCAATTCCTAAAAAAGGATTCAAACCAGCAACTGATTTTAAACTAGATAGGTTGTGATTTTAAACCTTTGGGGTTCATAGAAGTAAGATAAAACAAGTTACAGTAGACAGCTAATTGAGACCAACAACTTTGCTATTCTGAATTATTTTTCCCTTTTACTCACTTCTCTTTCAGTCTCCCTCTAACTTTCTATTTCTTCAATATCTCTATTTCTATCCCTTAGAAGAACGTATACAACAGTATATTTTCTGGCATCTCGCAGGCACCATGTCTAATTTTCGCTTTAGTGATTTATGCGGATAAAAGGACAAGATACATGGTGCATGGATAAAATGGGACTCTAGTGATTTTCTATAGTTCAAGCTATTTCAGAATATTGTTAACAACTCTATAGCAAAGAAAACCAAAAACTCTTCTGGAAAATAAAGCAAGCATCAAACTGGCCAACCAAGACACAATAGAATTTTTTGAAAATGCCAAATGTAACATGTACAACTACTATTGGAATTTTTAGGCTTCCCACAAACATTAACGTTTCTTAGTTCAGGTTGATTTTAAGTGGCAATAAATCTTGCTGATGTAAGCTGTAGGATAGAAAGAATCTTGGAGAAAGCAGAATCCGTAGGCTGGTATGAAGATAAAAATGTGAAAAGTCGATACATGTTACCAAAATAAAATTTAGGATTGCTTTGAAAGAGGGATATGGGTTGTCCCCAATGACTGTACACAATAGGAATTTTTTCAGACTGAAGCCACATTTTCTGTAACATTTATACTAACTTCACGTACTATAATTAGTATCCAAAAAAAGCACAAGCTTATTTGACTAAGACAACAGAATGTTCATAGGATCAAAATAATGAAAATGAAAAGTTGAATAAAAGTACTTACTTCACTACGTCATCAATGTTGTTTCTGTAGACACCTTCAAGTCTATCCGCTGGAAACCCCATGGCAATGATGTTTGGATAAATATCTGATTACAAAAGGTTAAGAACAACAAAGAATCCTGTACATCAGTATTTAATTGATAGAAACCAACCGAGTAGTCAAATGCAAGAGATTGCAAATTACACTATTGCCAAACTGTAGCGATTGGTTTCTTCCTAGTTACTGTTGTAGCCATCCTATTATCTGAAGCATATTTACTTCAACTCCAATGAGGTAGTGAAGTGTTTGCGACCTTCCTTTTTCGAAATATATTCCTGCAAAATACAGTCTCCAGGATTATTTATGATAAATAATTAGTCACCAGTTTCTTTCTTGCTCTAGGACCAAAATTTGGTGTTCCGACTCAATATATTCTAGAATTACACGATATCTACAAAACACCAATATTTCAATCAAGACCAAGAACAAAAAAAAGTTACAGCATTTTCCAGATTTTCCTAAACTTTGTTCAACGTGCTCTTATATATAAAAAACAATTTTGTGCAACAGATATAATGGCTACATCAAATGTATGTAATCCTATTCACAGTTTTGATTGCTCAATTAAACTGTAGACCAAAAATAGATCAGCACAGCACTGAATTACCTTTAATGGCGAACCATTTCAAGTGGTTCTGCATTTCTGTACTAGCAAATCCAGAACTGACATCAGTACTGTAGGTCAGTTGTTATTAAAAGGTACATTCCAGCTCTTCAGCTAGCTTAGTAGATAAAAGGTATGGCTTAGTGCAGTACCAAGGCATACATTCCATAACGTTTCAGATTTAATTTCAGTTCTGTGCTGAAAAATAAATTGTTGGTATCATATTCAAATCTATGTGTTTTGTCAATAGTTCATCTGGATCTAGTAGATGAAGCTTGGAGCAGAACGGGAAGCACTCTGACACTTTTCTTTCCTCACCACTTATGGAGAAAATGTAGGAAATTAGTCTAAAAATCTCAAAGAAGACTATCTCAGGAACATTAATCAGAACGGATAGACCACAATGAACTGGATAGTTCCACTGATACCCGAATATTTCCTACAATGGGACAGAGCAGCTTTGACCAATAACAAGCCTGATGAAGAAAAGTGGCACATCTCAAATGAAGCCCCGAGCAGAGCCACGGAGTCTTCAGGATTAAGTATTTAAGAAAATGTTAAACAATTTCTACCTCTCTAATCCCAGGTCAAAGTAACCTAAGAAATTTAATTTTGAGGCACGTTTGAAATTTATAATTATAATGGCCATTATTTCCTCTGAAGTATGAATATTTTAGATGCAACAGACATCAAAACATATTCCACTGCACCCTCCACAATCAACAGAACCATATCAAATGTATTTACTATTAGAAATATTTTACTTTACTGTGTATTTAAAACAAGTTGATAGTCAAAAGTGAAACCAATCACTATTTGAATTATAATAATGCACAATTCTACGATAATGGGAAATAATTAAAAGGAACCTAAAAACATGCACAGTAGAAAGCATGGGATAATTTCACCCTTTTATATAGTATCCAATGTTTTAATAAATGATGCACTACACCTGGATGTACACAGGACTACCCTTTACAATATTAAGGAAACGTAGAATTAATTCTACTCAAGACGACATTTGTAACTCAAGGGCAATTTGTACTTATAAATTCTGTGCAATACTCTAATAGAAATGTCAACACAGTACCTGTCCCAATAAATGTGGCCCACCCATTTCAGCTCGAAGGATTGAAGGCAGATCTACAGCTTCACATTTTATTGATGAATGCCAGCCCTATTCTAGATGTGTTTTATGCAGATATGTGCATTAATTGCAGGCATCCGTGCAGATATACAATTTATTCTGATCTTTTTTGCATTAAACACAGTAATGCAATAATGTAATGTAATATACATTTTACAGAACAGTCGTTGATTATTTATTGTTGTGCAACAGTTAAACTCAGATCAATTTTAGAGACCAAGAACACTACTCAAACCTACAATCCATAGTTCTGGTTGCACACGATAAGACTTGCTTCCTGTTATAAATCACTGTGACAGCTGCAATCTAAAAAGAAAACCCCTCATTTGAAGGCTGTACTACGAAGCATAAATAGGATTTACCACAGTTGCCACCTCAACCCTAAAGCATTTACATAACAGGCATTTAGATTTTTCTTAAACCCACATATACCAGGAAATGCGACATACATTGCACTGCTACAAAATCTTCATTGCTTATGCAACTACGTTTAGAGGACAAATGTTGATTTTTTGAATTGATATGCAAAACATTAAATAAAAGAATGTTAATCTGTTATTTGATATTCTAACTTTAAAACAAATTTCACAGTACCGTGGAAATATGGCTTTTGAAAAGCTAGCCATATAATTACTCAACTACACTTTCTAAGTTTTGGTACTCATTAAAAAAAGTAGTCTGCATCGCAGCCATTGATTGACTTTCCCGGTTATCAAACTTGTACCTGCTCAAACAATTCATATCATCTAATACAACAATACAAAAGACCAGCCACTGTATTAATTTGGGGCATAATCTTTCCCTTGATGTTGCAGATGTGAACTTGCATTCCACACTCTTGAAAACATATTAGGCATACACATACTGTTCAGTAAGCTACAATTGGTACTAGTACTAGAAATACCACTCTGTAAATGTTCGAAGGAGAATCGTGAACTGCTGGTTTCCTGATAATTTCAATCATTGCTTAAGTATAACAACAAGCATTTATATAGTGTCTCGGAGTACTCAACAGCAATGGTGCTCGATGCTGAGCTAGGGGGAGGGAGAAGGTGACTGTAGGCACGGTCGAAGAGGAGTGTCTTCAAGCAATCTGGAGAGAGAGGGTGTAAGGCGAAGGGATTGAGGGAGAGTTCCACAGCTTTGGGGCGCAGTGGCTGCCGACGATGGGCGGAGGGTCCAGGGTTTGGAACACAGAAATAAAATTAAAAGACTCTAAACATGCAAACCCCAACTTGATTCAACAGCCAGATCACGAACAATAGCCACCCAACACAGAACTCCACTTGCAATCCCTTTTCCTGAAAGCTGTTTTTATTCAAGCAGTGAAAACGGAAGTGAACGATTTTACAAAAAGTAAACAAATAATCAATAGCTAAGCGCACCAAGTAACTCTGGAACACAGCTGACACCAGATTAGGTAAGAATACCAAAAAAAACTTGAAAATTTGGGATTCATTACAAGCTGGAACCCAACTAATTAGATGCCAGTTGCTCTGTCAAACTGTACATCATACTCTCAATTTTAGAAAATGCACACCTATTTACCTAAACTTTGGTCTCAATTATCTTGCTTTTCCTTAAAAATTCCACAATACAAAATGTACTTGAACTCAATTGACAACAGTAAAATACAAAGTTAAGCTGTTAATCAACCACTAACCCTATAAAAGCAATTTATCTGTGATCAATGTACCAGAAACAATCAAGATTCAACATGCCAATTTTCAACAGTGATTAGGTCAAGCCTAAATAAAGGAAGAACGATAACTGAATTGTGGATAAGTTCCTCTTCCTGTACAAACAATAGCTGTATTTTTGTTCATCAAGATGGGTATCTCAAATGGAGTCAAAGTGGGGGCAACCACCTCAGTGTTCAAGGTATGTACTGATGGTAGTGTTACAACCTGTGTGGTCAAATGTTTTAGTTCACATCTGAATTTATAATGTGGGTTGGTAACCAGTTGAAAAGCCCTCTGACTGATAACCATTTTAAATATGGAGCTGCAAAAGATTGTTCAGGTCCAATGGGATGCAAGCAAACTTTTACCCCATGCAATATGTCACAGGACAAAGCATTCTTTATAGACTGGACCTGAAAGCTCCTACCCAAATACATTTTTGGCTTGTAGGCATTAAGCTATCGTGCAAAAAGAAAAGAAATATACTGTAGTTTAAAAAAAGAGTCTGTGGCATTCCATATAGGCAGCAACTACTAAAGATTATTTTTTGTAACATCAATAAGCTGGTATCTAAACTTCACTGAAACCCAGGAGATTTTTTTTACCCTGTGTGTATATGACAAAAGAAATACTGAGATTGCAACATCAAGGTCTTGTATGCAGGCAGGGGAAAGATCTGAAGCAAGCATAGATAAGCTCTGAAAATAAACCTGATGTTGCCAGCCCAAACAAGATGATAGAAATTTCTAAAAAAGAAAAAAAGTAAACATTTCTATCATCCAAGGGGAAAAAATCACGGCGGAGCAAGGTGCTTTAAAAATTCAGCGCCATGTTGGTCAGGTGATCATTTTTTACTGCACAACGTATACGAGCAGCATTATTGAGTCACAACCTAGTTCTCCGAGTGGAGGTAATAGCAGCAGTACACCAAGTAATCCCCTCTACCAAGAAGTTAGAATGAAAAGCTCCCGTGGGAATTAAGCACCCACAGACATGATCTGCCCACTTCTATATTGTAAATAGCTTCAGATTCTTAGCTGGCCTTTATCGTCATTATGAACTAAATTATAGAAGATTGACTGGGCTATGTCATATATACAATCAGATCAATTATGGTGAAGTCACTGCCAGCGATGACCTACACAGCAAGATGATTTAAAATGGTAGCTTATGCACATTTACCTTACAGCAATATAGCCTCAATTTTGACAGAAGCACCACAAAGTAAATGTGGCTGCATCAATTAGGAACATAAAACCAGCCTTTAAAATAGAACAGTTTACAATTAAATAAGTATTAAGACATGAATGTAAAAGTATTACAAACTGCATCACAAAATGTATCTGGGTTCATCTTATATGTGTAGTGCTTATTTCTATATACCACCTCCAGGATTTTACATATCTAATCACAATGCATCAAAAACAGTGAGGGTCATAACTCAAACAGCGATGTAGCTTCCAAATGTGCTGAGAAAAGCCTCAAACCAAATAGTCCCAAATGTTGAGCTGAAAAGATATGCCGACAGATGGAAAACACAAGCATTATTCCAATGGACATTTGTAAAACTCTCTAGGTTAGTTTATGATTCTCTAATTAGAACTATGTACTTGTATTCTAACAATTACTTATACACGTTTAAATTCAAACCAAAATGAGAAGCCAACATAACTGGGCGAAACATTGGGCAAGTTCCCTTACTCCACACACCTTGATTTACCTAACAGTAAATAGGAACCTGGTTGTTAGTCGATTGGTGGATCGCTTTTCCAGTGGTAATAATCCCTTAAAAAAAACTTTTTAGAAAAATGGTCACTCAATCCACAACTGTTTGTGGGACACTGCTGTGTGCAATTGGCTGCCATGTTTTGCCCATAAATACAGTCAATTCACTTTACAATATATTCTGTGAAGCGCTATGAGACATCTCAAAGACGTCATAAGGCGCTGTATCAAATGAAAGGATTATATAACAACAATAGAAGCTTTAAAGATTGGATCTTACACAATCATTTACACATGCTTAAAACCCCACCTACTGTGATTTACTTTTCCACCCAGTTTATAAGAATCGCTGGGTTAATTTCTTTATAAAAACAGACTGAAAATAGGCACAAAGAATGACAATTCTTACTACTTGTAAGTTTACAAGTAATGTCACACATTAAGATGGTTGAGTAATGTCATCCATTAAAATGTTTCTTTCTAACTGAAACAAAAGTATAACTCTCAAGTGAAATGTAATGAGCATCCAATCTGGTTTGACCTGAAACAGATCATTGTTTGTTCAATATAACATCGGATTTTGGTTTAACTAAGCAACAGCCTTGCATTATATTTCCTCTATAAAATTGAAACTCACACCGCAGCTCCCACAATAACAGACAATTATTGAGCTCCTTTCGACATTCATGAGTCAAACCGTCAAGTTCACCTCATTTTCATTACACAAGGTTTGTGAAGATTGTTAAAAGAACATGAAAACATTGTGCTAAAAAAACAATTCAAACCAAATTATAAAAATCTGAATGGAAAGGAAAACTAACCGATGCTCAACTAATTTATCATACTTGGAGAAAATATCTCAAGAGACAATAAATATAATTCTGCAGCAAGAAATGTGCATTTATCCAGCACATTTCATGCCTGGGCTCTGCCATATTATCCTTCCTAGCTCCTTGTTTGATATCTATAAAGTACATTGAAAACTCTAGTTAAGATTGGCTTTCATAAATAAAAGTTAAAGGGTTCCTAGTTTAGACATTGTATTGCAATCATAATTATCAACTGTCTAATAACACACAAATTACACATGGGATGTGGGAAAAAACATGCTAGTGGCAGTTCTAAAATTTGAAAGATTAGAATTGAAAGGTGGTACTTCATATGAACACATTTTGACTTTCTAACAACTGGAAACAAATACTTTAAATTAGAAATAATGTTTATTAATAAAGTCAAATGTTCAATTTTAAGAAAAAAAGCTCTGCCCTCCTAGAAACATATGGTCAAAATAAATCATAATACCATAGTGTGCTCTTGAGATGTTGTCATAATAATAATCCTTGCATTTGATATAACGCTTTTCAAGTCTTCTAGACGTCTCAAAGCACTTCACAAAACAGACTGTAAAGTGAATTGACTGTATATATATTTTTTTGTGGGCAAAATGTCGCAGCCAATTGCGCACAGCAGTGTCCCACAAACAGTCGTGGATTGAAATGACGAATTTATTATTGGATTTTTTTCTTGAGGGATTATTATCAGGCGTGTGGAATAAGGAAACTTGCCCAAGGTTTCGCCCTGCCGGGAATTAAACCCGGGTCTCTCGCTTGTAAAGCGAGTGCTCTACCCACTGAGCTATAGGACTCCACAAGTCATGCCTCTTATTCCAAAAAGATGCATCCACCACCTACACTTACAGCTATAATAATCAGCTTTCAAACCAGTCAATCCTGTTAAAAACAACTTAAGTTCTGAAATACATTTGCTCATCAGAAGTTTATGGTTACAAATTGAAAGCATGCTTATGGTAGCAATTGGCTTTTGAGCCAACTGTGGAACACTACAATAAAACCAAACTACATAAGAAATAACCTAGGCATAGCTGCTATCGAAGTTCTGACGAAGGGTTGTGCACCCAGAAACGTTGACTCACTTTCCTTTCTCCATAGATGCTGCCTGATCTGTTGAGTTTTCCCAGCTCTCTTTGTTTTTGTTGCTGCTACTGAAGTTAGTACATCATTTTCCTGCTGGGCAAGTCTCTGAATGCTTTAGTAATACATAATTTAACTGGATTAACTACAGCACAGAGGTGCAGTGTCATATAAAGATACACTACTACAGAACAGAATCCAATGAAACCTTTATAGCTAGCTGATTTGAAGCTTGCATCATTGATCATTACTGAACATAAGAAAAGATCAAATCTAAGCCAGTTTTACACTATATACCCTAGCACGAAACACAGCCAGAGCAGTGACATAACAGCACTGACAAAACTATTCCACAACACAGGCAACAGTAGAATATACACTATGAACTGGATATTAATTTTTGAGGGATGAATTACAAACTAAATGTTTTACAATTATGAATCTGCCTTCTCAATACTTCAAGCCCACTCTTGGGACTCTGAAAATTGCACATTAGATCACAAAAGCAACCAGGCTTTATCTCCTGCGAACTTGCCCCTCCTCACCTTCCATACTCTTATTATTAAACTATGCATCAAGACACCAGAGATCAGAATTCAGTGATACGAGAATTACAAGTCAAAGTCTGCACCCCACCGCTCTGTGGCAACTCACAAACAACTTCAACAGCACAGGAAGAACTTAGTGCCAAGATATAAAATTCTTGGAACTGTGGTATCATTTTGATTTCCAATGTATATTATTTCCCAAACAGAGAATGATTATTAACTGGAGTCACAGCTTTACCTTTAAAAAAATCTAGTTTTATATATGCTTGAAAAGTTTGACACTTGCTTTCCTGACGAGTGCCAACTGTAGTGAATGACAACAAAAGCATCAAATAAATGGCACGCATCACATAAAAGAATGTCTATATGTGCAACAGCATTGTATTTATAAACAAGAAAATGGGAAAAATGGGCAATGGTAGAAGTGGCATCTGTAGAGAGCAGAACTGGTTCTGCTGAAAGTGTCTCAAAGTAAGAAGCATCAATTTTGTTTGTAATAGAGCTGTTTTGGACCTTAGCTCTGGCTGCTTTGGGACTGTTTTGCTGATAGTGAGGATGTCCAATGTAAAAGAGTGCTCCGTTTTCCAGGCAGCACAAAATTTCAAGTGCTGACATTTTGTTCTAAAAATATTTCTGCATTTGTGCATAATATTAAGCCAATTTCAACTTTTATGTGCATGTGTATATACATCTATTATATGTATATGCAAAGGCAAGGATTATTATTATATGCGGGGTAGATGACCGAAAGTAAAGCCAAAGACTACATGTCTTGAGCTGGGGCCTATCAGCCAACATCCTGGAATCATTTCAAACTCTATTAAGCAGAAAAAAAACATGGAAATTGCATTTGGTATATACTATGCTCACTTTCGTCATTGGATTTCTAAAAAAATTGCCTGGTTGCTCATAATATAGTTTTCACTATATATATATTTTTAAAATTGGTCTGTGTTTTGAAATGGCCCTTTCAGCTGAATTTAACAGTTTAGAACTTTTCAAACTCACACCAAAACTATTAAATAAAACTTGTTTTTGAACTAAATATTTTCTCCTTCCTGGCATTATTTAGAATGAATAGCTGTTATTGCTCACAATGTAAAGAAATACCAAGCGCACACAGTATAATGCTGCATTTATACAGCAGCAAGTAAAAATAAGATGGCAAGAGTACTACTTCTACAGGCACCGACCACCTATTCATGGGTGTGTTTTCTTCCTGCCAAACAAGACTAATTGCCATTCAATGTAGTTGGACAAGCCATTGTTTGTTTCTGGCTGTGGGCAGTGAGTGCCCATTCAAGCTGGTATTGCAGTTTTTGCTTCACTGGCCTCGACAGGGTCAATAACCATAAAATAATTGTAATTCAGGACTCTGAAATATGGAATTTGCTTGCTGCCATCAGTGATGTAAATCTAGTCTGCAATTTAAATGGAATAGTCCCACATCTACAGCAGCCTGACACAACAGATATTTCTATTTGAAGCAAATAAAACACTGTAATATAGTTAAACACCTGACTGTTCGCACCACCCTTAATCGTTTGTTCTCCAAGGGCCAGTTATTACATGATTTATAACCGTATGCCATTCCTGCTGCTGTGGAAACCGCCCATTTATATTACAGGGCAATTTCTATCACAGCTGAATCCACTTTTCAACCTTTCACATGCACATTTTTTTAAAAAAAAGTCACAAACAGAAGTTTCATTGGGCAATACCTTCCTCAATAGAGATCAATAAACCACTTCACTTGCTGGTACAGTATAGCTGATATTGCTTCCAACAACTCAGACTCCCTTCAGCTCTTTTTAAAAAAAAACACACACCTTTGCCTCCAGCAGCAGCATATTTATGGGCACACATTTCAGGTGTGGTGCCACGGAAGCTGCTAAAAACTGTCATACTTGGTATTGCCCTTTTGACTCTGGAGATGGCCTTGATGGTAATCATCAATAATAAAATGTGCTACCGCAGCAAGATTGATTTTCTAATTCATCCCATTAAACTGCAGCATTCTCAAAATAATCATATTGCTATTTTTCTACAAGAATTGGACTGACATAATTCCACAGTAAACCTGCAGGTTCGAATTCTTTATCATTAATCAATAACCTCCCAAAGACTGGGCTACAATTCCTCAGCTGCTGGGCTACACTTCCACAGGCATGAGAAAACCTCTAGCCATTCTTCATACGATCTTAGGAATAGTAATGGCAACAGATAAGTTGATAGGTAAAACATCTTTAAATTTGATATAGACCCTGAAATGTTGAAACGTTTCATTACGCCTCACGATAATTACTAAAGTGGAGTGACCACATACTTGACAGCAAATGTGACAACCATTTTTCACATAAGCAACCATGTAGTGCATGACCAATTTATCTGGAAGATTGTTGGCCAGGACAGAAAAACTCCTTTCTATTTTCGAATAGCATCATAGAACCTTAATGTCCACCGGAAAGGCAGACAGGGCCTCAGATTAACATCTCATCTGAAGGACAGCATTTCTGTCAATGCAGTACTCCCAAGTACTCCACTGGAGGACTCAACTGGGAGCTCAAGGTAATGAAGTGGGGGCTTGATCCACAATTTTGTGACCCAGAAGCAAGAAACTTGCACTGAGCCAAGATCACATTACCAATATAGGCCACTGGATACCCATTAAGAACGGGATCCCCATCTGAATCATGCCAACTGTAGAACCCTGAAATCAGATATGAAATTGCTACAAGCCAAACACTTAAACCCCAGCTAGCCAGATGAATGCTGGGGAGAAATCCAGTATGGCGAAGCGGAATTTCCCGCTTGGTGTTTAATTGTTTGAATCCTGCAAGCAGAGGACAGTGAATAAGCTATTTTCTGCTTGCAAAATTTAATCAATCTAAGTCAATGTCGATATCCCTGGCCACTGTGAAGACCAACAAGCACACCAAAAGAGTTGGGCTGGCAGGAGTCAGAAAGGACATTTTTATACATATCTAAACAAATTCTTGGGGGTTTTGGGCCTGGACTGGCTAGGTTTGAATTCCAGAAACCCGGAGTCCAGTAAGCCGGGGCTGTACTGTATACTATGAAAGCAATTTTGCTTCAGACTCAAACCTCAAATATTGACCTGAGCAAGTTCATTCTAACTACAGAAGGCAGCACAACCCATTGAAGTGGCAGACAGACTGACCTCCACCAACATTATATAGGGGGAAATCATCATGGAAAACAGCCCAATCTAAAACAATACAACAGGAGGCATATATCAATCCATCTAAACAAAACCTCACAAAACAATTAAAAGGTAGCCAAAATAAAGTAATCGTATTTGATATAGCAACTTTTACATTGGGAAGATGTCTCAAAGCATTTCACAAGATTTAGAACTATATATTTTTGTAAGGGAATACGACAACAATGTCCCACAAACAGACATGAAATTAATGACCATTTTATCTGGAGAATTGTTAGCCTGGACACCAGGAGATACTCCCTTCTTTCAATTTGTGGTATGGAACTTTAGCATCCACCTTAACAGGCAGACAGCCCTTGGTTTAACATTTCATCCGAAGGATGGCATCTCCAATAATGTAGCATTCCTCCAGCACAGGAATGTCAGTCTAGATTATGAGTTCAAAGTCCTAACACAAGGTTTGAACACCCAACCTTCTGATTCAGAGGCAAGAGTGTTATCAACTGACACTTGTCCAAAAACTGACATCGCTGTCTGAAAACTTTGGACAACAGAATATCACACTGCATTCAGATATAAATACTATAAAAAGGAATTAAATCCATACTTTACAGTGTATGTACTACAGCACTACATGAACACCATACAATTAAAGAACTGTTACCTAAAATTAAAATATTCTAAATATGCCATTTTTCAATTTCAGACTGCTAATGCTTAAATTACCTGGTTAAATTTTACAATAATAAAAAAATGCACAGATTACAACATATACTTGTAATGTTATTCTGTATATTTATGAATTAACAATCTGTAGCACATTCCAAGAAGGTAACATATCTCAGAGTTTAGATGCTGTTGAGAAGACTGCTTAAGCTTTGTTTTCTTTGCAACATATAACTTTTTAAATCCCTTCTGTTATTACCTTCCAAAATATCCACATCCAATATTAAGCACAAATACATCCACTATATTACGAGGTTTGTTCACAACATACAGATTGGAGTAATAAGACACAAATAGAGGACTAAAACAAGAACAAATCACCATATACACAGGTGAATCCCTCAACATATCAGTCCAGAAACAAAAAAGATGATGTATTTTATTCCTTAATTTACAGGTGGATTTTGTGAGTTTATTCTATTTCTAGACAGTATTGAGTGCCACAATGCTCCCAAAACAGAGACCTGATCTACAACTGAACTGCATGACACAAACTGAACTGCTGCTGCACTGCATCGTTTAAATGAGGCAAGTGTTTTATTTTACAGTATATTAATATTATAGCAAAGTCTGTGAATACACACGCACACCCACAAACCTAGTATATCTACAGGGCATTCCTACTTATAAACATTTATGAGACAAGTTAATCCGCTGGCATTTGCAATGCTTTCTACACAACTCATTGCTGTTCCCACACTCAACCTGAACCACTAACACTACTAATTTCCAGTTCCCTTTTAACCCAGACTACTATTTTTATTCCAATCATAATGGCAAATACCATCAAAAACAAGTCACACAAAGCAACATGCTGAAACATAATTTGGAATTAACATTCAAAAACTTTGATCATAAAATATGTATGCAAAAATATGTATTGTTAAAGAACAGTCCCAATATTGAACAAGAAAATGCCTTCGAACCGGCCCAAAGTAAGATCCATCTTATTACTAGTTAACACCGAGAGCAATCTTGAAAGATTATCCAAAACAATACACAACGAAAACCAGGAGTCATAAATCACAAAACTGGTAAGCGTTGCACTGAAGGTAAAATAAGGCACCTTGTTTAATACGGTGTTAAATTTTACACCAGCCCCTCTACAACAACAAAATTAATTTGTAGAGTGCCTTTCACGTTGGGAGGACGTCCCAAGGCAATGGACAGAGTTTCGGACCCAAGCTGGGGGTGGAGGGCAGAGGGGCAAGCAGGTGATCAAAAGAGGAGGGTCTTGTGATCGGTCTTGAAGGAGGCAAGGGAGGGGGCGAGGTGGAGCGACTGCGAGATGGAGCAATCCTCCCTACCTCTGCAAGAAGGTATAAAGAAATTATAGAAAGCATGTTACATTGTGTGATCCTCAAACCATGCATTACATTCAGAAATTTAAAAAGCTCCACATTGTAACTCTTATTTCATTCAGAGAATTTAAAAGTTAGCATTTCACAATATCTAAATTTAGCCAGGCAAAATATTGTGAATGTGGAACATTTTTAAGTTATAAAACTGCGAAAACTCTGAAAAAAATCAAATATCACCTCTGTATTAATCAAATACATTAATTATACCTACCTCTTACCACAGCAGAATAGTTAAATAAAAGTACAAATTTGAATGATGCACTGGGCCTGGACCAAAAATGTGCAACTCAACAGGATTGGGTACACCCAACCTTCGCTTACATGCATAACAGGCATTCAAGCATGCAGAGTTGTTACTTTGACCCTTGACAGAAGGTCTCCGTACTTTTTAAAATAACCAATTTCCAAGGATTCCTACAACAGGATAACTGAATTTGAAATGTAGCTATTTCTAATATGAGAGACATTTTTTGGTGACTAATAACGCAGTGTTCAAAAATCATAGTACAGTAACGTGCGCAACTTTAGACAGGCTTCATAAATGTCAACTGGTGGTCATAGCACCACTTCCAAAACCCGCTTAGTGCAGTATATTTCTTGATATTTACCCATTGTCAAACAGTAAAAGTGAAACAAAATGTTTCAAAGGCTCAACAGTTTCCAAATACAGCAGGCAAAGACCGACAATATAAATCGTTTTTTTCAAACTTGAAATTAGAGAGCAGAATATTAAATTGCTGTAATGTGAAAAGCAATTCCTGGATTCAGAGCATTAGCTATATGCTACTGATTATGATTTGTGGTCTGACCTGTGCTGTACCAGTTACTACCCACACCCCATTTCATCATGCAGAAGCATCACCAATTGAAAATAAAAAAATTGTCCATCACTAGGTGATAGCAATACTGAACACAATTATACAATTAAAACTACTTGTGCAACATTGTAAAAAAAACACTATTAGATAAGACCTCGATCTCCTGCTAAAGTAGTAAATGCCTTTAAAGAAAGAAAATCTCATGTGAAAAAATATGAATTGCAAACGAAATCAAGTTCCTCCAAATATCATTACATATCCTGACTACCTCCAAATATTTGATATCTAACCTCATCCATTCCCATCCAGGCCAATACTTATTCACACTACATTCAGTATCTTAGACCCCCGCAGAGACAACGCAAGGCATGTCAGGATCTGCACAATCGGTGTTTCAGTACAACAATGCAATGCACAATGACATTACAAATGTAATTTACAAAAACCAAATTAAATTCCTAGGCCACATTTCTAATTTGGGTTCCTTTTTTTTAAAAAAAAAACCCCAAAGGTCAAATTCAAATGTTCTTCTGCAGCCCCTAATGCAAAGCCCCCCCCCCAAAAAAAAAATCTTAATATAATAAACCTTGAAATTGTACAAAACCCAGTTTTTAAAAAGGGAGGAACCACATCTTCCTCCCCCCACCCTCCCCTCCCCTCCCCCAGCCCCCCCCCCCAAAAAAAAAATTAAAACACTGCATGGACGTGCACTCCTCCATCCAAACCAAACCCATTGCCTTCCTTTTAGCAAAACCCATCAGAAGCGAATCTCAAATGGATACACGTCAAGTCCAAGTCGAATCCATCTTCCTGGAATCTCCTCTTGTTTCTGCTGACAAGTTCTTTAATTCTCGAAGCCATGTCTGTGCGTGCGATCCTTGGCTGCAGCGGCGGCGGCGGCGGCGGCGGAGGGAGGAGGAGGAGGTGGTTGGTGGTGGTGGTGGTGGATGTGGAAATGGCTCCGGCCGCTCTCGCTGGTTATGGCTGTCACACACAGGGCCTACACCGACCGACTCGGGAAAGACGCGCAACTCTTGCGCTCTCTCTCTCTCACCTCCTCAGTCAACTCCCGTCAATAATCTTTGCGGTGGTGGGGATGGTTTTTGGAGGCCTTTATATACGTGTGTGTGTGTGTGTGTGTGGGGGGGGGGGGGGTATATATATAATATTAATATATATATATAAATCACCATAGGAGAATAGGAGAGAATGATCCGAATTGCGCGGTGAGGCCGCCACAATCACAGGCTCCGTCTCCGATTCCTCGTCCTCCGCCACCGCTGCCGCCGGGTCGGGGGAGCAGGAGCGGGGGGAGGGGGAGGGGGAAGGGGAGGGGGGGGGGGGGGGAAAGGGGGAAAAGGAAAAAAGGGGGAAACAAATCTTCGTCCGTGATTCAAACAGGTATAAAACGGAGACGTTTCTTTTTATATTTATCTATAAAAAGTTTTTTTTTGTGTGGGGATAAAAAAAATCCCCCCCCCACCCCCCGCCGCACCCCCGGCTCTGGGCTCCTTTTTCCACCGAATGGGTCTTCGTTCGTGCAGCAAACGCGAAACACAAAATTAATCCACGCTCCCGAATCCAGGCTCTTCTTCCTCTTTACAGCCAAATAATAAAAGGGGGACGAGATGGAGCCCTTTCTGGGGGTTGGAGGAGGAGGAGGAGGAGGAGAGGAGGGGTGGTGGTGGTGGTGGTGGGGGGAGATGATACTTGTTCGCTCGCTCGCTCGCTCACCCGCCTTCCTGCCTTCCCGCCTGCCCACCCGCTCGCTCTGGGTCCGGCTCCGGCTCCAGCTGCGGCCCGGGTCCCGACTCCAGCCCCGGCTCCGGCCGCCGCTCCGATTCTCAAACTTCCATCATGGCTTCCCGGGAAAAGACAGCGCAGCGCAGGGCAACGTAACCTTCCGCGGCACAAGAAAGCGTCCCCCCCCTCTCAACAAACCTCCTTCCTCTTCATTGAAGCCCCCCCCACCCCCCTCCTCCACACACAGCCGCCGCTCTCTTGCTTTGGAAGTGAGATCTGTGCCTCGGCGAAGGTGTTTCTTTTACGTGTACTTTTAAAAACTCGAAACCAAATGAGATATTACAACACTGGTGGCGGTGATTATCCGGCGGCGGAGTGACGCGCTGCTGACAGGGCGGCACTACTTGCAGAGCCCGGGCGGGTCACGTGATATCCAGAGTCAGACCCTCAGTTCAGTTCTCAGCTCCATCCCAGCTCAGCCCAGACTCAAACCCGGCTCACCTCCGCCCAGAGCCTGGCTCACCTCAGCCCGGCTCAAACCCCTCTCACCTCAGCCTAGAGCCCGGCTCAAACCCGGCTCAACTCAACCCGGAGCCCGGCTCATCTCAGCCCGGCTCAAACCCCTCTCACCTCAGCCTAGAGCCCGGCTCAAACCCGGCTCACCTCCGCCCAGAGCCTGGCTCACCTCAGCCCGGCTCAAACCCCTCTCACCTCAGCCCAGAGCCTGGCTCACCTCAGCCCGGCTCAAACCCGCCTCACTTCAACCCAGAGCCCAGCTCAAACCCGGCTCACCTCAGCCCAGAGCCTGGCTCACCTCAGCCCGGCTCAAACCCGGCTCACCTCAGCCCAGAGCCTGGCTCACCTCAGCCCGGCTCAAACCCGGCTCACTTCAGCCCAGAGCCCAGCTCAAACCCGGCTCACCTCAGCCCAGAGCCTGGCTTAAACCCCTCTCAACTCAGCCCAGAGCCCGGCTCAAACCAGGCTCACGTCAGCCCAGAGCCTCGCTCAAACCCGGCTCATCTCAGCCCTGAGCCTGGCACAAACCACTCTCACCTCAGCCCAGAGCCCGTTTCAGACCAGACTCACCTCAGCCCAGAGCCCAGCTTCGTCCCAGAGCAAGCTCAAACTCCTCGCATCTCAGCCCTGAGCCAGACTCAAACCAGGCACATCTCAGCCCTGAACTAGGCTCAGACCTGAGCCCACCTTGCCTCAGAGCCCGGCTCAGCCCAGACTCACCTTAAGACCCAAGTCTGGCTCAGACTCGGCTTACCTCAGCCCAGACCCCGGCTCACCTCAGCTCAAACCCTAGCTCACCTCAGCCCAGACCAAACCCTGGTGTTGGCATCAAACTGGGCTCCTGTGATATTCAGGGCCGGTCCAGTCGCAGACTTGGGTTTTAAAACATGTGGAACTATTTGGGGGAATGTACCTGCGCCAGTGTGTGTACACTTAGTGCCGATAAACCTCTGGTCAATTGCGCCCCCGTGCTCTGCTGTGAAGAATTGGACGGGGGAAATTGGCTGGCTGAAAAGTGCAAATTGGAAAAACCCTACTGTAGTCACATGTTTATATATAAAATGCAGTTATCTCCTGTTAAACCTAGTGACTTTGTTAAGGAGAATCTAAGCATATTCGGTTGCAAATTTGCAATCTGCACCTTTCGAGCAACACTTCAAGTGTTCATTAAATAAATCTTATACATTGTGCAGGAAATTAAAACATTGATAAAATACAATAAATGTGCAAAAAGGATATTTTCCTCCTTTTGATGTAGAGGTGATAACATAATGGAAAATTGAAGATTATCCTGCATACAACAACAAGATTACATTTGTATAGCGCCTTTCACGTCAGGAGGACGTCCCAAGGCGCTGGACAGTGTATAGCATTTCAGACCCGAGCTGAGGTCGGTGGGCGGGTAGAAGGGAGGGGAGGGGAAGGGGGGTGACCGATGGCATGGTATATTAACAAATGTAACATCTTCTATTTGATCCTTAGCTGTTTTCAATCTTAGTGTGCATTTTAGGTTCCTGCCACTTACTTACTTTGAAATGTTCAGTGAACTTGTAAATACATTTCAGTCAGCCTTCCCGACTTAGATCTAAGGTACTAGGGAAAATAACTAACCCGACAGAAGCTCTCTTTCAGTTCATCCAGCCATATTTTAAGGATAAACTCTAGAGTAAGTGTAAAATAATACCAAGAGCTATATTCCAGTATCAATACTTGGATTAGTCCAAAGATTAGAATGTTTCTGAAGATAATCCACATTTTCAATGCTGGAAATCAAGGTGAGATTTCTATGTACCTGTATAGCTTTAATACGCAATCCCATAATTGGAACATCACCCACAAGCCTGTGTTTGATTGAAGTGTACTATTTGTACTGGGCTGCATGAAGATTTTCAGCTGTGATTATTATGATTTTACCAGATCAAACATCAAATTGGTTGTTTATTTGTGCCTCTAAAGACGTTTAATATGAGTCATCAGTGGTGTAAATTAAAAGCATTACTAGGCAGAAACCAAATACTTGTAGGATTCATTCGGGGGTAATATATGTATACAGGTAGAAGGAATATAATGTCCATGTCATTACTAAAAGTACAAACAATGGTCACATATCCTTAGACACAAAAGTGAATGCATTTGGCATTTTCTGAAAGGGAGAAAAGATTCAACATTAACTTAAAAACAATCAAAACTTGAAGCTCCCTTCAATCAAGGAAGATTCAGAAAGGGTTAACAAAGTGGTACATGGTCAGACATGAGTGTTAAATGATATATTCAAGTACATTTTGATTAGATACTGAATTGTTGAACTCTAAAGAGATTTGGTTGAACACTACTGATACCCATCCTGACCAGCTGTAGGAAATGTATATAGCTCTTTTTTTTGGTTAGATCAAATCGTTCGCGAATATGCAGAATGAAGACTGTTTCTCTTGTTTATTTTATACTTTTTAGAAATATCATGCCATAAGTTAGTGTTGTTTGCTGATGTTAAATCCAGTTGGTGAGGAGAGATGAAAGTATACACATGAACAAACATGTCAGAGGTTTAATGTGCGATACATTTGCTCCTCAGGCAGATAGTTTTAGATATTACAGTTCAAGAGAGTACCAAACAAACCTGCATTTGAATTATCTAATATGTAATATTACCAACCTCCTGCATTTTTTTAGATTATAGAAGTACAGTCTTGGAGTCATGTCAGTTTTAACATGTAAACTTTACTACCTAAATCAAGTCTGACTATATTCATCTCTCATAAATGCTGATTCAGCAATTAACTAACTTGACATGTTTGCTTACCTGGAGCTCCTCCAATCTCATAAATTCCATTCACTTCTCACAGGGTAGTTTCTCTAAATTAGTTAAATTTGCCTCATTCCATTTGATCTCACTATGCCTTGACATTTCAATTCCCATGTTTCATTCTGCCCTTGATATTCTTTACCCCCGCGTAATACCGGATTCAACATTAAAGCAAACTTCAGAAGCAATGTCTATTTTTTTTTCTGAATATTTCATCTGGCAGACCCTCACATTGTCTTTAACATCTTTAAACCTTGGCTGCCTCCTCCACTTTCCTAGCCAACCCAAGGTAATACGCCCACCCACAAAATACAGTCATTACACTATACAATATATTCTGTGAAGTGCTTTGAAACATCTCAAAGAAGTGATAAGGCGTTTATCAAATGCAAGGTATGATTTTTTTTCAAAGTTGTTCTGGATTTCACTTTCTCATAGCTGTTTCATCTTTATCTTGCAAATTAATATCGTTCTGAGATTACCTTTCTCCAGTGTACAATATTTTAACTCGCCTGCATTTCACAATCTGTTAATGACCCATAAGCTGCCTCTTTTGCACTTCTGGTGTAATTTTAAAATGATGATTGCTTTCTAATTGCTTGGTCTGGACTTCCCCTTCTCAGTGCTAGAAGGGGTTTCTCAGCACAACTTTACCATTCCTGATGAACCACACCTGAAAAGTAATCATTTTCCCGTCAGGTGCTGTACGACCTGTGCATTTCCAATGTTTTACATGTCTTAAGCCTTCCTACAGCCAAAGTTCCAGAAGTTGTCACAGTTTACTCAGCTGCAGACTTCGTTACATTAACAGGGAGGGATAATTCTGAATAAATATCAGGTGACTGACTGACTAACTACAAAGAAGTAGGGGGTGCCAGGAGTGAGTGTTATTTCCTCGTCAGCTTGCGAAAGCAAGACGGGTGAAAGTTGCGCATCGTTTATTACATTACCATTTTCAGAAGCGGTTTGAAGAACAGCGTTTCATCCGCGGGCAATTGGCTGCTGCTTTTCCCTCACAACATAAAACTCGGCGAATTCGCTCTGCAGCGTCATCCTACGAAGCACTTTGAGGCGTCTCGAAGACGCGATGAGGCGCCATATCCAATGCAAGGATTATTATTATTATTATTTACCCCCTCCCTCCCTCCCTCCCTCCTCACCACCCATTTGCAGAGCTGAACAAGACATCAACACGGTACTCCGAACGATTTTTTTTATTATTATTATCATCATCATCATTTTGCCAGATTTACCTTTCAAAGACGGCTCCCGTGTGTTTCTTTAAGTTTTTTTTAAAAAAAAGAAAAAAATGTGCTTTTCGAGAGCCGAACGGAAGGGGATCGCGCGCCGCGGCCGTTAGCGGCGGTGGCGGCGGTCTGACGTCGCGTCGTCCTGCGCAGGCGCGCGGCCGCTGTCACGTGGCGGTGGGTCAGAGGTCGCAGCGCCGCCTTTCGGTTTCCCTTTGGGCGCTCGAAGGCTTCAGGTGAGTTTCTCTGCGGCGTCGGCTTTGTCGGCCTCCCTCAGAGGCGACGAGGAGTACCCGGGGTGTGGGCGGGAGAGGCGAAATAAAATGTTGCTGCTGTTAATCTGATTGCCACGAAGGTGAAGGGTGGAGAAGAAGAAAGCGGCGGCAGCGGGGGAGGGTGGGGGGAGAAGAGAGGCGCTCGGGAAGGTCAGGGCCGACCGGCATCAAGGAGGGAAGATGGAGGGGGATTTTTTTTTCTGTGTCATTGTCGCTGTCGGGTAATAACCGGGGGGTGGGGGGGGGGGTATATAAACAGAGGCCGTCCCCAGAGCAGAGCCAGGCTTTGAGGGGGTGGGGAGGGGGTAATTTGTCACAATACACGGAGTTTAACCTTGAGAAATTGTAAAGCTTCGCTGGGAAGTCTGAAATTGTGTGTGTGTGTGTGGGGGGGGGTTATTTTTTTTTAAAAAACCCCCAACTATTACATTAGGATTTTAATTAGTCGGTCCCAGTGATGGGAAAACGAGGTCGATTTTCGAAGTGACGGAAACTGAGAGGTTTCAAGTTCAAGCAGCAGCTTCACCGGCGAAGGTGCCCCTGAAGAGTCCATTTCAAACGTTGTGCGGCAGATGTGTCTCATTTCTGTCCTGGGGGGGGAACGTCCTATGGACTACAATGCAAACTAATGTGCTGGTACGATGAAATGCAGGCAAACTAGTGATTCAACAATTGTATCCCTTCCCGAAACTTGGGCTCCCATTCAGTCTTTTTAAAGTGCTTTGAGATATCCCGATGCTCCCTATTATGATAGGTGCTGTAAAAATCCGCCTGGCTCAATTGGAAGCTTTCTGCCTCTGAGCCGGAAGGTTCAAACCTCACATTGAGACTTTAACCAAACATAATCTAGAATGACCCACCAATATACTGCTGGGATTGCACCGTTAGAGGTGACATCCTTTGGATTGTCTGTCTTTGTAGGTGGAAGTTGAAAATCCACTGGATCTGTTCAAACAGAGGTGGGAATTTATCCTGGTTTTCCTGGCCAATAATCCCCCAGATAAAATTGATCACTCACTTTATGACAAATGTATCAGCCTGGCTCAGTTCGTAGCACTCTCACCCCATGAGAGTCAGAAGGTTGTGGGCTCAAACCCCACGTCGGAACTTGAACTCGTATAGCATAAGATGACAATCCAATGCAGTCCTGGAGGGGTGTTGCATTTTTACAGGTGCCGTCCTTCGAAAGATGTTAAATCTGAGGCCCAGTTTGCAGGTTCAGGTGGACGTTAAAGATCCCATGGCATTGTTCAAAAAGAGAAGGGAGTAGTTACCATTGTCGTGGTCAACAATTCCCCCAAATAAAATTGATCATTCATCTTATGGTGGTTTGTGAGACATTGCTGTGCACAAATTGGCAGCTATGTTCACCCACAAAATATAGACTAAACTTTCCAGTGTATCCTATGAAGCACTTTGGGACGTCCTCCCAATGTGAAAGGTGCTATACCAAATGGAAGGATTATTATTTGTGGGACATTGCTGTGTGCAAATTGGCTGCCACATTCATCAACAATACAACTAGTCACTACACTTTAATAATAATAATAATAATAATCCTTGCATTTGATATAGCGCTTTTCACGTCTTCTTGACATCTCAAAGTGCTTCACAGAATAGACTGTAAAGTGAATTGCCCATATATTTGTGGGCGAAATGCGGCAGCCAATTGCGCACAGCAGTATCCCACAAACAGTCGTGGATTGCAAATGACCCAATTTATTATTGTTTTGTTTTGGAGGGATTATTATTAGGCATATGGAGTAAGGAAACTTGCCCAAGGTTTTGCCCTGCCTGGAATTGAACCCAGGTGTCTCGCTTGCAAGGCGAGTGCTCTAACCACTGAGCTACAGGACTCCACACTACAGGTCTCTGCCAATCGATTAACAACAGGGTTCCTACTTACTTGGAATGGAGAAGAACAAGGCAGACGTGCAAGAGTTATATTAACTGAATATAATATATCAGTTAATATAATATAATAGATGATTTTACTTTACAGTAAAATCCTGTGAAGCGCTTTGAGATATTCTCCCGGTGTGAAAGATGCTATATTATTATTATTATTATCAAAGGCAAGGATTATTATTGTAGTCAACCAAATTGAAACTTTTGTGAAAGAAGTCTGTTTTAAATCCCAGTGTTGTATATTTTTGGTTTGCAACTTCATCCTCTCAGTACACTATAATTCTCTGACACGTACAATCTGTATAAAATCACTTGAGTTGCTCTGCCAGATTCCAGTCTCTTGTTTTCTCCCATTTTTGAAACTGTTAGTTATGAAAAATTACACCTGTGTGTTGATTAAAATCAGACAATATAAAACAGATTGATCAGTGAATGAGAGACAAAGATCAACATTTCTGGTATGAATGACCCTGTGCTGCCTTCAGCTGACCAACATGTTCTAGATTTCCAGAAATAACTTATTTCAGATTTTCAGCACTTATTTTTTCATGACTCATGTGAAAGGTTCTATAAATGAAACATTTTTATTGTAATATTCGGACAAACGATAACTAAATTCTAATATTTTTGTACTTTTGGCTTATTGTAATATCCGTTGCAGTATGAATTGGCTGAATCAACATTAAGTCTAGAAGCAGAAATTTATTTGCCCATTGTAACTATTTTCTCACACAATGGTCCAAATTGCAATTGATTAGCAGAAGATACAATGAAAAAGATAATTTCCTAAATTTAGACATCGTTTCATTGAAGAAGACTGTACAGGGAAGTTTTTTTTGTTCCCATTTTTCTCTACAACTTCCTTTAGCTTAACATGGACAGCACAAAAGTCATTCAACCTGGCGCTCGCCAATGTCTGCTCACCTCCTGCTTTGACATCCTCAACCTCCCTGGCCTCTCTCTCAAACTTATTGAATCAGTGCACAACCGTGGCATCTGATTTGAACCTCAGTTCACCTTCCGTCGTCACATTTGGTCCCTGACCAAGACTGCTTCTCTTCATTTCTGCCACATTTCCCTATCTCGTGCCAAATGCCGCGAAAACCCTTATCCACACTTTTGTCACCTTTGTGGATAAGAGTTTCTGCGGCATTTTCCATGAGATAGGGAAATGTGGCAGAAATGAAGAGAAACAGTCTCTTGACTTTTCCAATGCACTCCTGCTGGTCTCCCTAGTTCCAACATCCACAAGATCCAACTAATGCAGAACTTTGTCGCTGGGATTCTTACCAAATTCCGCATGCCCATCTCCTAAATTCTGGTATCCTGTTTTCCAATGGATCAATTTCAAGGTCCTCAACTTCACGTATAAATAGCTTCTCCCTATCGCTCTGATCTTGTGCCCCACCCTCTGCTTTCACCCCAGATAATATGGGGCTGCTGTGTATCCTCTGCCCCATCATCAGTGGCTGAGTATTCAGTCCCCACTCTCTGAAATGCCTTCCATCTCGCCCCTCTCAGCATGTTTTTAAATCTCACATAACTGTTTTTCGGCTGAGCTTATGGTCCCCTTCTGTCTTGGTGTCCGACCAACCACTGAAATGCTCTGAGATATTCTGCAAGTGTGCTATACAAATACCCAGTTGTTAGTGAAGTTGCTGATACCACACCTCAAATTCCAAATGTTTAACATTTGTTTTGCTTTTAGATCTGGAAGTAAAGATGGTGCTAAAAGAGATCCCAACTGAATCCTTGTCTCGACCCCTCTCACGCAATGAAATAGTTGGTTTAATATTTCGTTTGACAATATTTGGTGCAGTAACATATTATACCATCAAATGGATGGTGGATGCCATTGATCCAACAAGAAAGCAAAAGATGGAAGCACAAAAGCAGGTTAGTATTTGAAATATTTTCTACTTTAAACAACATTGATAGTAGAATATCTGGGAAATAATTTTAGCACCTTATGGTTACATGTAGAAGAAATGCCCAGATTCACACATTTATTTTGGATGGCCTAATTGACCTTGACCCAAATGGATCACACAGCATTTTATTAGTCCACCTTCGTTTGCCCTTCCCAAGGGACTTTGTCTTGCAGTATTGAAACCAAGAGGATATGGTTGAGATGCTGGATGTTATTTCCATGGACTTCTGAAAGCACTGTTTTAAAGAATAAGATTTAGAGTCATGGAATAGATGGAAATATATTAAGATGGATTAACAAATGGTAGCTGATAAAAACCAATAAATAGCAGAGCATGTTGAGATGAAGGGTGCTATATAAATGCGAATTGCTGTATTCCACTTGAAGCCATATATGAGTGGATGCCACAAGGATTGGTATATAGAATATTGTTTAAAATTGTTATCAATAATTTGGACACTGACATCACATCATGTACACTATTCAAGAACCCAGGTAATAACTTCAAATTACAGAACCAAAAGAGAATAGGGAAAGCAGGAAAGCATTCTTTTCGTAAAAGGATGATAACCGTGTGAATCAGACAAACAGCATGGTTGGTAAAATAAGAAGCGACAAAGGATTTAAAAAATGTTCTGTCAACTAAAACTATGATTCATAGTTATTAAATTTAGAGAGAAATACATCAAAGAAATCTTGGGGAAAATTGGATGAGTAGGCTATTGGCATTTTGCCTGAAAATGTTAATACAGTAGGATGCATGTCTATACCTCCAGTTTCATTGATGAGATAAATAGGCAGATTACCCATTGAGAGTACCTTAGAATATTTTGGACTTGCTTGCCTTTTCCCAGCATGTCCCTTTTTCGTTCGAGCTAGTTAACTTCTCTCATCCCTTTTGAAACAGAGTTGTTCCATTGAATATTATGTAACTTTAGCAGCAATATTTTAAAGTATGGAAAGGATAGCAAAACCTTTCTAACCTACAGTATTGCATCAAATGAATTTTATAGTTATTGTTACATAGTCAACTTGTATTAAAGTGTGAACCTTATAAACAGCTAAATTAGAACTAGATTCAGAGGCAATAGTGTCCTCTTTATAAGTGTTCAACTTCATTTACGTTTGTATCCTTTACAAGGGTCAGGAATGTGCACTACTAATTCTCTGCATCAAACTTTTTGTTTCAGCACTATTTGTGGGTTTATTAATGAAACATAATATATGTGGGATAAATGATTGAATTATCTACAAATACTGTATATCCTACAGAAATTGAGTCACTTAATACTTGTTGAATTCAGTAATATACCTTTCTGTTTGCCATTTTATTTTTGAAGGATTTTCTCTCTCCTTTCTCTTGCACACTAATTCTCTCCCTCGTTTAAAGATGTTTGATTAATTTGTACTTCTCCTGGGGTAAAGATCCACATTTGCTTTTTGTTAAATGTTCTTTATATGCAGTATTTTGCTATACAGTAATCTTACCTGCAAAGCTATTTGGACATCTTAATCTGTAATACATTGACTACATGAAATCAATTTCTTTTCTACAAAATTGTAAGCATTCAGCTAACAGTTGTTACTACTGAATAGTACTGGAGTACTAGACATTAAATTAAGATTGAGGTATAGCTGTGGGAATGCCCCTGCTTTGTGATCTATTTGAGATTAATTATTTATTCATTGACTTGCAGGCAGAAAAACTCATGAAGCAGATTGGTGTAAAAAATGTCAAGCTCTCGGAATATGAGATGAGCATTGCAGCCCATCTAGTCGACCCCCTGAGTATGCAGGTAAGAAACACTTTAATTTTAGTTGGTATAAAATTATAATTTTAATCTTATCGAAAACATGATAAGACGCTATGCCAAATGCAAGGACTATTATTATTACTCTTGCAGTCAGAAAGTGAAATATAGATAGAGTGACTGTATAGAATGATAGCATTAGTTGCGAAATGTTGCAGGACTAATGAGCAGAGACCTCATTACCATTGTGTTGCCTGATATAAAATTCCGTTTTGTATTTGGAATTTAAATAATAAAGGAAAAAACAATTGAGAAAAAATGAAAAGATGTAGGTAGTGAGGTGAAGGCTGAGAGAGAGTAACAATTTTGGGAAGTAAATTGATACAAAGTAATGGTTGAAGGAAATATTAACATTGTGTTTCCATTTGTAATTTAAAATCCTCCCAACTTGCGTCCAGTAGAGAAAGCACGCAAATGACCTGCTTCGTGTACACCTGCCAATGTAACCACATAAGTGTGGGTGGTCTGAGTTATCAACAAATTTAAAATCTGTTTTATTCCATTCGTAATTCCAGCTCCCAATTGGGCCAACATCTGGAACTCACTAAACCAGGCTTCATGGGTATGAACCTGTGTCCTACTCAGAGCAATGGTGTTTTGGGGACCCCAAAACTAGACACTGGTTTACAGTGAGTGTGTGAAATAAAGTGGCTGCCAGGTCCACTTCTGGTTATCAGGTCCCCAATGACATTACTTCCTGGTTTGGGTAAATTGGCTTCCGGAACGGAACATGTGTGCTGCATGCAGGAAGCTGGCCAATCCGTGACGGACGTATACCACACCAGAGTCTCCAGAGCACCTGTGTTTTAAGCAGATTCACGCTCTAGCAAGGTGCCTTACAATGACATTGCCCTGCAGGTGGACGTGTATTTTTTCCATTTTTTCAGGAAATGTACATCACCTCTTCTGGTAGAGTAACTTGCTATTTAGGGGAATTGCATTTCACTTTGTGGTAGCGTTTTGGAGCTTCAGTGAGCTCCTTTTTCTAAATTTAGCACTGTCTTGAACAAATATTTGTTTTGTTTCAATTTTACATTGTATTCTAATAATCAGGCATATTATCAGTGAATTGAGGTGGAATTCCAGCTTGATTTGAATTCTGAATCCATGAATAAATATGGGGTTAGTAGTCATAATTTGAATATAAACAACATGTGATCTGAAGCAGAGAAATCTGTAGTGAGTACTAATTTGACTGTTTTTAAGAGTTGATGTATAAGCTTAAAATTAAAACAAATACATGTCAGATTTTTAAAATAAAATCCTACAGATGCTAACATTTCTGATTGCTTAACTGCTTCAATATCAGACTTGTTCAAAATCGTCCGCCCCTTTCCTTATTTTTTGAACAATAGATCAAACAACTATGATTTGTTTTACAGTCCAATGGGCAAATTTAGGATTTGCTTCCATATTGTGAAAGTGATAGCTAATAAAAATATTGGAAACTGTTACATGTTGTTTTACATCTACCAGCTTTTGAATCAAATTATATTGTCAAACGAAGGCTCATTACATAAAATATATAGTGTTTAAAAACTATTTCTGAAACGAAACAGGAAAAATTAAAACCATAATTACAATGTCCTGTATTGATTTTACAACAACAACAACATTTCATTTATAGAGCGCCTTTCACGTCGGGGGGGACGTCCCAAGGCGCTGGACAGTTGGGTCAGGACCCAAGCAGAGGGGAAATGGCCAGGGTGAGGGGAGGGAAGGGAGGGAGCGAGGAGAGGGTAAGAGAATCGAGAGGGTAGCTGAAGGCACGATCAAAGAGAAAGGTCTTGAGACCGGCCTTGAAGGAGGAAAGGGTGGAAGCAAGGGGAAGGCACTGGGGGATAGAGTTCCAGAGCCTAGGGGCTGAGAGGCTGAAGGCCCGGCCACCGATGTTGGGGCGGGGGATGTGGAGCAGACCAGAGCCAGAGGAACGGAGGGTACGGGCAGGTAGGTAGGGGGATAGTAGGTCGGAGAGGTAGGAGGGAGCGAGGCCATGAATGGCCTTGTAGGTGAGGATGAGGATCTTGAATTCGATCCTCTGGGGGATGGGGAGCCAGTGGAGGCGAGCGAGGGTGGGAGTGATGTGGTCGCGAAGCCTGGTGCGGGACAGTACACGAGCTGCAGAGTTCTGAATGACCTGCAGCTTGTGGAGGGAGGTGCCGGGAAGGCCGGCGAAGAGAGAGTTCCCATAGTCCAGCCTTGAGGTGATAAAGGCGTGGACCAGAGTTTCAGCAGCGTGAGGGGTGAGGTAGTGCTGTAGTCTGTCAATGTTCCGGAGGTGATGGAAGGTGGTGCCAGTTGTGGCGCGGATATGAGGAAGAAAGGACAGCTCAGGGTCGAACAGAACACCGAGGTTCCTGACGGCTTTGAGAGGTGGAGAGTGCAGCCTTGGATGCTGATGCTGTCAGCGCCTGAGGTGCGGAGGCGCTGACGTGAGCCAATCAGGAGGGCCTCAGTTTTGCGCACGTTGAGCTGAAGAAAGTTGTCTCTCGTCCAGGACTCGATGTCGGACAGGCAGCTGTCAGGACATCGGTGGTCGTGGAGTTGAGGGTAGAGGAGGAAAGGTAGAGTTGGGTGTCATCCGCATACATGTGGAAGTTAACCCCATGTCTGCGGATGATGTCACCAAGGGGGAGCATATAGAGGGTGAAGAGGAGGGGACCGAGGACAGAGCCCTGAGGGACACCACAAGAGACAGTGCGGGGGCTGGAGGAAAAGCCGTTTGTTGAAAAAAAATGAAGATGGTGGGAGAGGTACAACCTAAACCACTCAAGGACAGGGCCTTGAAGTTTGAGGTGGGAGGACAAGCGGTGGAGGAGGATAGCGTGGTCGACCGTATCGAATGCTGCCGATAGGACGAGGAGGCAGAGGGAGCCCTGGTCGCAGATGGTCAAGATGTCATTGGTGACCTTGACCAGAGCGGTTTCTGTGCTATGGGCAGCACGGAAACCCGACTGAAGGGATTCGAATAATGTATGGGTGGAGAGGAAAGAGCGCAGCTGGGAGGCGACAACTCTTTCAAGGACCTTGGACAGGAAGGGGAGGTTGGAGATGGCCCAGTACCTTGATAGCTGCGACGTATCAGGGGAGGGTTTTTTCAAAGCGGGAGTGATGGTGGCAGTTTTTAGGGAAATGGGAACAGAGCCAGAGGAGAGGGACAGGTTGATGATGTCTGTGATTAGTGGGGCAAGGAGGTGGAACTGAGAGATAAGGAATGGGAATGGGGTCAAGGGAGCAGGTGGTGGGTTTCAGGGACAGGATCAGTTTGGTGACAGAGGGTGGGGAAATGGGTTCGAAGTGTGTAGGGGAGGATGGGTAGGAGTCAGAGTGTGGGAGGGAAGGGGTGGGTTGTGGGTGGAAGTTGGAGGGGGAGTGACCGCGCAGCGGATTCCCTTGATTTTGGATTCAAGGAAATCCAGCATCTCCTCGCAGTGAAGGTTGGAGGAGATGACCTGGAGGAGATATATTTTAATATATATGACAAGTTTATTTGATCTTAAATACAGTCTATAGGGTAAGAAGATAAATGTGGAAGGTCACTAAGCATATGAATAATTTAAAAGTGAAACAGACGACTGTCTACAACAAAATTGATCTTTAAAATTTCAAACATTTGACTAACTCATTTCTGGAGATAAATCTGTCATTAGATTTTTTTTCAAATTAGGGTAATTTGTGTATCGAACAATAAAATGGGAATCAAAAAATGGGAATCAAGCTTATCAAATTCAAATATCTGAGGTAATGTGCTGACGTAAGTTTAGCCAACACCTAATTTATTTATAGCTTGTTAGATAAAATAAGTGAAAAATAATATTTTCCTTAACTATTTTGGTTTGTTTCTGTTCTTAAAACAGCATTCATAAATATGGATTAATTTACTAGAATTGATCTATCTGCAAGCACAGAGTTCTTTTAATTCAAAGCTACAATTTTTACTGGCTTACCACATATTTCTATCAGCACAGCATTTTTCCCTGCATTCAACCTATCCTGTTTTCTACATTACTCTCTTCTTCATTAGCAGCACCATATAAATAATGCCAATTGGTACATTATTAATTCTGCAGTTTAAGTATTCCAAACCATCATTTTAACTGAATTTAGTGTGCAGACCAGGCTTGGCCTCATATGATTTTGGGTTACCCGCCTCTCATGAGCACAAATTGTTTAAAAATATTTGTACTCAAATTCCTAATATAGTCTTAGTATTTTATAATTTTAATAGTTTTGTTACATATAGTGTACCACTGACTTATGTAAGGCTAGTTTATTTAGTATTATGTGAGATCATTAATGTTATTAATTACTAATGTTTTTGGTATGACATCCATTTTATTCCAGAGTGGTAGACTGAAAGCTAAAGTGCAGCATCAGTGATCGGTGGGCACTGATTGATGAAGAGAATCATTAAAAAATATTTTTAAATAAATGTATCTAAATATAATAATATATTGGCACTCGCCAACTATCTACTTGGTTGAAATTATTCTCTATATGTTTCAATGATCCCTTGTCTACAATGTTTCGATCAAAATGTTTGAATTGTATGCAATTTTACTCAATGGTATTACTGGATTATCTGTTCAGAGTAGCATAAGCAAGTGGTAATTGCCATACAATGCAGGACTTTTCAGCTTATTCAGCTCCCTGTTATTTGTACTGCAGATGGAGTTAAGAATGGACGGTCATTGGTTGTAGGTTTCATTGCAAGATTTCTGAGATGTAGCAGTTTACAAAACTTTGCTGGTTCATTTCTTGTGCTTTGATTCCCCTTCACTAGGTTACGTGGAGTGATGTGGCTGGCTTGGATGATGTCATTGCAGAACTTAAAGATACAGTAATATTGCCCATTCAAAAAAGGCATCTGTTTGAAGGTTCAAGGCTGCTTCAGCCTCCAAAAGGTACACAATGAGAACTACAATATACACCCCGTTTCAAGCAAGCAGCAAGCTCAGATCTTTTAATACGTTTTTTTGGGGAAGCAATACAATTAAAGACTGAGAGGAAACATCTTTCATTTGTATTTATATTTATGATATATTTATTAGAATGAAAGAAGAATACAAAGTATTATGGGGGAATGCAAGTTCACAATTGATTGGTATCCTGATGTGCAATGTAGAAATAATTGTTAGNTTTTTTTAATAAAACACTTGTTTGTGCTTTACCTGCAGGTGTGCTTTTGTATGGTCCTCCAGGCTGTGGAAAAACTCTTATTGCCAAGGCCACCGCTAAGGAAGCGGGTTGTCGATTTATTAATCTGCAGCCATCCACCCTGACAGATAAATGGTATGGAGAATCTCAGAAACTAGCTGCAGCTGTTTTTTCACTGGCTGTGAAACTGCAACCTTCCATCATCTTTATCGATGAAATTGGTAAGCAGCCATATTTTGGGCCTTTCAGCATTTTGTTCAAGGTCGTCAGAGAGGATGTTAATTGTAAATAAATATTTATACAGCCACTTAAATATTTATACAGCCTATTTTGTGCTGATGTATTTTGCTGGCACAAAATATCTTATCTAGTACAGTATCACTCCATTGATGCTATATGTTTAGTTTTTTTAAAAACAGATTCCATTTAGTTTTTTTACATATTTTATGAAATAACACTGCTATCTGTGCTCCTGCTACTAATTACTTTAGGTTATGTTAACTAACATTGAGTACCCCAAGAAAAATAAATTGATTCATTATTAATTTTGAATAGTGTAGATAACTTATTTTTGCACAAGAATGCTTTACTTTTTATTGTTCTTCAGATTCTTTTTTGCGTAATCGGTCCAGCTCAGATCATGAAGCTACAGCCATGATGAAAGCTCAATTCATGAGTCTCTGGGATGGCCTTGATACAGACTACAATTGTCAGGTAACTAAAATATTTGATTCCACAATTTTGATTGCATAACATCTTTTTGCCTCAATGAGGGATAATGATGTCGCAGAATGGATTGTGTTTTCTCAAATGCCAAGTGTATTTAGTCAAAGAATGCGATATGTTTAAAATCTGCAAGGAGTAGCAAGTCTGATGACCAGAGGTATATTATGAATGTCCTTGATTTAGTCCATATAACTATACAACTGCTTCTGTTTACCTTTGGTTGTTTGACACAATAGTCTTCCTTTGCAGTCATTGCTTGTATAATTTTTCATTTTGTCTTTGAGACCATGCTTCTTCCTCAACCACAATTTTAAACAAGGGACACTTGTTGTATCAAACAACCTTTATAGCCACAAATTTGAATTACTTGGTGTGAGAATTATATGTACTTTTTTCCATTGATGATTGGGCTCAAATATCGCTTTCATCTGTGCAGCATGAATCAATTATTAAGTGAACTATGTCGCCGCCTTGTGGCTGATTTGAAATAGTAAGATCACTGTAAACTTATTTGACACCAGTGCAATACATCTGCATTTGATTTTAAATGAAATATGAGATAAACTTTTCAATGCTGCATATTGAAAGTTTATATAGAAGTGAATTTCCATCCCTTTGGATTTAGAAGTATAGTTCAATTGATACTTTCCTTCAAGTTATATGAAAATATATGACCCCAAAAATTGTAGAATTATTATAATTCCTAGCCTATATTTTTAGAGTATGATTGAAGATTTGTGTCTTGAAGAATGCATCTTAAAAATATTTAAGTTATTTCTATGGCAATTATAAAATATGTTATTATCAATAATGTTTTATCAATATATTTTATCTGCATTTTACAGGTAATCGTAATGGGTGCCACAAACAGACCACAAGATCTTGACTCTGCCATTTTGCGAAGGATGCCCACAAGGTTTCATATCAATCAGCCTGTAAGTACACATCCAGGAATAATCCAATGGCAATGCAGTTTATGTAGGATTTAATATTGTTTCTGTAATGATGCTGAAGCCATGAAGTAAATAACCAAATAAAATTGGTCATTTACTTCATGACTGTTTGTGGGACATTGCTGCGTGCAAATTGGCTGCCACATACTGATGTATTGAATTTTGTCTGTTTCATAGAATGTCAAACAACGAGAATTAATACTGGATTTGATTCTATTAAATGAAAAGGTAGGTATCATTTTGTATAAAGGTCGGTCTTAATAACCATTCTGTTTTACATTTACATTGATAAAATTTTTCAAACTTGAGTTAAATCTTTTAAAAGTTTCTTCTGTTCTGTAGTCAGTTTTGATCTTGTGCGTCTTCTACGGCACATGGTGAAACAGATTTATTCTGTCCCTGTGTAGTGTTTATAATTATAATCCTGGCAGTTGATATAGTGGCTCATCATGTTTTCGAGATGTCTCAAAGCACTTCACAGAATATACTGTAAAGTGAATTAACTGTACATCTCATGAGCGAAAATAGAATTATTGAGTTAATAGAATCAGTCTTTTAGAGAAAAGGCTCACCTTTGCATTTATTTTGTGTATTGTCTTTTGGGAAATTAGTCAGTATTGCAATACAGAAATTATTCCCTCTCCCATTTCATCTTATCTTGCGGAATTGAGTGGTTTTCTCTTTTCCCATTGTGTCACTTTCTCAATTGTAACATTCATTTGGGGTTAAATTCAGTTATCTTCAAATGTAACAAAGTATGTGTTTGGTGCCCAGGTGGATATTCACGTGAATTTGAATGAAATTGCCAGGGAAACTGAAGGCTTCTCAGGGAGTGACCTGAAAGAACTGTGTAGAGATGCAGCAATGTTTTGTGTCCGAGATTATGTGAACTGTTCTGATACCGAAGAGAGGTTGGTACAAATCACTTACTTTAAACTTTTACAATACACTTTTAAAGTTAAGCGTCAGCATTAAAATGGCAGGCCTAATTGGGTTGTCAGAAAAGGCTAGAGTATTATTTACCAGGTATGCAATGTATATTGTATCATGCATTTTACATTATGTCATCTTTGAGGGTCTGTTACTTTGTCTGGTCATTCATTGAAGCAACAGTAATATTGGGCCATTATTTAACAAAACAAGTGAAACTGATCTGGAAAGGCAGTCAATTTATAGAATGTTATTAATAAATGTGTTTTTTTAGCCCTTCAGTACTACACATCTCTTGTAGCTTTCACATTGTGCACCTTCATCTATCTACAGCATTACAAAAGTAATTTCTGGTAAAAACTTCCAATAGTGCTAAGACTAGATGAGTAATTTTAAATGTAATACCTTCCTTTAACTATCAGCATGCTTCAAATAATCTATTTTAATAGTACTGAAGAGGAGATTCGACCCATCAAACAGCAGGACCTTCGAAAGGCAATAGGAAAGATGAGGCGGTCTAAAGAAGCTACTGTTCCAAATGGTTTGATGCATCTCACTGTCGACTGATAGACTTCTGTCCAATTTCTGAGACTATAGATTAAGCTGCATTGTTTTGCATTACGGCTTTGCTGTATGTGATGGTTTCTCTGCTGTTGGGGAAAACAATATAATGTATGGGGAAAGGGGGAAAAAAAGTGGAGGTTTTATTTGTTATATTTCTGGGAAAATTCAGTGCCACACATCAAACAAATGTGTACCTAAACTGAACCAAACTTTGCAGGTCTGTATTCACAAAAAACTTCACATTGATCTATTGTGTAATTCCTGTTTCAATTGGAGTTGTGCAGATACTTACTTGAATTAGGATTTTGTGTATATTGGTTCAGATTGTGAATACATTAGTATCATTGTTTCAGATTTAATGCTAAAGGACTACTGTTTGAAAGATAAATATTCTGTGGAAAACCAGAGTGGAGTTTTTAAAAACAATAAAAATAATTTTAGACTGTATTGTAATCTACATAATTTAGTGTTTGTTTGAGAACTCTGGAAACTCTTAATAAATAATTTGAATAAACTGTTCAAATTCAGTTTCTGACACTGGTTGAACCACAGGCTATTTTTGTTATTTCATTACAAACTAGGTTGGCCATGCTTTTTAAGTGTATTTTTAATTTTGTGTTTATTGTAAATTAAATGGCTAAAAGTCTGTAATTTCTTGCACATCATGTCTGTACTTCCTTACTTCATTATTAACTGGAACTTAATGTGGTAGCCCTGTAAATATGTATTCAATGATACTGGCAAGTTTACCATTACTGTTGTCTTTAAAGACTTGCACATGGCAGTATCAAGCCTCAAGAAGGAGCACTATTTCAGAATTAAATTTTTTTCAAGAGATTGTGAAACTCATGTGACCAACACATTGTCTCAAAATTCGCACAGCATACAGAGGGGTGTGTGTGTGTATAAGTGTGTGTGTATATATATATATATCAAGTGATTTTTTTGCTGATATTTTACAGCATAAAAATTATGTAATGTGTGTGGCACATCATAAGTAATAAAAAAACACCATTTAACATGTTATTGTGTACAATTTGAACAGTCTTTGGCAAACAGCCCCCGTTAGAAATAGTAGGAAAGTCCTCACAGGCCCAGTGCTTGCCATACAATTTTCTAAATTCCAACCATTTCATCATTTTCAAATTTAATTGTGACATTTTAAAATGTATTTGAAATAATTATCAGATATTTAAATAATTATCAGATACCAATCAGATTGTGCGGTTTATCAGCATCAGTTTAGGCTCGCTGGTGCTGCTGTGCATTAATTGTCAGAAGAGCAGGTAACCTGTTCCCAGAAAACAACAACAACAACAAGATTCCATTTATAAAGCGCCTTTGTACCTCAGTCTTGTACCTTTGAGGTAACTGCTGATGATACTCATTGGAAATTGCACTCCATTTTCCTTCCTTCCTCGCTATGTTATAGTCCCATCTTAGTACCATTTAAAGGATGTTTAAAATTAAGATTTTCAATGGGTATAAATTAGCATTTTGCTACTCAGTACTGCAATGAAGCATCTATGTGCATTACTGCTTTCTTTGTATAACTGCAGTATATTTTCCAACTAAGCCAGTTGTCTACTGCTATCACTCACATTTGCCCTCGATGGTCAATCTTTGTTTTGATATTTTGTTCTTTAATATATCTGGTGCCTTTATATCACTGGACGCTTGTCCTTGTCGAAGGTTAAGATGTAAGAAGATTCAATGCTGTCATTCGAGATGGTTCTCAATTTATCACTAATCTAATGCACGGAAAAAATGGTAAATAATCTTTTAAATATATTCAGATGTCTAGGTTTTATTGTATCCTGGAATATTTACACAATATAATAATTTCAGAGAAACATGAAAATCATTCTTCATGTGGAAGCTTGAGGTAATATTTAGTTTTAGAGAGCAAAGCTATGAGCAATTGTGTACACTGATACTTACTTTCCACTTTTTGAAATCTCTTTCCTATCCTCTTCTATCCTTTTGTTTATGCAAACCTTTTATAGGGACATCATAATAATAAAATAATCCTTGCATTTGATATAGTGTTTTTCACATCTTCTAGACGAAACATGGCAGCCAATTGCGCAAAGCAGTATCCGACAAACAGTTGTTGATTGAAGTGACCAATTTATTATTTCTTTTTTCTTGAGGGTTTATTATCAGGCATGTGGAGTAAGGAAACTCAAAGAAATCCAAGGTTTATGCCCTGCCGGGAATCTAACCCAGGTCTCCCACTTGTGAGGCGAGTGCTCTAATCACTGAGCTACAGGACTCCCAACAAATAGAAGAGACATAACTGAAGGATGAATACAATATATAACGATACACATTACATTTTACCTGACCAATAGTTCATGTTTACACATTGTTTTTCTTTTGTCAAGCATTCCTGAAAAGTATTTTTATTAAAAACTTAGGTATGACAAAGATTTATGTTTATTTATAGCTGTATCATTCAATAAATAAATTTGAACAGAGTTATTTTCACACCATTATGTAAAATGATTTGGAAGAGTTACCTATGAAAACTATGTTGGAATGAATAGTAGAACTAACTAAAAAGGCAGTACTTGGCTCTTCTGTAACTACTTTAACAACTGCAAGGCTTGAACATGAACATTGCTTTACTGTCTCCTTGGAATTGTACTTCCGTTCTATCTCAGGAATGCAAACCCACTGACTCGCTCTGCTGCTGTTTTGTAAACAAATATAATCTAGTTTTAAGATCTCTAGTCTACAGAGAAAGTTGGCTGGAATGATAGTCAACTTCCATTTGCTTTATGATAAATACATTAAGACATAATTTTTCACTAATGATGGCATTTTATTTGAACTGTTATGTCAATTTGGCACCACTGGTAGCATCTCTCAGAATGTGGGCTCAAGCCCCAAGTTAGGACTTGAACTCATCGTCTTGACTGACATTCCAGCCCAGTACCGAGGGAATGCTGCAGGTGCAGTTTATATGAGAAGCTAAGGCCTGGTGTCCCGGTTCAACTCATTCACCAAATATTCTGTTGGGGGTATTAGCTTGCCAAATTTGCCTTTAGGAAACTATATTTGACAATAATTACCTGTGAAGTATTTTGAGACATTTTGATGTGATGGCTGGGATCTAAAACTTGAGATTGTTTCTTTACCAAAGAATTTTTGAGAAAAAAAATGCATTATTGAACAGTGTTAAATTCACTAAGTTTGAGGAGCATCTATTGGGTCAAGATGCTAAAAATGCAAGAGTTTGGGGGGGTTCTAACCAGTCTTCGTTATTTAGCTGGTCACATAAAGGAAATTTTAATATTTGTTTTCCTGAAATGCCAATTAACCCTTTTAGGATTTCTAGAAAACATTTAAATATTTTTAATCTTTAAAGAGGAACAGCGTATCAGAAAAAGTATCACTCTTGAGATTCAGCAATCACCATTTTGTTCATGGTCATAAAATATCCAACTTGCAATTTGGCTGAAGGAATTTTCAAGTCAGCATGAGCTCTTCCAATGAATAGCTGACAATTATTCAATATGTAGGGTGCCAGACAGTATCTAGTGTTGTCTAGATCCAAAAAGGCATAATCAATAAGATGACCTCTTCGTTCTAGAGCACAGAATAATAGTATCCAAATCAAATCTCCAATTCAATAAGTAGTTTGAATGATATGCAACGTCCTTTGAAAAGGACTTTCTTTAACTTATGGCTGAGTGAAAATATGCAGCTCTTTGTCTATACCTATCCGATCCTACTCAACATGGTCGCTCATCTGGAATAAAACTGAATTTTGTTCTATCCCAAGACTTTTCATTTCTGTCCTTTCCAAGAAGAAAACAAAATTAGATGTTATATTTAACTTTTGTGCTGGGCCATTGTTCATTGTTCCTTAAAATATAATCTCCACAAAAAAGACACAATAGGCATTATATGTTCTCTACTCATTATCCTGGGCTTTGATTTGAAAGAGCATAAGTCGAAATTCACAGGCAATTTGCATATGGCATAAATTGTAGTAATTTGATTCAAGTATCAGTGCACTCATTCATCAAGAGAAGAAGCACCGAAACAGCAAGCTGAAACTTATTGAATATTATTTAGACTTTGTTTCTTCAGGTCAGCTTGTTAAATGAGATGTTAAAAATGCAGCAGGAGTTGTGCCTCTTTTAAGTTCTGGGAGTTTGAGTTAGGTTAACACAGTCATTAGGCTGCAATGAAATCAGTCCAGAAACCTTTTTATATCAATATTTATTAATGTTATTACATTCTGCAAACAACATGCATCACATATCATGCCTCTTATACAGACTAAAATATTTATGTGTTTATGAAAGAAAAAAGCCGAATATGTGAACATCAGACGTAAATAGCAAAGGATAGTGTTAAACAGAATCTGTTATAACTATGAAAAGGTTAGGAACTGTAGACTCAGGAGAGAGGAACCAGCTGCAGTATTTTGGATCAACAGCTTTCTTGGTCCATTACATGTCAATATTGCTGTTTGAATGCCACAACAGTGTATTGATATGACAGATCGAATGGAATTTGAAAATAAATTACTTCCTGACTAAAGAATAAGAGATAGCCCTTTAAAAATTAATTAGCATTTCAAGCCCAGGCAAGCCTTCTCAAATAATAATAATAATCCTTGCATTTCATATAGCGCTTTTCACGTCAGGAGGACGTCCCAAAGCGCTTCACAGAACACACTGTAAAGTGAATTGACTATATTTGTGGGTGAACGTGGCAGCCAATTGCGCACAGCAATGTCCCACAAACAGTCGTAGATTAAAAATGACCAATTTATTATTTTTTTTGTTTTGGAGGGATTATTATTAGGCGTGTGGAGTAAGGAAACTTGCCCAAGGTGTGGCATAGGGGAAGATTCAAGCATTGGCACAAACACAAATGGTAATGTTTCAGTTTTCTTTAGTGCCAACACAAATACCTATTTATTGCAAAAATGCAAACAGAAGCCCATTGAGTACTGAAGTTTTGAATACTCAAAGATTAATACTTGTATTATTAAATGAGTTGGATAGTTTCGATTTTCACACTTATCTCGTGGGAGTGGGTGGTGCAGGCAATCAATGGAGGATATGTGCTTCCTCCTGTGATTGCTTGTGTCAAGAGATCCTCCTGCACACACCACTACAAAGGGAAAGCCAAGATAAAACAATGGGGACTTTAGGCTCAGTTGACAAAGTCATTGAAAATGAGCCTCGGAGACTTGGAGGTTATATTCACAGCTTGTGCTGAGATAGCTAATCTCAATAGGGACAGTAATTGGATACTGCAATTGACCTCAGAACCCTTAGGTTAGGAAGAGAAAATGTTAGCCAGGTTTCTGCTCTTAATCGCTGTCCACGGTACCTGTTTGAAAGTTTTCATGGTTGGATGATGGAGAGGGTGGCATTGTGCCCGAGTGTGATATCCTGGAATTAACTATTCAGCTTGTCAATATTTGGGTAAGGTTGCTGGAAAGTTACCTGTCCTCTGTAAAGCTATGTCACAATGTGCATCACTGTCTTTAGGAATGGAGTACAGAAACAAAAACCATAATGTGTCTTTAAACAAAAACAACTTATATAGCCCCCTAACGTAAGATAATGTTTCAAAACGCTTCCAGGATGGGGATCGGACATTGAGAAACGGGGAGCAGGAGCGGAAAGGGGAACTTGACAGTAGTTTTAAGGCAGGATTTGAAGGTACTCAATAACAAATTACATTTGTACAGCACATTTCATTTCGGGAGGATGTCCCAAGGCGCTGGACAGTCAAGAATTTGCACCGGAGCTGGAGATTGGGATGAGAAGGGGTGGAGAACTGGAGGGAGGGAGTTCCAGATGAGAGGGCATAGCAGTAAAATGTAAAAATGTTAAACTTTTCTTTAGATGAAGATTCATAGAAATGTGTTTATGATTTAGCAGTTATTAACTGTTTTCTAAACTTGACAAATCTTTCTGGTATTGTTGAAATTTTTCAACACTATTATACGTGCAGCTTTGCTATCTTACTCCCTTAAAGAAATGTTCACAGAGTTTGATCCTACTATAAAGCAACAACAACAACAACAACAAGATTCAATTTATAGAGCGCCTTTCACGTCCCAAGGTGCTGGACAGTTGGGTCAGGACCCGAGCAGGGGGGAAATGGTCAGGGTGAGGGAACGGAAGGGAAGGAGCGAGGAGGGGGTAGAAGCAGAAAATAATAGTGCATAAATAGATTAGTTTCAGGTTGAAAAATGTGACAAAGACAAACAAAAAGAGAAATAACAATTTGTAGATCAGTCACTCATTTTTATCATTATTTTATTATTTCATTTTTGTGCATGAGGACTCCATTATATAAGAAAACAAGTGCAACTGTAGGAATATTTTGGTTTGTGTGGCACAATCAGAAGCCTTGACTTTTGGTACTTAGTATGTAAGAAACCAAAGTAATGTTTCCTGAGCACTATAATTCTCTTTATTACAAATTCACTGTAGCTTTGAAATGCAATTGTGTGTGGTTTTGAAATGTATTTTTTATGAATATTCAGCTAAATTAATTGCTTCCACTACTTGATGTAATTAATGTTACAGTATATTCTGTGAAGTACTTTGAGACATTCTGAAGACGCGATAAGGCACTATATCAAGTGCAAGGATTATTATAATTATTATATCAAGTGGACCCTCTGTGTAAAAAAATAGCATTGATTAATAGAAGAAACCAATAAAAGGAATTAATGTACAGGTCCATGAAATTTCAAATTAAACTGAAATGAAAGCAGCTGGTGACATGATTTATTACTATTGCAAATAATTTACATAAAAATCTGTCAAGTTATGAGCAATATCTGATAATTTGTTGATTTTATAGAAGCTAAACAATTATGCTTTGTGATATTTTCAGTTAACTAATAGACATTTTAAATATAGCACAAAAATCTGCTCTTCATAATGTTGTAATCTTTCTCTTGGACTTATGTATTGCTAAAGATATGACATTGTCGATCAGAAGGTAATAAATCACCGTTCAGTGTTAAAATACAATACTTTTATTCAGGGCATGAGAGCATATTTAAAAAATGTCTGCATTTTAATCAAAGAGCACTTTGTGAAGCAAGAATTGAGTAGTTATGAAATGCAGCAAATACTAGCTTCAACACTAATTTCAACTTGCATTTATATTTATATAGCGCCCTTCACACAAGATAGCGTCAATGTATATTTACAATATATATATATGTACAACCCCCTTCAGCTATTTAAAGCCCTTTACAGAAGAACAACACAACCCATATATGTGAAAACATTTGGAGCCAGTAATGTGGGATCAGAACATTGCCTTCCCCCCGAACCAGCTTTAAATTTGAGTAATTCTTCGCAATTTTATAATTCAAATAAAAATGAAAAGGTTCAGTGGAGCAAGTGGGCAGAGCCCTCTAGTGGCAAATATTGTTTGAGCAATTCTTCATGGTGAAAGCGCTTCTCCAGTGAGAATGAGGCAGGCAGGCCAAAGGCAATATACTATTAGCAGATCAAGCACAGCCCAAGCTTGGCCAAAGCTGATGTTTTGAACTTAAGACTTCAGAGTAGACAAAAGCAACAACAAAATTACATTTGTATAGCGCCTTTCACGTTGGGCGGACGTCCCTAGGTGCTGAAAAAGTCTCCCTACTATCTGAAAACTAGGGTTAGTCATTGTTCAAAACCCTCTAAGACTGCAGAGATCGGGTCTGGTGCCTGTGGATCGCCACCAGAGAGTGTTATCACCTAGAAGTCTTCCTCCACTTTTATATACAATTAAACGTGCTTAATTATATGTTTAAACATGTCTATAAAATATAATGGGATGATAATAATAATAATCCTTGCATTTGATATAGTGCTTTTCATGCCTTCTAGACGTCTCAAAGCACTTCATAGAATAGACTGTAAAGTGAATATTTGTGGGCGAAATGTGGCAGCCAATTGTACATAGCAGTGTCCCACAAACAGTTCTGGATCGAAGTGATCAATTTATTATTGTTTTTTTTCTTGAGGGATTATTATCAGGCATGTGGAGTAAGGAAACTTGCCTAAGGTTTCACCCTGCCGGGAATTAAATTACGATAAAGGATTTCTAAAAAGAAGCTAAACAAGTTATAAGTGATGAGATAAACGGTGGTTTAATGCTTCCTGACACTGTTATTATGTTACTACTGTATCCACTAAATTTATTAAACAAGACTTGATGCATTTAGCTAATTTGCTCTAGCACTGTCTTTACAAATTTTTGAAATATTCAAAAGCCCTCAGGGTCATATTCATAAAACATATGTACTTATACTTGTCTTTGGATGCATCCTGTTTTTATGTCACTCAAAGTTTTAAAAAAAACAAATTTCCGTTTGGATGACAACCAAAGACTCTGGCTGTGGCTTTTTTCTTGTGGTGTCATGTGCTTTTCTTGTGATCAGGCAAGACAGTTAACCTGAATATTCACCACAACTGATTCTCTGCAGATTAAAGTGATATTACTTTCTATCTTAGATTTTTACAGAAACGTTTTTACAGAAATCTCCAACATTGTGCTTCTTGCAGAGCAATCTTTACTGATTTGCGATACAAAAGTTCCAACATAGGTTCTAACAAAAGTTCTAACATATGGCCTGAGAAGATTTGTTGCCAATTGTTTTTTCATACTGACCAAACAGATTTTTCCTATGGGAGGCAGTGCTTGAACAATATCTGCTGAATGTAATCTGCTTGGCAAAACAACTTTATTAAACATCTGCTGTCTTTTCCTGATGACATATAGCTAAGAAGGTGGACAACAACAACAAATTATAATAATAATAATTCTTGCATTTCATATAGTGCCTTATCATGTCTTGCATTCATATAGTGCCTTTTATGTCAGGAGGATGACACAAGGTGCTGGATACTTTTCTGGGAGATGCTTTGGATGAATGGGTTTTTTGATTTTATTTTTTGATTTTATCATTCTTAGGTAGACTGGCTTTTGCTGACTGTTTCTGTATCTTAGATTTACTTCTCCCATCTTAAGCCACTAACTCTGGAGTAGGTGTTGAGCACCACTGCCAGGATGTTATCGGGAACCTTTGCCATATCCAGTGCTCTCGGCCACTTCGTGATATCACATAGAGTGAACCAAATTGGCTGAACATTTGAATCTCTGATGGATACTATTTATGCCTTCATTAGTGACTTTATTAGTGCTATTATGCATTCACAGAAGCAGCAGGTTAGTAATAATAATAATCCTTACATTTGATATAGCGCCTGTGGAGTCCTGCAGCTCAGTGGTTAGAGCGATCGCTTTGCAAGCGAGAGACCTGAGTTCAATTCCAGGCAGAGGGCAAAACCTTGGGCAAGTTTCCTTACTCCACACGCCTAATAATAATCCCTCCAAAACCAAAAACAATAATAAATTGGTCATTTTCAATCTACGTCTCTTTGTGGGACATTGCTGTGCGCAATTGGCTGCCGCGTTCGCCCACAAATATACAGTCAATTCACTATACAGTGTGTTCTGTGAAGCACTTTGGGACGTCCTCCCGACGTGAAAAGCGCTATATCAAATGCAAGGATTATTATTATTATTATCATGTCTTCGAGACATCTCAAAGCTTTTCACAGAATATATTGTGAAGTGAGTTGATTGTATAATGCTGAGAGAAGTAAGCACTCGCCATTCAAATAGGTGATATTTGCTGCACACAGGATAGTAACATACTAATGTTTTACAATTGTCAATTTGCATGTGGACAATTGCAAATTGAATTAAAGCCAACTCTCCCCAGGTGATCCTAGGATCCAGAGTGTAATTCTGGCATTTGGACTCTGAGGCCATCACCTGGTGCCCCTGAATCTGTCCATCAGGAAATGTTGACTCAGATGAGTAACAGGTGGCACTCAGCAACTTGGGATCCCATCTCGTGTGTGGCTGTGTGTGGCTGAAAGTGTTTGTCAGAAGCAAAGGGAGGAACTGAGCAGTACAGATTATTTAAAGAGAACCTTTATGAGAAATTACTGAAACTGCAACATGTTACTGTGAGTACTGAAAGAGGCAAAAATCAGACAAGAAGCTGAGGCAAGTCTTATATTACTGCTTAGTCTCTGAAGAGAGGCTTAACTTTAAAAGCGATGTAGAACAAGTGTTTTTACTGAGATCAAACTCAGTTTACTCTAAACTGTTTCTGTTCATTTGTGTGCTTGCTTGTACAACTTGCCAAAGGTGTGATTTGGTTGTTGTTATGTAGAAAACTGTTGCTGCATTTAATGAGGAAACACTGACCTCTTGTTGTTAGTGTGTGTATTCCATTGCTTTCATTTTAAATGTGCTTTCATTTTAAATATTCAGTAGAATGTGATTAGAAAATATCCAGTTCAGCTTGTGGGAAAGTGTCAGGATGATGGGTGTTAAAACTTCCCTTTGATCTAAATGTTCAATAATAAATTCTCAGCTGGTGTTTAATATTCATATTTCATACAAAACTGTAATTTAATAAGTTTAAGTCCACTCAAACTATTGTATTTAATTTAGGGTTTGGAATTTTATTCTCATTAAGGATTTATGCTCTGCTGATAGAACAGATTTGTCTACCCACTGAAACAGTTGTCTAGTTTATCCTCCCTCCAGCAAAGTGCTCTTTCATGAGTAATGGTTTAGTCTTTAAAAGCCTGAAGTCTATGGGGTAGATGGAAGTGAGGAGGTCTTGAGTCTTGATATCCTAAGGAGAAAATGATTTAGAGTAGGGAAATGTTCAATAAATTCTGATTTTACTATAATCAAGTTATGGGGAGGAGGAACAATGTATAAGACACTGCACTTGAACTTTTACTGAACAAGGTAAAAAAATTCACAGACATGGGTAGATAGGAGGGGTGAATGCTTATGTTGAGAATAAACACCTATATGGACTTGTTGGGCCAAATGTCTTGTGGCTGTACTATATCATTCTATGTAATTATGTGTTTTAAGTTACTTATTTTTCTTTCATGAAATAAAAATCTTCTACAACAAAAAATTTAAAATGTTTATTTTCTGTTATGCTGAACCAAATCTGTATCCATGTGTATGATAGAAAGACACTTAAAATCCCGAGTCATCCTTGTACCCCACAATTAAATAATATGAAATAAATGTATTAATGATTTAACAAAATGTATTTAACTTTGAAGTTGTATTTAAACATTGAGTCAATTGTTTATTACGTAAGAGTTGTGCATTTTGTTAATGTTGAAAGCAATAGTTCATGGCAGCAGCTGCTGAGATTGGGGAAAATTGAGCCAGAAAAAAATCGAGAAATTTCATAATAGCCCACATTTACATTTAGTATTATGTATACTGTATTTTGTGACCTATTATTTCTAGTTATAAATGGCTGCAACTAGTAGTGATTGATTGATTCTATCTGGCGCTAATAGGAGAAAAGCGATTTACAGCATTAAGAAAATGTTTATAATTAAATCTATCAGGTGCTCATAGGAGGAAACTTCATCTTTAAATTTTCTGACACAGTATCCAGTCAATTCACTTTACAATATATTCTGTGAAGCGCTTTGAGACGTCTTGAAGACATGATCAGGTGCTATATCAAATGCAAGGATTATTATTGTTATTGAGTATCCAAACCAGACTGAAAGTTTCAGATATGTTTACTACTTGCATGTGTACATTTTCCTGGGTCTGGAATGGAATTAACACTTTTTGGAGGAATGCAGCCTGTTTACCTAATTCTGGAGAGTATTAGGCAGAGATTGGCAAGAGCCAAGGCCAAGATTATACTGTCAAGGCTTGTGCACCCCAGAGTGTGTATGTTGGGGGCACTGCTGGAGTTGAACCAGTCAAATTACTTAGCTTGGCAACAAAACAAGCCAATCCTAAACTCCTCTGTAGTGTAGAGAATTTCAGAAGAGCAATGAGAATGATTAGTACTTGTAATTAAAAGACTCACAGGGTTTTCACTGGATTCAGAATTTTGAAAACTCAGTATTCCAGATGATTTAGATGTTCCTTTGGCTCATTTCATCCTACCTTCCCCCAACACACACGGAGTGTCTTGTCATTTACAGCATCAAGCTGTTGTAACTGACTAAGAGTTGGTTGCAATGGTTTTTGTCTGTCAATTTCTATCATTCAGTTTCTTCCTCTTCTCTCTTCCTGGAAGATTTTTTTTTCCTACTGCTGTTCTGGTTATTTACTCTGTCTTATTCCAAAAAGCAGCCTCTATGGCATACAAAATGTAGTGGTCCAGTGCCAAAGTAACCAATCCAAAGTAACAAATCCACCTTGAAGTAATATAGGCATCTGCAACTACAGCAACAATTTACATTTATATTGTGACTTTCATGTTGGGGGAGATGTCTCAAAGTTGACTGTGAGCCTAAGGTTGGGGAGGGAAAGTGCTGAAGACGTACTTAATGCCGTAGGTTGGGTAGACTGACTATTTTGTGCTAGACAGCAGAAATTTTATTTTTTGTTTTTAATTGGATTACAATATCTTCTCCTAATTAACTATTTCTCTTTAAAATTCCAAAATAAATCGGCCCCAGCTGGAACTTTATTTTGATCTTCATTCATCAAAAAAAACATTTACCACAAATAATCCAGAAATCTTTCTTGTTTTAATCAGTTTCCTTCACAAATGTTAAACAACAGATTCCCTCTAATCCTAAGGACAATATGTCACTGTTTGTTTGCAATTTTTCTACGTATTTGTACAATAGCCAACTTTGGTGTAGATGCTGAAGTGAATCCACATGTATGATTTACAATCCTGAACAAATTAATTCTCCTTGTAAGTTCCCCGAATTCAGCAACTCCAACCACATGTTTGAGTTTACTATGTAACAGTTTTAAACATGGGTTTTGAAATCTCTACTGAAAAATTATCAGTTTCAAAAACACGTTAATTGCTTGTGACTATTTTGTAATGTATGTGAAATCGTTTTAGCAGCAGGCGGTGTGTATTTTGCCTACAAAATATATAGTCACTGCACTTTACAGTATATCCTGTGAAGCATTCAGAATTCTTCCCAACACGAAAGTTCCATCGAATGCAAGTATTATCTACTGTACAGGTGTGGATTTGCCACATATTGTACATACGCTGGGAGAAGTTCTGTTGTCTGCATTGCAATCAAAATGGTCTGTTAATGCATGAAATGCCATAATAATAATCGTTGCATTGGATATAGAGCTTTATCACGTCTTCGAGAGGTCTCAAAGCACTTCACAGAGTATATGTAAAGTTAATTTACTGTATTTTGTGAGCGAAACTCATTGCAAAGCATTGCTGGAACTTGTAGTTCTGTTTAGTATTTGCTACTGCAGCTTTTGGGAAGGAATCCCACTAGAATTAGTATTGATGGTATTTTTAAGAAGTTTTAAAAAAACAATTAGCCCAGGATTCAGCCTACTACATTTCTGGCAACCATTTTCCTGTAATTGGAATTTATTGTGCTGTCTGACTTAGTTCCTCTGGGTCTTTTTTTATATAAAAAAGTAGTTAATTTAATTTTCTTTTGAAATCATGCTCATATTAAAAACCACACTCAGAAGATGGTTGTATTTTTTCATTTTAGACTTCAGCAAATACAGTGGAAACTGATGAAATGGGAGGAAAATAAAACTTACATACATCAAAGTCAGTTTGTGAAGGCCTGAAAATCTAACATTACATTTCCATATAGCTCTGCAGTCTCTGCCTGCACCACATTATTCATTCTCTCTCTCCTTTTTACTAACCTTATTTTGTTGGATCTGAGTAAGATTGAAGTCATTCTGAGATTTGCATCAAATTCTCTGAACCCTATAATAACGATTTTTTGAAGGAACACAAAACCTGATTCAAATTCCTCTCTTCTACTCTTACACATCATCAAATATTTGTGATTCAAGCCACAATTCATTTTGTTGGAGGAAAGCCTGTCAACTTGCAGGCTGTGTCCTGGGGCAATCTCTTAGTAAAGTGCAGTGCGTGCATTTGAAAGGATCAGCGTGTAGGATTTTTGGATAACATTCTGCTTTTTATTTGAAACACTGGACTGAAAGCCATTTTGTAACAGACTTCTATAGAATATCCTCTATTGAATTGGATTTGTTTTTGTTAAAGGGGAAGCAATAATTTTTTAGTATTATCAGCTTTGTTTATTTGAACTAATGAAAGTCATATTTATACTATTCATTACAGAGTTATCTCACTTTTGGCAAAACACCACTCTACAACCATTTAAAGTAGGAGAGTGAACAACTCCCAGCAAGATCTACCCTGAGAGGAGAGGTGCAGCAGTTAGTTGTTAACTCATTGTTTCAATGCATTCCCAGTGTTGTGAATATAAATCACACAAGAGAATCCACTTAGTAAATGTTTGCTCACACACAATATTTGCAGGCAAATTTTAAGATAATTGAAAATAAGAATACAACTTTTTAAATAATGGAGAGAATTAAATACTTTCTTTTGCTAATATTCTGTAACGGGTATGGGTTCAGCATGAAATCCCACTATTGCGCGAGGAAGTTTTAAGGTGATAAGGAACAAGCACAGATAATGATCAAGTACTTCACAGGATGCATTGTGTCTTGTGATGTTTGCCTAGGATGGAGACGGGAGCTAGCCATGTTGGATAAACAAATAAATAATGTGGATTTTCATACGGTTAGCTTCGGGATCAGGATGTGCATGTATTTATGCAGAAACTTTCTGCCTTATCAAGATAAACTGATAGTCTGAGGAAGGAGCAGTATCCATGCTTCCTTGTGTTCCTGGAGACTTGTTTTTATGCAAGACTTTGTAAAGCTCCTCTATGGGGGATGTTATGCAGGGTCTCCTTGATGGTTCCTCAGTGACATGATCTATTGGATGTATGTATTTTATGTAAAAGAACTGTTTATATACTAATATTCCTCTTTAATATTGGGGTTTAATTTGCAATGTTTCTTAATGGGATTTCTTAATAAGAAATTCAGATCAAACAAATGAGTTTTCCTTCCAGTAATCAGAAATACATCAATCCTACCTGTGGGAATTCCATTTGTATACAATCTATTTCCAGAGGTGCATTCTCATGCGTTGATGGGAATTCTAGCAAGATTCTTTATGAAGAAACACTGACCCATTCATAAAAGGAAAGTTTACTTGATAGATCAATGTAAGTAGTTGGGTATGAACCTGGTTTCAGCAATCCGAAACTCCACCCTGCCTGAAGGGCACTATATAAATGTAAGTTGTTGTTTTTGTTGAACCATACATGATGGGACTTATTCAGATATTAATTTTTCCATTAGTCTATCAGTTATGAATTATTAGTAGTCTGTAAGCCAAAGAGCAGATGAGTTTTGATCATGTGAAGCAAGTGCTTTAATTTTTTTGATGCAACCCATCACAGGAAATCTCTGAAATGTGTTGGTGAACCACAAAATGGTGGGATGTAGGTTGTTAGAAAGAGGCACAATTGCACAATATTGTTTCTTGTGCAGTTTAAAAAAAATTAATAGTACAATAAGTATTCCATTCTGCAGTCATTTAGATGTTGTGCAATATCTTCATTAAGCTAATGTCTTTTGGTAACCTTGCCAGTGTGATTTCACAATAATTTGATATAGTGCCTTTCATGTTGTTAAAACACCTCAAAGCGTTTCACAGGATATACTCTAAAGTGGATGAAACATAGCAATCAGTTTGCGCACATGAATGTCCCACCAACAGCCGTGGAGTCAATGACCAATTTTATTTGGGGGATTGTTGGCCAGGACAACGGGAGAAGCTCCTGTCTCCTTTCGAACAGTACCATGGGAATTTTATATCCACCTGAACAGGCAGATGGGACCTCGGTTTAATGTCTGATTCAAAGGAGTTTGTTCAGTTCCTACTTTTATTTTTAACCTGCAACTCTTGGCAGGGATTGATTCAGTTCTGTTTGTAATGCATCCTTCTCAAGTCTTAGACATTCATTGGCTTTTTTTAAAAAGTGGCTGAAAAGCTAGGATTTGGCCTATTTTGAAAACCATTTGACAAGGGCTGCAGAGTCTGCATCTTATGTTGACTGAGAGTTTCATATATATGGATGCTGTCTTGTCCATGGAAATATTCCTATGTCTGGAATGCAAAGTCCAACAGTAGCATTGGATTGGAATGTCAACCTGGGCAATGAATTCAAACTCCTGGGGTTTGAATCTGTAACCACTTGGCCTTTCATTCAAAGTCCATTAGTAGCAACACGTACACTTCATTGAATAATCTATAATTTTATGTTTTGAGAACTCAATAGTTATGATGACTAATTCATATTTATTTATATTAAGCATACATGATATTGATATGCAAAGTTTAGATAGGTACAGTTTATCATGTATTAAAAGCTTACATAGATTAAGGCACAATGGAAATATTCCAATCTATCAAATAAATATATAGTAACAATTCTGAACATTCTTGGGAAAGGCACGAGTTGATTCATTTGAATTAAGATTAAAACAATTTTCTAGAAGCTCACATAACCATTTTGCTGTAGCTATTATTCATATTAAAGAAATTTAAAACCATTCAATCACTTTTTCAATCGAAACTTTTTAAAATGAAAGAGCAAGTGAATGTAAATCTTAACTGAAAAGTCCCTTAATGTTTCTAAAATGACTGAGTCATGTGGCTGATGCTGGAAAGTACTCTAATTTCCCAAATGTCTCATGATCTTTCACTCCCTCATATGTAGCTCCCTTTGCTATGTGGGAAGGACATTAGTGCTGGTGAACTTGTTCAAGGTCACCATTTACAGTATTCCTTAATCCATTAGCAAGAGGTATGATCTAAAGATAATGAGTTTTCTCAGGTTTTACCTTCCCAAGATGGAATGTTTCACCATTTACAAGATCACAAGCGCAGTTCAGATGAGGAAAGTCCAGTTGATCTCATCCTTCCAGAATACCCATTCTATCATCTTCCTATTTGATATCCCGCCTGGTGCATGTGATGGATATCACTGGGATCTAATCGTGCAACCTTCTTGCTAGGAATTGTGCATTGAATCTCCCAAACAATGGACACACAGGGAGAATCCTGCTCCACATGTGGCAATTGCTATTTCTAATCTCTAAAGCTGTGTTTTCCCCTCCATCACGGACAGAATTGGAAAGTAGCACCAAAAGGAATATGGAGACACTGCTGCAAGTTAAGTGCATCTTCTTTCTGTTATAATGGTTTGGCACAGAATCTGCACCCTATTTGCCTAATCATTTAATTTCTTCTTTGTGCTGCAAAATCATTATTTGACGCTTACTTTCTCTTGTCCTGCTCCAAGGCCAACCAAGTCAATTATTTACACGTTACAAAACCACTGAGGAATCATCAAACAACCTGTATCATTTTTTTGCCCACACATCCAGAATTGTAACCTAACTTCCAGCATTAGCGGCTGAAAACATTTCTGTGATACTAAAGAAGTGATCACATACATCACTTAGCACCAAATACCAATGGTTTCTGTAAAGTTAACTTTCGTTCACATTTGGTTAATAAGCTGCTCCAGTCGGCAACAACTATCCCTTTCAAATGGAACCTGTATTAAATTTAATTCCTTCACACATCAGTTAGTATCTGAGGTAACAGTTCCAAATCAACAGAAGAAAACATTTAAAACAGTGCTACACAGCCATTTTGAGAGAAATGTGCAGTGTATATAAAAACATTCTTAAATAACTTCTTAGAATTCTAAAATAAATACTTTTATATGAAAATAATGGCTACAGCAAAAAACAGAATATATTTTAGAATTTCATTTAAGACTATAAAGAACTAAAAAAATTGTACGGATGATGTCCTACATTTTTTTAAAAAATCTGATCACCTAAGACCCTACTTTTGCAGCTAGATCATCATTTTGACATCTTGATCAATCAATATTCATCCCAATTTACACAAGTATTGAAATATAATAAATTTATGGTTTTAAAAGAAAAGAATAGAAAAGCAAATAAGAATTGGCTAGTTGCTGTGTGGTATCAGAACTAGCTTTTGAATGTTAAAAGTAGTCTGTCAAGCTTTCTTTTCCAATGAGGAGTAGTAATCCGTCAGCACCTTCCAAGCCTTGGGAGCCATGAAACCATCAGGTGGATTCTGATTTTCGCGAGCAAGCTGCCTCATTCGGGTGCCAGAGATGAAGTCAAAATCATGATGTCTAAAAATAATGGAATCACAAGAAATCAGCAAATGAAATATTTCAATTCTCAGACATGATGGAATGGGTCAGTGTATAAAGTGCATTGGGTGCCATGGTTGGAAGGGTATGGGTTCCTGTTCCAGTATATATCGTAAATAAAGATCCTAATTGCAGCCAAGCCCTCCGAGGGTGTTGCTCAGCAAACAGTACAAGATTATTTTTCTTTTCCCCTCTCATCCCCCTTCCTCCGTAGAGACAACTCATAGAGTAGGCTTACCAATAATCAGCGAACACAAACCACAGGCATACAAGTTTGTTAAAAGTCTGAGTATCAAAATGTATCAGTCTTATCCTAATACACTTTGCACCAATATAATTTGGCAGCTCAATACTGGATGAGAGTGGGGAGTAGGAGAGCGCAGACAATTTGAGCCGAGAGTAGATTTGCAATCAATTTAGTTATCTCCCCTTCTCCAATGTATTCCCGTCCCTGGAGATGGTTTATATTTAGCGCAGTGGCTCAGCACTGGCAAAACAAAATAATTACTGAATTAAGTCAGGTCCTTGCATATGCAAGTTATGTATGAAAACTTATTACTACGATTTCTTACTTTTCTTGGTCATAAAAGTCCATGCACTTCTTTAGTTTGTTGTATGCTGCAACTCTGAAGGGTATGATCTCCACAGAGTTCATGCCTGGGGCCATGCCCAGAACCTTGGCCCCATGTGTTGGTTCATACATATCTTTCTTGGTGACAGGATGAGGCATGCCTGCGGGATCACGTCCTACAATGTAGAAATTGGCTCCAGCAATCATTCGAGCTCGGCAATGCCACTGAACCTGTAAATAAACAGCATAATGTGTAAACATAAATAAACATAAAAATAAATAAACAGCATAGTGTGGAATAAACATAAACATTTGCGAGACAATAGTGTTCAATAAACTGAACAAATGACCAACATTAATGATTTGAAACTTTGGTATAAAGATCAAACACTTTCTATTTGCAGCACTTGAGTGAATCAAAAGATGGAGAAAAGAACACATCGGATATACAAATTTCTCTGAAGGATTAGGATTTCCTTAGCACAGGCAATTTAACTATACAGTGATTTGGTAAACAGACTGAGCTCACTTTCTGCCTTCTTCACAGAAGCGGCACAACTTTATTAAAACAAAACAAGATAAAACAATCACTTTGCTGAAATAAATGCCCCTGATCATTTTGCACTGGATATACAAATCCAGACCAGACTGGCACATGGAACTGTGCCTGTGTCAATTTATTTCTGCTAATTCTAGATTGGGACCTATACTTTTATGGAAGCTCGGAAGCCAGATACTCCAAAGCACTTTGGGTTGAAAAATTGTTTTATATATAAAATATAAATGTCCCTATATTTGCAACATGTTTGACGCTTGCAGTAGATGAATTAGATATTTGCCACATGGGTATTTGTGGTACTTTACAGTTTACCCAATGATTACCAGCCATGTTTTGCCTACAAACGCTTGTCACTGCTTGAAATGGTAATTACTATAAATATTTTGAGATGTTTTATTGTTACAAACATTCTAAAAATGTAAGTTCAAATCATGAAAACATCCAGGTATGATAAAACGTCTTTCATATCTGATTGATTGGGGTGAGATTTTTCCCTCAATTTTCTTCACTTCTTTTAGAATCATTGTAAATAATGCTACAATGTGCGAACACCCCTCAGCTGCCTTTTCCAAAGTATTCACTTGTTACCTCTGATTGTGAACATCGGCTGTTTTTAGCAGTGCGAGATCTTGCCTTTTTAAAGCACCCACAATGTCACAAAAGTGCATAAAATTACTGTAATGTACATTTGTGCTTTTTGTACACAGCAAAGTTCTATTGACACACATGAGGTGAATACCCAATTAATCTGCAGCAAGCGCCGGTCTGTCTGGATTAGGTCACATGGTGCTAATGCTCAGGTCAGATGAAGAAAATACTGCTCGCTGCCCATTATGAAGCTTTTGCTGTAAAATAAGTTACCCTGAAAATGCTTCTAGGGATAAGGGCATGGATTTCAAATAAGGGCCTGCTTACTCAGAAAGGATAAGTTTAGTGTCTGTTTCTGGTGTTGTCATCGGGGAGGTTGGTCTTCTGTGCATCGAACTGATTCTGAATTCTTCATGCTCACTGAAGCATTTACAAGGTTGGGTGGTTTGGCATTTTTAAGATATCCTTAAAGATAACTATTCCTGTAGAGAATACCATGATTTACTATCAATTTTATCTCTTAGCCAAGAGATGCTGAATATTTAAAATTCATGATATTTCCTCTGACCTCACGATTTACTGTAATACATTACAACTATTATGAATGAAGTTTTAAAAAGCTACTTTCAGATACCTCACATCAATTTACTGAAAGAATTTGAAGTGATGTGTGGTACAATGTCAATCTTGTGAAAGAAGCATGTAAAGATTATTAGGAGAACTCTAAACCTGAGCAGAACTACAAGTTTCCTAATTTAGGCTTCAAACTACAACCGCTTGTTTCGAGAAGAAAGTGAATCCAACCTATCAGTGACAACAAATGAGATTTAGGACAACAGATCAGTTATCAGTCACCATGCAAACACGTCAGAACAGACTTAATTGCACAATTCAAATCGATCCCATTTGCCCCTGTGAATAACGAACGGTTTGGAATCTGGTTCCAAGATTCTTTGTTCATTTAAATCTCTTCACTTTCTCCCTTCCTTTCTTTGGTGTTTTACTGACCTCTGTTGGTCCAGCATACATCATGGGTGAAGGGAAAATCGCTACAACTGTTGCATTTGAGTCCAACACGCCTTCTTCCAGTACGGCTGCATGCTGTTTCATGCGCCACTCCAGGGGAACATCATCATCCTTAGTCCAGCCCCCAAGCGGATGCAGAAGAAGCACAGGGTGTTTGTAACCCCGCTCGAGAAGTCTACGTTTGGTGTCCTGCATTAGGAGAGCATGGCCATTGTGAACAGGGTTACGGAGCTGGAATGCAAAGATGGCATCTGTAACAAAGACAAGAAAGGGATCAACTTGACATTTTTGGAGAAAATGAGAATTGGATATTCGCCTCCATGTCTACTGTTGGGAACAATCTATGCCAGTACAGTAATGCCAGTATGTTTCATAACATTGTTTAAATACCAGACTCGGATCTGAGAAATCTTCCTTTTATCCAACTTCTGCAGACAAGTCTGCTCCTGCCAATGATACATTCCAGCATCATAGTTTGATTCTAATAAACTCAACAAAGCCTAGTCAAATATTAGACCTGCAAACCACGATCAATTCATCTTCCATGTCCTGTATAACCCATGTATCATGTGGTTGCACTTTGCCTCCCTCTAAAATAGTCATTACCCTAAATATAACAAGAGTGTCCACAAGTAGTTAAACAGTTAAGATATTGTCTGAGTTCTAGTCACTTAGTTTCAAGTTCCATTGTTTAATCTGTATATTTGCACAAGATTCTTTAGCTGTAAGGAGTGAAGCGAAACAATGCTTGAAACAGCATCAATAAAACTTCAATGTTCTAAACAAAACCCATGGAAATTTAGTTTTTTTTTGTTACATCAGAACAAGAGAATTTGTACCAGCATTCATGTCCTTAAACTTCTTCTGGAGTTCCTTTGGGGTCAAGCGGTATTTATCCAGCCCATCATTCCAAGAGATTCTCTCCAAGACCTGAAGTTCACCCCCAGCAAACCAGTCTCCACTTTCCATTACCATCTGAAAGTTGTTTTTAAAATTGCGGTTACTGGAGTATCTGTGGTTCACATCAGAATTTCACAGCTTGATACGCTGTTGTAAAACAACTCTCTTAGCATTAAGAGTGTGATTTTCTAGATAACAGATATTATCAAAGTTGTTGGAAACCTTGCTACAATAGCTATACCAGACTGACTGGATACTTGTGAATAGCACAAATGCATTGTAAGTGATGTCATGTGCAAGTGAGTCAGCAATGACCTGTAAGTGACATGATAAGTTAATGGATCCAAACTGAGTTAATGGACCCAAACTGAACAATAAAAATAATGTAATGTTCAGCACAGCTGTGGAACTTTTCGCATTGTTTTTCAAAAAAACTTTTGCCCACAATGGAAGTGTAGGACATATGACATCGTCCTGCAAATCACAACATCACGAATTCCGAGCTGCACAGAGCATCATAGTTTTTTGGGGGTTACAAGCCTGACAGCCTGCCTGTCCGACTTAGAGTCCTGGACGAGAGACAAATTTCTTCAGCTCAACGTGCACAAATCTGAGGCCCTCCTGATTGGCTCGTGTCAGCGCCTCCGCACCTCAGGCGCTGACAGCATCAGAATCCAAAGCTGCACTCTCCACCTCTCAAAGCCAGTCAGGAACCTCGGCGTTCTGTTCGACCCTGAGCTGTCCTTTCTCCCCACATCCGCGCCACAACTGGCACCGCCTTCCACCACCTCCGGAACATCGCCAGACTACGGCATTACCTCACCCCTCACGCTGCTGAAACACTGGTCCACGCCTTTATCACCTCAAGGCTGGACTATGGGAACTCTCTCCTCGCCGGCCTTCCCGCCACCTCCCTCCACAACCTGCAGATCATTCAGAACTCTGCAGCTCGTGTACTGTCCCGCACCAGGCTTCGCAACCACATCATTCCCACCCTCGCTCACCTCCACTGGCTCCCCATCCCCCAGAGGATCAAATTCAAGATCCTCATCCTCACCTACAAGGCCATTCACGGCCTTGCACCCTCCTACCTCTCCGACCTACTATCCCCCTACCTTCCTGCTCGTACCCTCCGTTCCACTCCACATCCCCCGCCGGGCTTTCAGCCTCTCAGCCCCTAGGCTCTGGAACTCCATCCCCCAGTGCTTTCGCCTTGCTTCCTCCCTTTCCTCCTTCAAGGCCAGTCTCAAGACCTTTCTCTTTGACCGTGCCTTCACCTCCCCTCTCGACTCTCTACCCCCTCCTCGCTCCTTCCCCTCACCCTGACCAGTTCCCCACTGCTCGGGTCCCGACCCAACTGTCCAGCGCCTTGAGACATCCTCCCGATGTGAAAGGCGCTCTATAAATGCAATCTTGTTGTTGTTTTAATTTCAGCGATCATACAACTCACTGTGGAAGCAATGAGATCTGATGCTATTCAATCCTGGGAAATTTGGCTAATTTTCTTCATGGTAGCTAGCAGTCCACCTCACATAGAAGCTCATAATAAAAAAAAAAGCAGAGGGGGTCATTAAAGCATGAATGTTGCCACTTCCCCGGAGAGGCAGAGTATGAATTAATGTTGAATATAATACCTTAATATAAGGATGCTTTTCACAAGTTGTTCCCCACTGTCGCGCACAGCGTTCCTCTTTCCTATGCTGAAAAAATTCTGGGTTTTGAAGGATGGCCACCTTGCGGCCTGAATACATGAGTGTAAAGCCAGTACATCCAGCCAACCGCTCCTTGTCTTCTGTGGTAATTGGCAGAACAATCGGAATAGTCATATTGATGACCCCACCTGGGACAGAGAAAGATGGTTAGCTTTCAGAGCAGCACAAGTCATGCATTGCTTGTTATTAAAGTGCACGACTTAAAACCCCATAGAACAGTTGAATTATTCACTATATATCCAATAGGGGCCACAATTATCAAGTATTCTTATCCACTTTTTTGTTAATTCCTAAATGGCAAACTAAGGGATTCTAGTTCATAATCCAGCCTGTTTAAATACTCAATCTATGTCAAACATGGCAAAGACTAAAGACTGAATGTTGTGCTAACTTGGTTTCTACTCTGAAGTGTATGTTATCAGTAGACATGTAGTATCATACCCGCTGATACAAAGTCAAGTCAAGATTCCTCATTCCAAAAGTTATCAAGGACAATAGATCTTCCCTGTAAAAATCAAAGTTTCTGCAGCTGGTGAGAGTAGAATTAGTTGCTCAATCATTTAAAGAATATCTATATGATGAGGCTGATATTCGTTAAGTGAGCTTTGCCAAATTCATGTGGCCTTTCTGACTGAATAAATAATATATTTGTGAAACTTAATAGTTCATTATAGCATTTCCTTATCAACAATTGTTGATAACTTTCATGTAGCTTTAATATTGTCGGTGCTTGGTTACCAATGATGTTCCGAATCCTCTTCTCCTAAGGGTCCTTGCTGGTACTTGGGTGAGTGTCTATTCTTAATGGGTGAATCTAGATATTAATTCAATAAGAAATTTGACTGTAATAAGAGCCAGAATTCTTAGTTTAGCCCTGGAGCCTCAGGTAATCAAAATATTACAATCAGTACAAATGGCACAAGCCGAGGTCTGAACTATTTATTGTTCTGTGGGAATTAGGTTATTCTGCCACTACATGTGTTTCTTGTTTTTTTAAAAACATATATGTTTACAACCTCTTATGTTATCACACTCTGTATCATGCATGTATAGAAACCACTGTAGGATATCTTTAAGAAGTAAAGGGCAATTAAGAAAGCCAATCAGATAAAGGTAAGAAGTACAAAGAGGTCACCCAGTAATAGAACAAATTAGTGCGGTTATGGTTAGTGGATTGCGGTGTTCTGAGTTGCTGATAAAAACAAAAGTACTAATACACCAGTACTTTGGAATTAGTTATTACAATCGCAACCATAATAATAATCCTTGCATTTGATGTAGCACTCTTCACATCTTCTAGGCATCTCAAAGCGCTTCACAGAATATACTGTAAAGTGAATTGTCTGTATATTTGTGAGTGAAAGGTGGCAGCCAATTGTGCACAGCAGTGTCCCACAAGCAGTCATGGATTGAAGTGACCAATTTATTATTTTTTTCTTGAGGGATTATTATCAGGCACGTGGAATAAGGAAAGTTGTCCTGCTGGGGATCGAACCCAGGTCTCTCACTTGCGAGGCGAGCGCTCTAATCACTGAGCTACAGGACTCCATGACCCAAAGACATCATACATTCTTTTGAGGTATGGAATTTTTGCCAAATATCAGACAACTTTGCTTCTAGCCTATTTCCTGCTGTTACTATTGTCAAGGTACTGGTGTTTGGAAGATAAAATAACTGTTTTTTTGTATTTATTGTTAAAATATTTTTAGCTACCAGGAGTGTCAGTATTGAAAGAGGCACCTGAGGCTAGAAGGGATCATTAGCAGGCTAGATTTGCGATTTGTTTGCATGCAATGTTAAAGTTGGTAACCATTACATTTTATTTTTGGAATTTGTCCAATTAGAAAATTGAAACAAACTGCCTGACAAACGCAGTTTAGATCCACAACAACTTACATTTGTTGGGGAGGACAAGTTTGCAGGGCTATGGGGAGTGTGATTGATTTGGATAGCTCTTTTCAAAGAGCTGGTGGGCCGAATGGTCTCCTTCTGCGCTGTATAATTCTATACATACTATAATTCTATGTCCTTTCACATGGGATAACAATTCAAAGTACTTTACAGGCTAAGGGCAGGGAATGGGAGAGTGGTAGCTTATGGACAAGCCAAACTTTAAATTGTCCTACCCTGTCCTTCAAAGTAATCAAAACTGCTAGAGATAATACATGCACTAAATTGAATCCTATCCAACAGCGACAAATGAGAAGTGGTCTAAGAGGCGACATGAATAAAATACTTGTGAAACTTTACCTTGAATAGAACATCATTATGACAGATACAGTGTGAAGATGCCATACTCTGATCCTTACCATCCAATAAAGTGCCGAAATGCATGGCCTGCAGGAATTCTCGCTCTCTCATGAAGCCTGAAAGTGGAGTAGCCCAACCTTCAGCTAGAACTTGCACCCATTGCAGATCCAACTGTGTGTATAAAAGAAACAACAAATAAATTGCACTTTCTTTCTTTTCACGGCACAGAAAATCATATGAGGAAAAAAAATAAACACTGCATTGCTTTCAAAGTTGAGGCTGGCTTTCATCTTGGTTCTGATAGCTGGACATTCTATGATGGAGTTGAATTTTTGAAACAAATTTCAGCAGTTGGATTTTTAGAATTTTTAACAAATTAAATGCTGAGACTGGCACTCAGATAAGCAGTGCAGCCATTAAATTCAGCATAAGACTGCACAAGTGTTGAGGTCAATAAGAAGCTGGCGTTAATAGTCCTCCAAACATTTAAAGCTTTTCTTTTAGAAGACAAGGCAGGCAGGAGCTCAGGGAAATGTGTTCGCTGGGAGAATATATGCATTTTATGTGAAGCATGTGTCCCATTCTTATTGCCTTTGGCAAGATGACAGCATTCACCCTCACTGCTAACAGCAACCATGATTTCAGCCTAGTAAATGCTCGAATGCTAATACCAGTGACTTTACATATTTAAACAATTATTTTCCAGCCAATGTTAAAGGCAAGGTGGCGACCAATTCCACTGGCAATGAGGCAACAACGCTGCCCACTTGGTAGTAAATAAGCCCCAAATGTTTAATTAAAAATGGGCATTATTACAAAATCAAACAGTGTAAATTTATTTTTGGAATGGGTTTATCTATGTAGAATCAAAATGCCACATCGGTAAAATATATTAACAATATAAAAAGTTGTGTCCTGCTGTTTCTTGTCCTACCTTTGTTATCTGCAGTTTTGGCAGTGACTCAGCTTCAGCCTGGGCCAAGTCTAGTTTGTTTTCAGGCACAAAAAGTTCCCTCACTTCTTCATTGGCAGCAGCAGGAACTATTCCCTGAAGAAACAATAAACACACCAGTTTTGTCTGCTATTGGATAGGTTCGAAATAAGTTAGAAAAGCACAGATTAATTAACGTTGCAGAGTAGGTTCCAGGCAGGCTCAAGGCTTAACTTGAAAAGCTATTTTAAATGTATTCTATTTTCACTACTTCAGTTTGATAATGAAACATTTACTAATTATCTGTACATGTAAACTGGCCCATCTTGTAGTGGGCCAGGTTTCAGAAATCATTTGCAGATGAATGTTAGATTCTTCTGTCATTTCCAAAAAAAATTCAAATTCCTCCCTCCCAATCTTGTAAATTGTGATTTTAGCTGAGTGACCTACTGTAAACAGCTGCATCAGGAAGGATGCATTTGGAGGACAAATTAACTTTGGGCATTACTACTCGTACCTTGAGGGCTTGTTATGAGCAATACTGTATTAATAGATACCTAGCAGACATTTGGTTCTCATCTGACCTCTTTTACCTCCCATCCCCACCAATGCCTTTCTCGCAGCCAGCAAACTGGTTTGCACAATGGGACATAAAGAAGGAACTTTTAAGATTTTAAACCCGTATCACAGCTAGGAAACAATTGTGCCACGTATAGCGATCACCACCGCTAATTTTTTGAATCCCTTGCAATTACTCGGTGGGTCACTACACAGAGGAGAAGTCACAAATTAGTGAGAGCTAAAACCATCAGAGCTCAAAATATGGTTTGATATATTATGTGTCTGGCTCCTTATGCTAACAAGGGTGCACTTGAAAAATTAACATACAATGGATCACTAAATCTTATTCAGGAAAAACAAGTTAAAGTGCATTATTCCTGTCCAAAGCAAACAAAAGTCTTTTGTGCTTTTCATGTTGTAATGTCAATTCTGGAAGAGTTCAGTAATAATTCTATTAACATTAATCTCACCAATCAGCATTATCTTTGCTGAGATCTACGAGTAATCTGGAGCAGGTTTTTCACTCACCCTCTCTTCCAAGAGCTCCACCAATTGTTGAATACACTCATTCACAGGCATCGTGTTTGTTTTCAGTACTAACTCAGGATTCTCTGGTTTCTCGTAGTTGGAATCAATACCGGTAAATCCTGTACAGAGAAATAAGGTGAGCTAAATATACCTACAATTTTTCTGGAATGTAAAGAACTTTGATTGTTAAGGGTTGAATTCAATTAGATCACATTCCATTTACAACAACAAAATTACATTTGTATAGCGCCTTTCACGTCGGGAGGGGTCGGGGGGGAGAATGGAGGGGAGCGGAAGGGGAGTGGCCGATGGCATGGTCGAAGAGGAGGGTCTTGAATTCTGATTAACATTTTAAACAAGTAATGTTGCAGACCAATAAAATATTTTGAAACGTTGTGGAGTAATGTGAGCAGATCAGTGGATAAGCAACTGGGAGAAAGGTTTCCCCTCTCTACAGCTGCAAAAATCTGTCAAGGAATGAGTTCAGGCAATGTCAACATGATTGCAAGTGGTCCATGAATCTCTAACACAAAAATACCCTATATGTATATAGGCTTTAAATTGCCAATATTATACAGTAGAATGCTGGAGCAGAAGGGGTGCTCTTCTGAAGTTAGGGCAAAGATGCCAGAGCTATATTTTGCAGTTTACTCTGACCCAATAGAGATGAGGAGAAATTCTATTTGGGTCTAGATCCATTCTACTTTTACAGTATTTTAGGGCATCCAAAATTTTGCTAAATTCAAACTTTGCAGTTTTTTCTGATGTTCTTAAAAGAACTTACAAAAAACGTTAATAATGTTTCAGTTATTTTGTTTGATGGACAAACCTTTATTGCAGATTTAAATTATGGCAGGATTCAAAACCTGAACAAATTTGAACATGTAGTATATTAAAACGTCCTTGATCCAGGGAGTCACCACCAGAGAGATTACTAAATGTTCAACATTCATTCTAGTTTAAATAGAGGGTTCAAGGTCAACAGAGTTTTCAGCAAATTATTTTGACTTTGTTTTCAATGTAGACACAAACATGGTACATCCTGCAGGTTACTATAGATCACCAATAGTGAAGTTCAAATGCTGCCCTAATACTGAACATTGGCTCTCTGCATACTTGCCACTGATCATAAAATCATAGAATCATACAGCACAGAAGGAGGCCATTCAGCCCATCGTGTCTGTGCTGGCTCTTTCAAAAGAGCTATCCAAATCAATCCCACTCTCCTGCGCTCTCCCCATAACCCTGCAAACTTGTCCTCCCCTTTGATATCTCTGTCAATAATTGACCAGGTTTGTCATAAGTAGAAGAAACTGTAATTGTATGTACATCCATCTTTGATATCTTACCATTGACAATTCTGTGAACTTGAAATTATCAAGATGAACAAAAATGTATTTTATCTAAGTGTACAGGGTTCTACAATAATACAGTGCAATAATATACACTATAACCATTACAATTTGGTTGTCTGAGTCTAATATGTCAGACTCGTGTCCGTTCAGGTTGTCAGTTCAGGGCTGATATCACTTTCTATGCTCTGCACAAAAATGCGCTGTGTCCCCAAAATGTCACTGGTGCCACTTTGTTTGTGACATCAACAGCACTTCCTGTTTATCACATGTATACTCAGGAAGTGATGCCCGTGTCTCTTGCACTGAATGCACGACAACAACAACTTGGATTTATATAATGCCCTCCGCGCCGGACGGCGTCTCAGAGCGCTTCACAGTAACAGATCCTGGGGCTGAGCCAGGAGGAGGGGGAGGAAGGTGACCAAAGGCACGGTCGAAAAGGAAGGTCTTCAGCAGAGACCTGAGAATAGGAAGAGAGGGGGCGAGGCGAAGGGAGTGAGGAAGGGTGTTCCAGAGCCTTGGGGCACAGTGGCTGAAAGCACGGCCGCCGAGGATGGAGCGGAGGACTTGGGGGAAAAGGAGGAGGCCTGACACAGAGGAACGAAGGCAACGGGCACTGTTTTGAGGAGAGAGGAGATCAGAGAGGTAGGGGTGCAGAGGAGTGGAGGGATTTGAAGACCAGGGGGAGGATCTTGAAGTCTATCCTCTCTGGGACAGGCAGCCAGTGCAGTCTGGCGAGGACTGGGGTAATCAGGGAGTGGAATTTGGTGCAGGTGAGAATGTGGATGGCAGTTTTGAATAATCTGGATTTTATGGATGGTAGTGGAGGGGAGACCGGCGAGGAGGGCATTTGACTAGTCCAGCTGAGAGGTACCAAAGGCATGGACCAGGGTTTCAGTGGCTTTCAGAGAGAGGTATTGGCGGAGACAGGTGATGCGTCAGAGGTGGAAGAAAGCGGTGCTGGTGAGCGACCGGATAATAATAATAATAATCCTTGCATTTGATATAGCGCTTTTCACGTCTTCTCGACGTCCCAAAGCGCTTCACAGAATATACTGTAAAGTGAATTGACTGTATATTTGTGGGCGAACGCGGCAGCCAATTGCGCACAGCAATGTCCCACAAACAGTCGTGGATTGAAAATGACCAATTTATTATTGTTTTGTTTTGGAGGGATTATTATTAGGCTCTGTGTGGAGTAAGGAAACTTGCCCAAGGTTTCGCCCTCTGCCTGGAATTGAACTCAGGTCTCTCACTTGCAAAGCAAGTGCTCTACTGAGCTACAGGACTCCACTAATGTAAGTCATTCAGTCCAGATGTGGGGGAGGTAGGATAATTAGGGGTTGAACCTGACACCTAGGTTGCGTACGGGTTTAGAGAGTTTTAGGGGGAAGTCAGGTAGGTGGAGGAGGTGAGAACCGTGAGATTTTATATGTTGACGAGAGCCAAAGAGTATAGCTTCTGTCTTGTCAATGTTAAGTTGAAGGAAATTTTCGCTCATCCAGCCCCTGAGCTCTGACAGGCAGTCTGACAGAACATCAGGGGGTTGCAAAGAGATGGAAAAATAGATTTGGGTGTCATCCGCATACATGTGGAAATGTACCCCATGTCTGCGGATGACATCCTCAAGAGGGAGCATGTAGATCAGAAAGAGGAGGGCGCCAAGGATGGACCTTGGGGGACCCCGCAGGTAACCGGGTGAGAACGGGAGGAGAAGCTGTTTGTGCAGATGTACTGCTGGAGGTTTGTGAGCTAGGACTCGAACCAGGCGAGTGCGGTCCCACTGAGGTGGATGACGGTGAAAAGGCGGTGGAGGAGGATGGCGTGATCGACTGTGTCGAACCTGGTGGAGAGGATGAGGAAGCAGAGGGAGCCCTGGTCACAGATGTGCACATTTGACATGTACGTGCACAGTTCAATGTAGGGCGTTCCGCCCACAAAATATACAGTCAATTCACTTTACAGTATATTTGAAACACTTTGAGACATCTCAAAGATATGATAATATCCTATATCAATTGCAAGGAATATTTATTATAGTTTGGAGAAGATTAGCAACCCTTCTGGTGGATAGCAAGCTAAGGGCAGGAAATGCTGCCATCTTGAAGCTTTTTTTAAGCACAAAAAACTAGCTAATCAGCACTCAAAAACATGGATGTGAGATACTTCCGGGTTGAGTTTAAGTGAACTTGTCCTCACTCAGGTCAAGTAATCTAATGGGGCTGTTCTGAATTTAACTTTGTTATTAAAGTAAAAATACTTCTACCACTAGTTTGGCATTTATACCTCTGATTTCTCCTAATCTGGCCCTCTTGTAAAGACCTTTCACATCACGACCTTCACAAACATCCAAGGGAGCATCAATAAAAACTTCAAAGAATGGAAGGTTGGAAAGCTCATGACTTTTTCTTGCCATTTCACGATCCTGAAAAAGAGACAAGAAACAGCTTTTGATTTTTGTATTAAATTGGAACATAGGCATCTGACTGATGCAACTTACTTGAATATTATTTGCTTATTCTCTGAAAGCAGGCAATGGGTATCGCTTGCAGCAGTAGAGCTGGACTTGTACTTCTCTCTCATCAATATTGGATTCCTTGGTGCTTCAAAGGACTTATTCAATTTAAGATGTGAAAGAACTTGGCCATTGACTTTGGATAATAGGCCAGAGTGTGTGCACACTGTTGCAAAAACTAACAGCAAGTATCAGCGTTCTACATGTGCTCATTTGCACCCTGAAATTGGGTTTAGTTTTAGTTTCAATTTTTAAAATTATAGTAGAATAATAAATTGCCCCAATGGGTGTTCTCGGAGGAGTCCAACAATCTTTAAAGGATCATTGAGGAGTGGAGGCAAACTCGATAGGCACCTCTTCATTTGGTGTGAACAGAAGTGCCCCTAAAACAATCTCTTCAAGGCCGAGTGTATCAATCATGCTGCTCATCCCGGATTTATGATGAAATTTATACTGAGGTGTTTGTTAATGGAGTTCAATTCAATAAGCATTGTAATGAGATCACCCATTATTGAGTGCCTGTTTTAAATGGACTTTTTAAATCGAAACCTGTCAAGCTACTAATTGTATGTGTATAATGGTGAAAAAAACAACAATGAATGGCAGGAGCTCTGTGATGCCTGAAAGAATGTAATTATTCAGCTCCTCATGCTCAGGTGTTAGTGTGTTAAAAGTTCAGATAGCCTAGGATATCTGCAGTATTATTTAGTTCTATCGAATTTGAAAACGCATAGACTCAAGCCAGAGTCGAGCCTTTCTAACGAATATAGATGTTATATTATGCACTATGTGCTGACACTTCTAAAATAGCAACAATATCTTTATATATGCAGATCACAAGGAATGTTACAAATGTTGTTTAAAGGATACCCAAGTGAGAAACACCAGTCAAGATTGCAACTTAAATTGCCAATCCCACCTGACATTCTAAATCTTTAGTATCTGGCTTCTAAAACTGCTCGTTTCTACTTTGATGTCCTATCTACGAGTTGGAACTGACACTAGAGAAAGGACTAAGTGAGTGTGAAATACTTTCCCAAGGACTTGAAATACAAATAAATGGAGAGAAAATTGGAACGCAAGTTAGTAACTGGTTCAAAGGCAGAAATGGACAGAAAAAGAAGAGGTAGAGAGTAAAGTCATATAATAGAACAGGATATGTATTAATGTGTTCTTCCTTTCGTGAAGTTACCTTTGTGAATGGGGAAATAAAGCTGGTGATGCAGACAAGACCGCCATCTGCAAACAATTTGGCCACCTCAGCAATACGTCGGATATTCTCCTCACGGTCTTCAGAGGTGAACCCCAAGTTTTTATTTAGTCCTTGTCTAATGTTATCTCCATCCAAAGAATAGCAAGGAATCTTGTGGGAAACCAAGTACTCTTCCAGTGCAAAGCCAATGGTGGTTTTCCCAGCTCCCGAAAGTCCTAAATGGAAATAAATTGATGCAATGAGTATTTTGTGGAATCACAATAAATTACCAAGATCTAGAAAACTCACACCATACCCTAGTGTATGAAAGTGGTTGGTTGGATTAAAACATTAGAAAGTGAATCATGTCTAGTACCTAGTCTCAGAGAGGACTGTACCTGTAAGCCAGACAGTACATCCACGGAATCCACCACGGGTGCCAATAACTTGACCTCTCTTGTTTCGGGTGACATGATGGGACTGAAACACCACGTTGGTGGACTTGCAGATATCCTGTGTAAAAAGAACACAAACAATGTATTTCTGTACTCCTTCATAACAGAATATTTTACAAAAAGACATGTTCCAGTTTTAAAGAAACTGTACACACTGTAAAAATAATAAAGAAAAGTAAATTCAGAACATTTCTACTCGTGCTCTGCAGGTTCTGTCTGTTGAGTTAAGAATTTAATGCCAATTTTTTTCATTAATTTCACACAAGCCCAGCTTTCTGAAATGCCAAGTGTGAGTAATGCAATGTCTGGAAACTCAATGACAATCCCAGTCAATAAGGCAGCAGCTTCATTAATGGTTTTGCCACACTTAACCATACACTAAATGCTACTTAGTTATATAAAACTGACCAGAATGTTAATTCATCTGTGAAACTCTGAATAGATTTGAGTTAACCAGGCTAATTTACTGATCAGATTCTGCACTTCCGAGTTCAGTGAGTTCTGGAAAGGCACCAGAAAAGTTTTGGTGTAATTATGCATTTGTTGAAAGCAGGGGATCCATTTCTTTCATTGCTTTCAGGTTCAAATACTACTAATCTCCCTTACAAGATATTTGAGACATCAGACTTTCATACTAGTTTAATTACAATGGGAAAGAAACCTGAGTTCTTTCTCAAAAAACTGATTTATTCCTGTTCCATATATCTTGATCTGAAAACAACAAACAATTGATTTCAATATTGTGTGCATATGTAGAACAGGATTTTTTTTTAGTAGGCACAAGTACCTTACTGTGATACACGGAATAATTAGCCAAGAAAGTTGAACATATGATATTCATGTAGAGCAGGAAAAGCAATGCATTGTCTAAAGAAAACTAACCAAGACAATATGGGGCGTTCATACTGCTGAAAGGCTTGCCTCAGGAATTCCCTGGTAACTACAAACCTATTTGACATTGAAATACTAATAATACAGGTACCTGTTATAGGATGGTTTTCACAAAGGAGCTGTCTGAATGGTTGCTTGTACTTGTGTAATTAAGGAAATGTTAATCGCATTTTAAACCATCACCATTTTACAACTTGAAACTGGTACCTGGAACAGATATTCTAATTCAAGTATTCTATCAAAAATATAAGCTGAAACCCATCAGCATACTTGCGTATTTTTTCACCCACAAAATACAGTCAATTCACTTTACAATATATTCTGATGCACGTTGATACGTATCAAAGACGTGAAGGCACTATCAAATGCAAGGATTATTATTGTTAGAATTGTCAGAGTGACTGGATGAAATTCAAGTAATACACAATAGTATATCAAATGTAAGTATTATTACTATTTACAGACCTATTGCATTTCCTGCACATTTGAATTTATTCCAGGTTCACTCTAGACTCCCATTAAAGTGGAACAAAACAACCACCAACCCTGACATTGTCTTTATAATAACTCAAGAACTTAAAAGCCAACCTAACTTTTAATATATATTGTCCTTTGTAAACTGAATCAATAGAGCTGACAACAGGTTTACAAAAAAATTAACACAAGCCACACAACCTCAAAACCAAAAAGGAGTTGTCACTGGGAATGTCACCTAGCCGGATTTAAATTGACCTGGAGGTCAATTGTGTTCTGCCTTGCCATTAGGTTTGCCACTTGGCTGATTTGTTTATGCTACCTTAGTTTTACATTCATTTGTAACTAGACTGGAGATTTAAAAGAAAATCAATGTTTCAATAACTGCTATGGTGTCTGCAAGATGCTTTCCTTTCATCTACCAATAAGAATAATATTTTGCATTGATTACTTAATCAAATAAGACCCATCTCTTGTCTTCGCCAATCGGCAACTTGAGTATTACTGAGTCACAAGCATAGTTTATTTTGAGGGGAAAAGCTCTGAATTTGGAAATTGAATTGTCCAGAAGAATAAAGGGAATAATGTATTGGTGAATAACTTATTAACTTTGTATAAAAAAAGAGTGACAATTTCTAATGACAATTTATGTAAGTACTGTAGTTATTTCAGTGTTTTCTGTTGGCCACATACATAACTGACAAAAAAATAAAGCTGTTTGATAACTATAGTGTACTAGTCAGTACTTGAAAACAATACAGCATTTTTTTAAATACTTAAATATACACAGTGAATCAGAAGCCCTTATTCATAGTTTTTAATTATTAATTATGTTCTTTTTTAAAAGACAACATTCAATTATGAACTATTCTTATAGAAGTGCACTTTTCAGAATCTGGTGGAAGATTCTAACTTTGCAAACACCCGAAGCCTATATTTTCCGCCTCATTCTCAGATGGTACTATTACAATGGATGGAAAACCAGTATCTGCAGTATTTTGCCTTTTGACTATTAGAATTGCTATTGTCAAGTTCATACATTACCTGGTTTACATTATTTTCAATCTTCTTCACTGCATGATTAATTTCACAACTAAAATAGCACTGGTTTCTCAGGACGAAAAGGACAATCTGCTCTTGCCCTGCATGTGATATAATTTTGTCTTTGGTCATGCAATCCACCATTGTTTGTGGGACACTACTATATGCAATTGGTATATCAAAAGCAAGGATTATTATTATTAATATTGTTGTATATGTTCAAGTTTCAAAAAGTGAGTCTGCATTTATGATATCTAAACTCCAGACTCTGGTATAATGAAGCTGTTTAGAAATATAAAATATGTATCTGACCAACATGAAAACTGATGATATCTTCATTAGTAAAGCAGCTCTTACTAGCATTGAAATAAAACCCTAATTTAGTTAGCATTTGAATGTTCTAAAATAATGTGCAATAGCAAGTAAGATCTTTTCATGAGGTGGTTTCTCACCCCTCCTGCAACATGGAACAACTTTGTTAATTCAAGAATCATCAGGGAAATTGGATGGCTATATGTTCAATTTGATTCTTTTGGATTTAAAAACAATTTCAAGCAATGATTCTCTGAAATTCAATGCAGAGATTACATTTTCAACAAGTGGTTTTGTGCTGAAGAGCATGAGTGAACTTTTACCCAGGATAAAGGTCACTCTTGTTTGGTGCAATGTGATGTGGTGAAATGCACACACTCTGTTAACTAACCTGTATACACATTTGACTTCACAAAACTTGTTTTATTCCTTCGTGGATTGTGTAGAATTTTAATGTAGTTACTGTGTAACTGAAAGCTTCAATAGAAAAAAAGATTCTTCACCTTGTAGGCATTCAGCTGCAAGAATGTGTCAGCTGGCTCATGAAAGCCCTTAACAAATTGCTGGAGATGAGGTCCCAACTTATTTGTAAAACGGAAGTGGAATAGTGGAGAAAGCAAGGTTGATTTCTCCCCAGGTGGCTAAGCTACTGATCTCAACATTACTGCTGTGAAGAGGTTCTGATACTTCCTCCTAGTGAAGCAAGTCACTCACATTCTGCTATTATGGTGTGTCCTGGCAAGGGTCTCTGAAAAGAACCAGGTTCTCGGTTTATTCTTTCCTAATGAGGCAGAATGTAATCAGTTGATAGCACTTTTATCTTTAGGTCTGAAAGTTGTGGAGTTAAGCCCCACATTGGAACATATGCTCATGGTCAAGGCTGTTTGAGATGATTTGACAGGGAAAAGAGCAGTAACTTCATAGTTTATCAAAGGGCTAAGAACATTGCCAGCAGAAACTAATTTGTGCAATTAAAATGTACTGATCCAGCATTTTTGATCAAAAATAATACTATACACATTAATTTAAAGTGAGCATACATAAGGAATATCTTGGTATGTTTTGTGCAGGACTGAAAGAAACGTGCTTTCAGCTACTATACACTGAATCTCTGGAACTCCTTGCCTCAATCCCTGCATCCTGACCTCCTTTGCCCATCTTCAAATCACACCTGAAAACTTTTCTCTTTGACCGTGCCTTTGGTCACCTAGCCTTTTCCGTTCAGTGTTAAGCCACGGCACTGTTAGGTACCTGTGTGAAGTAACTTAGCAAGTATATAAATGCAAGTTGTTGAGATCTGTCAACATGATTTATAGCAACTTAACATTCATTGAAGAAGCTCTTGTATGAAACGTTCCGGGACTCCAATCCATGTGAAGGGGACTATATAAATGCAAGTTTTTATTGTTATCTCTGTATTTTATATTGACGTTTGCAACAAATTTATTTCTTCATTCAGGTATGAAAAAAAACAAGTGATGTCTTTATGGATAATTATGGTTTATTGAAACAATCCTAGTGACATAAAACAGAACTAGCTAACTACCACTACTGAGATAAATTAAAAGGGAAAAGTACATTGAAAAGTAGATGGGAATTTTCTAGGAATGGTTTTCACTACTTTATCAACCATCAGCTTCTGGTAACTACACAGTAACGTGTGAAATGGAAGTTGTATTCTGTTTAATTTTTAACTTTAGAAAGATTTTATCATCTGCTAGGGCAAGCTGCTGATTTCAGACTCGTACTTGTTTGTGCAGAAATTAATGACTAGAACATATTACCAGAAAGAATATAATACCGGGATGCTGAACTAATTTAAGAATTAGTCTAACGCTGTCATGGGAGAATGGGGTGGGCATTCTGGAAAGATGAGATCAGATGGGCTTGAAGACAAACTCCTTATGGACAACTAACATTTTGTATATGTACATTAAACATTTCTATTATCCTCAGTGTATAAGCTTGGGTTATCCCGGGCTCACACAGAGCATCAATGGAGACCTTTTGTATCCTATGGAGTTTAGGGGTAACTTCACTTCCAGAGCACTGCTGAATCTTAGCATCAGCCAGGCTAGGAAATGGTCAAAACATTTTATACTTCTTTGTAAAATGATATAGCGCTTTTTCACATCTTCTCGACATCTCAAAGTAATTCACAGAATAGACTGTAAAGTGAATTGACCGTATATTTGTGGGCGAATCAAAATGTTTACCACGATGAGGAAATTCCTAAGAAATGCGTTAAAAGTGATTTTATTCAAATATATTCTCCATTATTGGAACTGAAATAAATATGCAGGTAAATTGTAAATAAAGTTAACTGCAAATGAACACTTTATTGTAGTTGAAAAGCTGACTAGAAGTATTATAGATTTGAATAGTACAATCTAAGTGAGAGAACAAAAATATAAATTTTAGTAGACAGGACCTCTCCTGCTTCACATTATCAAATTGTATGGCCAAATACCTACTTGGGAGTCTTAACGACTGCCATATTAATGTGCTTTGACTATCTATGGGTCGTTTCAGTTCGTGTAGTTTCTTCTCAAAAAAAGACACTTTTCTCTTGTAAGAACGATTCCAAGAGGGTAGTCAACTGGCAATTCTGCATTCCTGGGAGGAAATACCAGGAAAGCCACCACCACCTGGGGAATAAGTCTGACTTCATACTGAGCTGTGAAAGCTTTGCATTCATGAATGAACTACTGTTCGTATCATACAATCAAGGTTTGTTGCACTGACGCCTGGAATACAAGCAACACTTTACATGGCTCAAACGCGTAACAAGTTGTACTTGTCATCTACATCAGTACCGAATACCTCGACGTTACTCTCAGCGCTCACCTATTGAGACGATCCGCTGTAGCAAAAAAAAACACATCAGCGCAGCATTGACAAAGCGCATTACTTCTAATCCGCCCCTAAAAATCAATGTAAATCCCCGCCCGGACTTTAGAAATCATCTGTTGGAATAATTCCTTTGAAAGCGTTACCTCTGCCCACCCCCACCCCCCCCCCCTCGTCATTCTGTGTCTGCGCTATATTTTAAGTCTAAATAACCCAAAGCAGAGATTTCTGCTGCAGGAACAGCCGCGCAGATACGGTGCCGCTGTCCACAACATCAGGGGGTGTGTGTGATGGGGGGTGTGTGTGATGGGGTGTGTGTGATGGGGTGTGTGTGATGGTGAGTGTGTGTGTGTGATGGTGAGTGTGTGTGTGTGATGGGGTGTGTGTGTGTGTGTGATGGTGAGTGTGTGTGATGGGGTGTGTGTGTGATGGGGTGTGTGTGTGTGTGTGATGGTGAGTGTGTGTGATGGGGTGTGTGTGATGGTGTGTGATGGGGTGTGTGTGTGATGGTGTGTGTGTGATGGTGTGTGTGTGTGTGATGGTGTGTGTGTGTGATGGTGGTGTGATGGTGTGTGTGTGTGTGATGGGGTATGTGATGGTGTGTGTGTATGTGATGGTGTGTGTGTGTGTGATGGTGTGTGTGTGTGTGATGGGGTGTGTGTGTGTGTATGTGTGTGGGGATCCCCTGCAAACCGGGCAACAAAAAAACAACAACTCTCGAATCGCTGAAACCCCTGGAGCTCAACAACGTAGGACCTCGGCCCTCGCAGTGAGTTGAACGCGAAATGCTGAGAGTTTCAGAAAGTTTGGGGCTCACCGTCTGCTGTTTGCCGTCTGACATAACGAGACGCGGAGTCGGCGACTGAGTCTCAGTGACTTGAGCGCTGCGAAGCGCTGACGATCGGCTGATGGGCTTCGGATGGAGGAGACTGTGGACGAAGGTGGAAGGGAGGCAGCGAGCGATCCCTTTTTAAATCACTCGGACACGTCCCTCTTCCCACCCTCTTTTTTTTTGCACCCACCCCACAAGTACACCATTAACTAACTCCCAGCCACGTCATTGCCGGCTCCTCGGAGCACAGGAAATCACTTTCACAACCACCCACAGAAAGAGAGGGAGTAGAGGGAGGAGGAGAGAGAGAGAGGGAGGGGGAGAGGGAGGGGGAGAGAGGGAGGGAGACAGAGAGAGAGGGAGGGAGGGAGAGAGAGAGAGGGAGGGGGAGAGAGAGTAGACAGACAGAGAGAGAGGGAGGGGGGGAGACAGAGAGAGGGAGGGGGGAGACAGAGAGAGAGGGAGGGGGGAGACAGAGAGAGAGGGAGTGGGGGGGGAGAGAGGGGGGGAGGACACAAGCTGCTGCTTTTGCTTTATTATTTTTTTTGGGGGGGGGAAACCCCCCACACTTCTGTGCACCAGGGCTGGTGCAAGAGAAGATTGCAAAAGATGGTTGTTGTTGTTGTTGTATTTTTTTGGGGGGTTGGGGGGTGGGGTTTAAAAACTCGGTTTGTGTTCCACGTTTGCTAAGTGGTCTCGAACCTCTGTGAGCGAACCGATGTGTCAAACTGACGGCTGTGCAGCACTTCGCTGCACTGCACTGCACTGCGTGTTCCCCCAAAGCTTCCACAGAAGTGCGTGTTCCTCCCCAGTCGTTGCTTTAATAAATTTGTCTAATAGGTACGAATTTGTGTGCAGAGGGTGGGGTGGTGTGGGGTGGTGTGGGGCGATGATAATCTTTAGATCTGAATGGGAGTTCGTGTTGATGGACTGTGCGTTGTTGGTTAGATTCTGTTTTTTGAGCTGGAAACAAATTCTCACACAAAGCGACCCGATGTGAATTACTCCATAACATATATTATCAATCTATTTGTTCTACCTCTGCCTCATGGGGTGGGAGCATTTTCATCTCACCACCATCAGCACCCCCACCGTGTCCTTCAAACAAAACTGTACAGTGTGCAGTCTTAAAAGTAGGAAAATCTTGCACTCTTAGTACAGACACCAGTGGGATGTAATGCATTCAGTCACATTTTTTTAAAAAAAATCCTTTTCCAAGAACTGAACGTGGTCCAAATATTGACTAATTCTGTAATCATGGGTCCAATAAACAAAGTCTGTAAAATCTTCATTGAAGGAGATAAATAACCAGCACAGGCTTTGCTGGAAGATTTGCTTTACGGTGGGATAACCTTAATAGAAAGTTTCACTGTTTGCCAAGGATGGGATGGGTGTCAGCTTGGCTCAGTTGGGATCACTCTCACCTCTGTCAGAAGGTTGTGGGCTCAAGCCACACATTGGGACTTTAAACTCGCATAGCCTTGGCTGACACTTCAGTACAGTTTGGGGATTTTCCACAATGTTAGAATTGCCATCCATCAAATGAGATATCTTGCTCCCCCAGGTGAAAGACACCAGAACAAATACAATAATTATAAAATAATAATAATCCTGGCATTTGATATAGTGCTACGTCACTTCATTGAGATGTCTCAAAGCGCATCACAGATTTTATTGTAAAGTGAATTGACTGTGTATTTTATGGGTGAAACTCAGCAGCCAACTCCGCACAGCAATGTCCCACAAACAATCGTGGATTGAGTGACCAAAATGTTTTTTTGAGGGACTGTTACCCCCCGGAAAACAATCCGCCAATTGACAAAAAAACAGGTTTCTACCTACTATTAGGTAAACAGAGGCACATGAAGTAAGGAAACTTGCCTGTGGTTTCGCCCTGCCCAGGAATCAAACCGGGTTCTCTCTCTTGCTGGGGGTAGAAAGTAATTCTTCACACAGAGTTATAAAGGTGAATAATGCATCTGTAATGCTGTACGAGAACGGAGAGATTTTAGCCGTGGATGTTTTAAGTGATACAACAAAATGTTGGGATGTAGTAAATTGGTCGAAAAGACTCAATAATAATAACCTTATTATTAATAATAATAATAATGAACAAGAGTTTCAGCGGCCTGAGGGGTGAGGAAGTGGCAGAGTTGGGCGATGTTACGGAGGTGAGGGAAGGCAGAGCGGGTCATGGCTTGGATGTGGGGAAGAAAAGACAGTTGAGGATCGAACAAGACATCTAGGTTCCTGACTGGCTTGGTGAGTTGTAGTGTGCATCCATGGAGGTTGATGTTGCCAGAGCCTGAGGTACAGAGGTGTTGGCATGAGCTAATCAGGAGGGTCTCAGTCTTGTTCACATTCAACTGTAGGAAATTTACCCTCATCCAGGACTTGATGTCTGACAGGCAGTCTGTCAGGACAGTAGTGGTCCTGGAGTTGAGTGTGGAGGCAGAAAGATAGAGTTGGGTGTCATCTGCATACATATAGAAGTTGACCCCATGTCTGCAGATGATGTCACCAAGGGGGAGCATGTAGATATTAAAGAGGAGAGGGCCAAGACAGAGATGGAGTGGTCAACAGTGTCGAAGGCGGCAGAGAGGTCGAGAAGGACAAGGAGGCAGAGGGAGCCTTGATCACAGATGTTCAGAATGTCATTAGTGACTTTGACCAGGGCTGTTTCCGTGCTATGGGCAGCACGGAAGCCGGATTGGAGGGGTTCAAAGAAGGAATGGCGAGAAAGAAAGGAGCGGAGCTGGGATGTGACAACTTGTTCCAGGACTTTGGAGAGGAATGGGAGGTTAGAGATGGGGTGGTAGATGGAGAGAAGGGATGGATCCAGGGAAGATTTTTTCAAGATGGGGGTGATGACGGCTGTTTTTAGTCGGGTGGGAACTGAACCGGTGGACAAGGAGAGGTTGATGACGTCGGATAGGAGAGGGGCCAGGAGGTGGAGCTGAGAGATGAGGAGAGAGGTGGGATGGGATCGAGGGATAAGGTGGTGGGTTTGAGTTTGCGAATGATGGCGGTGAGGGAGGAGGGAGAGATAGGGTCGAAGGAGTGTAGGGGGGGATGGGTGGGGGTTGGGTCATGAGGGAGAGGTAATGCGGGGGTGGCGGTGGATGGGGCAGAGGTGGCTGAACGTATGTATCCCCTCGATTTTGGATTCAAGGAAGTCCAGCATCTCCTCACAGTTGGAGTTTCAGGAGAGGTTGGGCGAGGCATGGGAAGGTGGACGGAGGAGACGGTTTGTTGTGGAAAAAAGAAGCCTGGGGTTGTCCTTTGTCTCCAAGATAACCTTTGAGTAGAAGGAGGATTTGGCAGAAGCAAGAGCGCAGCGGTAGATCTTGGTATTATACTGTAAAGTGAATTGACTGTGCATATGTGGGCGAAACACGGCAGCCAATTGCGCACAGCAGTGTCCCGCAAACAGTCAGGGATTGAAATAATCAATTTTTTTTGAGGGATTATTATTAGGCATGTGGAGTAAAGAAATTTACCCAAGGTTTCAATGCACTGAATGGCCTTCTCCTTTCTCGTTTTTTTGTTTCTATGCAATTACGTCAGGATGTTGAAGGCTGAGATTGTATAGATGGCATTCATCCAGAAGCAACACTAACATACCTCTTGTTTTCAGATGTAAAGCAGGGAATCGAACTTATTTAAATGTGTTCAATTTTGAAGTGTTAATTATTGATTTGCTACAACAGTTCTAATCGATACCTGGGGAATAATTCTCTTCTACAATAAGCTTCCAAAAGTGGTGGTGACATTAATATTTTCAGTTGTGGAGTTCTATAGCTCAGTGGTTAGAGCACTCGCTTTGCAAGCAAGAGATCTGAGTTCAATTCCAGGCAGGGCCAAACCTTGGGCAAGTTTCCTTACTCCACACGCCTAATAATAATCCCTCCAAAACCAAAAAAAGATAAATTGGTCATTTTCAATCCATGAATGTTTGTGGGACATTGCTGTGCGCAATTGGCTGCCGCGTTTGTCCACAAATATAGAGTCAATTCACTTTACAGTATATTCTGTGAAGCGCTTTGAGACGTCTAGAAGACGTGAAAAGCGCTATATCAAATGCAAGGATTATTATATATATTAATGACAACTGAAATCTTCACAGTGCAGGAAACATAATAACTTGTTTATACAACCACCACCTTGCCTCAGGATAAGAGTTGAATTGAAAATTTTGCCCACAAAATACACAATCACTTCACATTACAGTATATCCTGTGAAGCGCTTTGAGATGTCTCGATGACATAAGTTCTATATCAAATGCAAGGAGTATTATTATAATTATTATAATTGTGTTTCACCTTTTGGCTCACTATTTATAGTTCAAGTCTCAGTTTGAAACAAACCACACAATCATGGGCATGAGGACTAGATGGCGTCGTTGTGGTCTCCTTTTGGGTATAAATTTGGATCAAGTGCTTTGTAAAGCACCTCACCATGGTAACATCATCCTTTTAAATGCTGAAATTGATGCATCCTAATTGGAAATATCCAAAAGAACAGCTTTGTTGCCTAAAAATGATCTATTCATGTTTTCAAATCAGTCTGGTCGTGTAGAAGAGCCAGAACAATATGTTTAGTGATGGCACAGAACACATGTTAAAACTGAAAGCCATGCCCTGGAACATGCTTCAAAATAAATCAAAAAAACGATGTGCTGTGGGGACCAGAACAATACTTAATAGAAATGAGTAGAAATGAAGAGCAGAATATACTGTAAAGTGGAGTGACTGTATTTTGTGGGTGAATCAGTGGCCTCTAATAACTAAGTCTTAGACATTGAACACGTGTGTTTGTGTGTGTGTATATATGTGAAGATAAATTGAGCCAGTGGTAAAACTTCAGTAGTTGAAATGTATAAAGTAATTAATCCATACTAGACTCTCCCAGTGCTGTAGTAATGGGCTTAGTGCACCATCTGTTAGAACATACAGATCAAAGTTCAGGGTGGCTTGCCTATCTATAGGTAAGTTTATTGTTCTTTACTACCTTCTTTGTAAATAAGCATGCTTTCACTTTTAAATCCCACCTAAAGACCGTCGTTTTTGATCGGCTTATGGTTACCTCCCCCTTCCCTCTCCCCCTGGCTCAGGGTCAGACTCCATCACTGTTAAACACTCTGGGACACTACCCCACATGAAGGTCGCTATAGAAATGCAAGTTGTTGTTGTACGCTGCTCAGTGTATCTTCCTGGCATGACTCATGAACGTTTCCTGTGTGGGTACAAGCTGTAAACCTGTCACTGCATTTGACCTCCCTGTAATGTTTGTATAATTGACATTTTTAATTGCACCTGTCAGTGCTTTGGAATATTTATTAAAAGGTAAGTATTTTTACTGATTATAATACTTGCATTTGACATAGTGCTCAGAATGTTTATTCACTTTGCAGCGAATTGCTGTCCAGTGTAGTTGACTGTATTTGCAAGTTTACACGTCAGCCAATTTTCATACAATAATGTATCACAACCAAACAAGTGAATGTTCAATTGTTTCTGCAGGATTGCTAACCAGGACATGAGTTCTTTTATAATCCCTCGGGTTCTTTCATTTGTCAAACCTGAGTGTATATTAGAACAAATTTATTCTGAACAGTTTCTTAAACTTTGCAGAATCAAATGTTTCTGTGCAATGAGGTATCCGCAACAGTGGTTGTTTCAACTTTTGTCTCGACACAGGAGAAATGATGCATTACAGAACAGAGTGATCATCCGATTAAAGTAGGGTAGAAGTGATTTGTCATTCCATCTTCAGTGTAGCAGATTCTCTCTAACTTGCTGTTACAACCGGTTACTGTGGAGTCTCGTAGCATAGTGGTTAGTGCGCTTGCCTCACAAACAAGAGGACCCAGGTTTGAAACTCTGGGCAAGTATCCATACTACACATGCCTCTGTTTACCTAGCAGTAACTAGGAACCCAGTTGTTGGTTCAATTGGCGGATTTCTTTCCGGGGTTAAAAATCCCTCAAAAAACATTTGGTCAGTCAATCTGTGACTGTTTGTGGGACATTGCTGGGTGCAATGGGCTTCCTCATTTCGCTCATAAAATACAGTCAATCCATTTTTACAATATATTCTGTGAAGCGCTTTAAGACGTCTGTCTCAATGATATAAGGCGCTATATCAAATGCAAGGATTATTATTATAACAACCAGCTACACAACAATAAGAGGATACTTGGCATGAACAAAGTAAACGTGATTGAAAGGAAGTGACGAAACAAATAATAGTTCTGCATTGCTGGTAATGAAAATCAAGGCATTTAAGAAAACACTCTAACTTCCATGGCTAGCTGAGCCTCGTTCTGCTTGTATATTCACCTCACAGAGCAGTAATCAAATTCTGAAAGTCCTTATCATGAAAAGCGCAGAAACTAATTTAGCTATGTTTCGTTGAACAAAAGGGTGACACCAATTGGGAACTGGGAGTTCAACTTGCCTTTTAATGTTTGAACAAAAGGTAATTTTAAAAATATGTATAATCAAAAACTTATTGATACTTGGACCTTGATAATTGACATGATAAGCAGATCCTAAGATCCCAATTGCATGGAGCTATGGAGAGGGATGTCACTTAGTCTCAAAGAATTCTTCGCCTCAAAGTTTGAAAACATCCGCTTGTCTGCATTGTCTTCCCCCACCATTTCCTTCCACCCCAGGCAGGCCATCCACACTGCCTCTGCCACAGCTCCTGCCACTACCCACTCCTTTGCCCCCATTTCTCCCTCCTCCCTCTCAACCACAATCATCCGCATGAAGTGGGTTTTTTGAGGAGGGGTGGGTGTGATAACAGCGGTTTTCAGAGGGAGTGGAACAGAGCCTGAGGAGAGAGACTGGTTGACCGAGTCGACCAGCAGTGGGGAGAGAAGGGAGAGTTGAGTGACCAGCAGCTGGGTGGGGAGGGGGTCAAGGTAGCAGGTGGTGAACTTCATCCAGGTGATTGTGGTTGAGAGGAAAGAGGAAGAAATGGGGGCAAAGGAGTGTAAGCAGGGGTGAGTGGCAGGAGCCGTGGCGGAGGGAGAAGGCGGAGTGGATGGTCTGGGTGGAGTGGAAGGGGACATGTGGGGGGAGAGAGGATGATGCAGCTAAGCGGATGTTTTCAATTTTTGAGGCAAAATAAGTCAAATTTTACACCCCTTTTTGTTCATTAAATCTGGAAATTGTTTTCTTCTCAAGTAGAACATAATATAAAATGCGCATATAGGAGTGAAATTTGCTTTGAAATTTCAAAACTCATTATGAAATGCTCAAATTTCACTTGTTTTGAAATGTGTTAGTAATATTATGCCAACCATAAATGAAGCAATTGAATATTAAGCAATCATCTGTGCTCCAAAACATGTTGCAAATACTTGCTACAAATGTATAATGAAGATATAAAACCTTTATACAACTAACTTGTGAGGATTTCATAGTCATGAAATGAAATCCTTATGCACAGCTACTCCTACAAAAAACAAGGTTTTAGAAGTAAGTCTTTCTCTACTCATCGACTGAAAAATGAAGGCTAGATTAAAGAGCTTTAAAAGGGAATACAGTAATAAAAAGGTGGGGGCCGGGCGAGTCCACCTTTAAATCTATTTGTTTAATGATATGTGGCACAATGCAAAGGAAGGAATAAATCTTAGCCAATTTGAATCATCTGAGCATTAGTAGAACCAGTCCTTTAACTATAAGGGTAGATCTGTAAATCTACAATTTTGCAAAATACTTGCCGCTAAATGTTCACTTATCAGGTATCCTTACAGGCTTAAGCGAGTGCTTATGATAGGCAAAATCCAATCCTTGGGTTATTTTACCAAAGGGGGAAGAGTAGAAATTCACCTCTAACCTCTCTGCAAAATCATGTACATCAGCATTAATAAAGACATCACAAGATCAGAAAAAGTTCAGGTGAAGAAAACCTTTCAACTCATCAGATTTTTACCCTTCTTGAACAGCAACCCTATTGGAGATTTGGTGCTTTTTTAAAAAAAAGTTCGCAGCTGCCTATTAGGTGTGGAGTTTTCAAGAGCAGATTGCCCTTATTCTTCTTGGGACTTGGACTGTCCAAAATGTTTGCATTACAAAAAATTAATCACAACTTATTTCAAGCTTTTGGCTTGTAAACTGGAAACCATTTCTCATTATTTGGTCATACGTTTTAAAGGAACTCTGGTTAAGGTGATTCAAATGTTGATACAGGTGTTTTGTTTAGTTTTCATTGTTTCATTTATCATTAACCAATTTATTCTGGACTCCCTATCTTTCCCAGATTGTGAACAAACTCTTATATTTTAATGAATTGCATAGTTGTCCAAAATTTCAGCAAACCTTATTATTCTGACTCACCCATTTGAGCTGTCTTTTACTCAAAGCAGTTTTCCGGAAAAATATACTGCTTGACTTTACAATCTAGTTTCTTTAGAAAACTATCAATGAATAGTATAACTCAACTCGCTCGATGGCAAAAACCTCAGCCGTTTAGGTGTCTGAACTAATACAAAGAAAAAATGATTAGTCTATGTTTGTTTTTTCACTGTTTTTAAATGTTAACAGTTAGAACCTAGTTGTTAGTTTGTGAAGAACTTAATTGTTTAAAAAATAGCCCAGTTTGATACAGTGATGGAGATCAGAAGCCTGAAATGTAATTTAACATCATTCTGTAAGACCACATTGTCTTAAAATGTAAGGTTATGCAAAATTTTAGACTCCCAAACCATTTTGTTTTAACAAAATACCACACAAGGGACTCTGACCAACTGAAATTGCAACAGGAGATTTCAGCACAGACATAATTTATTTACTTAAAGGGTATTTGTCCACATTCACATTACAGTCTATTCTGTGAAGCGCTTTGAAACATCTAGAAGACATGAAAAGCGCTATATTAAATGCAAGGATTATTATTATATTATTATTTAACAACTGGAAGAAACAGGAGAAGATTTGGAATGGGTGGAGAGATGGGGAGATGCAAGGTGAAGGCCTTGAAGTTGATCTGTTTGGAGGTAGCAAGCCAGTAGAGCCTGACGAGGATTGGGGTAATAGATATGCAGAGTTTGGTGTGGATGAGGATGCAGGTGGTGGAGGTTAGTTGCAGTTTATGGACAGTGGTCTAGGTCTACGAATTCACTCGGTAAGGTGGCAACAAAAACAGCAAACATTGCCAAATTAAATACTAAATTGGGTATAGGAAATAAAGGGAGAACCACATGTTGAAATAAGCCAAGGTAGCAGTGTAAGAGGGCACTGGTTCAGTTATCAAAGGCAAGTAAGAGCCTTTTTTTCAAAATTTCAAAAGGTTTGTGATCTCTTGCTGATTTAAGCCAGAAAAAAATAGAATTCCCCTTATTACTGTAGTTTTATTTCCACATTTCCATTCTAATTACATTTAAGGACGATTACTTCAAAACATTACATTAAGTTAAAAACATCCATGGTAGTTTCACTCTGAAAATTAACTCTGCTTTCACCTTGTCCATTTAATCCATCATCTTCTATGTGGATATTGTACCTGTTGCTTTCTTCATGGATTTAAATTCAGAGAGATTAAGAAGGAGTCCATGGGGAATTGAATGCAGCAATTTTGACTGTAGTTTGTTTCCGTACCACTATTGTGGTTATTCCAGTTTCCAAGAAATGCTACATATTAGGTAATCCCTGTTGAAACAGTTAATTATTTTCATGTATCTAAAGATTATCTTGTTTTTTGTAATCAGCGAAATCTAAAGAGGAACTAAAAACTGACAAAATACAAGAAAATATCTACTCAAATAAAAGCATACTATATTCAGCTTGGCTCTGTTGGTAGCACTCCCTGCAAGGTCAAAGGATTCAAGATTCAAGATGCTCCATAGAAGCTCATAGTTCAGGCTGAGACCAGTGTAGTTATGTTGTCAAATAAGATGTTATCTGCATGTTCAGGTGGATGTTAACATTTTCTTGGTTAAAAATCCTTCAGATAAATTCACTTAATGATAATCTGTGGAAAGTTGCTGTGCACAAATTGGTCACTGTATGTTGTACTTTGTCACTATAATAATTGGTCACTTCAATTCACGACTGTTTGTGGTAACTGTTGTGTGCAATTGGCTGCCGCGTTTCACCCACAAAATAAACAGTCAATTCCCTTTATAGTATATTCTGTGAAGCACTTAGAGGCGTCTCAAAGAAGTGATAAAGCGCTGTATCAAATGCAAGGATTATTATTATAACAAATGCAACAATTATAATTATCTCCCTTTTGATTCTGTATCTATTTTCTTCTACATTGTAAGCACTTTGTGTGATTACATTTTCTGGGTTTACTTTCTATCCAGTTAGCTCCTGTTCTAGAAAAATACACCATTTGACACAACAATCTTATTTTGTCCACTAGCGAATTCACCTTTACACTTTTGTGGGCTCTTCCCAACTTTTAATGTTCTCAGGAAAGGTTCTACCATTCCTTTCGAAAGGTAATCAAGAGAAACTTCAGAAGTTTTGCTTGACATTGCAACCTACATTAATCATTCCTGACATTTCGATACGAGTCTTGAACCCACAAATGGGTTCAAGACTCAGACAAATGTGCCACCAACTGCACCAGGATGGTACTTGTGTCTGCATTACACCATTTGAAATTTGATTTGTTAACACTTAGATTAAGCCAAGTATCAATTTTTGTTAGACTTTGATAAATTTAAGCAATCTTTCATCATTGAAAAAGAAGTGAAATAGTCTAATTTGCGATTGAAGCCAGATTTGTTGTTAATTGAAAATCTCAAGGCAATCCCTTGTTAGAAAATGCTGCCAAAATGCCAACATCCAGTAAATACTTCCTAATGAGTTAAATTAGAAAATGGTTACAATTTTATCAAAACTTTTTTGTATAAGGAAAACAGCTTTCGCAATTTTGTTTTTGATTAGTCACATCCTGGTTGTAAAATAACTTATTGTAAAGGTTTAAAGTGTACTGAATGACTTGGCATTGCTAGGCTACTGTATAAATAGTTATTTGAATACTTTGTAATACAATTTACAATTGTCATTGAAACAGTTAATTTTGTGTCACAGGCATAATAATAATCGTGCATTTGATATTGTGTTTTTCACGTCTTCTAGAGGTCTCAAACACGGCAGCCAATTCTGCATAGCAGTCATAGTTGAGCGTCCAAATTATTATTTTTTTTCTTGAGGGATTATTATCAGGTGTGTGGGGTAAGGAAATTTGCCCAAGGTTTCGCCCTGCCGGGAATCAAACCCAGATCTCAGTGCTCTAACCACTGAACTACAGGACTCCAGTGTCAATCTCAATGTGGACATCCTTATGAGACCTGAAGAAGTATTAAGTAACCTTTAAGTACTTGATTGCATAAATGATCTTTGCAAATAAATGTTTAAACGATCAGGTCTGGTGAATCAGTGACTGAAATTATCTAACTGTTGTAATCAAATCCAAGACTGTTTTACACTAGAGTGATTTTTTTTTGTTTAACCACCTTAGTGCAGATCAACTTTATTTTTAATGAAACTGGAATTTTCAGATAAACAACAGAAAATTAAGAATGTATTATTGTTTTGTATGGTTAGCATTGTGTTTATAGGATACCAAACTGTCTTCAGGCCAGTCATTTTAATTGGAACCAAAATTTATTTTAAGTTCGCAAGCATGTTTGAATATGGTATTCATTTCAATTCCCCCAAACAACATTGAACTACTTATAAATTACAATAGTTTATAATATAATGAAGCATCACATTTTTCAATCATCCACTTTATTATTGCATGCCACAGGTCCGCACAACTAGGTTTTAATACTACTTTTATATTCTTGGCAAAAAACATTGCAACAATTCTTGCTGTTGTCCAAATTGGTTCGTCCAATCCATTAAAATGGTTTTCTATTACAAGACAGTCCAAATATTACAACAGTGCAAAACTACTGCTTTCTCTTCATGCACACCTAAAGTACACAAAAATGCACTGCACACATCTTGAATTCATAAATACCCAAGAACTTCAGTAAATCAAGCAGTTATTGTCAATAATATTTTCTGTTATTACGTTTCTCAAAGTAGGCAATTTAGATTCTTTGGGTTGATTTTTCTCTTCTGTTGTTCCCAAGCTGAAAACAAATTCTATTCACATGATGGTTTGTAGCAACTGTTCAATTACCTTAAACCTAAATCAGGACTATCCTTGTTGGATGAGAATCATTTCTACACAAGAATAAAATGGATGCATTTCATACCCTTAAAAACAAATTACAGCATTTCCTCATTGGAATGATGATTGTAAGAAATCTTTTTTTTAAGAAAAATGACTTAACATTAAGACTGAAATGCAGAAATGTGGCTTTGGTTTGCTCTCCTAATGTGATGTCAAATATTTTAAGCGTACAAATAATGCTTTTGTATAAGTGTCCCACTTTATAACATTATTAGTCGAGAAAATACCAGGCAGGTTATCACTAAATGAGTTCTCCAATGTTACACTTAAGTTTTAAACCGTTTTTAATGTATTCCCTTTTGTAGAGTATATATTTTGTTTAAGCAGAGATAACACAAAAGCATTATTTTTTCCAAATATAAGATTATATATCAAAACTTTGATGACTATCAGAACTAGATAAAATATTTGCAACCAAAAGAATCTGGTTCATCTATTTGGTGGAGCACTTAAGAGTTGGTCATATCAATCTTCAGCCGTTAAGACAATTGTGGTTGTCTTCATGACTAAATGTGCTTAGACGTCTTTCCAACTGGCCCAAATGGCATCTTTACATTCATGTTCCTGCAGCTGCTAGAATGAGTTCATCACATGCTCTTCTCTGTCCCAGCAAAGCTCCCTCCAGATGTGCCTCCCCTGCTGCTTCTAATGGTTATTGGTTCTGTTCACAACTCTGCTTCTTGAAATTAGGCTCCAGTTTTGTTTCTTTCTCTTCCTTTCAATTTCTTTCTGCTTTCCTTTCAGTTTGTTTTCAAACTTATCTACCCTTATTCTTTATTTTTGGGGCCTCTGTAGACCAAGGGTTGTCCAACCAGACTTTGCTTCTCTCAAAGGTGAAGTGCTTCAATATCACAATATGTCCTAATGGGGCAGTGGATTTTACAGGTCAACTGAGGCTGTGTTTTCAACTGACTCAGGTGAGGATTCCTCTGCTGTACTAGATGCCGTGCTCCTGTCCCACACCAGGATCCCTCTCACAGCATTACATGTGTGGAACATAGGAATAGGAGTAGGTCATTCAGCCCCTCGAGCCTGTTCCACCATTCTAAAAGATCATGGCTAATTTGTACCACAACTCCAATTATCTGGAATTGTGAATAAAGATATCTTGAGTCATTGAAGAACTAAATTTGTCTCTTTACAGTAAATTGAAAACAGTAAAAGGAGAAGCAGAAAGAAAATGAAAATGAAAAGGATGTTGTCTTCACACACCTGTATATAAAAAATATTTTTAGTGATAGAGAGATGGAGAAACCAACAAAGTAGTGGTTTTGAATATTACGAGATAATATTGCTATGACAAACTCATATTTTTGAAGAACGGTAGATCAAGGCAAAAATGCTTCAATGTCCATTTGATTCAGCAAAAGTTTAAAAACTTGCTGTAAGCTTCATTACACCCTGAAAGCCATTATAAGATGTTATAATGATTTGTCCAGTATTGATTTGGCAATTTGCTAATTCTTGTTTTTGGAATGCAAATCAGTTTTAAGTTTACGGACAGGAAGAGTCTTAATTTCTTAAGACATTAAGTCCAAAAGGAGGTTTATGTCTTTGATGGTTCAGCATCAATTTTATTTTGGAAATTTCATTAACAACCTGTACCTACCTATTCATGGACTTGTGCAATTTAACTGTACGCATAATGTTAAGGGTACTTATATTTTAAAAAATCAGTATCTCACTCAATGAAGTGCTTAAAATAAGATATATGCACTTATCCCAAATCTGGTAAAAACCCATACAGCAATTAGTTTTTCCAGGTCAAATCAATGACTTGAACAAATGTTTACATTTCTGTGAAGTTTTCACTTTTACAAATCATTGACCAAGTGCACTTAGCTTACAATTCACCACAATGTGTAACATTTAAGGCTTCTTGAGCAGCAACCTCACATACATTGTCAAAACTGCGCACTTCTAGGGCATGTTCATAGTGGGACTTCACTTCTCCATAGCCAGCAACAGAATCTCCATTGTGAAGAAATGGCAGAGGCTTCTCATTCAGCAACAGCTGTAGTTTGTACTTTTCTGCTAGATCTTGTGCTTTTTCACACCGGTATAGCACAAAAATGAGATTTGCAGCAAAGGGTGAAATCCGACCACTTCTGAATTTTCTATTCTTTTGTTCAGCAAAATTATCTGCTAACAATGGGTTCTTGTCCTTAAAATAGCCCATAAGAGTAAGGATTGGTAGAAGAGTCTCTGCGTGTCCAAAACGCAGAACAGCAGTATGAGATATGTATTCGCCCCTGAGGTTGAGAGAAGACAAAGAAAATAAATGCGTATAAATTGTCTGATCATAAAATTTTAGAAGTATTCAAAATAACCCAGCAACCACAAAATTATACAGTCTGATGCTGTTCAACATATCAACTAATTAGTAGTGGTTTCATTAAAACTATCAAAGAATGTTTTAAGTCTTCATGCACCCAATTTGTAAGGTTATTAGTACAAGTATACTACTTTAGTTTGGTTATTTAAATCCTGTTTGGAGAATGCTGCCCAACATTGTTCTAAACATTACAATGAGTTTCTCTTTATCAGTTTAACATCGAGCAATGAATGTTTTCACTGTTTTTATATTGACTAACTTTAAAACACTTGAGCGTGGATTCAAAAGACATATTTGTTCTAAAAAGGAGGTGACAGCAGAAATCACTAACCCAGCAACTATTGGAAATGAATGTAAATGAACCAAATTTGTATTTAACAATTGTTGCTTTTGAAATGGTGCATATAACATCAAACATCTCAAAGTGTTTCATAAAGAACTGCTACAAAGTAGCTCTTTGTTAGTATCTTTAAAGCAATATACAGTTTAAGTTGTATTACCAAGCTAATTGTAGCAATTTCAGAAAGAAATCTTGGATTTACTACAGGTTAAAAATTTCAATTCTATCTTCACAAACAGCTGGAAGATTATATCTAGCACTGGAGAGTTCAAACAGCTAATATGACTTGATTCATTGTCGATTTTAATGAATGCGTGTTTTAGCAGTGCCCGAAATATTTCTTTCCGTGGAAATTGTGAAGCACGTACACATGAAGCGCTTTGAGACGTCTCGAAGACGTGAGAAGGAGCTATTTCAAATGCAACATGTCTCGAATTTACAGCATGGAAGAGAGTACCTTGTTTTTTCAGGTGCATCCCGGACAAAACTTGCATTAAGGGACAACCCTGTACTGGGGGTAAACCACCTCAAGACCGAGTTTCTTACTGGAACAGATAACCTACAGGTTTTCACAATAGGAAAGTCAAAAAACCCACGATGCTTCAAAATATAAATCATCTACCAGTGAATTACGAGTCCAAAGCCAAAGCCTGGATGACATCTGATATTTTCACCAAATGGGTTCAAAAGTTGGAATGCAAGATGACCATGCTTGATCGGAAAATAACGTTATTCGTCCATAATTGCTCTGTCCGCCTTCCCTCAAAGGTCTATGAGCAATTAAATTGCTATTTCTTCCTCCAAACACCATGGCCTTAATCCAGCCAATGGATCAAGGGATTATTCAAAATCTGAAGCACGACAAGCAAAAACATTTAGCTCACACAAAGTTGGCAGTTTTAAAATTAAATTTTTTTAAAAAAAGTCTGGTCATTGGTAATAAGAGACAATTCAGAATTGCTTAATGCATGGGTTGTAAGAAGAGAATTCCCAGAATTCTGACTGCAATCTATTGTGCAACATGCAATTTTCATTCTTTTATACAATCACAGCATAAATGGGGGGGGAGTCATGATCTGGGAAACTCGCTCCAAACACTACCTTGAGGAAGTGGTTTCAGTACTGATATGAATTGCACCCCCTTGCTTTCTCATTCTTTCAAAGCTCTTGACAGTTCTATAAATGATCTGTGGACCAAATGGAGTAAATCCAGCTTTTTGATAGTGAAAAAAAATGATTGTGCTTTGTGCATATGCCAACATTATTTTCTATTTTCCTAATCATTTGACTGAGGGGCCAACAGAAACCTGATTTCATCATAGCGTCCCAAGGCAGCTCAAGCACTTGGCCAAATAAGTGAATAAATTGATATATGCTTCATTGAAAGGATCATCCAAAAGTAATTAGAATCCTAAGAGTAGCAATAGATTTTGTTTTTCCAGAGTTCAATTTACCCTAAAGAAAAGGCATCACTTTAATTCTATTAAACTAGTACAGCAAACAGGGTGAACAATCAAACTGAATTTAAAAATTATTGATTGAACATGTTTGTAGGCATGCTTTTTTCAAGAATTAAACGTACAGGAAATGTGATTCTATGGAGTTTGTAAATTAAATTGATTTCATTGAATTCCTGTTATATTATATTGATATACAAAATGATCTTACATAAGTGACCTCAAGCTTGCCTATGCATTTTACTAACTTTTTGACAAAGATGTGATCATCTAAAGCAATGTGGTCCAACAGGTGGCCCATGAGCCACATTTGGACACATTGAACACATTGGTAATATTTGAATGTTGAATGAGCAAAGACATGAGGAATAAATGATGGCTGCTCGTGCTGTAAAATTCTATAATAATTAAGCAAAAGACTGCTCAGCTGCATTTCTAACCATCCATACGCAGAAAATCCAATCCACCGAATAGATCTCTGTTCACATATTCAACATGAAATTAGATACTGTCCTTCTAACCTGTATTGTGCCTAGACATTAGGGTCTGTGGTGCTCTCTATGCAAAGGAAGTTTGGTGAGCCTGATGTTACATTTTGTCTCTTCAGAGATGTTACTTAAGAAGGGAGAATTAAGTATAGTGGAAGGCCACTGAATTTTAGACCATCCTCCATATCGTAGTTCCATCAGAGGGAAGTCGGGCTGTGATGTTAAAAAAAAGTTACCAGGTAGAGCATAAGCATCTGCACCAGGATAAGCCACAGTTTTCATATCCGTAATGTCTCAATTAGCATGGATATCAAATTCGCTAATGTAATTTGATTTTCTTTGTCTACATCTTTTAAAAAAAGGAAAAACAGGATATAACAATAATAATCCTTGCATTTGATATCGCGCCTTACATGTCTTTGAGACGTCTCAAAGCGCTTCACACAATATACTGAAAAGCGAATTGACTGTATATTTTGTGGGCAAAATGTGGCAGCCATTTGCACATAGCAGTGTCCCGCAAGTTAATACCAAGTTGTAGTGAATGTTTTTCAATAAGGGACAATACACTATTCACCACTATCACAAAACAAAAATCCTACAAATGTTAAACCCTATGTTAAACATGCTAATATTGGATTGCTACATGGCCTCAGCCAAGGCAACAGGATATTAAGAAATCAGTCAGTTTTGCAATTAAATAATGTCTACAACTGATGGAACACTAAATTACATTAGCTATGTGCCAACATTAGGGCTGAACCTGTGAGTAGATTGGAATGGTTTGCAGACATAAAGATGACAATGGTTTGTACAATAACTTGGGAGGAGACATATTGTGCCACAGTTTTAATCAAAACTATTTGTGATTGAAAGTAATTTTCTGTAAAGCTGTTTTGAGATGTATCAATGATGTGTTAAGGCGCGATATCAAATGCAAGGATTAGTATTACTACTATAATAATAATAATAATAATAATCCTTGCATTTGATATAGCGCTTTTCACGTCGGGAGGACGTCCCAAAGCGCTTCACAGAACACACTGTTAAGTGAATTGACTGTATATTTGTGGGCGAACGCGGCAGCCAATTGCGCACAGCAATGTCCCACAAACAGTCGTAGATTGAAAGTGACCAATTTATTATTGTTTTTTGTTTTTGGAGGGATTATTATTAGGCGTGTGGAGTAAGGAAACTTGCCCAAGGTTTCGCCCTGACCTGCCTGGAATTGAACTCAGGTCTCTCACTTGCAAAGCGAGTGCTCTAACCACTGAGCTACAGGACTCCACAAGTCCATAAGTTAACAATGAACTTTGTTTTTTAAGACGTGCCACCATTTTTAGTTTGGCTGAATATACTTGCTTCATCCTTGTTTTTAGCAAAGTAAGCATCAGTGATTACAAAAGTGAACCATGAAACATGACAGTAAGAAATTGAGCAACTTGTTGGGGAAGTTTTGGAACTTCCTACAGAAACACAACTGTTCACTTTAGCTGAAATTTGAGCAGTTTTAACACAAGTGTGTCTCAATATGGATCACGTGTTCAGTTTAAAGTATCTGCCATCACATGTATTATCGGGATGTGTAACGAATATTTAGGAATCAACAGGCTGGATGTTTTGTTCACAAACATCTAAATTAACAGGGTGGCCAAGCAGGGCAATGTACATCACTACAAAGTGGTCTAATGAGGGCTAACCAGTAACTTGTTTAAGAATGGCAGTAGAAGAGGTACGGGAACTATTTACCTACATGTTCTCTCTCAGATGGGGAAAGGTGAAAATTGTGGGTGGAAAGTAAACAATTCATCAAAACAGGACATTGGATAACAAATCTAAGATCTCTTTTTATTGAAAATCAACATTATTCCTCTCCTTCTGTATAGGAGCATTCACTACATGAGATATGGAAATAACATGACTGCTTAGCATGCAGCCTAGAGTCAGTCAAGCTTGCCACAAATCTACTCAAATTTCATCTTGCAGTTAATTTCAACCTTTACTTTTTCTTGGCATTAATTATATAGAGCATTGTAACATAATCCTGTACCCTATATCATATTCTTTGCATTTGATATAATTGAAGCATCTCAAATTGCTTCATACTGTGAGGTATTGTGACTGTGCATTATGTGGGAGAATGTGACAGCCAATTTATTCACAGCAATGTCCCACAAACAACCATAGTGACCTACTTTATTTGAGGGACTGCTGGTGAAGACACTGGGATAAATTCCCTTCTCTTCTCAAATAGTATCATGGGATCTTTAACATCACCATAAACTTGAGCTCAAACCATAAACCATTGATACATACTAACCTTGCTCCCTGCATCCCTACAATTCATTTCAAATGCGTGGATATAATTACTTCCCAGAAAATTTCACCAGATCATATAACTTAATTATAACTTTCATTATTGTCCATGTGCTGAATTAGTGGGAATTTCTCAAACATGGTTGGTAATACTGAGGCCAGTGTGTATGAAAGCTGTTCAAGTTGACCTGCCTTCCACTTTTTCCTGCCTCATGGCTCAATTTATATTGGGAACTTGCAACACGTAATTATGGCTATAACTCCTAACCATTACACAAAAAAAAATAATCCTTGCATTTGATATATCTCCTTATCATGTCTTTGCGATTTTCTCAAAGCGCTTCACAGAATATACTGTAAAGTAAATTGATTTTGTGTATTTTGTGGATGAAACGCGTCAGCCAATGCACACAGCAGTGTCCCATAAACAGTCATGGATAGTGACCATATATTTTTTAAAAGGGATTATTACCCCAGAAATAGGTACATCACATTAGTATAATAATCAGAAGAGTGCAACAGAATGCAGAATTTGTTCCAAATCAAGTGGTACCACTTGATTTTCTGATAAGTGGAATAAATCTGAAAAATAACTTGCCTTGAATAAATGAACTGGGCTATTGTCTTGTTCTTTTTTACGCCTAATATTAGGCAGCTGCATTTTCCCACTAGATTTTAGAGTTGATCTTACAAGGTTATATCGACGTTTAGTCGGTGGAACTCTCACCTCTTAGCCAGAAGGTTGTGAGTTCAAACCCCACGTCGGGACTTTGAATTCACATAGTCTAAGGCTGATGCTCCGATGCAGTACTGGGAGATACAGTGCATTGTTCGAGGTGCCATCCTTTGGATGAGACATGAAACCAAAGTCCCATCTTCCTATTTAATGATTTCATGGTACTATTCATAAAGAGAAATGAGTGTTTTTCAGTATCCTGGCCAACAAACCCCCAGACAATACTGGTCCTTCACCTCATGGCTGTTTGTTGGATAATGATGCATGCAAAGTGGCTGCCAAGTTCACTTAAAAACTTTAGTCATTAAGCTTCACAATAAATCCTGTAAAACATCTTGAGATGTCCTCTCAACTTGAAAGGCACTGTAGCAAATCCAAGGATTATTACTATTCAATGCCACATTATTACTAATAAAACGATAATGTCTGTCTGTGTGCCCTTGTGTCTGCCAATAACGCAATAACCGATTGACGTAGAGACATGATTTATACCTCATCAGAAAAGTCTTGCCTGCGTGAGTGTAATGGGCATATTTTTTTTCGGGGATCTCCTATCGTTGATGTGCTATGCTTAACAAATGCTTTAATTAAGCCCCAAAATGAGGTATGCATGCAACAAAGTAGCGACAGAGAAAGCCATGCGCATTTTTTGGGGGAATCTCTATTGTTGTATAAAGTATAATAATCTTACATAAAGTATAATAATATAAAGTATAATAATAATGTAAAGTATAATAACATAATATAAAGAATAATAATACTGAAATCTACATTCCTTATTGGATCCTTTGGTTGCAAGCGTAGCTGCAACGGGTACAGCTAGTCTAGTTATAAGATACTGGAAAAGGAGTTCTAGTATTGTCTGTTCAGTAATGAAACAACAGATGGCAGCACTGGATTTCTAGTTTGCGAAGGCACAGAATTCATTTGAAATGTGAAACTCATTTTAGTTTGATGACAGTGGCAGACAGTAATATAGGTCAGGCTTTGGCATTCTGCTTGTCGGGTGCTTCCCAGGAGATTAGGAAAGAAATGGCCACAAAAAGGCAGTTTCACCTGTGTCTAGTTACTTTCATGTTGCCACCAGGGCTTTGAAATCCACCCTGCAAAATAAATTAGGCAGATTCCAGAAAGCAGCACCCTTTTTGCTCTTTTAAGAACTAGTTCTGCAGTGAAACTCACATCAATTATGTCAGTTAGATCTTTTACATTTAATATGACTTAAGCAAAGTCTGAGTTACAGGCAAACTGTATAAGTCGAATAAAATCTGATTTAATCAATAATCGACACTGCACATGCGTAATTCAATGCAGCCAATAAGTGCGCATACGTTAGTTCATTACTGCAGCCGGTTGGTAAGTGTGCTTGCGTGGATAGGTCAGGACATTATTTCCCTTGATTCAATGCAGCCAGTTATTGTGGGAGCAATGGAGGATCAGGGAGCGGTGTTACGAGTTGGGAGATGATTAATACTGTGGAATAATGTACGATTTAGGACAACAAATTACATTTGTGTAGCGGCTTTCACGTCGTCATCTCTGGAACATCGCCAGACTACGGCACTACCTCACCCCTCACGCTGCTGAAACTCTGGTCCATGCCTTTATCACCTCAAGGCTGGACTATGGGAACTCTCTCCTCGCCGGCCTTCCCGGCACCTCCCTCCACAAGCTGCAGGTCATTCAGAACTCTGCAGCTCGTGTACTGTCCCGCACCAGGCTTCGTGACCACATCACTCCCACCCTCGCTCGCCTCCACTGGCTTCCCATCCTCCAGAGGATCGAATTCAAGATCCTCATCCTCACCTACAAGGCCATTCACGGCCTTGCACCCTCCTACCCTCTCCGACCTACTATCCCCCTACTTACCTGTCCGTACCCTCCGTTCCTCTGACTCCGGTCTGCTCCACATCCCCCGCCCCAACCGCTCTACCATCGGTGGCCGGGCCTTCAGCCTCTCAGCCCCTTGGCTCTGGAACTCCATCCCCCAGTGCCTTCGCCTTGCTTCCTCCCTTTCCTCCTTCAAGGCCGGTCTCAAGACCTTTCTCTTTGACCGTGCCTTCAGCTCCCCTCTCGACTCTCTACCCCCTTCTCGCTCCCTCCCTCCCTTCCCTCACCCTGACCATTTCCCCCCTGCTCGGGTCCTGACCCAACTGTACAGCGCCTTGGGACGTCCTCCCGATGTGAAAGGCGCTCTATAAATGGAATCTTGTTGTTGTTGTTGTCATGTCCCAAAGAGCTGGATAGTCAAGATGTTTAAAGATTTTTTTTGCCAAAAAAGTGGAGTGCTGAAAATCAAATCATTTTTTAAATATATTCCAACACTTTGTGAAAAGTTTCTTTAAAGGCACTTTATGGCACTGCTGCTAAATATCCTTAGACTGCATCTGAATATTGAACTATGAAATGAACAAGTTTTTCATCAAACAAAAGAAAAACATTAAACAACCTGCTATTGTGACATTTTTCACAACTATAACCTTTAAGACACATACCTCTCACTCTCTTCTACTGCTTGATCCAAATGCTGGAATATGTCTTGAAACAGATTGTAGCTGGAAAGCCCATTAATTTTATGGCCATAACTTCTCTTCCAGTAATGTTTCAGATCACCCCAATATTCCAACTTCTAGAAATTAAATAGATAATCAGAGAGATTAGTTAAGAAACATTTATATGCAACAATGAAGCTTTGACCTATTGTCTCATTCTTAAGATATTTCAGACTGAACATACTTACTTAATTAGACAGGATCCTACAGACATCCACTGATCTATAAGTACCAGCAGTCAGCTCATCGAATTGCCAATTTTGATAACAGTGGCGATCAGTACAAACCTAATTTTCACAAATGTACTGAAGGAACTCTTTCAGTTGCAAAAGCAGCTATAAATATATGGTATCTCATTAGGTACCTTAAATATATGTCACACTTTAAATCTGCAGTAGCCATTTGGTCAAAACACAATGTTTAAATGGTGCTGAACAATGTTAGAGAGAGTAAACAATAGCTGGAACAGTTTTCCGGGTGATTATGCTCAGGATACTAGCCTCATTTGCAAAGCAGCTTGATCTTATAATGGAAGCAGCTGAGTTGATATTCTGCAAGGATGAGATAAAAAACGCGGAAGGTTGTCTTGTTCTGAAGCTCTCTTGGTAATATATTAGTTGTAAATCTTTATTTGGATAATTCATGAATGGGATGTTTTGACAGATAGCGTATTAAATTTGAACATGCTGCCTGAAATTTTCCTTCAATATAAAACCATTTGTTAGTAATTCGACAGTATAAGAGTATAGTGTTTATTTTATAAAACAAGCAGTAAAGTTCACTATAATTAGCTTTATGACATACAACAACACAATAATACGACACAGATATATGAAATAAACACACTTCCAGACACTGTTCCGTACTCCAGACCAAACAGCAGACCTGGGATCACTCCTAGACACACACTGGAGAGATCAGCCCCTGGAAATCCCCCTCATAGAGACAACTGACTCTTGTAATACCAACACTAAACAGCGACTGGCGTCCGGTAAACCATTGGACCCAACTAGTCATACACAACAAAATTCAATCTACAATGGTAACACCAAATCACAGAATGGCTCCGGTAAACTCAACAGACCCAATCAGCTATTAGCCCAGCAGCTAACTCGTGCTGTTTAATCTGACTTCTGTGTTTTCCCAGACCAACCACTACTACTGTTATTACTTCTCTGCCTAGCAAACAGAACCAAAACCATATTAACCACTATTTCCCCTCTTTCACTTTTAATGGTCACTTTCTCACTGGAGATAAATTCCCTCACCCCTGTACATATACATTGATACAGTAGAATTGATATTGATTCCATTGGGAAGTGTGCTGACCCGCTACACAACTCCAACTATTTCAAAGTTACATCTTTCCTTTGTGTGTTTCTAACTTCACCTCCCCTTGCCACAGAGATAGCCCCCATCCTTTGCAGGCTGCTTTGCAGAGAGAGAGAGAGAGAGATATGGACAACTTCTGGGTAGCCTTACACAATCTGCTTGTTTCTCAGCCTTGAGGTAGGTAGGTGTCTGAGGCTGCAGCCTTTCCTTTCTGTGGTCCATCGTTCTTACAACTATACTCAAGGACTTGATAGTTCATTACTTCCCCCAATATGAAATGTAATCAGAAGCTAACCTCAGCCTGTCCAGCAAAGCTACTTTTAACCAGTTTAACTATCAAACCTCCTGGAACATTTGTTTGTATACCAATATACCAATGTATTCCGAGGTGATAGTCAATATATTTTAACACATTTCAACACTTGTGATTTACTTGTACAAACACTCCTATTCAAGTGCTTCAGTGTTCAGTGAGTAAGAAGACAAACACTTTGTCCGTGCTACAGATGAATGAAACTTTGCCAGTTTTGCCATAAGCGCACAAAGTCCACAAAAATGAACGCAAAAATCTTTTGTTGCAATGCAAATAATATATAATGTGCAACACTCTCAGCAATTATCTTTTTGAACAAAACAACTCGTTTCCTTCCTCCAGGAACCTCCCTTTTTGGATATTCCCTTTGTGCAAAGATATTATTCCACCAATGATTACTAACTGAGATAGCTTCATTGTGTTCTAGTTAATTTTTCTAGTGCATCACCCAACATGGTCATTGAACTGTTGCATGTATGTTGTGCTTCCAAACACATTTTTAAAAAAATCAGAAGAATTGGGTAAACTTCACTTGAGGATAATTTCACTTTCTATATTTACCTCAACATCTTCTTTATCAAAGACGTCACACCAGGGTGAAACTACATCTTTAAGAACGTACTCGAATGTACAAAGGTAAAATGTGGCTTGAACCATATCTGGAAAGCAAAAATAAATAATTCTCAGAAAAGTAAAATATTGTTCTATGGGCAAAGAGACTGGTATGCAGCCATACATTATTTAACAGTATTTGAAATATTTTGTACAATATATCATTTATTTGAAGGCTAGACCAATCAACTAGCAAACAAGATTTTACTTGTGCTGAAAATAGTTAGTAAATCAGGAGTTATAACATTGAATCAAACATAAAATCAGTTCAATGTCATTAAACAAGCCATCACTGTGATCTTTTGTGAATGTTTCAGTTTCACCAATTAACCCCCAACTTCGCTGTTTACTCATTTAGACATACCAGATAAAAAATCATTTATTTGAAGTAATGGAGATGCATTGATTGATATAATTGATGTATAACTATAAATTTATATTTGGCTTGTATGGTTATCTACATGTATGCGGATGACACTGAACCTTACCTCTCTGCCTCCACCCTAGACTCCAGAACCACTGCTGTCCTGACAGAAAGTCTGTCACCATCCATGGTTGCACACTCCACCTTGCTAAGCCAGTCTGGAACCTTGGGGTTTGGTTTGATCCTCAACTATCCTTTCTACCCCACATCTCTGCCATGACCCGCTCTGCCTTCCCCCACCTCTGCAACATCGCCCAGCTCTAACCACTGCCTCACACCAAAGGCTGCCGAAACCCTCATACACGCTTTCATTACATCGAGGCTTGACTATGTAAACTCATTGCTTGTCGGCCTCCCCAACTCCTCTCTCCACAGGCTGCAGATCATCCAGAACTCTGGAGCCCGTGTCCTCTCCCGCAACAGGCTCTGTGACCCATCACCCTGATCCTTGCCCGACTCCGCTGGCTTCCATCACACAGAGGATACAGTTCAAGATCCTGGTCCTCACCTTCAAAGCCCTCCATGGTCTTACACCCCGCTATCTCTGCGACCTCCTAACCCCCCCACCATCCTGCCCGCTCCATCTGCTCAGCGGGCTCGCTCGTCCCACTATTGACGGGCGGGCCTTCCGCCACTCTGCCCCCACCCTCTGGAGCTCTAACCTGCAGTCCCTTTGCCTCGGCCCCTCCCTTTGCTTCCTTCGAGACCCATCTCAAGACCCGCTCTTGGACCGTGCTTTCGATCACCCTGTCCCCCCCCCCCCACCCTCCCACACGCCCTGATCCTGAGCCCCAGCTCAGGTCCCAAACTCTTTGTCTGCCTCGGCAGGTACCTCCCCCCCAGCAGGAGAGTCACACTACCAATATAGGACAGTGCTAATTAAAAGAGATCAAGATACAGTCTCTGCAAACACCCAACTGACTAGAATGACATTACTAATACAGCAGTAGACACAGCTCTGTACCTGTACTGTAGTTTAAAATCCCATTGGAAAACCTACCTCTGAAGAGGTGTCTATGGTCCCCTCCCCTTGTGAAGTGCTCCGAGATATTTATGTGGGGGGGGGGGGGCGGAACTCTTACTGGTGCTAACACACAGCTCACGGTAATGTTAGATGGGGGCAGCAGGTACGTGGCACTGACCAGTGGTTATATTCTCCGGCCCGATGCCCAGCTTCCTCGCCATGTTGGCGATCACCGCCCCCATCTCTGGGCCCTGCAGGAAGCGCTGCACCTGCCGCATGGCCGTCTGGTTTCGATCCACCGACTGGATGTACCGGTGGCAGTGGTCGAAGAAGCGAAGGAGCGTGTCGTCCACCTCCCAGCGGCCGCCCGGCTGAGCCCGGCCGCCGGGCTCGAGGAGCCGCTCCAGGGCCTGGATGAAGGCGCGGGTGCTGTTCACGCACCGGTGTTTGGAGCTGCTGACGAACTTGAGGCGCCGGTTCCAGTCGCGGCGCGGGCTGAAGATCTCGGGGAAGCAGCGGCTCAGGCGCTCGGCCAGGCCGCTCATGTCGGTGACCCCCAGCGGGTGCAGGTGACCGTCCATCCGCTCGTCGTACCACATGTGCCAGTCGGCGAGGGCCCGGACTAGGCCCAGGCCTCGGTCTGCCCGCTCCCTGATCAGCCGGTGCACCCTCTTCATCGCCGGCACGTTCTTGCGAGTCGGGTAGCGGGTGCCGTGTCGGATCAGCGCGTTCAGCTGCAGCGCCTGACAGCCGCCGAGAGCCCGGCTTGAGCCGGGCCCGCTTCCCGCCACGTCCTCGTACCGCATCTTGGTGCCGTAGTACTGGGCCCAGGGCGGCGAGGCCTCCCGCCACTGGCCGCTGCTGGACCCCGAGCAACAGCGCAGGAAAACCCACAGCAGCAGCACCGCCGTCCCCCGGCTCCGGCCGCCTCCGCTCATCCTCATCCTCACCGCCATTATCATCGCTTCACATCCTCAGCGCCGCCCCGAGCAACGGTTATCCTTCCCTCAGCAAACGACGACCCCCCCCCCCCCCCTCCCCAAACCACACACACAGCAAACCACACACACAGCAAACCACACACACAACAAGGTCAGGGCATAAACACACACACACACACCCCCAAAGCCACACACACAGCAAGGTCAGGGCATAAACGCCCCCCTCCTAAAGCCACACACACAGCAAGGTCAGGGAATAAACCCCCCAAACCACACACACAACAAGGTCAGGGCATAAACACACACACACACAGCCAAAGCCACACACACAGCAAGGTCAGGGAATAAACCCCCCAAACCACACACACAACAAGGTCAGGGCATAAACACACACACACACACACAAAGCAAAACACACAGCAAGGTCAGGGCATCAACACCCCCCCCAAACCACACACACAGCAAGGTCAGGGCATAAACACCCCCCACACACACAGCAAGGTCAGGGAATAAACACCCCCCCCCAAAGCCACACACACAGCAAGGTCAGGGCATAAACACCCCCCCCTCCCAAAGCCACACACACAAAGCAAGGTCAGGGCATAAAAAACCACACACACACAGCAAGGTCAGGGCATAAACACACACACACACCCCCAAAGCCACACACACAGCAAGGTCAGGGAATAAACCCCCCAAACCACACACACAACAAGTCAGGGCATAAAAAAAAAAAAAAAAAACACAAACAAAAAACCCAAACCACACACACAACAAGGTCAGGGCATAAACACACACACACACACCCAAAGCCACACACACAGCAAGGTCAGGGCATCAACACCCCCCCCCAAACCACACACACAGCAAGGTCAGGGCATAAACACCCCCCAAAATCCACACACACAGCAAGGTCAGGGCATAAACCCCCCCCCAAGCCACACACACACAGCAAGGTCAGGGCATAAACACCCCCCCAAGCCACACACACACAGCAAGGTCAGGGCATAAACACCCCCCAAGCCACACACACACAGCAAGGTCAGGGCATAAACACCCCCCAAGCCACACACACACAGCAAGGTCAGGGCATAAACACCCCCCCAAGCCACACACACACAGCAAGGTCAGGGCATAAACAGCTCCCTCCCCACAACTAAGTAAGAGCAGTAAACATTGACTGCCCCCCCGGCAGTAGTCAGTGCAGTAAACTGACCCATCTTCCTCCCCCAGGAAGATCAGAAAAACACCAATTTATATAGCGCACCTCATGGAGAGTAACGTCCCAAGTAAGGGTCAGCGCAGCAAACAATGATTCCACGCCCAATCGGTTAGCGTAGCACAGACTGGTTTTGAAACTTCATCGATTTGCATGGTTTATCTACAGTCATAATAATAATCCTTGCATTTGATATAGCGCCTTATCACGCCATTGAGATGTCTCAAAGCGCTTCACAGAATATACCTCAAAGTGAATTGACTATGATTTCTGGGTGAAAAATACTCCATTCACACACTTACTAAGGGACGTCTCATGAGAATTGTTTTGGTGTAACATCAACAAGGAGTCTCTTGAAACCCCCCCAGTGCCCAGTCAAGTGATGACTAAAGAGGCATTGGAACAAATACTCGTGATTTACATTACATCAAAACTGACAGTAGGGGATCTGTTTTCAAACAACTTGCAATTAGAATGAGTTGGCTCCTGTTTTAAAGAGATACTGGAGATTCAAACAGGATTTCTTAGTGAAAACGAGTAGTATATAATATAATAATCCTTGAATTTGGTACACCACCTTTCACATCAGGAGGTCTTCAAAGCACTTCACTGGAATTACTGTAATGTGTGATGATTTTGCATTTTATAGATAAATGCAGCAGCCGATTTGTACCCAGCAATGTCCCAGAAGTAAATGACAAATTTTACTTTGTGTATTCTTGGCCATGACAATGGAAGAAACTCCCTTTCTTTTTGAATAATGACATGGGTTCTTTAACATCCACCTGTTTCGGCAGGAGGCAGGATATAAAGTGGTTTCATCCACAAGATACACAGAGAAACCACTTTACAGTATATCCTGGGAAGTACTTTTAGATGTCTTGCCAACATGATAAGGCGCATCAAATCCAAGGATTATTATTAGTCCTGTTTCTCAGTGGTTAGAGCACTCGCCTCGCAAGCGAGAGGACCTGGATTCGATTCCCGGCAGGGTGAAATGTTTGGCAAGTTTCCATAATAATAATCCTTGCATTTGATATAGTGCTTTTCATGTCTTCTAGACGTCTCAAAGCGCTTCACAGAATATTCTGTAAAGTGAATTGACTGTATATTTTGTGGGCGAAACCCGACAGCCAATTGCGCACAGCAGTGTCCCACAAATCGTCATGGATTGAAGTGACCAAATTTGTTTTTTGTTGAGGGATTATTATCAGGCATATGGAGTAAGGAAACTTGCCCAAGGTTTTGCCCTGCCGGCAATCGAACCCAGGTCTCTCACTTGCAAGGCGAGCACTCAAACCACTGAGCTACAGGACTCCACCTTAACCTGTGTCCTCTTGTCTCGGTGCATGCAAAAGTACCATCCTTTGATTACTTTCTCAGTTCCATTTAAATTTATCTACAAAAAATAACAACAATCCTTGCATTTGATAAAGTTCCTTTTATGTCAGAAGGATATCTCAAGGTGCTTCACAGAATTCACCATAAAATGTGGTGACTTTTTTTGTAGGCGAACACAGCAGCTAATTTACTTACTCCACACGCCTCTGTTTACCAACAGCAAGGAGGAACCTGGTTGTTAATTGATTGACGGATCACTTTTCCAGGGGTAACAACTCCTTCAAAAAAAAAAAAAAATTGGTCACTTTTATCCATGACTGTTTGTGGGACACTGCTGTGCGCAATTGGCTGCCACATTTTGCCCACAAAATATATAGTCAATTCACTTTACAGTATATTCTGTGAAAAGCTTTGAGACGTTTTGAAGACATGATAAGGCACTATATCAAATGCAAGGCTTATTATTATCTCCTTGCCTACTGTATATACAGACTTGCCTTTTAATCGTAGTCATAGTGTTAAAGAGATGCATTGCTATTGAGAACAACTGACTGAAAAAAAGTCTGAGGGTTTACAAGCTATTCAGAAAGTTAACCAAATTCCATGACTTACTGGCAGGAAAAGTGATAATTTAAGGGTTTGAAAGAATAAGTAACTATTGGTCTGTGTACACTTGTAAGCTTACGAATTTGTGAAGTAGTTTGAGATGTTTGTTTATGTGAAACATAAAAATGGCATGCATATGGGGAAAAACCCACAAATGAACACTTAATGGAACTGGTTGGATAGAGATCAAAAGACAGAGAGGGATGGGTCACATACTTTTTCTGTTTTTTTAAATTTTGTTCTTCAGTTATTAATGGGTGGTGTTTCAGTAAACTTTTGAGTTTATAGTTTATGAATATTTGATCAGTCTTTTCTTAATACAGTTTTGAAATGCCACATCTGAATTTTCTGCTCAAATAACCGTGGTATTGCTGCGTCAAATTTATGCTGTATGGAATGCCTGATTATTTCTTGGTGATCATGATAATGGTAATTAATTCATAATTTTTTCAGGTTCAGAACCGATTCCAATTATCTACAATTTAAGAAGCTTCTCCAGTCTTGGCATAGATCCACACATCAGGATACACAGTCCAGTACTTGAGTTACCCAGGCAAAATTGAAGTATTGTATAGTCCTGCATCTGTGAGTCACACTTTTAAACAAAAACATATATTTACCACTGTTGCCAAAAATAAATGTTTTTTTTTGGGTGGGGCTGCTATTTTGATCCATTTTTAATGTACTTTGACATCCTCTTTTATGGTTCTGTTCTACACTTACTGCCCAGGTGGGCGTCCAGATAATTTGCCCTCACTATCTTAATCGGTCTACTCGTTGTTATAAGGATCAGCATGGCTTAGCTTCTGATTACTTCCCATTTTGCAACTATCTAGCGTCTGTTTGGCATAATTTTCAGATAGAGCACATAATATTGGAAAACCAATCACTGCATATTCTCAGTGCCCAGAGAGTGCCTTGAATTATAGATTCAAGAAGCCAATGTTAGTAAATTATCAAATCAACCATTGGATACAAATGGATGGAGTAAGGCAGAGGAGTCGGTATTCATATAAAATATTCACATTTGGCTTTAAGTATATTCACCCACTAATCCATTCACCACTGTTAGCAGTATGCGTTCTCGCCATCAAGCTCTTTGCAATACAATACAATGTCATGTGGCCTGATGTTGTTTCTCTAATTTTGCCAATTGAGAATTAGTTGATGCTGATCTTGTACTTTTTTCAGAAAGTACTGTCCTGTGTAACAGTGGATTTTCACTGTAACCAACCTTTATCAACATTAAACAGAAGCTTACAAAAGGTTGTGTATCCTCTCCAGCATCCCCAAAACCTTGTTTGTTATGTTGGCAGAAATGTAATTAATTCACAAGTACAATAGAACACAAGTTTTATCTGACTTTTATTGTACAAATATTTTAACCGATATCTTCAGGTTTTTCTCCTGTTCGGATCACTGTTAATTCATGATTTCCTGTGCGTTTTGATGTTCTTCTATTTCTTCACAGCCCTTCCCACCAGTATTACAATTGAAAACGTACTTGAGAACCTCCTTCACATCTGTTTTTCACCATTGTCTGTGTCTTCCACTCTGCTCCAGCTCCAAACAAGCTGACAGCTTATGTTGAAGATCAGGGAAGCAAAAAAAAAAACCTAACCTCATTGGCCATTCTGCAGTCTGAAGATGTGAGGTAAACATTCCCTGGCAATGGTTTCTGGAAATCTGGGCAGTGGCTGAAACGTTTCTATTATTAATCAATAGCTTAATGCAGTAGCAACAACATGGATTAATTAAGTATAGTCAAGAGACAGCAGAATGTGTTTGAATCTCAGAACATTGCACATAATAAGACTTAAGTGTAGTGATCTTTTCATTTTAATATTTGAGCTGGATTCTGTTTTAATAGCAATCTTAACTAATGTCATAGCAGTTCTATTCACTCCTAATAAATTACATAATTCTAATCGAAATTTAATTGACTGGAAAACTAAGATTTAAAAAAAATCTTTACTGTTACTTTGTAATCTTCAATTTCAATCAATCATTTTCCTTTTTTTAATTTTTCCTCTGGGTTATACAACATTATGTATTTATCATGCAAAAAATTGTGCTGGACATTTAGAGTGAAACAAAAGCAGAGCTGGGAAAAGTCAGCAGGTCAGGCAGCATCTATGGAGAAAGGAAAGTGAGTCAACGTTTCGGGTCCACAACACTTCAGAACATTGCACGCAGCCTGAATTGATCATCAATAATCCCCACTTTGACTTGTTTGAAGGTGTATTCAGTAAATTACATTTCTAATCTTGTGTCTGTTGCCCATATGATAATTCCACATAACACGATGATGTTTGAATAAAGAGGATGAAATGGGCGAAAAACATTTTCTTAATGTGACACAAACAAATTTATATTTTTCGTGTTTATTGTGAATGAACCTTTGACCACACTGTGTATGATGTTTCCTTCCCAGAATGACAATGTACAATTTTTAAAATATATATATGTATATATACAGATAGAATATAACAGTTCCATTTACTCCACACAAAAAATCACAAAAGAGAGATTCAGTTGAAGGTGATTCATCAACCAATTTAATCTCATTCTTACAGAATACTAATCATACTAATACTATATTTACCATCACGGCATCAAACTTTCATAAATGAGTCTGGTGACCAGACCTCAACTATTCCCATTCCAGCTGTTAATTACATTCTGTTTAAAAAAATACTTCCTGGTATTTGTCCTAAACTTGTCCTTCACAATCCTGAACCTGTGCTGCTCGCTTAGTGTACATGAAAGTATTCAAGGTTTGCTTTCTTTATTCCCATTACACATCTTATATACTTCCTATAAGGTCCCTTCCCAGATGTCACTTTTTGAGATGAAAGAGCCTAGTTTAATTGTTCTTCATTACTCATTTACTCAACAGTGGAGATAAGCTCTGTCGCTCTCTTGTACTGCCTTTAGAACCGGGCTTGGCTTTTGTCACAGTGAAGTCTGTGCATACTCTGCCTGTTTTTATTCATTGAATTATTATGTTCACATCCAGCTCAAGACTTCTATCTTAATTTGAACAGACATCCAAGTGGAGAACAGGTCTAGATATTTTGGAAGTAAAACGCTTAATCAGATAATGACTCTCTTCTCCCATTCACACTGCCAACACGGATGATTTATAGCTATTTTCCTCTTCAAATAATAGACCTCAGCTTTCTTTGGAAGTTTGGCCTATTTGTTCATGATGTTCCACTTTTACACATTTCGAAAATGAAACGGCCTCCTCTAAAGTGGTTTTCTACTACTTCGCAGAGTTACAATAACTGAGATTCAACCCTGATACCTCCAATATGATAAGATTCTGATCTCAATCTTGATATCAGCTCCAGCACTGAGGAGAAATTAAATATTTCTATATCAGCTATCATGTAGACCGCCTCCTTGTGGCTAGTTAGAATAGCACTGGCAGAGACCTCCAGCATGTTGCCACTCCATTGGCTAGTCAACAGTACATAGCAGAGAGATTAGAAAGAGAATATGGAAAATAAGCTTCTCCCCCAAAAAAGAAACTTGGTTCATTAGTGATTTGTTAAAATGATTCAAATATGTGTACTTTCTTGCCAAAAAAACAAAACAAAGAATCCTGTGTTTTACAGGGTGTAATTTTAGGAGAGTATCATTTCAGGTTGGGTGTATGTTGCAGGTGGAAGGTACATTTGGCAGATTTTCAACCTGTTTTGAAGAAAAACAAGTATTCTCCAAAACTTGTCACTATGATGACACAAATATTTCTGCTGGTAGAAAACTTTTTCTACTGACAGAAATTAGCATGCAACTATAATTATTGATAATTGCTACCTTATCTACCAGAAGTAAGCTACTTGACCTTTGCAGATAGCATTTGTTCCTACTTTGCACTGACAGTAGAAATAGTGCAGACAGCAGGAGGCCTAAAAAATTGCAAGTTCTTAGTGTTAAATAATAATAATAATAATAATAATAATAATAATCCTTGCATTTGATATAGCGCTTTTCATGTCAGGAGGACATCCCAAAGCGCTTCACAGAACACACTGTAAAGTGAATTGACTGTATATTTGTGGGCAAACGCGGCAGCCAATTGCGCACAGCAATGTCCCACAAACAGTCGTAGATTGAAAATGACCAATTTATTATTGTTTTTGGTTTTGGAGGGATTATTATTAGGCGTGTGGAGTAAGGAAACTTGCCCAAGGTTTCGCCCTGCCTGGAATTGAACTCAGGTCTCTCTCTTAAAATTTAGATTGTGCAGAATTTTTAAAGAATTCTTAAAGTTACCCCTAATTTGGAAGCTGATTTTCACTAGAAAACCGACTTCTAAACCCCCCAAAATTTCCAAAATTCTGTACAATTTTAAATTTGAAAGCAATAATCTTAAGGCTAAAACCATGTGATATTTTAGGTCTCATTTACACAGCAGAAACCTAAATTCTCTACTTTGACATAAATATTAATGTTTGCATTTGATATAGTTCCATATCACATCGTCGAGATGTCTCAAAGCACATCACAGAATATAGTGTCAAGCGAAATGACTATATTTTGTGGGTGAAACACAGCAGCCAATTGCGCACAGCAATGACCCACAAACAGTTATGGTGACCAAATTATTTTATTTTTTTGTCATGATTATTATCCCCGGAAAGTGACCCGCCAATCAACTAACTTCTTACTTACTTTCTACTTACTGCGAGGTAAACAGGTGTGTGGAATAAGGAAATTTTCTCTCTGCTCGGGGTGAATCAAACCCGGGTCCTCTTGCTTGTGAGGCAAGTGCTCTAACCAATACAGCACTCAACTTATTAGGTCCTACATTAAGTAAGTCCTAATATCTCCTCTGACTCCAGTGATCCTAATGAATTTTGCATTGTTTTATTAAATACTTCAGATACTGCAATGGCAACTATTATTACATACATGTAAATATGTCAGAGACCACACTAATGTTATCCATCTATCTAAATTTAACCCCAACCCTTGTCAGTTACTTTGACACAATATAGTAACCAAAAGATAAAGGTAAGTGACTCATGGTTCCTGGAATTGGCATTATGTGCTTATAATTAAAAAGTGGATGCTGCCAAGAATTGGAAATTTTCTAACAGGAAATTCCCTCATAGTATTGTCATCAAGAAAACAGGTTTTTTGCTTATATTTGAACTGATTGTGCAAATCAACGTACGGAAAATTGTCACTGATGGTAGGAAAAAGGATCTGGATTGATCTTAAAGCAGAGTATTACCCAACACAGGAGTTACAAATGAGCTTAGCCTAACCAAAAAGGCTTCTGGGTATGTGTCAAATTGAAGCTCCAATTGTGATTTATGTACAGTGGTACAGAGTCAAACAAACTAGAATGTCCCACACTCCATCCTTTGTGTGTGACAAGGTAACTAGTACAGGGAAGGGATTACAAAATTGTCTGAGGGCATTCTCAAGATATGTGCTTGAACAATAAGGCACATGTTTCTAAACTCTGAGCTCACATTAGGAGAAAAACATTTCCAGGCCACTATTGTGCATAATAGTAATGGAAACCTTCAAACTTTCTTCATATACAGTTTCCTCATATGCAGTTAAACTGAAGTTGACTCAATGTAAAACTAAACCCAAACCACAAGTTTCACATTTCACCAGGATTAATTATTAATAACTTAGAATTTGATTATTGCCACATATAAACACTTAAAAAATAAATAATGAAAATTGGTTATTTCATTTCTATTAAGTGATGTTTTTGCTACTTGTTAGAAAAAAAATCCCAATTTATATAATGCTGTTTTAATTTTCTAAATTATTTAAAAGTTTTATGACTCAGTGTTTCCTCTGTTTTTATTCTGTTTTAAGGAAGTTTTGTATTTTTTTTAGTATTTTAATCGTGGAGCTGTAGAATTTGGCAGACAGCAGTGTCCCACAAATAATCGTGGATTGAGTGACCAAATTTTAAAAAATTGAAGGGATTATTTAACAAACAGTCAATTCACTTTATAGCATATTCAGTGAAGCGCTCAAATGCAAGAATTATTATTTCTGCAAAATTCTTTAATGTAGAACTCTAATAATATACAATAATCTAAATATTATACAATAGAATATTACATAGTTAATTATAACAGGTGGTGGTGAGGCATGCAGAGAGCAAATACTCTGAAAGGTGCAGGAGGAATAGCTGCTCTATCCCTGAATGCTATTGTATTAACTTAGCAATTTGAGTTAACTCAAACTTCTAGCTTTAACCTTCACCTCGCTGAATAAATAAGTACGTCTTATGGTGAGCACAAACAAAACAAAATGCTATAACAGGTTAATAACCTAGAGTATTTGGACAGCATTATCTTTGTTGGCCTTGCTGTTTGGGTAACTGCACTCCAGTGAGTATATAACATGTTTATTTAAACAAGATTGGAGTTTTATAATAAGAATACAAAGTGATCCTCAGTTCAACCACAGGACCTTTGCTTTAGTGCTAAACTCTATGGCTGTCAGCCAAAATACTGGGATCCAGAAAAACAAGGCCTGTGCACCTTTCACATTGCCATATAAATTGGCAAAGTTGAAATAGAAAATTATTTATTTTCTCATGAAACAAAGTGATTTTTTTTCATCAAGAGAACAGATATTCAACTAGATGGGGGGATTCAGCTGGAAACAGGGAAGGAAAATTAAATGTCGAAACACTCGAGACATTCTCAGAAGTGACATAGTAAACTTTTTAAAAAATAAATACTGTAAACTGTTATTAGCAATGCCCCTCAGTTTATCTCTTAACCTGATTCTAAGTTACTTGATCACAAATTGTAAATTAATCCTGAAATGTCACCAATTTACGAATATCTGAACAGCCATTGTATACTTATGGCTAGAACTGTCAGCCCACAAACCAACCCCAAATCTAACAAGAATTAGACTATTGAGAATTCAAATGATAATCTGGCATATTCTTATGCTTATCTCGATCCCACATTTTTGATGTGAACAGTCATTTTATCAATATTTTACAAGAATTGTAAATATTATTTAGTTAAAAGTTTAGAGATGATGAGTGCCTCAAATTGTTAACAAGGGGCTAGGGACACAATGACTCAACCAGAGATAACAAGGAATAACTGACACATAAGTTATCTTTCTCTTTCTCTAACCTCCTGCCATGAAAAGGTTTCAATTCTGCAAGAATTTTCATGTTTTCAAATAATAATAATTCTTCCATTTGATATAGTGTCCTATCACGTCTTTGAGATGTCTCAAAGCGCTTCACAGAAAATTCATTATGCTTGAAGAAAGGANTTTTTTCATGTGGATTGTTTTTCGGATCTTAATTGCTGAATAACCCACAGCACTGCTGATTTTAGACGCTTTACTTTCTCTGAGCCCAAATCGAGCGATGTGAAGCTGGCTATATAACTCCAATCTGTTGGCTTGCATTGTCCTATCCCGAGCAACATCTTTAAAAAGCGATTGGATAGAGAAGTTTGTAACAGACCTGTAGGCTAGCCTACTATTGAATTTATCAATCTCATGTTTGAAAGCAACATGGACTGTATTTTGATTCCTGGTAATAGTGGGATGTGATCGATGTAATTACATCTGACTCCATATCATTTGCAATAGTTGATGCAAATTCTATTCAGAGAAGTGATTAATATATACCCGTATGTATCCTGAACGGTGAATGAGCCTGTTATCCCGCCTGGATTACTCAAATTGCACTCCCTGCCAGACCCCCCAGCTGCACTATTCAAAAAATCCTGCTCATTCCGAACTCTGCTGCCCGCATACTGACCGAGACCAATTTCCGTACCTCCATCTCACCAGTTCTGGCCAGGCTACACTGGCTCCCCATCACCGAACGGATTGATTTCAAGATCCTCACACTTGTGTTCAAAGCCATTCACTCCCTGGCACCTCCCTATCTCTCTGAACTCCTCACTCCCCAATCCACCACCTGGCACCTCTGCTCAACTGGCACCAGCCTCCTACTTGCCCCTTGCACCCTCTGCTCCACCATGCAGGGTGAAACCTTGGGCAAGTTTCCTTACTTCACACGCCTAATAATAATTCCTCCAAAACCAAAAAACAATAATAAATTGGTCATTTTCAATCTACGACTGTGGAACATTGCTGTGCGCAATTGGCTGCCGCGTTCGCCCACAAATATAGTCAATTCACTTTACAGTGTGTTCTGTGAAGCGATTTGGGACGTCCTCCCGACGTGAAAAGCGCTATATCAAATGCAAGGATTATTGTTATTGGAAGTCATTATTTCCGCCACTATGCCCCGAAACTGTGGAACACTCTCCCTCAATCCCTCCCCCTCGCCCCCCTTTTTTAAATCCCGCCTGAAAACCTTCCCTTTTGACTGTGTTTACGATCATGTCCCCCCATTCCCCCGACTCAGAGACCGCTCTAAGATGCTACCCTGCGTGGACAAATCGTTGTTGTTTCCTGTTTGTGTATATTTTCTGCATTTCCCTCCCTCACTTCCTGTCTCTGTCCCACTCTAAATTACACCTTTCACACTTGTTCCCTTTCCTCTCACTCATTATTTCACCTCTGCTTCCTGCTCAATCACACATAATCCCCTCTATTCCCTTCTCTCATTCACACTTTCCCCCCTCTTTACCCCTTCCCTTGCACTTATATTTGACAGTATTTTATCTGGTAGATCCACTGTTAATAACAACAGCAAATGCAAAAAGCCAAATTGTGTTTACAGACATGCACATCAAGATAATAATTTATCTACAGTGCAGTATTCCAAGTACATAATCAAACCTTTTTCTCAGAACTCTTAATAAATAAAAAATCCGTGCAATAGGCCCATGTGATAACCCTGTACCTAAAAAAAGGAGTGACATTTTATCTTCCTGAAACTCAGCAAAATACAGACAAAAGACCTAAACTTGAAAAAAACTTTAAAGGAACTTTAAAGAAAATGAAAGAAGAAAACAGGGATTAACTCAATGAACTAAAAAAAATCTGAAAGGAGAGTTAATATAACAGGAAACACCCAAGTTATCAAGAAACATAGCTCAGTGTAATGCATATCTCCAGTGAACCCTGCCACTAAATTTGTTGATGCATTAAGTGTTCTGGATTTGACCCGGGCTGCTTTATATTTCTGTACTGTGCAATCAGGACCATCCATGTCTCTGCTGCTGATGACTCCATTACCAGGCCCATTTCTGCAGCTTATCACTGTCCACACCTTAACAAACACCTTAACACCTTAACTGTCCACACCTTAACCACCATTGGTTTGAGAATGCCATAAAATGTCACTGGAGCATGTTTTGAAGTTATTCAATTAGCTGCTGAACACACCCAACACACCCAGTTAACAGTATTAGTAATATCGTCCAGTCATCTTGCTGTTCAGTCACTGCCACGTATCCCAGAGGCTGCTTCTTTCTTTCGCCTTGGAACTAGTAGAGTGTATCTGAGCCAAGTGTATTCCTCACTCGCCTTGGAACTAGTGAGTGTATCAGAGCCATGGGTATTCCTGGAGCCAGGCTTTGCTGATCAGCGAGTTAGTGGCATTGGCTTCCTGCAACAGGTCACCATTGTTTAATGTGTTCTTACCACTCATTTCCTGATGCTGATCGGTACTTCTCGGTGAGCCTTAGAGTTGAGGTATGGTTAGTTTAATTGATGCCATGCTGGTTTAGAGCTGTGTTCTGCCACTTGGTGAGTTAGTATCATTCATGCCCTTGGCTGACTGCAACTCAGTAAGTCAGTGCCTGGCATGTATCTGAGCTGTCTATTAACCCTTTGGAGTTAGTGCCATAATAATCCTTGCAGTTGATATAGTGTCTTATCACTTCTCAAAATGCTTCACAGAATATACTGTAAGGTGAATGGACTGTATTTTGTGTTTTCCGAGAGTTGCTATGTAAGTTGGTGTTGCTACACATGGCCAGGAGTCAGGGGGCACTGCTGTTGGCATGACCACTGGATGTTAGCCAAGTAGATTATGGGCAGATTGGGGTGGGGGGGAACTGCTGGTGTAGCTTGGGGAGGGGAAGAGGCTAGGGGAGAGAGGGCAGGGGGCGAGAGGGGATGGGGAGGGCTGGGTGAGAGGGGAGGGGGCAAGAGGGGACAGGGTGAAGGGTGGATGAGAGAGGAGGGGGCGAGGGGACTGGGCGAGGGTTGGGTGAGAAGGGAGGGAGCGAGAGCGGACAGGGCAACGGGTGGATGAGAGAAGAGGGGGCAAGAGGGGACAGGGCTGGGTGAGAGGGGAGGGTGCAGGGCGAGGGGTGGGCGAGAGAGGGCGTGAGGGGACAGGGCGAGGGATGGGTGAGAGGGGGGGGGCGATAGGAAGGCGAGGAGGGGGCGAGAGGACACAGGGCGAGGGGTGGATGAGGAGGGGGCGAGAGGGGACAGGGCGAGGGCTGGGTGAGAGGGGAGGGGGCATGAGGGGACAGGGCGAGGGCTGGGCGAGAGGGGAGGGGGCGAGGGGTGGGCGAGAGGGGAGGGGGCGAGGGGTGGGCGAGAGGGGAGGGGGCGGCGCTGGAACCCGAGCCGCCGACACCACGTTGTAATGCCGCGAATGCTGCGCCTGCGGCTGCTGTAACCCCGGGACTGACTGTCATGTCAGGAGGCGGTGAGTCCGGAGCTGAGCGGCTGATGTGGCAGCGACAGGCGGGTCCCTCCTCCTCGGGCTCACCCCCTCCCCTCCTCCCCTCCCCTCCTCCCTGAGCTTCGTGTTTTCTCTTTCGGTTTAAATGCACGAGTTATTACGAGCCCAGGAAGGAGAGGCTGCGCAACAGGGTGAGGAGCTGCCGGAGTGCAGTTTGTGTGTGTGCCTTCTTGTAAAATATATCAGATGGTAAGAGGGAGAGGAGGAGGAGGGGAGAGAGGGGAGGGAAGGAGGGGGACAGAGGGGAGGGAAGGAGGGGGACAGAGGGGAGAGAAGGAGGGGGAGAGAGGGGAGGGAAGGAGGGGGAGAGAGGGGAGGGAAGGAGGGGGAGAGAGGGGAGAGAGGGAGGGGGAGGGGAGGAGGAAGGAGGGGAGGAATGAAGTGGTTGTTTACACAGCCACGCTCTCTCTCCCCCTCCCCCTCCCTCACCGACCACCTCCCGTCTTACCTTCACCGAACCAGACTGTAACGAACCGCTTGGAAAAGCTAAACGAAACCACCACCCGGGGAGCCAGGCCCCTCGGGCACCGTGAGGCACCCACCCACCCACACACCCACCCACACAGCCACACACACAGCGGGTGCTTCCAGCCGTCTGTGTGTATACACACATGTATGTATGTGTGTATGTATGTATCAGTGTGTGTGTCTGTGCGTGGACAAGTGTGTGTGTGTATAAGTGTTTGTCTGTGTGTGTGTGTATATAAATGTGTGTCTGTGTGTGTACAAGTGTGTGTGTGTCAGTGTATAAGTGTGTGTGTGTCAGTGGATAAGTGTGTGTCAGTGTATAAGTGTGTGTGTGTCAGTATAAGTGTGTGTGTGTCAGTGTATTAGGGTGTGTGTGTGTCAGTGTATAAGTGTGTGTGTGTGTCAGTGTATTAGTGTGTGTGTGTGTCAGTCACACTTACTTAGCCAGTCCGGAACCTCCTCAACTATTTCTACCCCACATCTGTGCCATGACCCGCTCTGCCTTCCCCCACCTCCGCAACGTCGCCCGGCTCCGCCACCGTCTCACACCCCGGGCCGCTGAGACCCTCATACACGCATTCATAACACCCAGGTTCGACTACGCAAACTCCCCGCTTGTCGGCTTCCCCAACTTTTCCCTCCATATAGGCTGCAGATCATCCAGAGCTCTGCAGCCCGCGTCCTCTCCCGCAACCGGCTCCGTGACCCTATCGCCCCCCTCCTCACCTTCAAAGCCCTCCATGGGTCTTGCTCCCCTCTATCTCTGCGACCGCCTAACTATCCTGCCCACCATCCTGCCCGCTCCATCTGCTCAGTGGGCTCCGGCCCGCTTCACGTCCCCCGCCTCGCTCGCTCCACTATTGGCGGGCGGGCCTTCCGCCGCTCTGCCCCCACCCTCTGGAACTCCATCCCGCAGATCCTCCATCTCGCCCGCTTCCTTCAAGACCCATCTCAAGACCCTCGTCTTTAACTGCGCTTTCGATCACCCTGCTCCCCCCCCCACCCCCCCGCTCTCCACACTCCCCAGATCCCGACCCTGACCCCAAGCTTATGTCCGAAACTCAGAATTTCCTTGGGACGTCCGTGAAAGGCGTCGGACAATTGTAATTTTGTTGCTGCTGTTGTGTGTGTGTGTGTAATGAGTGTATCTGTCAGTCTGTGTGTTAGTGTGTGTCAGTGTGTGTAATAAATGTGACTTCAGTGTGTGTGTGTCAGTGTCAGTGTGTGGGTCAGTGTGTGTGGCTTCTGGGTCAGTGTGTGGCTCATTGTGTGTGGGGGTGCGGGTCACTGTGTGTGGGGGACAGGATGTGTGGGGTCAGTTGGGGTGGGGTTCAGTGGGGGTGTGGGTGACTGTGTGGGGGTGGGGGTCAATAGGGGTGGGGGTCAATAGGGGTGGGCGTCGGTGTGTGGGTGGGGGTCGGTGTGTGTGAGTCAGTATGTGGGTCGGTGTGTGGGTCAGTGTGTGGGTCGTGTGGGTCGTGGTGTGTGTGTGTTGGGTCGGTGTGTGGGGTGTGTGTCGGTGTGTGGGTCAGTGTGTGTGTGTGGGTCAGTGTGTGTGTGTGGGTCGGTGTGTGTGTGGGTGTGTGTGTGTGTGGTCGGTGTGTGTGTGGGTCGGTGTGTGTGTGGGTCGGTGTGTGGGTCAGTGTGTGTGTGGGTCGGTGTGTGTGGTGGGTCAGTGTGTGTGTGTGTGGGTCGGTGTGTGTGTGGGTCGTGTGTGTGTGTCGTGTGTGTGTGTGTGGTGTGTGTGGGTCGGTGTGTGTGTGGGTCAGTGTGTGTGTGTGTGGGTCGGTGTGTGTCGTGTGTGTGTGGTGTGTGGTCAGTGTGTGTGTGTGGGTCAGTGTGTGGGTCGGTGTGTGTGTGGGTCGGTGTGTGGGTCGGTGTGTGTGT